>NC_137677.1:58061219-58441219 GCF_963989245.1 Nansenia antarctica | reverse complement strand
GGCCATAGAACATCACTGACAGCTGAAGAGAAGTTCTATGCTATGCTGCTTTTCTCAAATGTCAGTAAGGCATTATGGATGGGATTGTGTGTGTGTGTGTGTGTGTGTGTGTGTGTGTACAAATACGCCTCCCTGTGTCTTAAATGTCACAAGGATTGTTTCACCAGCTCAGCAATCAGTGCAAAGACACACTGCACTTCTCCAGTACATTAATCATCTGCCTGTCAAAGCGCGCAGACATGTTTTGGAGATGGGGGCGGGGTGTCTCAGCTTTATCTGTCTTCCCAGTGTGTAAGACAGTCTAAGCCACAGCATTTTCTACTTGTAAACAAATTGCCCTGAAGACACAATGCAAGAATAGCAAAGTATGATCAATGGAAAGTAAAGAACTCTCTATTACTATTTCTCATGAACGTCTCTCTACCTTCCTCCCTCGTTCTACTGGTTCTCCATTTCTCTCCATTACTCATCCTCTGTGTAGATTGTGTTTGTCAATTTCTCTACCTCTATCTCTCCACATCTCTCTTTCTATCATTTCACATCTCTCTATCACCGTTTCCGTCGGAATTGCCCTGTCTCTTTTCCCCATCCCGTCCACTTACTCCCCATGCACACATCTCTCTGTCAAGCTGTTGCTCTCTAATTCGGTGTCTCCTGCAACCTGCTTCCCAATCTCTTTCCCCCCCTTCTCTCTGCCGTGGGCTCTCATATCCCAACTGAACACCCCTGCACCAACCCAGCTCCCGCACCCACAACCAAACATGAGCCTGCTACAACTGATTACACAACTACTATATAACACTCCGTCCTTTGCATGAACCTCCTTCTTCATGCAAGACGGCAGAGACTAAGCATGCAAACAAACTTGACTCTCCAGAGAGAGAGAGAGAGGGGGAGAGAGAGAGAGAGAGAGAGAGATGTTGAAGCTGTCGGGTCTTCCAGCACAGCAGTAGACCACACCCTTCTTCCCAAGAAAGACGGAAAAGCAGGAAGAGAAGAAAGAAAAAAAAATACAGCAGAAGATGGAGCCGAGAGGGAAGGTGGAAAGAAATGGGGTTCGGGTACAATAATGTCAAAATATCAACCTAATCGCACATAAACATCCCAGTGGCTTCTCGGTTTTCAGTTTCAGCCGTCACACAGAAATAGATTGTTATTGTTAATCCCCAGTTCTATCAACTGGAGCGATCTCTCTCTCTCTCTCTCTCTCTCTCTCTCTCTCTCTCTCTCTCTCTCTCTCTGGGAATAATTCAAAGGGTATAATGGGGCCTCTGCAGAGCCGTGGTTGGATCTCAATTCCTTTTAGCACACAGGTCACAGTGGGGTGCTGTCTACAGGCCACAGTGGGATCCCCACCTAGTGGACCCAGTGGGGTGCCACCGACTGATTTTCTCTCTCTCTTTTTTTCCAAATCCAATTTGAAAAAGAGGTTTCCTGTTAGCTCTGAGGCAGTCCTGGCAGTCAGTGCACTGCCCAACAAAGGCAAAATACCTGAGTGTACTGAGTGTAGAATTGAGAAAAGAAAATACTTCTACGTTGTTTTGTTGTCCAGTCAAGGTAATTGTAGGTTGAAGTTATTCATCTACATAAAAATCCTGAGCTCAAACCTGACTTTTGACCCTCATTCGGAAGTGAATGTACTCTGCCTTTGCATTGTCTGCAAAATAATACGGGCTCATGCCAACGCAAAAGGCATTAACTTCCATTTGATCACCTACTTGGTTGCTGAACACTATATAAAATCAGTATATGATAACAAGGGTAAGATCTACATAAAATCTATGTCTATCTAATCTATCTAAGGCTTAATATAATAACTCATGTTATAACTCATAAAACTAATGTTTTGGTGTGAATTGGATGAATGCCAGTGTAGGATACTCAAGAACAACTCGTGTTATGATTTAACATGTTGAACTTAATGTAAGTATAATGCTCTAGCGTTACGACGTTGTTTGCAATGGATTTTTTATCATGTTACAAGAAAAGGTAAGCTATCTATTTAATTGTGAATTGTTACTGCTGAGCTTGTGTCTGTGATGAGGATATGTAGTGTTGTGTGTGTGTGTGTGTGATTAGGATATGAAGTGTTGTGTGTCTATGCGAATCCTCATGCTGTTTCCCTGGCTGTCAGTGTCTGGCTGCCACAGGCTTCATTGCATATGACTTACAATGACTTATAGCTGGTGGCAAGCCATCTAGTTATTGTTTGTTTCCAATGCTTCGTTTGTATTCTGATCGCATATGGGAGCAGTTAGTAGATTGCCTTGGTGTCTTGGTGTCTGCATTTCAATGCCATCTCCACCAACATTTTCCCTTGAGAGCAATGCGATGCATTGCAACACAGCTTTACACTTTATTCAAGCTACTGTGTGTGTGTGCGTGTGTCAGAATTGTTTTGAACATGCTTCAATGACAGATATTAATAGCCATAACACCGTTAAGTCCGGCGCGGTAAACACTAACTTCACTTTGATGCGCAGCATCAGTACCTTAACTCGATTTGAGCGTTCCGGAGTGCACCGTAACTGATGTTATCGGGTTTTTGCCCTGTCTTTGGAAGTTATGGCAAAGACAACCCACCCAAAAAAAATAAAAAAGAAGATATTTGTCCACATGATAAAGCAGATCTTTAATGTTCCAAAAATGACAAAACCATTTAAAAAGAAAATCAAGCTACAGCCTTTTTGCCTTCGCATGGCAGTGCAGGTCAGTATAGCACAGTCACAGGCTGCTGAATGAAATGCCTACACCAGACAGAATGGCCAGCTCTATTAGAGCTTGTTTGCACTGTAGCTGCCTTGTCATGGCACATACTGTAGGTTAGAGGATCTGTCTGAGGCGAGGGGGGCACGGGGAGGTCGTCATGCGGGCCACAGGCGCCTCCCGGTCCATAACTGGCGCTTCTGTTTAGCCTGGTAACAATGAGACAGGAAACATCTGTGTGGCTGTGATCCTCCACAGAGACATGTCCTGGCTCCCATCCATCGGCCAGCGTAACGCCACCACCATTACAGACCTTTGGCCCTCAGACCAGGGGGGGGTCGTCAGACACACTCTGTATTATGTAAGAGAAGATACAAACACACACACATGTGTGATGTGTGTGTGTGTGTGTGTGTGTGTGTGTGTGTGTGTGTGTGTGTGGGTGTGTTTTGTTAATCAGAAACATGGAGTTGTGATGTCAGTGCAGCTTACTTTATTCTTCGAAACAACATAACAGACAATAGAAGATGTCTGCCACTTGAATTCCACCGTAAATCTGATGCAGTATTTTCAGTTCTTTCTATTTGGGATTACATAAAGGGCCCAGACAAAGCACGAGAGACTCTGTGTCCCTTCTTTTAGCCCTAAATCTTAAGACAATAAAAACTAAACATAATAGCTTTGCTGGATAAATGTTGTTTTACAGTCTGGATAAATGTTGTTTTACAGTTTCTTACTTGTAGAAACTGTAAAATCTGTAAAAAAAAAGAAATAAAAAGCTGTACTTCCATCCAGTATTGTGTGTGTATGTGTGTGTGTGTGTGTGTGTGTGTGTGTGTGTGTGTGTGTGATCACATGTATCACATGTGATGATTACAACACACACACGCACACACACACACACACGCACACACACACACACACACACACACACACACACACACACACACACACACACACACACTATGCAAAGTGGCTATTTTGTAAACACAGGATACATGTGTGGTTTAAATGCTTCCATAATGTTAGGAATTAGAGGGGCCTTTAATCTTACAAGCCTGGGGGGGGGAAGGGTTAGTAAACTGATTTAAAGGCTTTGACATTTCCTTCCGAAGTGGGGGCTTGTGATATAACAAGTACCACAGAGAAAGAAACAATGCATTGTTAAAATCAGGGCACAAACATGCGTAAGAACAAAGTGGGATCACAGCAGGTGGATAAAGACACGTGCACACACACGGACGCACACATGGACACACAAAAAAGGCACAGACACAGACACGCATGCACGCTCACACGTGCACGCTCACACGTGCACACACACACACACACACACACACACACACACACATTTTCCTCGAGAAAGATCCTGTTCAAAGCCGTGTTGACTCAAATACTTCCTCCTGTGCTTTGTTGACTCGTGGACACTGGCAGAGAGATGACTGAGTCTAGGTTAAGTTAGGTTAAGGAAATACTCAAGACAGAGAACCACTCTCTCTCAGTGACAAAGGGAGAGTGGCAGGACTATTGTCTCTTTTTTTTCCAACCCTTATTTATCCAGGATGCCCCATTGGAGTCGGAACACATCTGTTCTAGGAGAGCTGGTCAACAGAGCTGACTGACAGATGAAGGCCAACCTGGCTTATAGAAGCTTATCTTCAGTCTACAGTCTACAGTCTGTAGCAGCCTGTGTTTACCTGAGGCACCAAGTGAGCATTCACAATCGGGATATGTGAAAAATGTGTGTTGAATACATAATTCGTAAAGCAAGGGACTGACAAAGAAATGAAAAAAAAAAAAGATAAAAAAACATCCAAGACCAATACGTTCTGTTTAATGTGTATTTTCAAGGTGGCAGGCAAAGTTTTGCGATCCATCTCATGCTGGGGTTTACTACAGTTCACCGCTGTTTCATCCACTCAGGTTGGTACCTGACAAGTTGTACCTGACAAATATAATGCACTCGATATTTCCTCATGCTGTCAACATTACAATGTATTTCCAGCTGCAAGCATATCCGTGTGACAGGGAGAAGGCATTATGCTCTTTCTGGTTAGCTTGCTCTGGGCTTTAGTTTTTCTAACAAATTACCCCGTGTGGCATCGACCCGTTGGGCTGTTGGCAGGGCGGTGCAACATGATAGATCTAGAGCAGCACCCTTGAGGAGGTTCTGTGTTTCCCCTGCCAAATCCACAGTGAATCTGTAGGGTGAGGCTTGCTCTCTAAGGCCTAAGGATTTCACCCATTAACGAGACAGCAGCTCAATTATCAGATCGACTAGGACTATCTTATGACTACAATTATCACCGATCAAGGCCGAGCAGTTAGATCACAAAATAATTCTGTATTAATGTGTTCACACACTTCAAGTGTTTTGTAATTCAAATAAATATTAACAAGCTGAATGTCGGTAGCACTAAGAGCTAGTGCTGCAGTTTCAGCTTTCGAGCTGACTTTGTGGTGATAACACATTTTAAAAGTGTCGAGTCTAATGAATTGGAATATGTTTCAAAGCACAACTACAGGAACTGCAGAGCAATGCAGTTCCACTCACTGAGAATGCCGAAAAGACGGGGATCGAACCAAGGGAAAAAGGAGAAACTAGGGGAAAAAGTTCACTAGGTCCCCCCCCTCCACGTCTTCCTTTGTCTTTTTCTCAGTCTCTCATTGCCCCACCACCCATTCCCACACACATTGATAATAATCCATTTTCTTCCTGCACAATAAAATAAATGTGCATGCATTCAGACACTTGGGCACAGAGCCTGTCATCTTCCTTTCAGAGGCACACTGACACACACATCCTTTTGATTTCCTTTACTTTCTTCTATAAATACACTCGCCAGCTTTCTGTCAAGAGGAGGGATTGCTTTCGATGTCAGAGAGAACACACACCTAATTGGCAAGGGAGGTAGGAGATGGTAATTCAATTGACAGCTGATACTAAGGAAATGGAGGCCCACATTATGAAATTGATTATTTTGGGGGATAAACACAAAAATAGGCTTCTTTTGATATGAGACACAATGTGCACTCAAAAAGCCAGGGTGTCGCATTTTTCAGTCCACACGAGCAGCCCTCTGTAAGCAACCGTTTTGTTACGTGTTAGGGTAAACAAAAGCAAATGGGATAGTCACATTGCTAACCCCAACACAAACTTCCCTCGGGTATTGAGGGAATTTGCTAGCCAGCTTTGACCAATTAGAGACACAGTGGATGAGTTTCAGAGAAGAACATAATAACGTATTATAAGGTGGTTTCCTGCATGCTGTTGTTCTCTGCCTGTTACCTTCGGGGTGTGAGGACCTCAGAGGGGCCCTCTGATAACACTAACATCCCTCCTGTGGAGGGAACTGGATTTTAACTTTACACAGTCAGTATCCATTTTCACTTCTGTTACATAAGCCCCAAAATACTCCTGTGTCCTGAGTTGTTTATACCGCGGTATTTGTCATAAATAAACCAGAAGAATGTTTAGGAATGTGGAATGCTTTGACAACCTTCCATTAGGGATCCTTCACTACGCGTGAACGTTGGTGGGAGTAGCAACGTTTTAGACATTGCGCGGTCTGGATACTTTCAAATACTGTGTGATAATATCAAAGCTTTTACTGGAGATCCAGTACCATCACTACCAGACACCTATGCAATGAGATACTAATTATTTCATGACATTTTTCATGTCTGGACATATTCAAGTCATAGTGTAACATTAATAGCATCACAGAATTTGAAAGAGTAGAATAGAAAAGTTGTCTTGCACAGTAAAAGCATCGGCACTACGACACAGACAACATCAGTATAAAGCATAAACAAAACGACAGGATCCCATAGGCCCTGCGATGTGGAAGTGCTGTGGAACATCTTTATCCACCACTACCACCTTATAATACTGTACGTTCTTCTTCTCCCCACTGAAGCTCCTCTCTTCTGTGTCTATAAATGGTTGCAACCGGTGTTTACAACCCCACGTAAATTACAGTGTTTATGTTCCGTCGTACCTCAGTGCCAGCTCCGTTATAGATTATGGCCATGACCTCCAAGGAACTTGGAGAAACGGGACAATGTTATTGATGGGAAAAACAAAATCATTGCGAAGAAGGAGAAGGTATTGCAAGATGAAGGCTCATGTGTTTTGCAAATATTCTACCACTTTCAGTTTAGCTCAATGCAGCTCATCTGTGGACCTCAAAATAATAGATGATGAATCAATTGGTGATTTAAATTATAATCATATTAGGCCTATTATATAATAGATGATGATAATGTGTCTACCCTGAATTCAATTATATATGTTACGGTACATGTGGGAATAGTGGGTACATGTGGGAAAACTAGGGTTAGGGTTAGGTGCTACGTCGACTTGGTACATGCTGGCATGTCTAACCCTACCCCTAATCCTACCCCTAACCCTACCCCTAACCCTAACCCTAAGCCTAGCACCCTAGCACCTAACCCTAACCCTAGTTTTCCCACATGTACCGTATTCCCACATGTACCATAACATATATATATTTTTTATAACATCTCTTTAATACCCTCAACGCTAGAGAGGGAACAACCTTAAAAGGGAGAGATAGCCTTCATATTATATGAATATTCTTTGGAGAGAAAGTAAATTTTCTATCCATTTTGCTGCAGGCAATACTGAATGTTATTTTCTTGAGTCTAACATCTCACAACGTGCACACACTAGTGGGGTAGTAAAACTGTAGAGTTGGAAGCTCTTTTGACTGTTTTAAAGCAGCCGATTATAGTCCATTCAGGGGGTGGAGAGGGAGAGGAGTGGTAGAGGGGTGAGACAAGTGTTAACTACTATTGATACGTCAGGGTCACCAAGTGATGACTGAATAATGCAGACTGTGTTAACAGATGATAATCGTTATCTGTGTGTGTGTGTTTGTGTGGCCTCTCTTCTTTTAAATCTGCTGAGAGGGGAAAAAACTACCTCAAATAATATCCATGGCATTGTTTAAACGTACCATAATATCTCACCTTTCTATCAAGTGTCACACAGGGTAGACACTGTCGGCTAGCATCATGAAAGCAAGAGTATTTACTGTTAATCTTACCGGGTTAACTGTTAATTTATACAGTATGACAAGCTTCTACATCTTTATTCTTCAGCTTGTCTCTTTAAGTTTATGATGTTCAGTCATGGTGACGGAGCTTTGACGCCTACTACTAACTACCTGAAAAGTAAACATGACTTCCCGGATTGAACTGATGTCACAAGTGGACTGTCAAAACTATTCCATAAAACAGTTTGACATTGTTTTCTGTGGGGTTGTGATTCATACATTGTGGCTAACTTTAAGACAGAGCCTTATCATGGCAGGCTGAGAAGGCAGGCTGAGCCATCAGTTGGATTTAAGAATGTGGCACCTCTATAACTCAATGTGATTTACAAGTCAGAAGGGTGGGGTCTGGACTCTTGACAAAATATACTGCTGCTCTCCACAATTCCCAAGTCCCCATTAGACCCTGATGCCCACGCAGCACTTATTGACTGCATTCTCAACAGAATCAGCCCACTGGACCGTGGACTCCAGCAGCTGTAAGCAGATAAAGGACCTACACCAGGATTGTGCTGAAAGAAGGCCTAAAAAAGAGACCCAAGCTACACACTTGACAGATGCAGTCACACAACAATATCGATACAAACTCAAGATGCACACAGGATGCACACAATATGCACACACACACACACACACACACACACACACACACACACACACACACACAAACGGACACACGCACACACACATTGAAAAATCTATATGGCCAGAATAGGCCAGAACTTACAGTCATGAGTTCTTTCTGGAAGGACTTCCTCTCCTTGCCCTCTGCATTGTTGCAGTCCTCTTTCAGCTTCTCCAGCACAGACGCCACCCTCTCATGCTCGCTGTCCAACTCCGCTCTGCAGAAGTGTGTCAACGGCAGGTTGACGTAACCCAGGGCATCGGCAAATGCCCTCCAGCTGCCCACGTTCTCCATCAGTACAGTCCTCACAGAGGCATAGATGTACGTGAGGAACTTACAAGGCTTCAGGATCTGCTCAAGTAACAGTGTGGTGGTGAGGTCTGGTCCACTGAAGTAAATGGGCTTCACTTTTCCCATCACCAGAACGTTCTTTGCATGGACAAGCCCTGTCTTGCCCTGGTAGTACCCAATATACCATTCCTTTGTCCACAGCTGACCTTTCAGTTTGATTTTCTCTTCACTCAACAGGGCAACAAAATCCCCCTTTTTGTACTCCAATAAGTATTGGTTTTTCGTCTGACGGATGACCGTTTTGATCAGTTTTCCAAACTTCAGGTTGATGATTCGCCGGTCCTGGAACACAGGATATTTAGTGGTGATGGCCAGAGGGGACAAGACTATTTTTCCCACTTCCTTTTTCTTCAGGAAGCGTCTATGCGCTGAGGTCCGTGGGCCCGTCTTGGGTGGTGGTGTTGGTGTCTGGACGCAGAACTGGGCCAGGATAAAATCATTGTCATCTTTGACCTGGACCCTCAGTGTGAAATCTGAGACGTCCTCACCGGTGCGGGAGGCTATCACATAGACTTGACGGCTAACCTTTCCCAGTTTAACCTGGAAACCCCGGACAATTCTAGCTTGCTCGCTGGATTTGACCTCATAGTTGGCCATGTTGGAGTAAACCCCGACCCGGAGGTCTTGTGGCCTGGACAGGACAAACTGGTGTTTCCCCCAGAGCTGCAGAGCCACCGGTGGGGTGGACTGCGCCTGTTTCCCTACCTCACTCACCAGTAATGTCTTTGGGGCACAGTCATGGCCGAATATCGCCACCACGGTCTTAAAGGATGGGTGAATGTGCTTGGGCCCATAGACGCCCAGTGTGACCTTCTTCACCACGTGGTCCCAGACTGTGGAGTCTGGGGTAACAGACTGGGACTGGGCCACAACAGACACATACATACAGGGCTCCAGGTTATCCAGACAAACCTGGACCGTATCTCCATACATATACGCCTGGGGAATAGGCGTGTAGGGGCCTTCTTTACAATCACTCCGCACACATATGACCTCTGTATTCTGTCTGCTCTCCTTCTTCACCACCACAGACACTTTCATCTCCAAGGTGACGGTGGTTTTGGTCTCCATGTTGCTGAGTTTGATCTCCACCACGGGACTCACGGTGGTGCAGCGGTCATTATTGAGCTCCAGCGGCGGGTCTAATAAAGCCTTCATAGAGATCTGCTGGGTGTCCCCAGGTGCCACGTGGCCCTCAGGGACGTGGATACTGATGCTGGTGTCCGGCAGCTGGACAGCCCCTCCGGAGCTGTCTAGTCGGCACACAATGTTGATCTCCACCGGTTGTGTCTGGCCCCATCCCGGGTTCTGACCCAAGGAGTCCAGGTCATGGCAGGATCTGGCCAGCTTGCGGTGGTTGAGCCACGCTTCCCTAAAGTCCTCCCTGCTCTTGAACTGCTCGGGCGCAGGGGCTTTCAGGCCACCAAAGAAACCTGAGGACCCCTGAGGGGTATCATTTTGAGCCTGTAAGATGGAGAGCTCAGAGAGACTGTAGGATCTCTTGCTCCTGAAGAATGGGTTGTCTCTGCGTATCGTCGGCCCATTTCCCAGGCATGGGCTTATGGGGTTTAGGTCAAAGATCCCACTACCAAAGCCATTAATATTGATAGTGCTGCTGGTGGAAACCGGGTCCGATGGAGGTAGAGTGTCAAAGAGAAGGAGGTCCACTGACTTCTCGTTGCTGTTCTGATCCAACGAGCCCTGGAGGGCACCGTTGAGGAAAGGGTTGGTGGAGGTACGGTTGGCCGCAAACGGGTTCCCATTTTGGGGTGCACTGGGTTTGAGGATCACCCCCGACCACTCACCTAGAAGATCCAGCTCCTTGGCTGCCTCCTCTGAACAGTCCCCTAGGCTGTCAATCATCCCACTGTCGCTGAAGGAAGAGTCACGGTAGTTGATGGGCTGGACGTACGCGGACGGGATGTAACCCATCTCTGTGTTGTTGTGGGCGTACCACCACTCTCCGCCTGAGGAGTCCAGCACGAAGAGACGCTCTCCCTTTGAGAACTTCAGGGTGGTGAAGCTGGAGGGACAGTAATCCTTGATGGCAACAACTTCCCTGGCGGTGCTGAAGGAGGCAGTGGCATCCAGTCTTAAGGCACTGGGAGAAGGCACTACAAAAATCAAAACACAGAAAATATTCCAGTAGGTGAAATCAATAAGGAATAATACTCTCAACTCATTGTTATAGTTATTATACAGGCACGGTGGCGAACTAGTCAGTTCAAGTCTGTTCAAATGGGGTAACAAACATATGTGACTGACCTTTGACATCTGTGAGACTGGCTTCAGACACTCCATCGCTGAGGTCAATGAGCGTCCCCTCTGACTTGCAGCGTGGGAGTGCAATGTTGTTGTTGTTGGTCGCTCTGATTCGATGGGCGGCCATTGTTGTCACTTTTCCCTGCACACCCCACCTATGTGCTCAGGCTACTCTCCTGGGTTCCCTTCAACCAATGGCAATGGAGTCAGTCATGAACAACCCTCCATGGTGTCTGAAAGAAACAAGAGAAAAACTGGATTAACTAATGGTCTATATTTCTAATTAGCGTTTAACCTCCCTTGACAATCTCATTAAACAGGCCTGATGCATTCTCGATAATAAACCAAATCCTACTTGCAACCTGCTCAATAATATAATTAAGAGACAGAAAATAATGGGTTACAGATTGCGACAGAACTGAAATGTAGATTGAGTTTTCATCTGTCCCCAGACACTTGCAAGTTCCTTATCCCTTGTGGTGACACTTTGAATATGGCAATTGAAAGAAAATCAACAAAGGTTTCGCCTGTGTAATAACCACGGGCAAATATATTTATAAACAAAACGTGTTTTGCTACATCATGCTGCAATGTTAATCAATGCAATCAATAAAAGTCCCATTTTCAAGGAAATGATGACAAGAGATTAACAAACCGGAAAATGGAATAACAGTTCAACCATATTTTTAATTTCACAGTTAAAATTCATGCATGGGTTAATTTGCAGGATCTGTAAATAAGGGGAAAGGACAGGTAATGAACATACACAGACACAGACACAGACACAGACACACACACACACACACACACACACACACACACACACACACACAAGAAAGCCATACAGGCGCTGGGTTATACAAGCCTATCCAGCACCTTGCCATCACATATCATTTACAATTCTATACCAAAAGCATGTTGTCTTTTTGATAACATCCACCCACCACCATAGTTATATATACCAAATCTTCCCTAGCCATTGCAATGTATCCTTTTGATGTTGGTACTATAGTGCCCTTTGTTCATTACCCTATCTTTGACATATCAAACCGTGAGTTCTCCAAATGTTTTACATTTGATGCTATTTCATGGTTTTAGCTCCAATCAGTTTTCCTCTATTTTGAAATAAATCTAACCATCAAGGCTATATCAGTGAAAGTGGTGTGTGTGTGTGTGTGTGTGTGTGTGTATGTGTATGTGTATGTGTATGTGTATGTGTATGTGTATGTGTGTGTGTGTGTGTGTGTGTGTGTGTGTGTGCGCGCGCGGCGCGCGCGCGTGTGTGTGTGTGTGTGTGTGTGTGTGTGTGTGTGTGTGTTATCCATTCCCTCTAGAACTTGATTCCAAAAGTTCCTAAGAACTATGAGAGCCATCAAACCGAACCATGAGGATACACTCTGGGTCAGGAGAAATAATATTTTATATATTATATATATTATATCCATACAGAATGACAAATGAAGTGCAAATCAAAAAAGCTACATTTGATTGCAAGTAAATATGTTGGCTGACAGACTCATGAGTTCATGAGTTTGGTGTGAAAACATTTTCAACCATTTCAACATCTTGACGTGGTATGTCACAACAGCTTGAGAGGACTCCCTACATCTCTGGCAGCTTGTAGAAAAACAACATACATGTCGCTGCCGGGAACTTGATGACTGGTCTGATGGTTTCTGAGAATGGAAGAAAAGCAAATTCCAAAACTTGTCTCAGCGAGCCTCTGTTCACTTTCTGCATATTTAGTGGATGACCAGAAACACATGGAAAACATGGATCTCCCACACTCAGGGGAGTGGGTTGTACCTTGGGCCGAAAGCCCTCTTATCTCCGTGTGTGTGCTCCCCTTCAAAGTCAAACAAACGATGAAAAGTACTTTTGTGCCTAATAAATGGGCTTAATGTGACAAAACAAAATCAGACTTCAACATTTAAGTGACAGTCTCTGAACAATCCATTTTGGGATAGCAGTAAGACGATTTAAAACAGCTTTTGTGACTGTTACAAGGGGACTTCCTGGCAAAAACAGCCAAATCCGAATGGGTTGTTTCTAACACCGGTCAAGCCTACTCCAGGCCTCAAAAGCACTTTCAATGAAGATTCCCCATTGGACATGGTCTTTAATCCAGGACTAGGCTTATCTTTAGCCTTTAGCAGAGGACCATGAACTCTAAACTAGCCAGTCTTAAAGCCAGATGTGGGTCAGCGGAACATAGTTCTGTCGCTTGACACATACAAATAAGGAGTGAAGTTAGCTTGATCATAAACCTGGGGGGTATTCCATCAACGTCGCTAAAAAAAAATCCAGGCTTATTTCCGATAATCTCACGAGATTTATCAGAACAAGCCAGATTTTTTTAATAAATCTCGCGAGATTTATCAGATTAAGCCTGGATTTTCCTTTAGCGACGTTGAAGGAATACCACCCTGTAAACATACAATCCTCAATCCTGTAGAATGAATGCTAACATGAATCACAGAGAAAAGCCTAGCTTGTGCGAGAGCCATCCATAGACATAGACTATGTCTGGCCTGTGGGATAATTTGACGGCCAACTTAATATAGCCTGTATGTGGCCATCTGCTATAACACAACCCATGGGTGGTCTGTATCAGCAGCTATCTAAACCTGTCCTTTGGCCTTGCCCACCCAGCCTGCAGTCTTTAACCACTCCAGCAGCACATCAACAGGAACAATGGCGGGCGGTGACATATGGAATGTAAGGCCTAAATGCTGAGAACCAAACGACAACTTTACGATGCCCTGGATGCAAATGAGCTAAGTTGCACCCTATGCAAGGCTCTCGCGAGCCTGTCAGGATGGTTTAGCCTCAACGTAACCTCCTGGTCCCACTGCATGTCTTCAAATACCATTAATGTTCTGGTAAGCTGTTCAACCATTATCTTAGCCTCTTTGGTTCACATTTTGGGGGGAATAAAAAGTGAATAATGGTTCCATGCAACCGACCAGGGAATGTGCCAAGCATGTATTAGAATGTTGAAACACAGGAATCAGCGAATCGCCCAGTGGAACTCCCCAGCAGAAATGCTCCACACTCGCTAAACAGCACCAGAGCCGACCTAGCCTTTACCCTACATATTGGAAAAGTGCACCTTTCCGAACAAAGCCTTTGCTAACAGCAGCAAAGCTTATCCACGTGGCTGACAATGCCAAAGTAACAGACGACTGGGGAAATATCGTTTAGTTTGCTCATTTTGTTTCAGCATAATAAAACTGAACCCCTATCAACTAGGGGTGCGTTCAATTAAACCCTGCTGTCTCACATTAACGCAGGCCAACTCACTCTAAACTTGGCCTGACAAATTAATTACATAGTTAAAGTCAAATTAAAAGCATAATAGCATAATCGTGCCAACATGTGACCCATCTATCTACATCTGCCACAACTTGAATCCTCTGATGTTCTCATTCCTTGTTTGACCCTTGGCTGTGTAACTACGCATAGAGAATAGCTACAACCACCCAGGCAGCGAGTGACTAGTAACTCAAGCATACACACACACACACACACACACACACACACACACACACACACACACACACAGCATCAGGGACTGCAAGAGGATTATAACACCCGGGTCCAGTGTTTACTGAGGCCATGAGAGAAACAGCGAGAAAATGCCCTTTCCGCTAAGATCCCCATGGAGAGGAAGTGCACTATGAATCTGTCATCCACACGCCACTCCTTGTATCCAACAATTTTGATGTTGGCGTGTTCAACCCGCCACCCCCACTCTCTACAGGGAGAGATTGTGGTGCGAATGGCTTTTATTACAGAACACAACGTCTAGTGTGTTACTTCCAGGTCAGATACAGCAGGTACTCATGCCTCTCTGCCAAGGGCATGGGCAATGTGTGAGGAAACACATCCTTGAATAGGCTAGGCCCTACATCCTGCTTACACGCAAAAGCCATGAATCTGTCTGTTAAACATGTATACAGTACTGCATAATGCAGATATTATTACATAATGTCTTGCAAATGACAAATACCTCGGTATGAAGACATTTCTTTCGATTCTAATTGGATCCTGCTCTCTCATCATAAAAAACATATATACGTTTTTTGTCCTAAGAATCTCCTTCTTTCGCCAATGAAATGTGTGCTTCATGTACTGTAGCATATCTCTCTCCAATACAAGCCTAGGCTACCATCTGTTATCAGGCAATCTGCTGAATGTGAAAATGAAAAAAGATACTAGCTCCCCAGTTTTCATTGTTTCGGTGTGTGAAGTTGAGGATTAACTGTGAAATCTGAGTCCAAACTGAAAACTGGGGGGAAGAGAGAGAGAGGCCAGTCTTCTTTCAAGTTTCAAAGGGAAAGAAATGGGTTCGAAGTAAAATAATATCAAGCTTACAATGGACATTGTTGGGTGACTGTTTCAACATGAAACAATGATGAGCTAATTTCCATCAAGCCTTGTGAAAAGTGTGTCATTTGTTAAACTTAACTTCAGCAGGATTCTTTTAACATATAAAGCTATCCCCAAACCACAATCGTCACCCCACACTCAAAATAGTCACACACATCCAGACATTAATGGTGGGAGTGGCATGACAATTCCCCTGGTACACTATTATCTGCCATTGCTGATGTGATCTACTCACGGACCTGGTGCAACCACAGTTATTCAAAAGGTATAATCTGATGTTCTGGTGTTTAAACTAAAGGAATAAGAGCAGATAAATACCCTAATACATACTATTTTTTTTTTTTTTATTTAACCTTTATTTAACCAGATAAGTCAATTGAGAACCAATTCTCATTTACAATGACGATCTGGCCAATTGGCAGAACAGAGGCAAGTCTATACACAAAACACAACACAGTATATACGATATAGAACACAACCCAATATATACAATATAAAACACTGACTTATCCACAATATGTACAATAATGATCAGTGGTATACAGGTACAGATAGCACTGTCCTTCTGTAGGCAGTCGTAGACATTGTGCTACCTCTCAAGTGACCGACACTCACCCCTGAAGATCCGATTAGAGGATCAAGCCTGATAAACCTGTGTACTAGACTGATTAATTACATGGAAATGTTTACTAATACCAGATGGACAGAGTGATCCTGTTATTAGTCTCACTACAGCAGTAATAAACATGTCACATATCCAGGTGAAAAACTACGGCCTTTGTGGTGTTTTGCTGTCCCGTGTTGACAATGACAAAAATGTACATTTATATTTTTTGACATTTTAGCACACCCCATTATCCAAAACTACAATAAAATACATTTGTCTAAGTAAGCGAATCATCTAGTATACATCAGCCATCATAAGAAAACAAATATATGCTAGGACCAGGGGTCATTGGCAGTCATAATGCTAGAAGAAGGAAGGATTATAATTAAACCATGTTGTACATGTGATAGGACCGACCTGATAGGACCGACCTGCAGATGACCCAGGTGTCCCATCACCTGTCAAATAAACTGCAGGTATGAGTGAGCATGAGCTTCAATTAAAATGCTAGTTTGAATATCATATAAATGGATTATGACTTCCCTGATGTTACTGTACAGTACAGCGCATTGTGTAAGATACCTTTGGTTACTGTGTAGCCTTCACCACTGGGCTCACTGTTTTGTCTTGTTCAGTCTAACCTGAGGTGATCTAATGTGTTCACTAGGACAAGTGTGTATTCTTCAATTGAGAACGGTGAAGAACTAGGAATCAAAGCCAAGGATTTTTTATTGTATTTATTCCTACAAGCTAGTTTGTTTAACTGCTAAAAAGAATAACATACTGTGTGAATGTATTGGAAACATACCAGTACTGTTTTGTTCCCTGTCCTTGCATTATGTCAAGATTCATCAACAGTCCGTTGTTAAGACGGAGGAACATTTTCTCAGAACTGTATAGCTTATGTGTGTGTACTGGGCAAGGACAAAGACGAACACTAACAACATAATAATACCGTTATCGTTCAGTAAAGTCTATTATAGTTGAGGTAAAGGCTATGTACAAGGCCAAAGACACACAATAAGGTTAGAGGCAGACAGTGCCCTGCAATAAAAGAGAGATATAGACGGCTGAGATTAGCTGTCTGTTCTCTTTGGCTAGCAGTACAGAGAAGGCTCGAGAGTCTAGCCTCTGTTTAAGGGTTAGGTTTAGAGTCAGCTGGACACATGAGGTTCTAGCGGAGGCGCTGTGTGTTCTCTTTGGCTAGCAGTTCAGAGGAGCCTCTAGCCTCCCTGTTTAAGGAGGGCCTGTTCCTGGACAGGAAGTGCCTGAGGAGCAGAAGCAAGGAGGAAATGCCTTTGTGATGAGGGGCAGTCAGATCCCTCGTGCCTCCCACCGCCTTCTCCCTCCCTCCCTCCCTCCCTCACCCCTTGCTCTCCTTCCCAGCCCAAACACGTCCACTGTGGACAGCCTGTTTAAAGTACATTGTTCTCATCTCTCGTGAAACTATAAACTGTGAAAACACAGAGAAATTGCCTGAACCAAAAAACCAAAGGCATTGGCAAATAGGTATCGGATGCAGGCTATTTGGATCTCAGTGAAGTCGGTTAGCTTCTGATGTCACCCTGATGACAGAGTCAGGGCAGAGGTCAAGTCATTTAGATTTCTTGTCAATCTAACAGATAATGAGTTTCACACAGATGCCACACTCTCAGGAAACGGGACATGGGAATATGGAGCTGTTCTCTTTGAGCCATGTAGGGTCAAACAGACCTCCTCGCTCTCAGGTCTGTGGGTAATAATAAGCTCCTGTGTAAACACTTGCAATGCCAGTACCTTCTGAGAACAGGCTATTGTCTGTTACAACTGAATTGCAAGCTTGACCCACAATTAGCCTACCCTCAGTATGCGTTTCGTCTTCAAAATAGCTGCCACAGTGTGCAGCAATAACAAATAAGCCCAGTGGTCAAATTGCTTAAAAAAAGAAGAAAAAAAAAATGAGGGGGGTTAACGTGTTCTACTTGATAATTATTATATATATATATATATATATATATATATATATATATATATATTTAAAAAAAAGATTATGAAACTTTTTTATGAAAACATTAGATGATGAGAAAAATATATCTAGCTCTCAAAGAAATACTGTTTTTATATCCACCTGGGTGACACGGTACAGTATGTCAGATTGAATTACCCAGGGTACCACCCCTTAGTGTTCAGCAACAATACAGCAAGCAGCAAGCTTCTCCCGGGACTCACAAAGTCCTAAAGCTGTCATGAAGTTTGAGTGGAGCTGTCTAAACTCCTTTGTGTTAGCCTGTTTGATTTCTTATGGTCCAATAGGACATTTATTTAACTCAGTGTGTTGCTGGTAGTATTGCTATCCTGCCTGAGGCCCTGGGACCTTGTTTCTGTTGAAAATAATCTACTTGAAACCAATCGCTGTCAATCTCCAGTGGGAGGGGCACCACGGGGGTCCCCCAGGGCTCAGTACTAGGGCCCTTACTGTTCTCCCTCTATACCAAATCTATTGACTCTGTAATCTCCTTGCATGGTTTCAGTCCCTCATGCCTCCCACTGCCTTCTCCCGCCATCCCTCACCCCTTGTTGAGTTGAGATGACACTCAACTCTTCCTCTCTTACCCCACCTCGCTCTGACCCACAGGTGGCAAGATGTGTCTCTGTGTGTCTTGCAGACATTTCTGCTTGGATGTCAGCCCACCACCTCAAGCTCAAACTTAACAAGACTGAGCTGCTCTTCCTCCCTGGGAAAGCCTGCCCTCTACACTACTTCCCCATCACAGTAGAGAACCTCCTGTGACCTCCTCCCAGAGAGCCAAGAATTTGGGGGTAATCCTTGACAACCACTTATCCTGTGCGGCAAACATCACAGCGACAGCACACTCCTGTAGATTCCTCCTCTACAACATCAGAAGGATATGTCCATTCCTCTGAGAAGAAGCCCAACTCTTGGTCCAGACACTTGTGATCTTCCACCTTGACTACTGCAACACACTCTTGGCTGAGCTCCCCGGCTCTGCCATCAGACCTCTGTAGCTCATCCAGAATGCTGCCGCCCGTCTGGTGTTGAATCTCCCCAAATGTTCCCATGTCACCCCACTCCTTCGCACCCTTCACTGGCTCTCGGTAGCGGCTCGCATCAGATTCAAGACCCTGGTACTCGCCTACCGGGCAGCAAAAGGAACAGCCCCTCCCTACTTGCAAGCAATGGTCAACCCCTGCCCGATCACTCAGCTCTTCCACCTTGGCTGGCCGCCTGGCTCTGCCACATCTATGTGGATGCAGCAGTTGCACTATTCGGTCACAGCTTTTCACTGTCCTGGTGGCCCGCTGGTGGAACAAGCTTCCCACTGCTGTTAGGACTGCCGAGTTACTACCTATCTTCCACCATAGACTGAAGACCCATCTCTTCAGGGTTCATCTTGACTGTCCCTTCTAAAGACCTCTTCATCCCCTCTACCCCCTGTACAGTTTCTCTACTGTAAATACACATTTTTTCAAAAGTAATTATTCCTTCTTCTAGTATTGTGCCTGCCAATGGCCCCTGGTCCTAGCATAGATTTGCATAGATTCGTTTTCTCCAGAGATATTCTATGGTGTTGACCACTTAATAAAGTATCATTAAAGCTAGGGGTGTAACGATTCACCAAGATTTCGGTTTGGTACGTACCTCGGTTTTTAAGTCATGGTTCGGTACGTTTTTGGTATAGCAGGGTAAAAATGATCACAAAACATACAATTGTTTTTAATTATCATTAAACAGTGGTTTAATCAACAAACAGTGGGTTTTTCTTTCTTAAGTAAAATACAGTCTGTCAATACTGCTGCAACCAGCTGCAACCTACTAATAAAAATGTACAATTTACTGATTTACTGAGGTGCAGCATTTAGTAAATGAACTGTACTGTACTTGTATAATAAAGTTACATTTACTGAAAAGTAAATGAAAATGATTATATTCTCTCAAATAATTAAAACATATAATAAAATACATATCCATTAAGTTGCAGCATTTAGAAAATTAACTGTACATGAACTGTACTGTACTTGTATTCACATAATCAGCTTTCAACTTCACATTAGGACTTCTCAGCTTGTACTGACATTCATTGTATTTTCATATTGTTTTAATAAAGGGCTGGTATGACTTCCTAACTGAAATGCGGCCAAGAGGGAACTATGTAACGAGGCTCCATGACTTTCAACATGTGTTTACAGCATGTGTTCTCGACAACAGAGTATGGTCGCATGTCCACCGCTATAAAAACACCTATGGCGTTTGTTATTGCTTTGGCCCGGTCTGAATTGTTAGCGAGTGGTTGCTTAAATACAATGGGGAGCTGGGTTTGCATTTCACTGCTTTTTTCTTGTACCTGTGATGCCCAAACAGGAGACTTATGGGATGCTGGAGGAACATTAAGCTCTACTTTATCTGTGTTTGCCATAACGACTGCTAAACTACTGACAATCTCTCTGGGTTCGCATGCATACTGGCTGAGGGCGTATCTCTGGTCTTCATGGTACCAAAGTTGGCTGACAGTGACAATATTTAATTTACTGGGGTTGTTAAAGATTTGACAGCTGTAACATCCAACATCTACAGCTACAGACAGATCTTGCAAAGTAGATTTATACAGTATATCCAACATTTTTCTTTTCCAAATTGTATTGACCATTGTCATGTTTCTGTTGTGGGTATCACCTTACATTAAGCCCTCTAACCAGTGGAGGGACTCTGTAATTACTCCACAAGACTGTGTCAACAAACATGCATCAGGCCTTAAATGGCCGTGGAAAACCCACTTTTCCTAACTTAGTCTGCTCCAGCTTTGTCTATCCCTTCCTTTCCACTTTCTTTCTTGTCTCTGAATAAACGCATACCAACGAAACGGTGAAGGGATAAGGAATGCCAAGAATGCTGGAACTTAAATGAAATCATACATTATTCAAGTAAAAAAGAGAGAGAAGAAGAGAGGGAACGCGTATCATTCTTTCAATAACAAAGCTGGGGTCAAAGGGTGTGTTCTTGACTACGATTCCATGCTTTTATCCGTATTTCACTAGACTTAATTTGATGTTGCCAATCTTGTCACGAACTGTGAACAATGCTGCGTGGACTCCGGGAGGGAACACATCCTCTAGAATCCCCTAATCTCTCCTGAAACAACCTGAGATTAATATTAATAATCTCCAAGAATCGATCAATAACACTATGAATAAATCACTGTGAGTAAAAGCATCAGAACTGTGATAATAAATCAATCACAAGCCACAGTGGTCTGCCTGTGTTGCTTTCCTTGCCAAAAATGCAAGCACAATTTTCGATACAACACTCCTTCTCTTAAGAATGGCCAGATCACCCATTGTTCAAGGGTCATGGAGGAAAATAGTCACTAGGACACAGTCACTTGCACAGCTGATGCACAGTACAGTAAGGGGACGGTACAGAATGGCACAACTGTAGTCTGAGTCACACCTGGTTCCAGTGGCTGTTTGGTTCCAATGTGCCTCAAGGCCTCCGCAGCTCTGCCCATCTGATTCCCTACCCTAATGCCAGTGGTACCAGTGTGCCCCATGTGTCGTAATGCATTGCTGTAGCCAGCTGGACTCACGGCCTGGGACAACACTGTAGCCTACACTGGGAAAGGCACATTCACACTGTGGGAGAGCAGCTTATCTAGGAGTCACATGCACATTCACTCACACAATGAACACCATTTAAATCCAGTTGACGCTCAAGACAGAGCTCTCGAAAATGGGAAAGTTATGCTTGGGGGGGGGGGGGGGGGGAAGGTGACTTCAGTATGATCAAAATGACCTAGCCACAACAGAGACTAGGCTGAGAATGGAGAGAAATATCTCTCTACCATAATAAATTACTCATTTTGATCAAAATGTAAACATGCCCCCAGATATATGTTCTACAAACGACATGCAGGACAATGTAGGCCACAACTAATAGACATAGGCCCACTCTAATGTGTTGCTCCATTGGCATTGACCCTTTTATATCAACAATGTTTATTAGGCGACATTTCTGGTCTGGAGAGCAGACCGTACCACCCTGGTTGAGTCAGACACTCATCTCCATGACACTGTGCTGCTGGCAAATTGAGACTCTCTCATGCCTTGGCTGACTAAATAAAACATACAAGGACTGCTGCATGCATGCATTATTCAATATGAAGTAGGCTAACTTAGTAAAAGTTATAAATAAATACAAATAAAATAAAAAGGAGCGAGAGACGTGGTGGCTATTGAGCCTAGTCAAATACAGTTTCTTCAGATCCTTGCAAAAAAAATGAGTTAGATATACATTATTCAAATAGCGTATGGATATGGTCAGGCATGCTACAGCTTAGTCTTGGCTGTACAGTGTCTGTGTGAGCTGTATGCGCAGAGAAAACCATTGAAACAGATTCCTCTCTGATTATAATGAGATTATATGTGGGTGAAAGAAAGTGAAGCCAGGATCTCTAATCAGGCTGTACATTTGGGAAAATAATATTGTATTTGTATTCAATAACGGTAGCCTACTTATTGTACATGGAGGAAAGTGTTTTAGAGGGTTGGGGGTAAGGGAAAGGAAAGGAAAGGAAAATATGCTGAATGCTGAAAAATGCTGGTTCTAAGATTTCACACACATCTAGAACACTCGGGTCTTTCCTCTCGAGCGAGGTTTCAGAATAGAATGCAGGGGAATAACATATTAATGCAGATGCAGTTCAGACAACTTCACATGAAAAGGATGAAGCACAACATTTCGTGAGCTTAGAATTATAAGGTTCTATCTCCGTTTAGAATGAGAAGGTTCTATCTCCGTTTAGGGCAGTTCAGAGATATTGAGCGTCAAAGTTTTTGCATTATGTTTTGTGAGATGGAACCTTTGTATTTTATGAATTACTAACTCAAAAATGTCAACATTTAAAAAAATAACACCACACAGGCATTAATAAACACCTAATGGATCAGATTATGTAAAAAAAACTCAATTTTGACAAAAATGGAGATAGAACCTTATAATTCTAACATCACGATGTTATACCACGGTCCTCCTGCTCGATGGTTCAGGGTCTTTCTCTGGTCGACGTCTGGAGAGAGAGAGCGAGTGGACTGTTTGATGTCATGGCAACGAATGTCACGCATGCGAGCGCAGTGCCCGTTTGGCGAACTTTTTTAATGGCGGGGGGAGACTTGATTACATCAATGTTGCAAATACTGCAAATACCAAAACTCATCAAACCAGTGTTATTGTGGTTTATAGGTGCTGGAGACTAAGTAATATCTATATATAATAGACTATGACTGCCATTGCACAAGGAGACAACACGAACTGCTTAAGGCTGAAAATACTGTGAGATGGCAAATACTAGATATATGCATGCAATGCCATAGTGATCTAGTGCCTACCTTGAAAAAACGGTATAATGTTGCCAATAATGTTGCACATACATGGATACTATTTAACACCGTTAATAAGAGAGGCAATTAAAAAATCCCACCCCCTTCCTTGCCAAGTGGAGAAAGGTTCCACGCACGCACCTGGTTAGAACTGTTTAAATCATTACAACAACACTTACCATTTTAGACAACCAAAAGTCTCCCTTTCGACTAATTCCAAAAAAAGTTCTCAATGATAATAACCTCAAAAAGAAAAACTAGAACGCGCGCAGGTACTAGTGCAATAACTGGTTTTGTCGACGCAAGCACTTATGTTGGAATGAGCATAAAGTTTAACGGCCAAAAAGACGCAAAAAAAGATTAGTCAAAGATCTCAATTCACCTGGTAAAAGTCCCGCAAATGTATGTATCCCTTTGGAGCGAATGCATCAAACGGGCGTAGTTTGGCGAGATCCACGACTCCAGTTCAGTTGTAGTCCTTTGTGAGTCTGTTGGCGATGGGAGAGAGAGAGACCCGTCTGATGTCACTGAGAGGGCGGAGCGTGGCCTGTGGTTTTACATGAATAATGATGTCATTACATGAGTTTCACATTACTTTTCAAATTAATTGTTTCTTATCGTGACGTTAGAATTAAAAGGTTCTATCTCCATTTTTGTCCAAATTGAGTTTTTTTCATAATCTGATCCATTAGGTGTTTATTAATGCCTGTGTGATGTTATTTTTTTAAATGTTGACATTTTTGAGTTAGTAATTCATCAAATACAAAGGTTCCATCTCACAAAACATAATGGAATGTAAAAACGTTGACGCTCAATATCTCTGAACTGCCCTAAACGGAGATAGAACCTTATAATTCTAAGATCACGAATTGTTTCTTATGTTATAGCATGCAGTCGTTTCAAAAGAATGCAATTGGGATGGAGATGTATTTTCCTGTTGGGGAGACAACAGTATGCAAATTATAGACTAGGCTATAGAGCATGCGAAGGGTAATTAATTTAATTCCTGAATACATACCAGTGGATGGATAAATAGACTAACTTCTCTCCAAATATTTCCATGTATTTGTACACCAAGTATGTCATGTATTGTACACCTTTGAAAATAGTGTGATACAATATGGAATATGTCAAGTGCCTGCAACTGGTCTTTTATTCACTGGGATGCACATTGGCCAATGATTTATTCCTCTTTACTGTGACAAACATTTTGGAATCCCAGTTCATCTCTGTAATCCTACACTCCTAGTTATGCCTCTGAAAGTTCTAGTTAGGACCAAAATAGGGTTCTTCATTGTCCCGATGTTGTCCTACACTATGTCACTCACACATGACATCTCAGACACCACTGGGACACTTTTGAATGAGATCTGGCATTTACAAAAATACACTGATTGGCTCAGACGGTGCTATAGTAAACAACTGGAATTCTGAAATGAGACTGATTGTCTAAATGTCACCAATTCACACAGGGGGCGGCACTACATTATTCATGGAGGACAACATGTTTACTATAGACATGTTTGCCCCTGTGGGAGCACCATTTCAATAACTATTTTGGCTTCCATGTAGAACCCGTTTGAGTTCCCTCCTCATTAAATCTGAGCCTCAGGGCTACAAGTCCTCTTTGTGCCAATAATTCTGACAAAGGAGCGATTTCTGCCGGACACAAAACATTGTTTTATGAATAATAGTGTCAACAAGAGTAATGTCCTCTCATCTAACCTTTTGTGCATTCTAAAGGTCTTTTTTTTGCCCTCTGAAGATGTCAGTTCTAATTAAAGTAATAACGGCTTTGCTAATTGGATACACACTCCTAGAGAACATGCATCCTTGATACAAGTCCTTGTACATGCCTTCTTTGCATAAATACTTTTAAAAGTAGTTATTGTATTCTTCTAACCAGCTTGTCATGCATTTCTTTATTCCAACACCACACATGTTTTTGTCTCCGACCCCAAAAATAGAAGAAAATACTAGTATTTTAAACTTGTTTAAAAAAAACTTTTTTCTTCTTTTTTTTCCTACCACCAGGGGAGCCCCCCCCCTCCCAAATTTCGTTGTTTGGTACCTGTACTATATCAATGACAATAAAGACCATTCATTCATTCATTCATTGTGATTAATCATGATTAATCACAACCTATTATTGTGATTAACTTGATTAAAATGTGAATGGATTGACAGCACTAGTAGAACCATGTTCTGAAATAAAGCATACGTTTTAAAAAGTTCAAAAGTATGTGAATTTATTCTATATCATTAACGGAACTTCTTGCATGAATAAAACATGCATTTGTGTCAGAGGCATGTCAGAATATTAAGGTGTGCTCTATACAATTGTGGTTTTAATATAAGCAGGACTGCACTGAAGGAACTCAGCAGGGATTGTATCATATTGTCTAGTATTATATTGTACAGGATCATATATCACATTGCATTGAATCATATTCAATTGTATCGTATTGAATTGTATCAAATCCTCTTGCAATAAGATATCTTGCAAATACACTATCCTATATCATGTCATATATTGCATATTATGGTAATTGTAGTAGAGTTGTATAACTAGTATAGACACTTGAGCTTGCTGGGAGTCAAGTCATATCATACCGACACATTTTTGCAGTTTGTAATGATTCTCATAATGAAGAACACACTGTTCAAATGCAGAGTGAGTTGCTGGCAGATTTATGTGTTATGTATTTTCATTATTACGTCCTTAAATCAGCTTCCCCATCTGATGGAGTAATGGGATGTGTTGAGTAATTGGCTTTGGAGCCAGTGTCTAGAATAAATCAAAGAGAAGAACCAAGTTGCCATTTTTGGCTCCACACAGTGAGTGACACGACAGTAAGACAGATATGCAGCAGCAGCAGCAGCGATAAGGTAATGAAACAAAATGACATTAAAGCTAGGAGACAACAGAGAAGACACCTGGTGCCTCTCCTGTGAGAAGACTGGGTGTCGCCTTGCCTCAGAAGGGAGCTGCATGTGCCCTTGAGCAAGGCTCTTAACCCCTAATTGCTCCAGTGGCGCCAACTACGGTTGACTCTGTGCCTAAAGCAAAAAATACCAAATTCCAACAATTGTCTGACAAGTTGATTGCATGGCAATAAAACAACTATATAACAACTGTTATAACAGATTCAGACGTTTCTGTGTGAGGCTGGAGAACACACTGTAGGTGGTAGTGAGCCGGCGGGCTTTATGATCAAATAATTTTCCCTGATTAGAGAAGGTAAAGATGATGTTCTTGTATCAGATTGTGAACATTGTCAGTTTGATATATAAATAAATGAACCGAAATGCGTTTTATCACACTTCATCACACTTTCTCATCTTTTCCTAAAAAAAGACAAAAACAAAATCAAGGTAATGATTACAACATAAAGGCACACAGATGGACTGATTACCATTACAGACAGCAGATCAGATAACAAGTAAGGACAAGTAGATGTAGATGCAATAGAGAAAAAAACTAAGAGAGTCCTAAGAGATGCCTTCATGTACACCCCCTTGTGACCTCTCTACAGGGGTGGAGCTACTCAGAGGCAGCATGTGCTGGGCCGCCAGACACCCTTGCACAACATGGTGAGAGCAGCATGCTGTGTCATGTAGTCGAGACTGTGATATGTGACTTTCTGCTGTGCTTTCTGCTCATGCTCAAGCAACTGACTGGGTGTGTCATTAGCTTGTGGATTCAGACAAACAGTGCTGTTAAAATTAAGTTAATCCGCTTCAGGATTCGAGTTGAGGGTGGGGAAATGATGAAAAGTAAATGAGTTGAAATATTGATCCTGGTAACAGTCAAAACAATGGTAAACATTGGCATCTGTGGGGGAAAAAAACTGTTTCATAATTAATTTGGCATATCACAGAAGGGCCAACTACTGAAGCATACTACCTCTGAAAGAAAGGGTGGAAGCAGCGGCACAAAGAACCGGAACAGCAGCAGCCTCTCGGCTCTTAGAAGCCATTGATAAGCAACACACATTACGCCTTCCTCCGCTTCCTTCTCTGAGGCAAATTGAATTAGGTTATTAACAGGAGGGCCTATGCAGTGGATGCCTCATGTCCGACATTGAAATATATGGCCTGACATGACAATGTTACCTTTCGCTGGTATTACACACATTTACTTAACGAGTAGCACGTATAACACCCCTTGTCTTTATTAATTTTATTGTATTATTCAATTGTCATTATATTTAGTTGTTGTTGTTTGTGGTATCAGCTGCTATCTTCAATATCTATCTATCTATCTATCTATCTATCTATCTATTTATCTATCTATCTATCTATCTATCTATCTATCTATTTATCTATCTATCTATCTATCTATCTATCTATCTACCTATCTATCTATCTATCTGTCTGTCTGTCTGTCTGTCTGTCTGTCTGTCTATCTATAATCCTTACAACTTGATACTCATCAGAAAAAAGGCATGCATTGAGATGCAGAGAAGCACAAAGAAAGTTTCTTTCCTGTTTTTGATACTGATGACAGGGATCATACCTGATGACAGGGATCATACCTGATGACAGGGAATGCTATATTTCATGGATGTTTTCTACCTCAGTCTAGATATAAGATTGGGATGGTGTGTGGCTGGCAGGGGAGGGTGGTGGAGGTTGAAATCTGAGGATGGCCTCATTGTAATGCAAGGAATGGAAGGACGAGGGGTAGGAAACACAAGACGTACTTTCGATTTCTCCACTGATGTGTGATGCGCTTGGAGATGTGTCCCAACCCGTAACAGGATCTACATTGTGGGTAGCCACCCGTGTCAGTCTACTTGTCCTGAATGCAGGAGTATGCAGGCCTTCTAGTAGAGGCATAACCTGTCTATTCGTGAGCTTAGAATGATAAGGTTCTATCTCCGTTTAGGGCAGTTCAGAGATATTGAGCGTCAAAGTTTTTACATTCCATTATGTTTTATGAGATGGAACCTTTGTATTTTATGAATTACTACGTAACTCAAAAATGTCAATATTTTAAAAATAACACCACACCGGCATTAATAAACACCTAATGGATTAGATTATGTAAAAAACTCAATTTTGACAAAAATGGAGATAGAACCTTATAATTCTAACGTCACGTATTGGTGATGAATCTCTTAAAATGAGTTGGGTTTACTACTGTGAGCTGCACACTGTGTTATACACTCACAGAACATTTTATTACAGTAAGAACACTATACTAATACTGGGTAGGGCCTCCCTTTGCTCTCAAAACTTTCAATTCTCCATTCTTTGTGGCATTGATTCCACAAGATGTCGGAAACATTACTTTGAGATTCTGGTGCATGATGAAATGATTGCATCACGCAATTCTTCGATTCCACGATTTTTCAGGTGCACTTTCAAGCTGTGAATCTTCCATTCTACCACATCCCAAAGGTGTTCTATTGGATTCAGATCCGTTGACTGAGAAGGCCACTGAAGAACACTGAACTCATTGTCATGTTCATGAAACCAGTTTGAGACGACCTTTGTTTTGTGACATGGTGCATTATCATGCTGGAAGTAGCCATTAGAAGATGGGTACATTGTGACCATGAAGGGATGCCCATGGTCAGCAACAATACTCAAACACTCAGGCTGTGGCATTCAAGCGATGATTGATTGGTATTACAGTAACAAACCCAAAGTATGCCAAGGAAACATTCCCCACACCACCTGAATGAATGAGAAGGTGTACAGGTGTTCCTAATAAAGTGTTTGGTGTATTATACCAGTGGAGGCTGGTGACTTCCAGAATTGAGGAGGCCAATTTTTTTTCCGCTTGCTCGCTTCACTCGCGATGGAATGTTCCCTGTTCTTCTTATCTGTCTTTGTTAAAAAATATTAATTTGTGTTTGGCGGTACTGAAGGGATTGGGACACTCTCAGGATGGTGGATGAAGCAGCTTTTATTGCCTGCACAATGGGTCATCAAATAAACAAAACAATTGGCATGAATCTCTGGTCCGCCTGCAGCAGCTATTATTCCTTCTGCTCAGGCTCACAACATTCACCACAACATACTACATACAATCAATGACATGTCAAAAGCACTCAAACACTATGTCAATCAGACACACAATATACAATTCAGAACAATACTTCATCCATTTCTAATATTTATCCTGCAGAACAGCACTCATACACGCGTGTGGCGGAAAAAGGTACTACACGGAGGCCAGGCCTCCTCTGCCCACCCATTTTCAGTGATTTGGCCAATCACATATTGCCATGAAAAAAATTGCATTACATTGACTTCTATGAGAAACCACTTTCCGACGATGTAGTACCTTTTTCCGCCACACGAGTGTATGAGTAATAGAAACGGATAGGGATTCTGGCCTGTAGGTGCTTTACAATTGCAATATTGGGTTTTAGCCATGGAAAATATTTATGAACAAAACGGAAATAATATTAATAAATAATATTAATATCAAAAAAAGTAAAATATGTTTTTTGTTAAATAAATAAACAATAAAATATATAATTATTGCTTTTTTAAATCTCTCTCTCTTCTCTCAAATTATTGGGGAGGCCAGGCCTCCTCCACCTCTATGGAGGAGCCTCCACTGGTGTATATGCTATGAAGTCAAATATCTCTGACCCACACGCTGAACTTTGAAGCCTCCTGCATGTCACTTCTTAAAGTAAAGACTTGGAAGACAGCCTAAATGCTGTAAGTTTGACTTTTCAATATGGTAATAAGAGCAGGTCTCACTTTGCAATGAAAAAAAAGTCTTATGCTGAAAACAACATTAAATATTAAGCGATCCCCATGAGCATCTATCTCTTGCCCGCCCGTAGAGAACGGAGAGAGTAAACACAGAGTGAGTCTAGAGTCCCAATCCTTCGCTCCTCCTCCTCCTCTGCACGATTTGGAGTTTAAAGGGTCCAAATGTTTCTCAGGGTTGTTTCTCACAGCTAGAACATAAAACTTTCGGCACAGTGGGAATATTGGCTAAAGGCAGAATGCAATCTCCAAATGAACCCACTCACACATAGAGGTATTGAGGTACCTTTCTCTCCTTCTCCTTCTCTCTCTATCTCTCTCTCTCTCTCTCTCTCTCTCTGTCTCTCATTCTCTCTATCCCCTACTTTGTATTCTTGCAATCTCTCAAATTTGCCTGGGTTTCCATGGTGAGTAATAGCACACCAAGCACTTGCCCGCACCCGCACCCACACACGCCTCCACCCCAACCCCTCTACTCCCCACTACTAGCCTACACACCACCTCCCTCATTCCAAACCATCAGTATTCTGCACTGAATATCTGACAGTGGCTTGGGTTAGTTGAGGGCACTCCTTACCTGCAAAACCCAAATATCCACACATGTATTGTGTTATTCTATTCTAGCCTGGTGTATTTTTTTCCATGGTGTCATTTGATATGCTTTAGCAAAACAAATATATATATATATATTATATCATACTATATAACTGTAGTATGAGCAGCAGGCCACAAGAAAAAAAGTATTATACATTTGTTGAAATGAAATATATATATATATATATATATATATATATATATATATATATATATATATATATATATATATACTGTATATATTGTACAAAAGACTCTTTTTATTTTTTCTACATAATCTAATTTTATCCTTTGCTCTTCTGCAATCTCCATAGAATCACATAAGAAGAAAACATAAGACATCATGAATACAAAAAGGCCTAAAACACATTCAAATAGGATTCAGTGTTGGACATGTGTGAATGAAGGGAACAGAGGGACATCAAGCCTCACTGTAGACCAGAAATGATGGTTCAATTCTACAATCTTCTCATCAAGCACAGAGGCATCGACAGGGGAAAAATACCCGCACCAATTGAAAGATGACAAAACCACAGAGGAAATTATACATGTTTCTATTACATTCAGTGAATCTGAAGATAATGGACTTTTAACATTTTCCTGAAAGTTAAATAACATATCTCATTAGTTTCACGTATTAATAAAAATAAAGACATTTACACAACCCTTTTCCTGTCTATCCTCTATGATTCATGTGCTACAGTATATTGAATATTTTGGACGACACAAATACTGTACCATAAATAAGTAAAAATGGATCTCTGACAGACTTTGGAAAAAAGTAATTTAGTGCGAACACACCGACACACTGACGCCTCAGTTCTCTGCTCATCTCTGATGGCTCATTCTTTTATAATGCAATAAAAAATAAGCAGTATGAACTTGACATCCACAGTACAGTACATCACATTCCATTAAGCCTCAGCAGTCCCATAGCAGTTTGTTTATATTGTTGGATATTAGACAGTATGAATGGTGATGATGTGAGACATCTCCCCGACCCACTGCGAGGCCAGAGAGAGTCATTAGAATTCTGATCACACGAGAAGCAGAAGTACACCATGTCTCTCAGGAAATTGGAGTTCAAGCGTCCTCACTGAAGATGGAACAAGCTCAAACACTCCCCGTCTCCTGGAGGCTAGTGGGCCCTGGACGTCTTCAAAGAGCTCCCCTACACAGGCACATGCACACACACACACACACGCACACACACGCACACACACACACACATACACACACACACAATATTCAGATAACCATGCGCTGTATACAGTACAGTGGAACAAAACCCTCTGTTGCTGTTTAGCTTCACTGATTTACAATATTTCTCTTCGGTTCCACCACAAACACTTCAGCCTGAAGGATTCCCGCCTGCCTGGGTGATAGAACCAGAGGGGCTAATGACATTCCCAATCATCTGCCAACAGATTGGCTCTGTGCGCATCCAATTATTATGATCCTCGCTGTGTTGGGGCCTTCTTCTCTCTCTTCCAGAGCTTGATGGAGTTAGTCACGCCGTGAGCCCCCAACAAAGAAAAGAGAGACACATTTGAATGTCACCCGACTGAGACAGTCACTCTATCGTAACCACTGAGGAGCGAGATAAAGTGACCGGCATTAGGGACTCTTTTGGAATGCTTTTAGTTAGTGTGTGGAATGGGGCCAGAGGTGATTGTTTACTAAATGGGAGCTGGGAGATTGGGGTAATAGATCAGGTGGACATCTGCAGTGGCAGGATATTGAATATGTTTCCTTTTTGCCGAATGAGTTTTACTGATTTCCCAATCAATGAATGCACACAACTAAATAAAGTGCATTGTGAGCAATCTTATTGGAAGAAAAGGGGATAGGCCAAGAACTTATGGACACCCGACTTTAGGTTGGGAACTATGAGTACATTTTCGTTTGTCTAAAGGGAATGGCCAAATTTTCCTGAAGAGTTATGTACAATACCTCCTTTAACAATAGCACTTTCAGCCATTGAACGCAAGGACATTCAAACTTTATTCCTCTCCTCAGTGCTTGGACTTGCTGAGGAAAGGCCCTTTCAGATGAGAAATGTTAGCCCACTGAGGCAGAACAGCCTGTAACAACTACCTCGTCTGCTATAGCTACAGCCGCAGGAGCCAGGGGCCTAACCAGTCGATATTCAGCCTGTGGTTTGATGTCCCTTCCGCTGAGGCTGCTGAATGTGGCTTCTGGGGTGTAACATTTTCCCATTGACAGTGTCTGACAATAGAATGTTCCAGAAATAGAGCCCAGACCCCAGACCTCATCTTGGCTAGAATGAAAGGGGTTCGTTGTTTGAATGCTTTGAAGTTCTTGTCTTCACCCTTTGTTCGCTCTTCGCTGTTAGCCTGTCTCGATCAGTTGGGACACACTACTGTCCAGAAGTCGAATGAGCGGCTTGCCATCATGTTTTGTGCAGATCTAAAGGTGAAAGGGGCGAATTGGATTGCTATGGTAACAGTTCTACTAGAATCCAAATGTGGATTCTTCAAATTAGTATTACTATTATGGCCTGAACACTCATTTAACATAGTTTAGGCCAGTCCCCTTGATATTGCCATTGAGTGTCAATATTAAAGGAGCAGGATGCACGTTTGTTGGAATTCTTCCACCTCTGACCACCTTCAGTTTGACTTTCCAAAAAACAACAACATAATAATAATATAATGGTCTGATATGGACTTGGAGCAACATTAGCTGTTGTGTTTCTACATGCATGCACAATTCTTAAATTAAATATTTAGATTTTTATCTCATTCCCTGATTGCCACTGATTAAACATAGTCATTAGAACCATAGGAACGTTTTTTAGAACTTTAAGCAACATACGGTATTGTAATGATCATTGACAAAACCTGATCCTAAATCCTGAAATGATATTGTCCAACAGTCCACAATCAAAACAAAACAAACAACCAACAACAAACACCTACATACTGTATACTACATTGGCACAAACAGTCTTGTTAAATCGTCAGTTTGGTCTCTCAAGCCAGGTGGAGAAAGAATCCAACCAACACCATCATTGCCACAAGAGAGCCATCCTGCTGCTCTGACAGTGAAAGTGACAGTGACAGCATAGATAGCTTAGTGTAATAGGAGTGTCAGATTGCCAGCCAGATTTACTAAGAGGATTCCCATGGAGAGATAGAGAGAGAGAGCGAGAGAGAGAAAGGGAGGGGGGGTGAGGTGTTACATCTGTCACCAACCTGGGCGTCAAAATGGACCCTCACCTCACCTACGAAACCCACATCAAACACATATGCAAGACAGCCTTCTTTCACCTGAGGAACATCGCCAAACTCCGTCCCGCACTCACTCTGGCGGATGCAGAGAAGCTCGTCCACGCCTTTGTCTCCTCCAGACTGGACTACTGCAACGCACTCCTCATCGGGATTCCTAGCAGCTGCCTCCAGAAACTCCAATACATCCAGAACAGCGCTGCTAGGATCCTGATGACAGTGCGCACATATGATCACATCACCCCCATCCTCAAATCACTTCACTGGCTCCCCGTCTCCCCCAGAATTGAATTTAAGGTCCCCCTCCTCACCCACCAGTGCATTCATGGAACTGCCCCCCCCCCCCCTACCTCAAGGAACTCCACCATACCCCTCAGACCTCCTCACGCACCCTCCGTTCTACTGCCACCAACCTCCTCAAGACCCCCAGGACCAAGCTCCGCACCATGGGAGATCGGGCCTTCTGCTCGGCTGCTCCCAGGCTGTGGAATGCTCTCCCTGACCACCTAAGGGCACCACAGTCTGTGGATGCTTTTAAACGAGGCCTTAAAACCTACCTTTTTAATAGAGCCTTTTTTTGGCCTTTTAATTGAAATTTATTTTTGTTTTATCTTCTTGTTTTTAATTGTAGCACTTTGAGATTCCTTATGTAAAGTGCTTTTACAAATAAATTGTATTATTATTATTATTTAGAGTGATTAAGGTGACAGACATGATGACCTCAGGATTGGACCATGGCACACTGCATTTTGTAATACTATACTACATAATAATGCCATGCATATATTGAGCAACCTCAATATTGCATCAACCTCTTTGCCAGTGCTTGATTATGGTGATATCATCTACCAAAATACAGCAGCCACTACTCTTAGACCTTTGGATGCCACCTGCCACAGCACCTACCATGGCTTTGTCACAGGTGATAGTAGTAATACTCATCATTGCATACTTTATGAACAGGTTTGATGGATCCCTTTAAAGTCCTGATTATCTCTTGATTACTCCCTTTTTGTGTATAAAGCCCTACTGCATAAACTCCCGGCTTACCTAACCTCATTATTGAAATTCAAGAACATAAATGATCTCACTCATGCTCAGAGATGGTTGACTCTTGAGGTTCCTCGGGTCTCCATCGAATTGGGTATGCTTTTAGTTAGGGTGCACCTCAGTGCTGGAAACATTTCCGTTGGATGTTCTGGTGCCACAGACCCAATTTATGGTGTTACTTGAGGACCTCCTTGGTGAAGGTATGTATATATAAGGTATAAGGTATATAAGGTATGTATATATGTGAGTGTGTGTATATACAGTATATATGTTACGGTACATGTGGGAATACGGTACATGTGGGAAAACTAGGGTTAGGGTTAGGTGCTAGGATGCTAGGGTTAAGGTTAGGGTTAGGGTTTGGGGTAGGGTTAGGGTTAGGCTTAAGGTTAGGGTTAGGGTTAGGGTTAGACATGCCAGAATGTACCAAGTCACCCTAGCACCTAACCCTAACCCTAGTTTTCCCACATGTACCGTATTCCCACATGTACCGTAACATATATATATTTCTGTATTTAACTGTGCTGTATTTTTATGTGTTGTTTTGTTATTGTGTAAATATTGTGGACAGGGTGCACCTGCAAACGAGGCCTTGGTCTCAGTGTGTCTCTCTTGTATAAATAAAGGTGAAATGAATACAATACAATGTAATTCTGTGTAATTCCAACAACACTTCTCCGTTTGTTGTGTCTTTTCAAATGATGGTATCAATGTGTCTTCTCAGTGAAAGGTCAGTCAGACATAGGCTACTTTTACTGCAGTACCAATCACTTCCAGCCCATACTGGTCGTCTTTCTGTAAGGTGTGTGAGAGAGAAATGTGTTTGCCAAAATGTGTGTGCTTGCTTATGTACCAACGTTACTATCCTTCACTAGTCACAGAAGCTAAAGGAGCAGAGAAGATCCTTGTGCTACCCTTCAGGTCAATGCTTTATAGAGGCCATGCCATTTCTGTGAATTATTGGCATTGCCCACCTCACATCTAGAGTTAGTGCTTTGTTGGCAAGCTGGCTCTGGATGGGTAAAATGCCATGAAGGAATTATAGGTTCTAGGGTGTTGCTTTTTCCCCACTATTTGATTTGGGCCCTCTGGGACCCGATAAGGCAAGCAAAATGAGTCCCACATAGACACTCAGTGTACTATGTTGAATTCTGCTGAGTAGGGTGCTTGTCCATTAAACTAACACAAGAGTGAGAGTTCTCTTTAAGCCAAATAAATCACAGTGAATTGCTTAAGTGGACTTAATATGGATTTTAGGGAAACCAATGGAAAAACCAACAGGCTCCTTAACGGTTTTGCGGTTTTCTGTTGGCCACACGCCACCATTTTATTCTGATTGAAGTCATTTGTTGAGTCAGACTTTTCCACTGTTCCGTGTGACCTGGGGAGAGGCAAAGGAGACATTTGAAGTGCCAGGGAAGTGCATTAAATGTTGAGCTATTTCACAACGCTTTCAGAGATTAAACCAGTTACCATAATATGAAATACAACACAGAGTAAATAATATACAGTGATACTGATGAATTCTGAAATCTTGCACAGTGCTTTGTCACTAATCATTTGTCTTCTACTACATATCGCATAACACACGACTGATGTCGAGCAACTTCCGCTGTGATTTCTGCTGTCTTTGTTTAATCTTAATCTCAGAGATGAACGGCACCCTTTTTATTAACTTCCATCCTCTGACATACTGTAGTATTTCCATGATCAGTCATCCTGACACACCTCTTATAGAATAGGGGACAAGGACGGGGGGTTGCCAAGACTCTTTGAATAGGCTGGTGTCTTATCTGGACTTAGCTGTTGTCGATGCAGACTGATGATGTTGTTGGTGTTGTTGTTTAGTTGCTGTTGTTTATATTGTGGGTGGGACATCATCTTGGTAATTTAATTAATTAATAATTAAATAATTAATTTAGCCATTTAGCAGACGCTACAATTATGAATTACAATTATGAATTACAGGGACATTCCCCCTGGAGTAACTGAGGGCTAAGTGCCTTACTCAAGGGCACACTAGTAGTGGTGTGGTTTCAGGCGGGATTTGAACTCACAACCTTCCGATCACAAGTCCAACTCATTATCCACTAGACCACCACTACCACTAGACCACCACTGGTAGAGTGGCTGATGATACCTGGATGGATGTATTCAAATTGGGTGTCTGCGTCGCGCCAGGTTGTATTACAGTCAGACACTGAGAAGTCACCTGATCAGGATCCTCCCTCTAATTCCAAGGCAGCCACTCTTAGAGGAAGTGGAGGAAGTATTACTGGGATTTGGTGTACAGTTATCGTCTACGCGATGCTCAGTGCAGACAGAGACGTACTATTTGACATGAGACAATGGAGTAGAACATGGTATTTGAAGACCTGTAAGCCTGGAAAAGCCACATATGCTTCATTAGAGGTTCCCATAAGAACTGTAAGCAAGGCTATGGCAACTACAGTATGTCTCTCAAACTTTATCTTCTACCCCCCTCTTGTGGAAGTTACTTGCAGTGTGCTAGTGCTCTATGTTTCTGCTGAGGGCGATTGGGGGGGAAACAATTTTTTTCTGGTTGATTACTCTCTAGTGCCCTCTACTGCGAGCACAAACATACTACACCCACTCTGAGAGTTGTTCAATTAGCCTCGGATGTCGAAAGGGTCATTCTATCCAGCTTGATATGTTTTTGACATATCACCCACTTACCCGTTAACTTGCCCCTATTCCTGTGTAATAACCCCAGATAATAAACATTAGGATTAATATACTGTTACATAATACATGCCTAATTGCTTTGCAACTACGTAGTAATGGAGTCAAGCGGTCGGTGTTATTACACAAGTACAATATGAGGCCTGGTTTATTTAATAAATAGAATGTCAAATGCCATCCATTTTAAATATTTTCCCATCTACCCTTTCTCTTTTCACTTAGTGTTATTCCATCACTGGAAACCACCTGAATCAATCACTGTGAAGACTAATGACCTCTGGATTAATCTAATTAGCCCACACTGCGAGAGGTAATGTAGAGCTGGGAGCCATGTTGGACTGCAGCCATCTACGACTTGGTAACAGCAATATGGGGCATGATGATAAAACATGTACCCTGGAGTGCAGCGAGATAAATTATTCACATGATGAACACCCATTCTAATCAGAACACCATTAAAATAAGTGCCAGGGTGAGGGAGAAAGGCCATAAAACAAATAGAATGCTAAAACATTTTTTTTGTGTGTGTTGTAACTGTTTCGATCCATGCATGTCCTCTGTGGGTGTAATGTGTTTATATGTGCATTTATAGCTTTTATGAACTTGAAAAAGCGGTTGTTAAGAGCCATTATGTGTTATGAATGGAGGAAATCGCATAAAATATGCATGACTCTAGTTTGTTACGTCTCATGTTTTGTCATCCAAAACATGATTATTTCATGTTGCCCTCCTCTTCCACGGCATGGTCAATTATTGCCTTACAATGAGGCCATATGTTGTACAGTGGGGTATTCATACAACCGCTAATGGTGGCCATGTCATCATCATAACTATGGCCCCTAAAACGCCTGTAAACTTCAGTCTGTCCCATTTCCTTTGTCTTAAAAGGGGGATTACCCTAATTAATTAACTCATTAAATGAATTAACCCTGATTACCCCTAAGTAGAACTCACTATACTATAATTTACTCAAAAAACCTGAAGAGAGCTCACCACGTTCAGGCATTCCTGGATCATCTATACACAAAAATCGGATACATTCTGTTCACGATTCATAGAGTTCATCAAGTCATACACGCTGTTGTGATAAACCTTTAATTGTGCTTCCGTTTCAAAGGGACAACCCTAATTGTCACAGTAGGACTCCATCCCCACACTCTCCTGTCTCGTCCAATCCTTCCCAGCGTTATTTCTCTTGGTCCTCTCTGCCGCGATAATGGAGGCCACCACAGTGATCACCACGGTTACAGTCAGAATCAGCACGGTCACCGTCTCCCCGATACACAGCTTCGCCGCCACTTCCCTCATCGACCTGCCCTTCAGCTCGGCCGGCTCGCTGCATTTCAGTTCGGAGTAATCGTCCAGGAAGAGCCTCTGGACGCTGGCCAGCCTCGTAAACACCCTCTGCAGGTCACAGTCGCAGGTCCAGGGGTTCCCCTCCAGGAGGACGTGAGTCGCAGCGGTGCGGATGCTTAGCAGGGTCCTGAAGCGCAAGGTGCTGAGGCGGTTGTGTGCCAAGTCCAGCACGGCCAGGCTGGCCAGCGGGGTGAAGACCCCCAGCTGGGTGGAGTTGACCCGGTTCCCCCGGAGCCCCAGCAGCTCCAGAGAGCGCAGGGTGGAGAAGAGGCCCGAGTCCAGGGAAGTGAGGCGATTCCCCTCCAGTTGGAGGTGACGCAGGGCAGTCATGGTGCCCAACGCTCTGGGTCTGACCACGCTGATGAAGTTGGAGCTGAGGTCGAGCTTCTGGAGGTTGTCCAGGTTCTGGAATGTTCCGCTCTCCAGGACTGTGAGGTAGTTGTGGGCCAGGAGGAGCTCGTTGAGAGAGTCCAGACCCAGGGAGAAGCCTACCCCCAGGACAGCAACACGGTTACCGCTCAGGTCCAGTCTCTGGAGACCCTGGAGGTGGAGGAAAGCTCCGTCGGCTATGGAGCTAATGTTGTTGCCTTTCAATAGCAGTACCCTCAGGCTCCACAGTGTCCCAAAGGAGCCCACAGGGAGGGCTGTCAAGAGGTTTCTGGACTGGTCTAAGTACTCTGTGGTTTGGGGAAGAGCATCGACAGGGGAGGTAAAGTTCCAACCGGAGCAGTTGACATAGTTTATATCTGTGAGACAGTCACAGCGCTCATTGCAAGCTCTAACTGCTCTAAATGAAGAAATAATAACATACAGGAGGAGAGGCAACCAATTGAGTGAGGTCATCATGTCCCTGAAAGAAATACAAATCCTATCATATCATACAGTGTATGGCATGAAGTCCATTATTCCACAAGACATTATCAAGTGTTCAGCTATATTCAATGTTTAATTAGTCCAACACACTGTCACACTCACAATGGATTGCCAACATATTTAAATGCCAAATTGTCGTTGTGTAACATCCCATGGACACTGCCTCCAACAGCAATAAGTGTTATGAAAAGCACATTATTTACAAAGCCAGCGATTGTCATGCATCCGATGGTCAATATAACTATTTTCAAATGACAGTTGCCACAGCAACAATTACTATTTATGAATGAAAAGAGCAATTGAAGTATCTCAGCCCTTACCTGTAGTAAGTGTAAACCTCAGCTATAATCCTTATGCCTGGCCATGCAGCATCTGTCTGCTACGAGCCCAGACTGCAGACAGACTTACAGACAAACCAGAGAGGTGAGGCCAGACGTCTGTCAGCCTCTGAAAGAGGGGTCGGCTGACCCCCACCCACCGCCTCTGCTCCTCTGGCTCACCTGTTGACAGGTGAGGGACGCTCTAACAATGAAAGTGTGAATAATTCAGTGCATGGCGAGGGAAAAGCGCTGAGTTCCCTCTGCGGTCACACAGCACCGGAGAGACAGAGAGCGTTGGCACCATATCGGAAAACAACACTCCTACGGTGGGGCTTACAACCAGGCTGATAACAGACAGATGATATACGTGACACATCACAATGCATCACTCGTGTTAGATTAAACTTATAAAGTCATCATCTGGGTAGCAGTGGGGTACACGCCTGGATCAATAGACTTAAGAGTGTGTGGACTGACTACGAGTTGACAATTACTATAGAGGTCAAAAGAACAAAGAAAGACCTAGCGAGGGTCTTTTTTATCTGTGTTTGGTGTCAATAAATCACGGTTGGAGCAGCTCCAGTGTTGCAGACATTCCCTCCTTTCCGTTAAACCATGACCATAGCCCACACTCATTTAAAACACAACATGGTTCTCGCCCGCACCAAGCCCTAGCAGCACATCACCCACATCCTCGCCCGTCTGCACTGGCTCCCGGTCATGCTGGCCAATCCCTCCCACCCGATGTACTGCGAGCTGGCAGGGATGAGGAGCAAGTTCAGCCACAGATTTGTTCTCCCCCGTCAAAGTACAAAAAGATTTGGACAGTCCTTTATTCCAGCTGCACTCCGACTCTACAACCAGGCCCTGCAGGGTGGGGGAGACCTGGAGATGGAACTTTTGGAACTTTTTACTTATTGAGCCTGCACTGTTTTATGTTTTTTTATTGAATGTTTTTCTGTTTTCTGTACTGAATGTTTTCTGCCCTAACTGAGCTGTTTGACAACAAAATTTCCCCATTGGGGACAATAAAGGTTTTCAATCAATCAATCAATCAATCAAATCAAACACCGTATCACATTCAAACTCCTCCTGCTCACCTACAAATCCCTCCAAGGCCTGGCCCCCCAATACCTCTCCCATCTCCTCCACCACTACACCCCATCCAGAACTCTGAGGTCCTCTAAGCCTTCAGTGTGGCAGCCCCCACCCTCTGGAACTCTCTACCCAAGGATATCCGAGACTCTCCAACCCTGGACATATTCAAAGCTGCCCTTAAAACCCACCTTGTCACCATTGCATTCAACCTTTAGTAGCTGTTTCACTGTTTCTTGTTTTTGTCTCTCTGGCTCTGTTCTGTTTGTCCCATTCCCTTGTAAAGCGACCTTGGGTCTGTGAAAGGAGCTATATAAATGTAAGTTATTATTATTATTTAAACTCAACACAAAACAAGACGATTCACCCCTGGAGGATGAGAGAGTCCAGTTCAGGTTCAGTCCATGTATTCCATAAAGATGTGTTGATGCCCCATAGCCACCGTGCTCTCAGGCTGGGGAAACATTACTGGAAGCTGAGGCTCATTACTCAGCTCTCGTGAGCCGGGGAGAAACACCGAGGGAGTTTGGAATGGGTGTGGAATATCAAACCAGATACTCTGCCAGGGAGACCAACCAGGCGACAACCATCCGTGTTGATAACACCGCCATGCTCCATGTTGTCAACACAGATACAATATATTGAATAACTAATTCATTTCAGTACCTCTCTATCCAATTATACTGTCCTATCTTGTTTTAGTCTTTACATGTACACATTCTTCTTTCCAATTTAGATTGTGGTGTTGGCTTCCTGGATGGGTCTCACTTATTTAAAGTGGCCACCAGATGGCAGCATTGCTACATGCACTAGATCTAGAAGCGCTATTGAGAAGGCTAGTGTAACCCGATCTAGACCTTGCTTTTATGACAATATGATGATCAGTACAAATAGCACTTAAGAGTAGCAACATTGTTATGCAATGCACTGCCTCCTCAGATGCATTCATCTTGAAGGGGGAGAAGATATCTTGGATTAGAACAAACTTAGTCAATGCACATTGTGGAATGACAACAGTAAAAGGGATGCTATTGGTTAGTACAAATACAATCTCAAGAGCTTTGAGAAATAAAGAGACGGTACTATGTCAATATAATGGATTATTAATTTGTTATCAAATATGAAGAGCGGAGTGTTTTCTTCAGCATATGGCTACTTCGAGGACATTCTTGTATGTGGTTTCCAGTGGTTGCGGTTTGACATGGTTGCCGTGCTCTCTGTCATATCATTTGGCAGGTCATATAAGAGTTTTATTGATCATCTGTCCAACCAGGGCTTTTAGATGTTGGACCATGTGAGTGATATGTCTCTCCTGGCCCACTGTCACCATTTCCATGACATATATTACAGTAGGTGCCAGATCATGTTTCACATCGATTTTCAACATGAAATGAGACTTGAGAGCTGCTACTGACTACTTATTGACTCCCTTCTTGAATCCGTCGCGGCTTAAGAGATTTCAAGAGATACAATATCCTTTTATTTGCCACACAGCCACAAGTTTGGTGGTTGTTTGTAAAAGTTAGATTTCACTTCATCTCATACTAATAATATACCTTGTATTCATAAGCAGAGGAGTCATACAGCCTGAGGATGCACACAGGAGTACAGTATAGGCCTACATAGTTATGAGATAGAGAGAGAGAGAGAGAGAGAGAGAGAGAGAGAGAGAGAGAGAGAGAGAGAGAGAGAGAGAGAGAGAGAGAGAGAGAGAGAGAGAGAGAGAGAGAGAGAGAGAGAGAGAGAGTGTGGGAGTGATATTGACATCAATAGTGAGTCTGCTTGCTAGCTACCAGTAAGACAAGGCCGGGACATACATCAATAACACCTGCAGATAGGAGCACAGAGGTATACCTAACCTTAAACCTTTAAACAGATAGGGATTGATTATTAGAGAACGATGACATCGAGATATACCTCTGGCATCCCATGCCATCTATTTGGCCTTCTCCGGGTTTGCTCTAACACCTGGCTTGGACGGATGCTGCCTACAGCAGTCTTGCCTCTCAGAATATAACGAGCCGTTGTGCCTCTTTTCTGTCAGATATGATCTCGATGTCCAACCTTGCAAAGTTTTATGAAGTCCATTTATTTACCATTGCAGTCTACTCTTTCACGGAAATCAATGATTTAGATGTGCATCTGTGGGCCGCATCTTGTGTCAATGCAAGTGAAACAGCACCATAAATGATTAAGAGTTACAACACCTCTCTCTCTCACACGCACGCACGCACACATTCTCTCTCTCTCTCTCTCTCTCTCTCTTTTTTGGTATCTATGCATTAATCACACTTGTTTTCGCTCCCCCTTTTATCAGTGTAGAGATTCATCTGGTAGGAGAGACCAGGACAGGCTCAATACAGAGTTGTGTAGTGGAGCTAGTAGGGCAGAGAGGTTTGGATATGTGTGTAGGGTGGAATATTATTAATAATTGCAGCGGTTCCTTTGTGTAAAACACAGAATCGAAAAAGCGAACGAGCCCCATGTTGAAGTAGAGTCTCATAGTGGATACAACAATGCTCTCAGTCTCTTTGGTCTCTATTCAGACAAGAATTCAGGGCATTGTGACATGTTCAAAGGATTACTAATCAATAGAGTGTCTTTTTTTCTCTCGCTTTTTCTCAGAAGTAGTGTGACAATGAATGAAAATGTGTTGGGAGGTATCATAGCATACTTTTCTATCAGATTCATGTTCTACCATATCATTACTGCGAACGGGGACAAAGGTACAGTATGCAGGGTTACGCTTGTTTAAAATAAATGGTGCAGAATGTTTCCATTGTCCTCACCTGGATTGTTTGAAATGGTATTATCTTACAGAGCATAACGTGTTCCTTTCTGATGTAAATGTAGTAGTCTTCTAGCAGGCTTCTAGGTCTCAAAAACTTAATCTTAATGATCTATTGTTAACCAAACACACAACCTTCTAAATATACAGACCGAATATGCATTCCCCAACTTCTAGATCAATCTGGAGGTGACAACGATGAAGAGGAATGGAACTTTTCCATTATTATCTACAGTACTGTATGTGACTGATATGAATTATTGCGTATGGCAAATACAATTTCCCTCTTATTTCCTTATCTTTTACCTTGCCGTTGCTCCCTCTCTTATTAGCCTGTGGTGCAATAACAGCATGAGATGAATGACGATAAACTCTCTTTCTTCTGGGTAATTGGGGGGCTGTGGGTGGATTTTTTCATTTCCTTTCTCATCTGAGCTCTTCAACGAGGCAGGATCTAAAGCTCACTCCTCATTTGTTCAAGGACTTTAGAGGGACGTTTTTAAAAGTGCACGCCTCACCATTGGACACACCTCGGGAATGAAAGGAGAGCCGAGCTGAGAGAGAGAGAGAGAGAGAGAGAGAGAGAGAGAGAGAGAGAGAGAGTGCTCTCATGCTTCCTGTGGAACAGAGGCTCTCAGTAGAGTGATTGACACGCTACAGCGATGACATTTACATGTTGTGAAAAGAGGAATTATCATCCTGGTGATAATATGTGACTGGGGAATCACATTCAGTGATACTGTGTGAGGCGGCTATAAGACATTAACTCATCCTGGTGGTAGGGGAATTGGCATGCCATTTAGTAGCATTTAGATATCTATGCTATAGATTTGTCATGCCAATCTGTGATATGATTGATACACAGTATATGGATGTCTACACCTATGAAAACCTCTGTTTGATGGACTACTCAATTCTTTCAGAGATGTTGTCTGTCATCTATCTGATGTCAAGGATTGAGCGGAAATGCATAAGTATAGGGAATCAATAAGAGATTCAAGAGCTGTATGATGTACCATTGCTGCATTTCATTGAAACATCTATACTGATAGATTACCATGCATTGCACCGCTTATGTTGAAATATGAGAGAAAGGCAACATTTTCAAACTGATAGCTTTGACATTACAGAGACATTGGGTCGAACATGCAGTGTATCAGCGATCAATAAAGCAAATAAGGGACGAGAGACTGCGATGTACTCTACACAGTCACAGCTATGGATGTTGATCATGTCAGCCGACCCTATTCTGCTTTAAAGCCGCTTGTCTCTTTTTATGCACCTTATAAAAAGCTTTGCTCGTGTAATTTATTTCTGTATTCAAAAATGACCTTTCCCTATTGATTGCTGACCAATGAGAAACATAGAGGAATGGAAATGGCTCAGCACTTGTATAAACATGTCTAAACTTGGAGAAAAGGATATGAATCACTTTTAATTTAAATGCGCCAAGTTCTTGGAACAGGAACAGGAACAATGGGAAATGAATCACTGTTGGTATTGAATTAAACAAGTCCAAACCTCTGAACCCAGATGTTTCTACCCACAAGAGAGGGATTAGGAGGGGGAGAGAGAGAGAGAGAGGGAGAGAGAGAAAGAGAGAGACAGAGGCAGAACATGCTTACGGTAGGTAATTCTCTCTGTTCTAGCTGGCACAGGGTTCGTCTCTATGTCTAAAAATACCTGAGATGAGAGTGGAGGTCTGCCCCCCTCCAATGACGACAGATGTCATTCTGTCACTCTGTCCCATTTGCACCAGGGGAGGCAACGATACTTATGTGGAGGGGTTCACATAGTGTACTTGAGGTCCTACTAATACTGTAGGTTTTCAGGGTCACACTTTATTTGGACAGTCCTCTATCGATGATCTGGAGTTCCTCAAACTATCAACAAACGATCAACTGCAACTCTCGCTGATATCCAACAGATTGTTAGGGTTAGGTTTAAGATTAGTGTAGAGGTAAGGGTAAGGGTTGAAGATAATGCTATCTATCACTTTATCTGTCTGTCTGTCTGTCTGTCTATCTATCAATCACACTATCTATCTATCACTCTATCTGTCTGTCTGTCTGTCTAGCACACTATCAACCTATCTATCTATCTAGCACACTATCAAACTATCTATCTATCTCGTAAAAGGTGTAAACAAATATTTCCCAAAAGACACTTGACGGAACTGTCGTTCGGGATTTAGTTTTCGCCTGTGAGAAATTTTTGACACTTCTTACTTAAACCAGACCGTCAACCTGGTCGCTACCAGGTTTGTTCTGAGGGATTGAGAATTATTTGAGCCACATTCATGGAACGGAACTCAAGCTGAAATTATCGCAAATGATCTAAACTAGTCTCGATTGTCACACGTGAGTCCTCAGTACTTTATTTATCTAGCTCCGTAGCTCTACCATACAGGTCTGTTATTGTCCGGTTCTAACCTAGCCTACCTGACCCTGATGTCACTACGGTGGCCTGTACTCTGTGTCATATTAACGCACACACATTAACAATAACACCAAATCTCTCTTTCTAGAATCAATGGGTAGACTGCCATTGATTCATCAGACCGTAGAGGATTATTCAGCTTCTATCTAAAAGGTCTGATCTGAACCTGATCAAATAAACAATTCTACTAAAAAACCTATATAAACCATAGGCTATATTAAACACAGCATTTATCTTTCTGAACCCTCTAAATCTAAACGAACATAAAAGAGCATGAAACACATCTCTTCCTCCTAAACATAAACATATTTTTCAACTTCTTCCTTCTCTTTCAGAAATGTCTCATTTTTTTCTTCTGTCTCTTACAAGTCCAACCTAGTTGGTTTCACCACGACTCTCCCAGACCTGGTTCTAGGAGTAGCTGGCGGTTCTGGGACATTCTGCTTTGTTGGTTCTGCCGAACTCTGCTTTGGGACACATCCCAGAGGTTGCTCAGTAACACCACCGCTACTCTGCGTCGGTGAGGGCTCCATGGGGATGATATGGCGGCGGTTTCGCCTTACTGTCCCATGAGGTCCATCTGCGATATACAAACGCGGAGTGGCGGTGGCTGCTGACCACAACTCCAGTTGCACTTTGATCTGTGACCCACACTTCCTTTCCGGGAGTGAGCGTCTCGAGACTTTGTGCACGATGACGCCGGTTGTAGCTTTGTGCAACCGCCTCACGGTCGGGAAGAGCAGGGACCAGCAGAGCAGGAAGCGTTGGCACCGTCGTGCGGAGTCTCCTCCCCATCAGAAGTTGAGCTGGACCGTATCCGTTATGCAACGGGGTGGCTCTGTATGCCAGCAGAGCGCGGTATGGGTCGGCTGCCTTCTTCAGGAGACCTTTTACTGTCTTGACAGCGCGTTCTGCTTCCCCATTACTTTGAGGATATTTCAGGCTGCTCGTGACATGACGAAACCCGTAGGACGCTGCAAATGCCGCAAGATGTTTGTATTCTCAAATAACTCCTTCTCGTCCGGTGTCTCTCCCCTCTTCACAGGAGCACTTGAGAGTATACCGGCAGTCCACAGGCACTTTCCTGGCACATGAGCAATAGAGTAGGAATAGCGCATCAGGTGCATCTGGAAGTGCAGAATCCGCGGAGGGAGAGCATCCAACGGCTGAGACCCCAGGAGACTCGGGAGAGGCTTGTGGTCTGTCTCTAGCTGGAAGTGTCTGCCGATGAGAACGTTACGAAACCTCTCGCAAGCCCAGGTCAGGCCTAAGGCCTCCTTCTCAACCTGCGCGTATCTCTGCTCAGATTGTGTGAGAGACCGCGACACGTAGGCTACTGGTCTCCACACTCGAATCTTCAGTCAGAGGTATTTGCCAAAATCCCATGTCCCAACACCTCTTTCTCTCCTCTCCTCAGCCCGGCGACGCCCACAACATCTAGCGGACTCCTCCCAGGTCCCATCAGTGGCTTAGTAGTTGACTACCGGAGGGTAAGTCTCTGTAGATCTCTTGAAAAACAGTGTGAGGCATCACTGTAACACATCAGCACCTGTGTCTATTTTGAATGGCACACGTCTGTCATCGATGTCTATGCTGACCATGACCATCCATGGCTCATTATCAGGTGTGATGCTGCCTAAGAACACACAGTCCTCATCTTCTTTACAGGAGCAGGAATAGTCCTCTTCAACCTCATGTACAGATTTGGACGACTTACACACATCCTTGTAATGACCCATCTTCCCACATGAATGGCATTTCACCTCATTAGCAGGGCAATCACGCTGTGGATGGGACAGAGAGCTGCCGCATTTATGACACTGGACATTTTCCCCCTGGGTATTGGGCACTGTGTGGCTTGGCTGGGTAGCTGTTAGCCTGTTGAGGTTTGTTTTTAGCATATTTCTTGCTATTGCTTTTAAACACTCTGTCTACAGATTTAGCATCACTCGCCTCTGTCCTGGTGTCCCCTCGCAGAGAAGATTGCAGTCTTTTCACCTCTTCACCTCTTTCCAGGGTCAAGACCGGGTCCAGCTGCATGCGTTCGGACAGCCGCTTATCCATCAGTCCAACGACAAGCCTGTCACGAATCAGCTCGTCATGTAGCACTCCATATGTACAATGCTCCGCCAGTGCATATAGTGCAGTCACAAATTAGTCCACCATCTCGCATTCTCCCTGCTTGCACATGTTAAATTTGGCACGCTCGTAGATTAAGTTTTTCTTGACTACGAAGAAACCCTGTAATACATTGCGCACCCCTTGATAAGTATGTCTTATGATCATCCGTCAGATTTAGTTAAAGGTTAAAGTTAGGGCTAGGGCTAGGGTTCAGATTAGGGTTGGGGGTAAGGTTTGGACAGTTAGTTAAACATCTACTGGACAAATAATGTTGTAAAATGTAAACTGTTGCCATATTCAGGACTTTTGACAAAAGCACACTTTATATGTGCACTATTTTTGACACACGCACACACACACACACACACACACACACACACACACACACACACACACACACACACACACACACACACACAAACACTATAACAGGTATACACATACATCCATAAACAAGAACCATCCTTATTGCCTTCTTGGCCTCTATAAGTACATGTATACGCTTTTCTGACACCAGACAGAATATGAAGTTATGACCCAAGGTATAATTACTTTCCCACTTCAATATCACTGAGCCCCTTTTCCAGTTCCAGTAAAAAGTCGTTTTTATTCTAAATCAAATGAACCTGTTGAAAATGATAAACAATGCAATGAGCCTGAACTTCAACTTGATGTATAGCCCTGCAATCTTCAGCGCTTTAATGGCTGCAAGCTCTAATCAGATGCGATTTTAAAACACCCAAGTGGAAAAACAATTAGGCCTACACCCTCCAATGAAACAGAATAAAACAGCTGGTACCACTTGTTCTATAGCAGCCTTTCCTCCAGTCCAGTATATATTAGCTCTGGACCTCCCTCCATTTTACAGATCAAAATAGGCAAGCAATTTTCAGATGGTAAAAGTCACACATTTTGGTGTATGCATAAAACACCAGAGTAACCTATTTACAACATGTATTAAACAGAGAATATCTATGGTCCCCTGTTTTTTTTTATTGCCATTCCAAAGTGAGCTGCAGCCACTTAGTTCTATTGATCTAGATCTATGTTCTACTAACTGAAACCCTTGGGATTATAAATCATTACCGTAAATGCAATCCTAACTTACTCACAATACTGCACCATGTCGAATCTTCAGTGAACATCAACCAATCTCCTGTGGCCTACACCTTACCGTATCAGTAACAGTCATACCTGATTTGAATTTACTTGCAATTCATGGGCTTACCGGGCTTGCGGCTTTTAGGCTGTTTTCAGTCATCCCATGAGTGCTCCCAGCTCAGGCGTTGAGTGTCAGAGAAATGTTCCTATCCATTAGTGAGATGGGTGTTTATTGTAATGACTAAAAACAATAATGTGCCTTAGTTCCACGACTAGGCAGGTCCAGGCAGACCCCTTTAAAACACACACTCACACGCACACTCACACCCACCGTCATACAAACACTCACCCACGTACATGCACGCACACACAGGAAACACACAGAACACACGAATACAGAGCTAAACAGATCCATTAGTATCTCTCATGTACTCATTGCTAATTGTCTTTAATGGTACATCTATAATTATAATTATGAAAAAGGCTATGGAGTTGAAGGCTGAGATGTGTCTATCAACACCCCCTCTGGTCTGTTGGATAACAGTTACAGTTGATATGTTTCTTCTTCCAGGTGAAGATCTTCCCACTGTTGGGTACAATGTTGATGCTGGATACAATAATAAAAATAGGCAAGCAATTTTCTGATGGCAAAAGTCACACATTTGGTGTATGGGTAAAACACCAGAGTAACATTTACAACATGTAGACTATTAAACTGAGAATATCTCAGAGCCAAGGTTACAGGTTACAGGTTACAGAACACAGTTTGACCACACTAGCTGAGAAAGAAAAGAAAGAAAAGAGTCCTTTCAGTACAACAAAGACGTGGTCCTCCATCTTCAAAACGGATGGTTTGTCGAGCACTCACAAATAAATAAAGGTCTTTCACACCTTCGCTTCCTCTTCCAAGTCATTTGGGCTAAACAAACTCAGCACTTTCAACATTGTTCAGTTCAGTTTAGTATGCTTGGTCAACTTGTTCCAATTTCCTTGTAATATATTTTCCATATAAAAACCACGCCAGATAAAACCACAACTCATGCCAAACAAACCGAAAAGGAAAGTGTCAGTGCAGACTGGGAGGCAGGTTTTCATCAACACTATTCTTATGTTAAGATCCAGATGTTTTCCTGACTCATACTGTACAGTATGTTGATACTTCACAACCGTAGAAGTGTGAGCATAGACTCCCATAATTAGTTATTATTGTCTTCTTCCTAAGAACTTTCTAACACTAACATTTCTTAATCACGACAGTGCAACTCCAACTTACAGTACATCTGTGTGCCTCTTCACACACATGCAGAGGAATACTTCAGAGACATATAGGCTTAATTAACACATTGCTGAGATCCTCCTTAGATGAGGGAACTAACAACACAGCAGCTGGTGAAAGCTGGATCACGTCGGGAACAAGTCGGCAACCGACAACATTTTCAGACTTTTATTCAGAAAAACTTAAATACATTTCAACATTGTTGAAAATCAATGACACACTCGCTAGTCAAGCCAACATATTGCAATGCAATAGATTCAGTGAGTAATCCCCACTTCTACCTAGTTAGTGTAGAGTAGAATAGAAAAAATCACCCATATGACCCATAGCATCACCCATATCACCCATAGCATCACCCATATCCACCACAACAGAACTCAAGTATTATGTTGCAATCCCTTCATACAAACTAAAAACATGCAACAACAAAGGCTCAGATATTGCAATTCTGGCAGTATCTTTAATTGTTGTTATATTATATACAGTATATATATATATATATGTTACGGTACATGTGGGAATACGGTACATGTGGGAAAACTAGGGTTAGGGTTAGGTGCTAGGGTGCTACGGTTAGGGTTAGGGTTAGGGTTAGACATGCCAGCATGTACCAAGTCGACATAGCACCTAACCCTAACCCTAGTTTTCCCACATGTACCGTATTCCCAGATGTACCGTAACATATATATATATATATATAATATTATATATCTTGAATTATTCGTCCATTATTTATTATGGCACATATTATTCCTATGATATTATTATATCTACTAGATGTGGTAAACCGTAAAAACTTGAGACTTGAACTATAGTTTTACTGGATAAAACCCAACATCACCTCACAATTCAAGACAGTCTTTGTTTACAGTGAAACAGTGGCCTCTCTGGGAGCTGTTATTTGGACCATACAGTAGCTCATTAGCCAAAATGTTTTTCTAAAAACTTTGCCTCCAAGTTTTTCTGCTACAATAAAACAGTAGGCTGAACAGTGTCCCCCCAGAGGTGCTTTGGGTGGCCCTGAAGTCATTACCCAAAGTGTTGAATCTGATGAATAAGCAGAGAAAGTGATTCTAATCACTTCATTTCATCCCCCTTCTGGTCTATTGGATACAAATTTAGCATGTGTGTGTTTGTGTGTGTGTGTGTGTGTGTGTGTGTGTACGCGCGTGTGCATGTGTGTGTGTGTGTGTACGCGTGTGTACGCGCGTGTGCATGTGTGCGTGTGTGTGTGCTTGCATGCGTGTGTGTGCGTGTGCATTAAAGATGCGCATTAGAGAAGAGAGAAAACTAGTTTCAAATGTACAGTCTGTACGGTGTCCAGTTTAGCACCTCTCTTCCCCTTCTACGTTCACCATACTTTATAACTAATCTAGCAATGCAATGCCGCAATACATCTGCTGTAGACGAGTTGAATACAAATGTATGTCTGAATATAAGATCACAGAAACATAAGTTCACTCAGTTTCAGCATACTCCCTGATGTGTTCCATTCACCAGTTGCATCCCCTCTCAGGATATCTGACTAGTTAATTGACCGTTTAGATCAAATAAATATTAATTGATTAATTAATACTGAATGCAATGGTTTTACAGTACCTTGATAGATCAGTACAATCTACATTAGCAACAACATTCAATTAAAGGTACACCATGGAAGTTGAATTGCTCAAATCATTTATCTCAAATGTTTGCTCGATTGTCGACTGTACTGTATATAGGTATCATACTCATGCAATACAATACATTCCTTGCTTCATTAAACAACACAATCCATTTGTTTAGTTTAGCTGCTCTGTGTCTGAAAAGAGATTGGCTGAACCCTAAGTTGATAAAATATGTGACACAGTCTGATCATTTTGGTCCGCATGTCGGCAACCAATCAAAATGTTCAGACTTTTCTTTGGAAACACGGAACTACGTTTCAACGTTGTTGAGAATACACAAGAAGAAGAGAAGACACAAACTCGCTAGTTAAGCCAAAATACTGCAAGACAATGGATTCAGTGAGTAATCCTGTTCGAATAAAATCAGATCTGGTTCTTTTGTCGACTGCCCCAAGAAAGAGGAGAGAAGTTCTCTAATGCACAATTGGTATATCTATTGAAAATTACACGTTGAGTACAGAGATGCATCAGCTGGACCCAACCCTGAGGCGGTCTAAGAGGAAAGGTTGTTCTCTTCAGATTTTACATGATGTCCTTCCCCTTTTGGTCACTATGATGTAATCACTGAATGGCCTTCATTAGAATGTTCTAACACTATGAATTGAGTGTTGTCTTGTGTTTGACGTGAAAGCTGAGAAGAGGAGTTTTCCTGCTGCACCTGGCTTCAAGGCCAAACAGACAGTAACTCCCTAATGCCTTATAATTGGTCTTGTGTAGGGTACCATACTGATAACGTGCCTATTAAAACAGGAAAACTGATAAGATATCTAACTAACTGGTGCTAGAAAAATGAACAATAAAACCTTTGAAAGAAAGATATATCCTAACAATCCCCACTGCTACCTAGTTAACTATAACACTACTTTACATTGCAGGCTCACAAAACAAGCTCTGTTAGTTGACTAGCGATGTGTCATTGGTTTTCAACAACACGGAAATGTATTCACATAATTCACAAAGAAAAGTCCGATCATTACCGGTACATCGGATCCCGACGTGAGGATGAAGAAGCATTAGAATGTGTCACATAATTATGTGCATGAATTGGATCCATTGTATTATGGAAGACAGCACTTCCACAGGTTGATACAGGTTGGCTGTGTAGTTATCCAAAGTGGTGTTAAATCTGTCGTGGTAAATGATATACAACTCCGCCACCTCAATTCTGCATTTTATACGATCTTGGAGTAGTAGAAGATACCGAGCCACACATAAGATGACATGCAAGACAACACAACCAATCTCATCAAGTAACCCATGAATAAAAGGGCTGTTAGTGATTCAGCAAAGAGTTTCCGGAAGATCTTTATACACTGAAACACTCCAATCAGTATGCCGTACCCCACGATTGAGAAGAACATCAGCTTCACAGGTTGATGGAAAGCTCTGTCTGCGTCTTCCTCAAGTTTCAACATACAGAAGAGATAGAAGAGGTTCATGAAAAGGCCCAAGAGAGACAGTGGCACAGTGAAAAGAGCATACACGTAGCCATGCATCTTAAGTCTTCTTTTAGTCAACCTCTGTGACCAGAATCCTAGGGTATTCGGTTGCGTGGATATTGTCATAGTGTTTACATAATCGATGTACCATGGACATTATCATTGTTAAGGTAAATCATAATGTCTGAAGAAATGAACGAGGCATGCAGCCACACTCTCTAAAACTTTGTATAGCAATGAAAACAACAGGTGCACTTCCTGTAAGATAATACAAGGCAAGTGTAGCAGTTTCTAGGCACAGAGGGAGGTTGACACAGAGGAATGGTGCAGAATAATAGTTTTATTTAGTCCAACACTGCTCAGCACCGTCACTGACGTGCTGAGCCAGTCTTTCCCCCACTCCCGCTGTCTCTCCCTTTCGGGACCCGCTCCGTCCGCTGCTGGCAGAGCCCTCGCTCTCGCCCCGCTATTCCGCTCCTTGGCTGAGCCCTCGCTCTCGCCCCGCTATTCCGCTCCTTGGCTGAGCCCTCGCCCTCGCCCCGCTATTCCGCTCCTTGGCTGAGCCCTCGCTCTCGCCCCGCTAGTCCGCTCCTTGGCTGAGCCCTCGCCCTCGCCCCGCTATTCCGCTCCTTGGCTGAGCCCTCGCTCTCGCCCCGCTAGTCCTCCCTTTCGGGACCCGCTCCGTCCGTCCGGCTCCCTGCACCTCACCCCCTTTCGGGGTCTCGTGCTGGCTCGCCGCGGCTCTCTCTCTCTCGGTCTCTCCGTGTCTCCGTGCGGCAGGTACTTCCTGCCCTACTCATCTCCCGAGGGAACAAACACACACAGGTTAAATAGACCAGTGGAACAATGAGTCTGATCACTGACACCTGTCCGTAATCAGCCCATCATAACGAGCCTGATCACTGACACCTGTCCGTAATCAACCCATCATTCCCCTCCAATGGCAGTCTAGCTCCCTCTGCAGGCCAGAACGCGCCATGTTCCCCACAGCAAGTATGTAGCTTATACCAATAGAACATTGATATATTTCAAAGGTTATATTTACAAATACAATATACACTCAAAACAGTTAAACTTGTTGAACTAGACACCGACTGTTCAAATTGTGATGAATGAGTTAAGTGATTCATCAGACGTTTATAAATAATTCGTACTGCTTTATTCTCTCAAGACTCCCTCAATGAAACCCAAGGCAAATAGAGCTACATAGCAAAACAGGGAGAATGCAATGTACTCTGTATACTTTTTAAGGTTATTATAAGGCTTCAAGTTGTCTGCAGATATCACAAAAATCATCCCCTGGCAGAAAGATACAGTAAATACAACACAACTGGCACCAAGTCTGTGACTGTGACAGGTCCACGGACGACACCATTGCCACTGCACTCCTCTCTGCCTCCGCCTGGACAAGAGGAACTCTCCTATGTGAGGATTCTGTTCATAGACTCCAGTTCAGAATTCAACACCATTGTCCCTTCCAGACTCAACAACAAGCTCAGAGACCTAGGCCTTAACCCCGGCCTATTCGACTGGATCCACGGCAATTGCACTGCCCTCAACCTCAAAACGCTACAGAGGGTGGTACGGATAGCCAAGCGCATCAGTGGAAGTGAGCTTCCCTCCATCCAGGATATATACATCAAACGGTGTGTCAGCAAAGTCCAGAGGATCATCAAAGATACCAGCCACCCCCAACCACAGTCTGTTTGAACCTTTGCAGTCCAAAAGATGAAGTATCTTCCAGAGCCTCAGGGCCAAAACTCAGAGGCTAACCAACAGCTACTTCCCCCAGGTGATCAGGCTTAAAACAAGCCTACTGTAGACAATTAACTATCATCCCCAAGCACACCCCATGTATACGGACTACCTAAACTTTAAGTTCACAGTCACTTTACTCAATCCTACCTCGTGACGTTAGAATTATAAGGTTCTATCTCCATTTTTGTCAAAATTGAGTTTTTTTACATAATCTGAGCCATTAGGTGTTTATTAATGCCTGTGTGTTTTTTTTTTTTTAAATGTTGACATTTTTGAGTCAGTAATTAATAAAATACAAAGGTTCCATCTCACAAAAACATAATGGAATGTAAAAACTTTGACGCTCAATATCTCTGAACTACCCTAAACGGAGATAGACCCTTATAATTCTAAGCTCACGACCTCTCACACCCGCCGAGTGCAATGCCCATGACATCCTACTGTACTATTTTATTTATTTAGAGTTTTTACAGCAGAATGGTTGTTCTCCCCATTCTTCATCATTCTACAAAGACATTGCACACACACCTGCACTCACACACTTAATCAGTATGAGTGTTATTGCTGCTATCAGTGGCACTTAACACTTTACACTTCATGCTATTGTTGATCGTTTCCTCAATATAACAATGCACTGCTAATTGATATTGATATTGCCAGATTATTGCCTTGTCGAGGAGTTGCTTAACATAAAGCATTTCATTACATTGTGTTCTGCATATTGCGTAAATGACCATGACAATTTGAATTGAACATTTGATTTTGATTAAATTAATTAAAATAGGGTCTTTCACACCTACTGTATCACACCACCACACTGCCTAAGCAAACTCAACATCCACAACATCCACAGTCTCACCAGCTAGTATGTTATTTCAGGTGTCTCAGGGCCTGGTTGAGCTATTTTAAATGGACGATATCAAACTTTGCATTGCGCATGTAGAGTGGAGAGTTTTTATATCTATTGTGTTTGTCTGAGGAAGGTCAGACAGATGAGTTAGAATTAGTTTAGTTTCGTTAGCAGTTTCACAGTGTGCTTGCTTTCTCTGAGATAGGCCAGACATTAACCGTAACCCTAACCTAACTAATAAATAATAACTCTTCTGACGAGCCATGATATTATGGAGGTGCATGGGCTTAAAATGGAATCCTGCGAAATGCCTTTTTGTTAAGTTCTTTCTTCACTACTCTTTGCTCTCTGTAGTATAGCTATCATTCCATTGTAATAATATTCTAACTTTCTAACAACAATGTTGTAATGAACAACATGACAACCATTTCATCTTTAGCTTTACAACATACTTTACTAAGGACATTAGTGGATGAGTAAGGCATTGATTCTCAACTGTTTTGTCAGAAAAATGTACCTCACACCACAACTCTCCAAACATGCTTGCTTTGTTTATTACGATGAAAACATATCAACAGATTAACTAAACCTCATATATTCTATCACCAAAATAACAGCTTTATTAACAAGCGTTCCCCCCCACAATTTCTGGTAAGAGAGACATGTAAATGTAAATGAATAGACTGAGCTATGCAATGACTGACCATCCACAACATCAACATTATAGTTTCAACCATGTGTACAGTGTTTGTTTACAATCACACGGTTTACTGTGCTTGTATTTTGGGTTCAAATGGGGTAAGACTATTGAACTAAGCTCATGAGGGATTTATAGAATCAACAATCATTGTCTGTATGGAAAGGGGTGATCTTGGATTAGTATATACATTTTTTAACTTTTAATTTACTCTACCCTATTGTTTTGTTTGAAAACAACATCATTGTAAGCCAACTCTGTATGGTTTCAAAATAGGGTTAAAACTATAATTTATATCTCATGGATGGTCAGTCCTTGCATCCGAAGCTCTGCTTATGAATTTCAGTGATTACATTTCTCCAGCCCTCAGCTCTTTGCCAAAACTGTGGTGGGGAGGAAACATTGTTAATGATAACTATGATTAGCACTTTGAGATTTCTTATGTAAAGTGCTTTTATAAATAAAATGTATTATTATTATTATTATTATTATTATTATTAACTATGTTATGCTAATGATACAGTAAATAAACAGTTACCTTTAAACAATTAAAAAAAATAAACACTATTGTACCATTGAAAACTGTATGAGTTACTTGATTATATTCATCTGAAATTGAGGGAAATTGTAACTACGGTAACAGAATACAATTACCTCTTACAGTTGAAAACTCTCTCAAAGCCCGAGACCATCCTCTCTCTAAACACAGCCTGAGAGAACCCAAGGCAAACAGAGCTGCATAGGCTAAACAGAGAAGCGACAGTGCACTCCATCTGATCACTAACAGCAGGTGTGTGGTAGGTGAACACCAACATTAACTTCCAAACACAGAAGGGGAGGTATAGAAACACCTGCACCAAGCCTGTGACCGTGACTCTCATCTGACTCTGTAACTGGGGCCGGGAGAAACCACTGCTCTCCTCCATCTTTTTCATGTGCTTCCTCAGGTATATGTAGGTGCTGCCCCAGGACACTATCATCGTCACCAAACATAGGATTAGATACACGGTGTAAAGCACAGTAGATATGTCCTGTATATAACGCCAAACGTCCGTATCACTCTGTAATTCTGCAGTGAAGTTGAAGGGAGACGATGAATTGAAGGTTTGATTTGCCGCTTGTCTGCGGAGTTTATCGACAGTGAAGACTGTCTCTGTTAGCAGGAGGATGACCCTGTCCACTGCAAGGCCGACGTACACCACGGTCTTGATGTTTCTCTTCACTCGGACAAACAGTTTATTGGGTACAATGTTTATGAAGTAGAAGATACTGAGCCAGGTTACAGAGGACAGGCTGGCCAAACTGGTGAGGAATAAGACTTGGTCCAGGCCCCAGTGGAGTAAATCAACCGCAGAGATGATGAGTTTCTCGCAAACGAAGAGCAGGATAGTGAGTTGGAGGGTGAAACTACACGCCACCGTTGAAATCAGGAGGACCTTTAGAGGCTGTTGAAGTCTCGCTCCCTGTCCACTTTGAGAAGCCAGCAGACACACAGCAAAGACGAGGTTCAGCAAAATGGCTGAGATCGAAATCGGTCCGTTCAAAGCAACAAAGGCACGGACCTCCATTTTCGCAACTGCAGTTTTATCAACAACTCTCTTGGAATAAACACATTTATGGATTTCTCTTCCCAACCCTTGCAGTTAAATTCATTTTTTTTTTAGCTTCATAATCATCCAATTTTTTTATTTATTCGTGCAGCTCAATGCTTTGATTGAATTGATGTCCATAGTGCATGTAAAGTAGGGAGTATTTGTATCATGCTATTTGCCTGGAAGATGTCAGGCAGACGAGTTGAGTGTGATGCACCTGTGGAAAATTTGCTTGAAAACACCAACATTACATTTACATGATCATTTAGCATAGTCTCTCTGTGTGTGAGTGTGTGTGCGTGTGTATTTATGTTTGTCCCCATGAAGGTTCAGGTTCAGCACGAGTGGATATTTTGGGATGTTCTAGGTGGGGGAAAGGTCTGAGGAGATGAAGCCCAAGTGTAATTTAAAGTGTTTTGGCATTGGCTATTACATGAAAACCCAATTCATACTAATGCAGGCTTGATAAAAACCTGATTTTGCTTTTCTTATCATACTTGATTGACTTACAATAATAACAAATACAGTGGAAATATAATATATTGCAAGAATGTAATCTGATGTAACATCACCACAATAAATGAATGAATGAATGAATGGTCTTTATTGTCATTAATATAGTACAGGTACCATACAACGACATTTGTGAGGGGGGGGCTCCCCTGGTGCTAGGAAAAAAATACTAAAAACAAGAAGGGAAAAGTGCATAAATAAAGGCTATATCCACTATCCACTATACTATACTATACAAATAAAACACTGTGCTGTACTCTATGCTATGCTATAAATATCCTAACATTCCCTATCTCTGAACCTTATGTGCACGAGGGTTGTCATATTGCACATAGTATTATTGCACATTCATTTAAAGTGTCGCAGTTTGCAGGTTTGAAATGTTCACAGTTGTGTTTCAGTATTGCACTTGATTTCAATCTAGTAGCTGCCATCAAATTGTCTAGATTGTCCAGGGCCTAGAACCTAGGTCTTTGCTGTGTTCAGGGCCTGGATGGCCCTGGGGTAGAAGCTGAGCTTCAGTCTATTTGTCCTTGCGGACATGGTCCTGAACCGCCTGCCCGAGGGCAGCCGAACAAAGTGTTCGTTCCCAGGGTGGGATGGGTCTCTGGAGATATTGGAGTAAATACAACATGAGAAAAGAATCACCAGACATTGTTAAGAATCTCTTCACTTTAATATTAAATATACATCTATACAATATACATGTACAACTGTAACTATACAAATCATAAGGAAGGAGAGGTAAATAAATGAAAAAATATTATTGAAAAAATAAAATCAAAACTTTAAACTACTAAACACTGACATGTATAATGCATTACTGTTACTTTTTACTGTATGAGCAGCTTTCACAGTCATACTACTGTGTGTCTCTCTATGTCGCACATTTTTAACTGACTCAAAAAGATTAATAACAACTCAGGATAATTGCATGATGGTAATAAGATATTATGGTCATATACGCTTATAATTAAGCAATAAAGCACGAGAGGCTGTGCTTTATCGTGAATGAAAGTACAGCTGAGGGCCGTAGTTAGGCAACCCAGCAGCTGTGACTTTATTCATGATAAAGCACAGACTCATTATTGATTTTATTCAATGGTTACCAAACAAAATAAACAATTGTGACAAGAAAACAATGCCCTAAGTATTTATTTTCATCATAAATCGCGGTAATGTCTGCCCTGTGCCTCAGATATAGGTAACGTGATGAACAAATCTTCGTAATTCTAGTGTTTGCACAGGGATATTACTGCAATGTATGGTAAACAGATGAAACACGTCATAGCTGTTATTATCAGGGAATAAAGCACAGAGTTGAACGCCTCTCGGCCAATCATAATGCTTCTGATCAAACCGTTGTATTACCGTTGTATTGTATTAAGTCTTATAATGCATATAACCATATCAAATGCATTTTACCCGTCAGCATTTAGTAAAGTGCTACAAAGATTTCATTTAGAGACATCTGGCCACATCCAGACTTGAGACCATGGTTGGGGTCAGTTGAATTTCAATTCAGACAATTCAGGAAATAGGTTAAAATTACAATTCAATGATTGCAGGTTGGGCATTTATTTTCTATTATTTCTCATTTAAGCTAAATGAAAAAAAAGATTATTTATTCTGAAATGAAAATAACACTGAATTGACTGCATTGACCCCGGATTGACTCCTGACCCTCCTTGACCCGTACGTGTATAACTCAAACTTCTGCTAAACCGTATGCAAATCCATGCAGTGCTTCTAATAGAAGATTCATAGGCAAATTAGAGTTAGGACTAAGTTAGGATTTGGTCCGACACTTTAAATGAGCCCTATCAGGTTGTGATGTCATTGGTCTGTGTTATCTCAACACATTCAATGGAGCAGAAGATGAATCCATGCTTTTGCCATCATCATTGAACACCTGGGTGACATTACTCATCTGCCCCTTTTTGCATATGCTCAGCTTTACTTGAGCATGATTCATAATTGAGACATTGATAAATCACTATAGTGTCTCGATCGATGTTATACTCAATGTTGGCCTGAAGTGAAGATTATTATACACTATTATGTGCTCCATATGTGTACCATAGATGTATGATTACCATTGCACACGCCAACACTATGGAGTAGCACAAAAGTTGTAAAAAGTTGAAAAATGAAAATACTTGAAATACTTCAAATGAATATGAAGAGGCACTCTTACAGTAGGCAGTATAGGCCCCTTCTCCCCATTCCTCCATCCAACCCTCAGTCTTCTCCACGGTGCAGAGAACTCCTTTCTCTGTTTCAACATGTTGGCATCTCCTGAGCTACATTTCTTGTCTTGCAGGTGTCATTCAGTAGTGTGTTCCACTGAAATGTTGGGAGAAATATTCTGAATAGTGGGCGTTACACAACGAATGGAGTTTTCCAGGAGTTTGTACACATTCAGTAGGCATAGCAGGTGACATTCACTCCTCTTTCTTTCTTTCTGCCTTTCCTTCCTTTTGTTTGTTTGTTTGTCTGTTTCATTCCTTCTCTCACTTCATTTATTCTGTTCTGCTGGTTGAGAGTTATTTAACTTTTTTGGGAAATCACACCTGCATGTGCTCCTTTAGTGTCTAAACGTTTCACCAACCACATTATACACTCACAGCCCTAAACATCAGCTAATCTTGCAGTCCACTAACTAATGTGTTTAGTTAACAGTCAGACAGTGGGCAAAGTCCCCAGCGGAGTCCCTGGGGCAAGGGTCCTGGGCATGGGACTATTTATTTGGGAATGCTGTTACAACACCAGCACCTCCCAATCTGCTGACCAAGGACAGGTGTTCTACCACTGCTGATGACCAGGCAGAGGGACACAGGGGTGTCGGTCAGATGTAGTACTCCTTCATGCTGTCCCTGACGGAGTTGTGGAGGTGGAGTTCTGTCCGGTAGGCCGTCTCCAGGCTGTGCTGCCGTTGCTCCTTCTCCTTGACGCTGGCAGCATTCCTCTGGGCCTTGCGTTGCTGGTACAGGAAACGGGTCATCACCGCCACCACACACAAAGTGATGAAGACCACCGCCGTGACTACACCTGGGGAGGGGAGGAGCAAGGGCAGCCATCTTTAGAGGACTTCTCCGGTCAGTAGTTCAATGTTGTTTTTTTGTTATTGTTGTAATTTAGCGGTTTAGCCTGGTTGGTAATGACTGGTTAAATGTGTAATTCCCTTGACAACAATATTTGTAACCCATGGTATTAAACTATTACAATTTATTTTATTTTATGTGTTGTCTTTAATCAGTCAATCCATTATCTTCACGACACACAATCATATCTGACTGGCAGTCAATTTACAAGACCTTTTACTTTACAGTGCAAATAACGTCCCTTCTGGATAATTACTGTGGAAATCTCTCCAGTGCCGAAAATGGCTAAATTGTGGCATGTTATCTTGTCATGACAGACACACATTATTCCAAGAAAATGTCTGAGGAGAGGCAGAGATAGCTGGGGCTCATTTCACAGCAGACTGACTTTGGCAATTGAGCACTTTAACAACTCCGAATTGGAAAACTCACCTCCAATTACTGCCGAGTTGCTTTGTGAAGCGTTTCTTAATGGCTCCTTGCCTCTGTCGACTGTCTCTGAAGGATCTGCCCCCGTGGATGGGAAAGAGAGAGGGGTGATTGTGAGGAGTGGGATAAGACTATTGATCACTCATTTTGTTTTAGAACAAGGGAGGGGGGAGACAGAAGGGATTGGATGAAAAACAAACATACAACATAAACTATATTCACTTGGGAACCATCATCATATTCATAAAGTCTACTGTCACTTGTCGAGATTGACAACCCAGGTTTCAGTGTTGACGATGACTATTTACATACATGCTAATAATAAGGCATGAGTCATGTCAACACCTTATTCTGGGTTTGTTACCCCCGAAATGTGGCCTTAATCAGATTAAGCATAGACAACGTACAAACACCTGGAATATTGAGCCATTTGTCGGATTATAATCTATCAGAGTAGTTCCAGACAGTATGCGGCAATTGCGCATGCCTTCTCTAGTGTGGGCTGTCTGATCAGATCTTGTACGACAGATCAAACTTTTCTCGAACTTTTCTCGATAAACTGGTTGGCGATGATTATAATATTTTTTTTACATTTTTTTTTATCAGAACAGGAATGAGGGACTTGTAGAGTACAATTAGCTTGTATGTCTCTTGGGGTAGTGGTGGCCTAGTGGATAGTGAATTGGACTGGTGATCAAAAGATCATGAGTTCCAATCCCATTTGGGAACACCACCACTAGTATGCCCTTGAGTAAGCCCTAAATGACTCCAGGGAGACTGTCTCCGTAATCTCTAATTGTAAGTCACTTTGGATAAAAGCGTCTGCTAATTGGTCAAAATGGAGAATCTCCAGATGTATCTTGAGGATGCAGGACTTTCTCCACTATAGAGAACAACATTGAGATGGATGATTTTCTCTCCATTCTCTGTCACTAAATAATAATGTGAGAGCCACTCTCTCCAACCAGTCCTTGCTATGCACTCTGACCCATTAGCTTTTATCCCTGTGTTCCCTGATGGAACTAATGGTACGTGAAGGTTATTATAAATTAATAGTGTCGTAGTCTGTTTTCAAGCATATTAGTGAATAAAATGGCTTTTATTGTTTTTAGCGAATGAAAGGACTTAATTGCACAATGCACAATGACTGAAGGCAGCAGGAGGACACGTAACTGTTTAAGTCTTTGCCCACTAATTGGTGTATGAATGAATGAATGAATGAATGAATGAATGAATGAATGAATGGTCTTTATTGTCATTGATATAGTACAGGTACCAAACAACGAAATTTGGGAGGCGGGGCTCCCCTGGTGCTAGGAGAAAAAACTAAAAACAAGAAGGGAAAAGAGCTGGTTTACATAAATAAAGGCTATGTACACTATCCACTATACTATACTATACAAATAAAACACTGTGCTGTACTCTATGCTATGCTATACCTATTCTAACATTTCCTATCTCTGAACCTTATGTACCCGAGGGTTGTCATATTGCACATAGTGTTATTGCATCATTTGCATGTAAACGGAACTTTCTATTGCAGATCATGTTAACAGCTTAATCAAAATACTGTCTTATTTGGAGTAAGGGCAATAATTGTATTGTGTGCATATAAACAAAATCACTGAGTGTTAAAGATTAAAACAATAAAGGGAATTGTCCACTGTCACAACTGTCTAGGTAAAATATGATGTGACTTTGTACTAACACTGTAGAAATCTGGGGGGGGTCAGCCCCACTCATATATTTTCGTGTTATAGGATAGATAGTGAAGATAGACAGGAAAGTAAGGAGAAGAGGACTTGTCAGGAGGGCACATGCTGGAAAAATCTTCATTAAATTCTCACCTGATTGAGAGTGTAAGATTGTGGAATCAGCCAGCGCCCCACAGTTAGACTCAACCAGTTGACCCCGTACACTGACCAATGAGCTGCCACGATTCAGCAGTGCAGCCTTCAGGGGAGCCACGTGATTGAACTGGACTGATGACAGGCAGCCAATGAAACCTTTGGTTCCTGCTTGCATCACTTCCTCATCCACAGCATCCATTCCTGTAAACACCAAGGTTGTAACCAATGAGGCAAAACATTCAGAATGTTGCAGATCAAAATGTAATGTAGTGCGTGTGAATGGGGATTCTCACACTGAGCTCAGAAAGTGAAGCGTAGTAGTGTAGTAGTACGACACTTACTAGTTACTAGCGGCAATAATATTTTAACAGTACTGCAGCTTCAAATTATTGGTGCTGATAACCTAGGGATTCCATGGCTGAATGAGGTAAAACGGTGATTCAGTTCATAGAACTATACAATGTTCTTAGAATGAATGAATGAATGAATGAATGAATGGTCTTTATTGTCATTGATATAGTACAGGTACCATACAACGAAATTTGGGAGGGGGGGCTCCCCTGGTGCTAGGAAAAAAAACTAAAAACAAGAAGGGAAAAGAGCTGGTTTACATAAATAAAGGCTATGTACACTATCCACTATACTATACTATACAAATAAAACACTGTGCTGTACTCTATGCTATGCTATACATATCCTAGCATTTCCTATCTCTGGACCTTATGTACCCGAGGGTTGTCATATTGCACATAGTGTTATTGCACATTCATTTAAAGAATGTTCATAGAACTATACAATGACCCTTTGGGCCCAACATGAGAGGTGTAAAAAAATACATAGTCACGTAGATCCCATAGGATCTCTTTAAAGCAGAATCCAAGTTTGACTAATGTATATGCTATACACTCTCCCTCAATATAATCTCTCTTTGACCATGGGGGAGATACTGTATGTCTCACTGAGTGGGCTAATGCTCTCGAGACTTAATGAAAATTGTTCCTGCTTGTTAATTCCAACGAGAGAGTGAACTAATAATAGCACATGAAATGTATGCAAATGCAATTATAGATTCACAATACGTTTATTTAAATATTCATCATCATTTTCCCGGAATTCATCATGATGACTGCCACATATGCAGATTACACCCTGGGCTGCTTAAAGGCACTTGAATATCATTAATCAGTGATAGGAGATAAGGGTGCTGAGATGACATTTGTTATTTTGAGCCGTGTTACGTTGAGGACACGATGACATAAGATGGAAGTATAAGATACAAGAGAGATCGGTGTGTGGCTGACTAACTATGGGAGTTAGGATTGTCTTGTTCTCATTGGGTGTTTGTGACAGCAGCTGGTGAAACCGGAAACAAGTTGGCAGCCGATTTAATGTTCTGACTTTCATTCAGAAAAATATAAATAAACACATTTCAGTGTTGTTGAAAATCAATGACACACTCGCTAGTCAACTAACACAGCTTGTTTTGTGAGCCTGCTAAGAATAGTGTTATAATTAACTAGGTAGTAGTGGGGATTACTCACCGAATCCATTGCATTGCAATGTTTTGGCTTGACTAGCGAGTGTGTCATTAATTTTCAACGACGTTGACATTATTTAAAATTTTCAGGATGAAAGTCTGAGCATTTTGATTGATTGGCGACTTGTTCCCGGGTTTCACCAGCTGCGGTTACATGTTCACTAAAAAGCAAAGCAACATTTATGTAAACCAGCTCCTTCCCTTCTTGTGTTTTTTTAAAGTTATTTTTTTTCTTTCCTAACACCAGGGGAGCCACCCCTCCTAAATTTCGTTGTTTGGTACCTGTACTGTAGCAATGACAATAAAGACCATTCATTCATTCAAAAGCATTCACTGCATTTCGTTTTTAAAATCTTCTTCTTTTAATCTATAATTATCATCACTTTTCCCATGGGGGGCAATTTAGAGGAAGACATTGTTGCCCCCAAACAAGTTGTACAATTACAGTATGGCCACCATGTTTATCAATGGTCTTTGTTTGTGTGGCAGTAGAATTCTCTCTCGCCTTAATAGATCCCTAAGAGACTTGAGCAGGTAAATGGCTTCTCCTTTGATGCTTGGGAAGTACACGTAAGCATTGGAAGTTGTGCTGTGCTTAAGTGAAATGAGAACAGTGGGTCCTTAAAAATGCAGTGAATGATACATAGAACAGGCATACCCAAGAGGAAATTATTCTACTACAGTGCGTCACATACACTAAGGCCAGATCTGGCTTGCATAATGCAGTTTTAAACTGGTGTGTGTGTGTGGGTGGGTGCGTGCGTGTGTGTGTGCGTGTGTGTGCATGTGTTTGTGTTTGTGTGTGTGTACTGTTACTCTTCCCTTTTATGACTTTTCAGGAGTTTGATGAAAACTAATCTGAGTTGGAAATTAATTCCAATGACTGAGGCTCTCTTCTAATATGTTTTAGTTCAATGACATTAAATGTTTTATGCATTGCCAATGGCTGAGGTTCCAAAACTGGGCTTCACTAACATTAACCTAAGATCTAATTAGTTTCATTATTTCACAAGTTCATCTCCAGCCAGGGATGCGCTGTACCTTAATGATAAAATGAATACATTTGTTTTGAAATGCAAATGATGTTGTCAATTAGCATAGATTTGCTTGTTCCCTAAGCTATTGTGAATCTGTGTTAGACAAATTAGGCTTGATTTACTTCAAGTGTGTCGATTAACTTCTGATTAATGGGTAGAGTGATAAGCTTGAGTCTGATTCTACCCAGATTTTTGGCTTGTGTGTGTGTGTACCGTATGTGTGTGTGTGTGTGTGTGTGTGTGTGTGTGTGTGTGTGTGTGTGTGATATGTATGAGATACAGCCTGATTCGAAGACAAGGAAAAGCATTGTGGATTACGCACACACACACACACACACACACACACACACCTACACACACCTACAGTATATATATACACACACACACACACACACACACACACACACACACACACACACAGACACAGACACAGACACAGACACAGACACAGACACACATACATACACACACACACACACACACACACACACACACGCACACACGCACACACGCACACACGCTCACAGTTCTGTTCCAGATGTAGGAAATGATTGAGACATCTGACCAAATCTAACACTTGTGAGAAGTAATATCACTAACCTATCTCATCTATCTCTCACTATGACATTAACGGCACAGTCATTTCCATCGACACAAGCCTCGACACCCATATTCAGCTCATTTCCACGATAAAGGACCTTGACTGCACTGAAAGCTACGCGGCGGTTCATCATTTCAAAGTACATCCACCAAAAAATGTCCCTCATTTCTCAGAGGGGCTCACCTGTGACTTTCCCCAAAGTCAGCGATTTGATTGAGATTAGCTCTGCATCAACCGACAGGCTGTACCTCAGGTTCACGTCCTTGTCAATCTAGATGAGCGAGAGGGAAGAGAGGGAGGGAGCAAGAGGGAGAGAGAGACACAGGTAAGGAGGTGTGAAGAACACATCCCACAACAAGATGCTTGGCTGGTTGAGGGTGTCACAGTCATTCAGTCATTCAGTCTTATTTCAGCACCGTTTTGGCATTGACCGTTTTGGCATTGTCAACAAAGACTGATTATTCCTGCTCGTGGTGATGAAGTGCCGTCCGAATGTGTCCACCCCCCTCAATCACTTGTGTCAATAGATTAGCTTAGATTAGATTCAACTTTATTGTCATTGCAGAGTACAGGTACCAGACAACGAAATGCAGTTTTGCATCTAATCAGAAGGGCAAATAGTGCAAAACATGAGGCTAGTGGTGGAGGTAGAAATCGGAGGACGGGCTCATTGTAACACATGGTATGGAATGAGTAATGGTTTCATTGCATGCATTACAATGAGCCTGTCCTCCAAAACCTACCTCCACCAGCCTCCCCTGATGTACATGTAACAACCCTAGCCTAGAAAAGGCCTGTACAATCACTCCCAGCGGGTTAACCCTATTGGTCTGCAGGTTGGGAGACCCAGGTTAGAATCCCGCAGGGGTTAGGGTTAGGGCCATTCTCTACATTGGTGTCTTCCTCACCTGTACGTAGAGGTCCTTCCCCTCGCGGTGGACTCTGATGCGGTGGAGGAGTCCGTCTGCCAGACTGCTGCGTCTGGGGATGAACACATCTGGTCTCCTGTCTCCATGGAGACGGTACCAGATCTGCAGACTCCCTGGTGGAGGGGAACGGAGACATGGAGACTTTTAGAGAAATAACCTCTCAAATATGATAACTAAGGTGTCAGTCAACACACACAGAACATTGGAAACATTTCAATAATGGGGGGCGTCGGTAGCCTAGAGGCTAGAGAGGCAGGATAGCAATTGGAAGGGTGCTGGTTCCATCCCCGCCTCAGTAGGGAACTGCATGTGCCCCTGAGCAAGTCACTTAACCCCTAATTGCTCCAGGGGCGCCGACTATAGCTGACCCTGTACCTAGAGCAAAAAATACCAAATTCCATCAATTGACTTACACACTTATTTTATTTTTTTACAGTTCTTACATTGTGTCTAGTAATAACAAATGACAAATATAATGTAACAGAACACAGCAATCTCTTGTCCTTTGTCAGGAACTAGTTTGCAAGAGGAAAACGTGGATACAATCATAATTACAAGAAATGAATGTCTTGTCTTTCACTGTAATCATTTCAAATGGTCCCTACCGTTGTGAGCCAGGATGATGGCTATGTACTGCTGGCTGAAGGTGCTGACAGTGAGCAGCATGGCAGGGCTCTGTGTGGTCATGAAGCTGAAGGCCATGTTCTCTCTGGCCCTGCTGCTCTCTCTGGACACACTGGACGCCTGAGAGCTTCTGTTCTGCATCACGGAGAAAGGCTCCTGGAAGGTGTAGGTCACTGACGACTCTCTGTCAAACGACACAGACACCTCTGGAGAGAGAGATCATTGTGAGAGAGAGCGATAGAGAAGAGAGAGAGAGAGAGAGAGAGAGAGAGAGAGAGAGAGAGAGAGAGAGAGAGAGAAAGAGAGAGAGAGAAAGAGAGAGGGAAAGAGAGGGGGGGAGAGAGGAGAGAGAGAGAGGAGATGGTTATCATGAGTTTTATCTTTGGGTTATAGTCTTGAACTGTCATCTCTCATGGTTGCATCTCACTTGTTGATTGCTTTACGATTGGGAAGTGCTGGAGGCGAAAAAGAAACGCTGAAGGCAAGAGACAATATTTAGGCATACAATTAGGCCTGAGCAATATTGTGACGTTAGAATGACAAGGTTCTATTTTTTTTTTAAAGTTTTTTTTACATAATCTGATCCATTAGGTGTTTATTAATGCCTGTGCGGTGTTATTTTTAAAATGTTTACATTTTTTAGTTAGTAATTAATCAAATACAAAGATTCCATCTCACAAAACATAATGGAATGTAAAAACTTCTCAATATCTCTGACCCACCCTAAACGGAGATAGAACCTTATAATTCTAAGCTCACAATAACAACATACTAAAGTGAAATGATCATATTTGCTGAAACTCAATGCACTGTTACAATGCATTATACAGTGCATAGTCAAAACCTTAAACCTACCAATACTGATGTTACAACCATTTGAAACATCATTAAAAGGAAGGAGAGTACTGGTGAGCTCCTAAAATGGCCTGGCAGTCCAAGGAAGACTTTTATAATGGATGAACGAAAGAATGTTCACCATGATTAAGAAAAACCCTAGATCAAGAACACTCTCCAGGAGGTAGGAACACTCTCCAGGAGGTATACAGTGCATAGTCAGGCCAAGGAAGACTTTTATAGTGGATGAACGAAGAATGTTCACTATGATTAAGAAAAACCCTAGATCACCCAGGAACACTCTCCAGGAGGTAGGTGTGAATGTGTGAGAGACTACCATCCGCAGAAGAGTACTACACTGCAAGATGCAAGTTCGCCATTCGTTAGCCCACAAAAACAGGATGGAAGTTACGGTTTTGCTAAAAAAAAGTACCTAAAAGAGCCTGCAGAATAGGATGAATTCTGAAGTGTCAGAATGTGTCTTGTCAGCCCAACTTAACTTGAGTACTTAATTTAAACATTGGCTACCGTCTGTCCCATTACTTTTGGGTACTCTGAAATATGCATAAAAAGTGCTGTCATTTCTGAACAGTGAAATCAATATACACAAACACCATGAAATAGAATCTCTCCTTTAACTTTGTTTGATTTTAAATCCAAACTTTTGGAGTGTAGATCCAAAAGAAGAAAACATACTTCACTTCTTCATTACGTATGCAGAGCACTGAAGATAGACTGTAGATTCTGAACAAGAATGTCAAAAAAAGAGGTGAGTCATACTGTATATTCTGCATTTCAGACGGAGGGTTCTGTGGAAGCGGAATTGGATAAAAGCGAGGTTCGACTCTTATCTCCAGTGAAATGTGAGACGTGTCTCCTCCATGATCACAGGGCCCTAGATTAGTGTGAATGTGAGAGACGGATCCTCTCTGACAGGCCAGAGACAGCTGAGCGGTAAAGATCTGTCATGTTCTCCTCTCTCGCTTTGATCACTTTGTCACTTGTTTGAGCCCAATCTGCACTCGGAATGGCACTTAACACTTCCACTTCAGAAGAGCCAATGAACCTCAGGACCGAGGCAGCCTAACTTTCTTTTGTAACATACGTATTTCACTGTCGCAGGCATTTGATTAATTATGTCGCCATATGCTCTCAGCAAAATTTGATTTCTAATAATAATGATGATGACAATGCAATGCAATGCAATAATGGAATTGAAATCAATGTGAGTCAACATTTTGCATATTTTAGCTGAATTGCCTTCGTGACAGAACGATCCGATCATACTTTATATTACTATGGGTGTACACACAATTATACTGTATGGAAAACACATCAACAATGAAATTAATAGAGATGAAACATCACAACACCTACCCAAAAAAGGAAAGACAAACGACAAAGAGAAAGTTATGAAAATGAGGCAATGGGCATCGAACCCAAATTGGAAATGAGACAGAGAAAGAGGAAGCGCTTTTTTGATGAGTCAGACTTGGAACATGATTGGATAGAGGAAAGCCCAGAAACTCTATTCAGAAATAAAGTGTTTAATGTTGCAATGGACAGTATTATTTCTCAACTAAGTGTACAGTTCATATCAATTAAGCGGATTTGCGACGAGTTCGACGTTCTCTGGAAATGTAGAAATATGTCGAAGGACGATATCAGTGCGTCGTGCGCAAAGCTCTCAGCCAAATACACAAATAATCTCTCACAGTCACTTGAAGATCAAATACACCATGTAAATAGGATATACAGTGCAACCTTTAAAGATGGTCATATACAGTATGGAACTGCAGAGCAACTGCAGAGCATTTTTGGAGACCTGTGTGTCCTGTTGCGCAGGAAACCTTAGGTAACTGACTTCTGCGTGTCCCGATGTGTGAAACTATTGGAAACATTCTTTAGACTTCAGATATCATAGAAGAGCAAGGACATGGGGACATTGGGGGACTTCGACATCAACGGCTATCTTTTACAAAGCTACATTCTTAAGACCCCCCACCTTCCTTGCAGGAGGGCCCCCCGTAGGCGGACTGGGAGCAGTCGCAGACGTAGCCGCTGTTCCTCTCCAGGCACCTCCCTCTGTTGTGGCAGAGACTGCTGGAGCCGCTGCAGTGGCCGGGGCAGCCAGAGGTCACCCCCGGGGTCATCTTAGCCCGCTCCTCCAGGTTAAAGGTCACGCCGTTGATGGTCAAAGTTCGGATGCAGCCCAGGAAGCCCCTCTGTCTGGAGGCCGTTCCTCCTGGAGGAGAGAGGGGAGATTATAACTCATCCCTAGGCCTGTTGTTACAGTGTTAGGACACATCTGTGGCTCAGTTGGTAGAGCAGGGCACTAGTAACGCTTAGGTTGTGAGTTTGCTTCCCGCTGAGACCATGTATACTGAAAAATGGATGCACTCACAATGTAAGTCGCTTTGGATAAAAGCGTTAGCTAAATGGCATATTATTATTATTATTATTATTATTATTATTATTATTATTATTATTACTATTATCAATAACAATCCTATTCATATTTATGTTGTTATTATTGACATTTAATTGCATATTAGTAATTGTTTATGTACCGGTAGTTATGTCATGTTTTTACATTTTGTGATATACCAAGTGTAGTTACAAACTGCATTCATGTCTACCCGAAGTCTGACTTCATTCTTGCTGAGTCTTAAGAGTGTGGGGAAAAAAATCTATATTTTTATATCTGTAGTGTTTCTGTTGCACAAGATTAGACCACTGCAGGCTGTTTGGATTCATATTTCTCTATCTTACAAGCAGAGTGAGCAGTAAAAACAAAGACATAACCCAGCCATCCACTGTATTCGTTAAAATAAAAACAGAAATGTTAAGAGGACATCTCCACCCTGAGTGATCTCTTATATTTATACTGAAACATCTGACTGTAGCAAAAAATTCCCATTGTGCTCCCTCTACCCACACACAGTTTACAATTATGTCTGTTAAAATGAATCCACTTAGGGCAGGGGCATGCCACTCTGGGCCTCTGGAAGCTCAGTGTTTGTTGGCATTTATGTGGCGTGTCAATCTAACTGATTGCTCAGAGGGGGCACAGAACTGGTTTCACAGGACCCAATTAGATTTTTTAAAAATACCGCTGCCAAGGTTATCTACTATAATACATGGAAACATGTTTTCCCTGCGCTGCCATGCCTCTTCTCTACTCTACTATGCTAAATGTGGCTCTTCTAGGAGTAACAAAACCCATTGTTGAAGACTGCTTAATGAAATAACGGATTCCTTAAGGAGGGAGAGTTAGATCAACTGAGTCTTAGTCCAGGCCTACCCACAAACAGCTGGCTGTTGAGTCTGAGGCGGAGGTGTCCGTCAGACGGGGCGTCCAGGAAACGTAGAGGCAGCTGGTCCACCTGCAGCGAGGCCTCCTTTACGCCGCGCTCCGCCCTCACGTAGTGCCACTGCCTGTCATTCAGGGGCACGTGGGACTTCACCGAAAGAACCACCGGCCCGTTGCCCACGTCAAAGGAGAAGGTTATCACCAGAGGAGCTGAGGGGAGGGGAGGGGCCACAGGGAGCAGACACACAGGGAGAGAGAGAGAGAGAGAGGCGTGAAGTCACAGGGACTCCGGCAATCATCACATTGGAATTTCCATTTTCACCTTTAATGGTTTTCTCACATTTTCATACCAAGGCAGATATTTAAATATTCCTTCATAATGAACTAAGAGAACTTCTTTCAGTCCTTTCCACCTCCTTTTGCTCTGTCTGTCGGTTGGTCAGTCTGTCTGTCTGTCTGTCTGTCTGTCTGTCTGTCTGTCTGTCTATCTGTCTGTCTGTTGGTCTGTCTGTCTGTCTGTCTGTCTGTCTCTCTCTCTCTCTCTGAGAGATGTAGTGATGTAAGGAGCTAATCAAATACTATTGTATATGTTATACCATTTAATTTGTTCATGTCTTGTCGATGCAATATTTTTGCATTGATGCTTCGAAAGCTTCTTGGACCTAAATGGAGTTATGAAGTGCTGAGATGACAGCTTGTCAATATTTCCTAAAGCCTCTTGGATTCAAAAAGCTGCAGTTATTTCAGTACAGTCATATGTTCTCCTACAGCCACCTCTAAGGTACTGGTTGGTACAGAAATGATCCCCTGCTATTCAGACCTGATTTGACAGCTTGATAACATAGCTCTTAGAGTGAGCAATAGAAGTACATCATGCAATGCAGGATTGACATCTTGCATGTTTACGTAGTTCCGTGTTTCAAAAGAAAGGTCTGAACATTTTGATTGATTGCTGACATGCAGACCCTAAGAATAGAACGTGTCACATAATATGTTTTATTATTATTATTATTATTTCTCAAACTGCAGGTCAGATGTAGCAAGAAGAAAATAGAATCTTGATATTATTTCACATTGCTGGTCTCTATCCAAATGGACTGTGTGTGTGTGTGTGTGTGTGTGTGTGTGTGTGTGTGTGTGTGTGTGTGTGTGTGTGTGTGTGTGTGTGTGTGTGCGCGCGCGTGCGTGTGTGTGTGTAGCACACTGACTCACAGCTGAGCTCCACTCTGATGAAGTCTTTGAGGCCCAGGTTCTCCAGAAAAACTCCTGAGGGGGCGCTGGTCTTGAAGTAGAAGGAGATGTCGGCGCTGAGCTCTGCCTGGAGGGTGGGGAAGTGCAGGTAGGAAGACTCCTGGTAGAAGGAGGCTGCGTTCCACACAGACTCTGGAAGAAGGGAGACGAGAAGTTTCAGATTGTGGTATATTTTACTTAACACACACATGCATGAACTGTATATAGTATGGGCCTGTATTATCTGCCTTTTGACTCTGCATTGTTCTGTAAGACATTCTCCTAACTGTGGGGGGGATAGGATATTTACGACCCTTTGTTAGGGCCATGTGGGCATTCTAAAGATGGCTCCTTGTGGTCTGGGCCCTACCCCCTGACCTATGACCTATAACAGGTGACATCATGTAGGGTCTGCCTAGTTTTCACACCTAGATCATCCCTACAGTAAAATGATAGGACCATTGTTGAAGCTATATTTGCATACCAAAAAGGTATAAAGGTGGGAACAGATGAAATCAGCTTCCTCTTGTCTTGACCATTCCAGCCAGCTCTCTCTGATCCCAGCACTTCTCATCCTTCAACTAGTAACCTGTACTTCTGTTCAATAAATAGTCTTAAAACTCAGAAGCTTATTTGTGATATATCTCAAACAAGTCACTTAAGAAGATACAACAAGATCATCTTTGATAAATCGGCATTGACACTGAGCACGGTGCTAAAATGAAGGGAGGATGATTAATGTTCTGTGGTGATCCAAGCTTTAAAACAAGACCACATGTTTGTTCAGTTTTGTGGTTTCTTTTCTTTTTTTTTAAATGTATTATTTATTTTTCCAGTTTTGTGGTTTCTAAAGACAAGTAAGATCAAAAGAGTCTAGAACTGTTCACCGACACCGACCGTCACCATGACAACGCAGCGGGCCGATTCTGTAGACGGCCTCCGAGCCTGTTCTGTTGGTGTCTCCAATCACAATCTGGCTCACTGGTAAGTGGTCTTTGTAGGAGAGGAGTCCCGTGTCATTAGCCCTGTAATGAACAAAGGAGAAGTTGTTGAGGATGCACTGTTGAGAGAATGAGAATGATGAACCCCTGCCCTCTTCCAGTCCTAACAAAAAATATCTCATATTGTAAGACGCATATTTTTGTCTATCAAAATAAATCAACGAATGAGGAAAAATGTAAAAGAAAATAAATTGACAATAATGAGCACTAGGAGTTACAGTAAGTAGACACAAAGACATAATGCTGTAAAAAGAATCGCCAGTAATTCCCTAGACCAGGGGTCTTCAACAGACATTATGAAAACGGAAGCGTAGTAATTCCCTAGCCAGAGAGCCGTATTTGCCTTGTTACCATGAGTCTGTGTCGGCGTCACAGTTGCAGAAGTAGTTCATGTCCATGCAGTTCTCCTCCAGGCTGCAGGAGCACTGCTGAACCCCAGGCAGGAAGCCTCCCCAGTAGGTCCGTCTCTCTCCACCCTGGTCCACCCACCATGACAACGGGGTACCGTCTGAGACAGAGCACAAACACATCCATGCAGTTACCATGGTTACCTACTGTACAACTAGCAAAAAAGAGAATCCCATGATAGTCAAATGTATTTGTTGTAAGTCGCTTTGGATAAAGGCATCTGCTAAATGCCAGAAATGTAACTGTAAATGTAACTGTAGTACAACAGTTTAACTGTCGTTCCAGAGACTCTCTAACCTGGTCTTACCCACCAAGACAACGGGTTGCCATCTGACCACAAAAATGATTGAATCCATGCTTTTAAAATGATGGTACCAACAATGGGCCAACCAACAGAGAAATACAACATTTGCAACAGCATACAGTTCATTGAACCAAGTACTCTCAGCAGTGGACGATATAATAAGACAATACTACACCATTTTGGAATACAATTTCCCCTTTCTCGTGTCATCTTGACTATTTGTCGTCCTTTTTGGTCAAAGCCAGTTAGGCATACGCCTGCAGAGCTCTCTTTAACAGCTATGAGGGCCATCACCATTATGACAGAATGGGTCAGTGGCTGTATGTGAGCAGAGCTCAGGGCATGTGATGGCATCCCATGACATCGTGTCAATGAGGCCTCAGTGTTGCCACCAGTCAGATAGGCTTCACTTCCTCCAGCGCATCTAAGTGACACAGCTCCAATCAGTCATCCATCACACCACATGACCCTCCATCTATGCATCTGCAGTGGCGGGTGCATCACATAGCAGAGCTGTTAAGAGGCATGCTTCTAACCCTGTGGGAGAACGGGAGGGAGAGTGGTGATCATGGAATTGGGACATTGCATTGAGAGTGATTCAATAGGAGGGGCTTGGGTTCTTGCTAGCAAGTCACAGTGACTGGTTTGGATGTCGAGTTTAGTGGGATAACGGTTCATATTCGTCTTCTCCTAGAAAGAAAAACTACAGTAATATGGAGATATATATTAGAATGAATATCCCCCATACGTAAGAGAGGATTGATGGTACTTCTTCAGCAGAAGATTGGCCAGAGACACATCATTTGATCTTGCATTGAAGTTATGTTTAATAACTGACCTTGGTTTTAATATTTCATCTTGATACTTTTAATCAAATTTTCAACCATCATGATGAATCGCAATAAATCAATTGCTTGGGTTTACATTAGTGTCCGAAATAGTTGGAGACTGAAATAATCATTTGGGCGCCTGGGATGGATGCCAGGTTAATAATTTAAAAAACGCACAGGTCATAAAGTTCCATAGATCAGCTTTCAAATGGAAAAGCAAATGGTGCTGGTGTCTTGTTTTCCTGTTAAATCAAAGTAATCACAAGGAAATTGCTTTCTGAACGTGCTTAAAGATGCAGAGGTTGGATTAACTGTAAGAGGAGATGAGTTACTCAAGGACTTAACGATAGGAAGTACTTAGTCATAAATATTTATTTATTAATGAAAATATTGCTGGAGGAAGCATTATCTAACATCTAAAATGTTAAAGACAAACTAAACAAGAGGATGGTTTCTCTTAGGATAAAAGGTTGATTCATGTCATTAAAATACTGTTTGTTGATTTTGTGCAGGATACAATCAACCTACTGTATCAAATGTTTTGGTCATTCAAATAAAAAATTTAAATGTAAAAATCCTTCCTCCTTGCAGCTTAACATATGGATGGCGTCCCGATCTTGTCTGACACTTGAAGCATATCATAACCAAGAAGCCATTTGTAAAGCTATTTCTGTACACCAGCAAGGCGTCTACCCCACAGGCCAGAAAGAGTGTTGCCATGGTAAAATGAAAAGCATGTGTTGTTGTGCTAGCTAGTCTAATTACAGTGAGCTGTGTTTTTTGAAATCTTTTTTTTAAATTATTATTATTTAACCGCAGCACTTTCTGAAGCATTCAAGTAAACAATGAAAGCAATTATGTTTGATTTCATATCTACTGGGCTGAAACTAACAAACTTAACTTTCGGCATAATAAACTTGTTTATTGTCTGCGGTGACATGGTATTCACCTCCGAGAGATCTGGCTACATCAATTTTTCATAAATGATGAGCCTATAGTTGGGGCTCCCCAAGCGTTGCACGAACTGAGGGAATAAAAGGGGGTCTCACAAGCTGCATGCATTATTCAACTCCCCACGCAACAGCACACAAATATGGTGTAATAAAACATATTCAGGAGGGAACACACAGCCAAACATTTGGTGATATATGGGCCGTGGATCAGATGCCTGCATAGTGAAATCTGTTAATATCTAGGGGAAACAGCCTCATGACGAACATGCAAATATTGCATAGTTAGTCTCACCCCAAGTGTTAAAGAGGCGGGACTTCCTGCAGCCGTACACCACGTCCTGCTGACACTGCTCCGACCCGGCCACAAGGGCGCGTAGTTGTTCAGGTGAGGCGCTGTAGTTGAACCTCATCATGTAGGGCTTCTGTAGCGTGGAGCCGTGGACTCTCACTGGAGCTGTGCTGTTGTGGCTGACCACGGTCCACACCTTCTCATCTACACACAGACAGACACGCACACACCCACCCCCCCACCCACACACGCAGGCAGGCACCCACACACACACACACACGCACGCGCCCATACACACACGCACGCAACCGCCCACCCCACCCACCCACACACACACACACACAGACTGTGTAAACAGTATGGTTTCTTGGCAAAACAAGGTAGTCCCAGCTCTAGTTGTGCTACATATCACTAGACACACAGGTCCGCATTACTAACCAAAGTACCCACAGTGAAGTCCGGAGACATCCATTTGTTGACTGTTATACGGCAATAGTGTAGTCATTGAATTAGATTAATGCCATGCAAAAAATACTGCACTGGTCGTATTTAGTCAGGACTTAACAATTCAATAGAATACCACATCGTTTTAACGATCTTACATATTAAAAATAAAAGATTATTACTTGTCCTTTATGACGCATATTAATTACTGTAATGATTCTGTGCCAGGCTGTCAGCTATTTACATATCTGGCAGTGCCTCTAATTGACAGTCAGTCTCGGTCAACATTGCAGGAATGTATTCTGATTAGACGGTTATGAACGTACGAGCGATTCAACCTTTATTCCCCTGACCTACGTTTGTTTATTAAATATTTCTTTTAATATTACAAAAATAATGCACCCATCATTTATCGTGCCAAAACCTTGAAATGTACACATCTCAAAATGTAATGTACACATCTCAAAATGTAATGTACACATCTCAAAATGTAATGTACACATCTCAAAATACAATACGGTTGTATTGTTTTCATTTTGGCACAAATATTCTGTATTTTTGCATTGTATTTATTGTTACACATGTATTGCATTTCGATGTGTGTATTGCATATCGATGTGTGTATTGCATATCGATGTGTGTATTGCATATCGATGTGTGTATTGCATTTCATTCTGGCTTCACCCTCCATAGTAACGTGGCTGCTTCTCACATAGCGGGATGTGGGAGAAATGCACTTAATCCTAGATGTACTGTGCTTAGGTAAAGCCTGAATACAAATAGACAAGAGATTGATCTTAATTATCATGTTTGCTGGATTACGAGGGATGTAATCCAATCTGAAACATAATTCTGGTTGTAAATCTAATACATCTAGATTTACTTTGTTGTTCGGCTGCCTGTCTATCAACAGGATCATAATGGACCTAGATCTAAAGTATACTCGTATAGTTGGAGACCAGAGGACACCTGCAGCTCACCTGTCATGTTGCAGTAGACCTGTGCGGGCCCCAGAGGACCACTCCCGTCTGGATCAATGGAGAAGTAGCCTGAGGAGCTGCCCATCAGCCTGTAGGCCTCACAGGACGCCTCATACACAGCTGGGGGGTGAATGAAATAGAGAGGAGAGATGTATAGATATATATGTTGTGGCCCCTCTGAATTTTTTATATACAGTATAGTATGTATTATATAGATCGATATCTATATCTAGATATATACTGTATATAGGAAATTCAGAGGGGCCACAATTTATTCTTAACGGTTATCTACCGACAACTATGGAAGAAATAGATTGAGGGATACATAAAGTGGGATCGTGACATATTACAGAATGCCGTTAAACACTGTGAAAAATGAGAGTAAATTGGATGTGTTTACAACGTGATATGGATATAATAGAGGAGATGCTGTAGGGATGGAGGAGATGCTGTAGGGATGTGTATGTAGGGCAGTTTGACTCACAGTTGTGGCAGGTGGCTCCAGTGTATCCTGTTCCAGAGCAGTCACAGTAGAAGGAGCTCCAGGACTGGGAACACAGCCCTCCGTGTTCACAGAAGTTGGGGAGACATCTGAGAGAGAGAGAGAGAGAGAGAGAGAGAGAGAGAGAGAGAGAGAGAGAGAGAGAGAGAGAGAGAGAGACAGAGAGAGAGTGAGAGACAGAGAGAGAGAGAGAGAGAGAGAGTCTAATTGGCAGAAACTGGGACCGCACAGGTATTCTAAAGCTGTGGTGACAGCAATGCCAAAGTAGAAACATGTGGTTGTTTTTTTGTATTTTAACTTTCTGACCGAGATGAAAATAGCTACATATAGACAGCCTGCTAACTACAGTACGAATACAATTAATGTAACTGTTGGTAGTTTAAAACAGACATCCAAGCTTGTGAAAACAATGTTCTTCTCAATATACAGTATAGTGGGTTATGTGGATAGATAGATTGCATATTCAAAATAAAGTATTTTATTTTATTTGTTTCAGAACGCTGTACATATATTATATTTCACTTGACAATATGTTTGACTGGTGACAATAAAGACCATTCATTCATTCATTCATTCAATGTAATAGGCTTGTTGAAATCTCTGTTTTGAAAGAAAATATTCACAGGGTGTGACAGTGGCATGTGTTTTGATATCAGTGACAGCTACTTAACAACACATTCACAAGGAGTAGTTCAAAGATCACATCTGCATGCAAAACTTTCTAGTGAAGTGAGATTTTTAGTAAACATTTAGTACATTCAATTTACATGTTGGCATTTAGCAGATGCCTTTATCCAATGCGACACACAACAAATGCATTTGTCTAAGTAAGTGAATGATCTATCCATCAGTCATCATAAGAAGGAATACATCTATGCTAGGACCTGGAGCCATTGGCAGTCACAATGCTAGAAGAAGGACTAATTAGGAATATTAGGATGTTTTGTTTTTCTTCTTCTTTATTTACAGTAGAGAAACTGTACAGAGGGGTAGTAGGGATGAGGAGGTATTTAGGTGGGACAGTTAAGATGGAGCCTGAAGAGATGAGTCTTAAAATCTATGGTGGAAGACACGGATATAATTGAGGAAAGGTTGTGTATTCCTTGCAAACAGAAAGGGAACGTGTAAACAAAGCGACTAAGTGCATTGGGTGGCTAAGGCAGGTATGAGTGAATTACATTTGATCTTGTCTCGTCTGTCTCTCTCTTGAGCTCGCAACACAACAGCCATATGAATTACCATTTCACTGCTTAACACTACAAAGGGGGGTCAACTGCTCGACGAATAAGGTTTAAGTAAGGGTATAATTACTCCTCTGCTATTTTTGTACTGTAGAGGGGCTTTTCTTGGAACATAAACAAACCAACAACAACCATACAGAACTATTCCTTTGCAATATAATAACTAATAATATAATAGTAATAATAACTTTTATTTTTATAGCACTTTTCCTGCAAACTGCATCAGCTTGCCGGAGAAAATGTCTAACTTTTGCAATATTCCGTAGAGGATAAAAAGCATTTCTAGTGATAGATTTGATGTGAGGCTCAAAGCTTAAGTCAGAATCTATAATCACACCTAGATTCTTAGCTTTCGCTATTCATAATAGTAGACAATGACAGTTTAGTGGTTGGAGTGAAAGTAGAAGGCTGCTCTTCAACAAAAGGAACAATCGTCTCCAAGGGCCTTTGTGTCATATAATTAGCTCTCTCGCTAACAAAGAGATTAATATCTTTTTTCAATAATACATGTCACAACCTGAAGTGTTTGAAGGCTCTTTTCCTGTGGTTTTATTGGACAACCAGTAGCTCACTGAGGGGGTAATTGCAGACCGATTTTGGGGCCACGGTCACAGTCTAACCTTTAAGGATGGCTATGAAAGTATGACTCAGAGTTTGGCGTGGACGATGACAGCTGGTCATGAATGTTTTAAAGTGTGTGACTGGTCAAAGGTATGTTCTATATTAAACAGGATTCTGGAACAGCAGGAATGAACAATCAACCCCCGTCTTTACAAACTGAGAGGAAAGGAGAATTTGGTTGTGATTTTCTCATTTCCGCGGGGGATACATAATTATAAGTGGATGAAAGCTAAATTGGAAAGGTTAGAGATTGTGTTGATTTGGAACCCCACAAGGATAAATAAACTAATTAGGTCTTCTCTGTCCAAAAGACTCCAAATGTCATACCCTAAAATAGAGACTAGTCTACTTACTGGACTGTATGAGCAAATCAGTGGACTCTGCTAGAGTGTTCTTTACGTGGTAAAAATGGATGCACTAACTTAAATGTATTGTAGCGAACGTGAACTGGAGCGGGAGTCGAACCCCGATTTCCCGCATAACCGACGGCCGCGCTAACCACAACACCAAGAGAGTTAACTCCCTTGGAGGAGCTGTTAACGGGCCTCATACAGGATCGTTACACTATCCTCACCGTTCGGGAGAGCGTGCCCTCACGCTTCACTATGTCAAGTCCCTCACGTGGACACGCCTCTCCGATGGCCTTCCTTCCATCCCACTTCAGACACCAGTGTAGCGAACGGGAACTGGTAGTGTAACTCGCCCCATGCGGGAGTCGAACCACAATCTCCCACATAACGGCTGGCCGCGCTAACCATTAGACCAAGAGAGTTAACTCCCGTTCGCTACAGTATCGTATGAGCCCATGAAAACAGCACCGATTTTATGTGCTTTCAGTACAGTTTCAGTTACTAGTTTAGACAACATTGATTATTTCCAGATGTTTGCCTGATAGATTGTGTCAGACGTATAGAAAACAAAGGTGGCCTCGAATCAACATGCCCCTTATCTTGACAGATTCACATTGCGACTGCCAGACAAACGCTAAGGTCACATAGCCTGAGCTGACATAACTTGTTATTTACAGTTAATTAATTGCATTTCCCAGTATGTATGCTCATTATCGTGTTTACTTTGCATAACTTATGCTTGTATGTTTTAATCAGATACTAGTGCAACAGAGTTGGCTAGCTCTCTCCTAACTGCGTGCAGCTCATCATGTTGCCAGGCAACCAATTGTTAGTCCAATAACAAAATAGGTCCACAATTAACACATTTTGGTGAGGTGATGTGATAAATGTTCTCAAACGACATCTTGGTGACACAGAAGAAACAGTTATGTTATTTTCCGAATGACTTCCGGTGAGACTGTACTTTTAGTTTCCCTTCCCCTGCGTTGAATAGCAACACAGACGACTGTGTAAGTTCATGGTGGTAATCACTTAATCTGCACATGGGGTTGAGTCACTGATAATTACAGACACAGTCGAGACCAAAGACCTCATCAGCAGCTTTACCAATGGACAAACTTGTTTGTACCCATGTTTCTACTCCCCCTACGCAATTAGACCTTCTGTCTGGCAGACTTCCTGTGACTGCATCTGACTTTAACTTAGTCATGGTCATGTTCTTACATAAACATAATAATAAAACACCTTCCCATGAAGTTGCACTTGCAGTAGGCCTACAGTATGTTGTAGCTCTGCAACATTTCAGTCTCTTAGTGAACTTGGTGCTGTTTGGGAGTACAGTTCGCCACAAGTAATTTCTCTCACATAACCGTCATACCTGTCATGGATGCCACAGGTGTCAAACTGAAGTTCATTGTAGTTTCCAAGAAGTTTTTGCTGCACTTGGTTGAGGTTCATTGGCTGGCCGTTGATGGAGATGAGCCTCATGCACCCCTGGAATGCCAACGTGGGGTTCTTACAGCCAGAGACACTTGGGGATGAGGAGGGACAACCTAATGACGCACATCAGGGGATGTTTATGCTTCCAAACATCTGGCAAACCAGCTCTCACTCAAATAACACAATAGAAGAAGCTTACGGAAATATATTGAGATGCAAAGCTGGTTGTGTGCTAACTATGGTAAGTGACATGAAAGCAGACACGCAGAAACAGAAACTACTTACTGAAAATGATCTAAACAGAAAATATTCATGTACAACCTTTGCATGACAAGCTTGTGCTTTTTTAAACCTCTGTGATCGGAGAGGAAGAGAGACAGAACAGAATTCAACCTGTCAAGATTCCCCATTATGTACTTTTTAAAAGCAGCTTAGTAAAAAGCAAGCTATCAAGAAGATTTGAGATTTACATAGAAAGTTCTGGGAAGCTATTAGTTTGTTGCATATATTAAGTAAATCTCTGCTTACACGACACTGCAAATGAATAGCTCTGATGGCACTGCAGTCCAGAATTGAGGGTTCAGTATTCCACCGAAATTCTACAGAATTTCTACTGTAAATTCCTCAATATTAAACAGGAATAGAGCCCTTCTGCCCCGGCAGTTAACTGTCACACTTTGAGTTCTCTCACCTCTGAAGTAGAGTATCTGTATCTATCGTCAGATCTTATTTGTCCCAATATTCACACTTGCACACTATTTAGAGTAGTATAGATGGCCAATACATTGGTTCATATAGGCAGTGTGAAAGTTGATGTTTCGAGACGGACAGTGTCTGTCCTCTCACCTCCGAAGTAGAGGTAGTCTCCTGCCTCCAGGTGGTCTCCCAGCTCGATGGTTGAGGAGGGCTCGCTGTCCAGAGTCATGGTGACCTGCAGACCTCGTGTGCTAAGACTCACAGAGTGCCACAGTCCATCATTCACTCGATGACCTGTGGATGCACATAATGTGTAGCTGAGTTGAGTCAAAATGTTTAACAATGTCTAACACTATGATACCTTACTTACTGTACTTTGGGTATTACAAGGTACAACAATCTTACTTGTTCTTGTACAACGTAGGTAGATCTCCCTAATTGGTTCCTATCATTACCAAGTACACAGAGGCTAATCCACAATCCCTTTTACATTCTTAATTCTGGGTGTGCTTCCATTCTGTGAGAAAACCAATCAACGGTAGACCAAGGTATAATCTTGTGCAATCTGCAATTAAAACAACAACAAAGTGGGCTCCCTGACGTTGTTCTAAACAGATGAGGGCTGAGGCTGGAGAAATGTAACTACTCTACATTTCGAGCTATGGGTGCTGGGACTGACCATCCATGAGATCAACATTATAGTTGTAACCATGTGTTGAAGCTGTACAATGTGTGTTTACAATTGAGTAAAACAAGCTTATATGTTGGGTTTTGATTAGGGTTGGGTACCGAAATCCGGTACCTATACATCCGGGACCTACCGGGCCGAATTCGGTACCTAATTTCAGTACCTCTCTCTCGCCCCCTGGTTCTCCGAAACAGACATTACATGCAACAGTCAACCTCCCCCCTAACGAGACCCCCCCCGGGATCCCCCGCCCCACCAAGAAAAATGAATTATTACGGACATAGACCCCAAACATCTGACAAGCAGGCTAAAATATCTGCGTTTTTTAAACGCACCCAACCCGAATCTGGTGACAGTGGCAAGCCCATAGGCTCGTTGGTAACGTTAGTCCGCCAATAGTCAAGCATAGCCAGACCTATCTCCACACTTCGCTTCGTGCTATGCAAGCGCTGGAGAATATGTATTGTTTTGTGCAAGTGTGTGCGATGCGAGAGTTTTTGCACGGTGAGATGTCTGCAGATGAAAGTAAGCAAGTTGAAACTTTAGCAAATATAATTGCTGAGTGTTCTGACAGAGAAAATTGGTTCAAACTGGTCGTTATTATTGTGACTAGAAAGTGTCTGATTATCGTTCCATGGTGTAAATAGTGTCAAAGAACTAGCAAGCTAGCTCGCTAGCTCAGAGGTGATTAGATGAGCTAGTCTGCTGCACACTTGCCAGCTAAAGAGCCAACTGGATACACTTTATTATTTTACTTAAAGTAGATATACAATCTTTCTTATTCTGCTAGAATTGGGCTTTATGGTAATACCATAATGGTATATTTACAGTACATGGACAGTGGATTGAAGCATTGGAACAAACTCTCATTCATTGGAATTGTCTGTTTTTTATAGACACACAATTATTTTTTCAGGTGAGAGAGTAAGGTCAAAATGACATTATCTGACTGCATTGTCCACAGCCACGCAATATTCAATTAGAATGATGTTATACATTGATATGGATCTCTTATTAAATTATAAATACTCTGGTTGTTATGTTTGCCTTTTGGTTGATAGCAAAAGAGGGAGAGAGGAGGATAGAGAAGGAGAGAGAGCAGGATGGTGTCGGCACACCAGAGAGAGAGCAAGAAACAGGTGAGAAAGTGGACAGGTAGTCAAGACCACATGAGTAGGCTTGAGAACCGATGGTTCCATGCCACAGTCCATGCCACCCCCGCAAGGCAGCAAACCATTTCTGTACTGTTTCGGTACCAGTACCGCATTAAAAGTATAGGTTTGGCACCGGTATCAGATAAAACTCAAACTATACCCAACACTAGTTCTGATGGGGTAAGACTAATGAGGCATTTATATGATATTCTTCGATAACAAATGGCTAAATATCGAAATTTAAAACATGTATGTACCAATTGCAGATTGGCCCTTTAAACACGTAAGCCTTTATAGTGAAGGGCATCAAAGCTGTGTATGACTGTGGCATATCTACATTCCCCTCTGTGCTCACCATCTGGTACCTGGGGTCAGAGCGAGGTTGCAGGCGGCCAGGGAGAATTACCATGCAATGGAATTAAATGCACTCGATTTCAGACGGTTGTTTGAAACAAACAAAAAAAGGCACACACCTGGTGAAAATAATTGCTCTGAAAAAAAAAATGCCTCCAATGTGCAACAGATGGAGTTTGACCCCTGAATGTTCTTGATAACATCTGGACACTGTGGGAGGATGAGCTACCAAAATGAGGACAGAGAGGCTGCCACTCCAAAACAACTGGCTCCCTCAGCCTGCGGAAATATGACTACAACCACTGAGATGAATATTTCATCCATCCCATTGTAGGAAAAAAAACGTATCCAAATGCTTATCTTCTCTGTAGACTCAGAGATAAGCAAAGCAAAGGGAAGGTTGAGTGAGTTTGGTCTTCTCATAATATTTACAGACTATTCGTGTGTTAAAATAGAGGCCTCAGAGTCACAGAGAGTGTGATGGTTTAAAGCATTAGATAAAAACATGGGTTTCTGTTTGTCTGATTAGCTAGAATAAAGACCCTTATTTAATCCCCATGCATGCGATGTTCATCCAAGCCTAACAGAGTGCTGGGTGGTTTAGCTGGAGGCTGTGTGCCCCTGGTCCTCACCGGTGGACACCTCTGACTTCTGCTGGGCTGACGTGTGGTGGGTCAGGCGCAGCCTACTGTTGCTGATCTGCAGCTCTAGTCTCTGGGGCTCCTGGGTCAGCCGGGTAGAGAGCAGGAGGCCGTCTGCGTTCCAAGTGCGGAACTGGAAGCGTACTGCCAGGCCCCCCATGACGGACGGCATCGCCGGGAGCGACAGGAAGCTGCTGCTGGAGCTCAGGAAGGTGGTGGCCACCAGCTGGGGCTCCGAGCAGGAGAAGGTCACGTTGCCCTGGAGACCAAGGAACACAGTTACCTTGCCCCAATCAAGATCCAGTCTAAAAATATGTCAGTGTTACAGTAATTAAATAAATGATGTAAACTTTAATAACTCTGTTATTAATGACTGGCTCTGTTATTAATTAATACACTCCCCCTTGCCCTCTTTTACAGAGCGAGAGTGGGACGGAGAGAGAGAGAGAGAGAGAGAGAGAGAGAGAGAGAGAGAGAGAGAGAGAGAGAGAGACAGAGAGAAAGAGGGAGTGAGAGAGAGAGAAAGAGAGAGAGAGAGAAAGAGGGAGTGAGAGAGAGAACTAGAGGGAGTATTGACTGCAGCTGGGTTAAATGTCATTGCCATCCCTACTGTGACTCCTCGGTACAGGAAGAGTGACTACTAAGGACATGATTTCCTGTATACAAGGAAAAGGTCACCATGGTACAGAGATGAACACATCATCGATTCTCTGTGACAAAGAGGGGCAAAGACACAGAGTCAACTAAACCCTCCACGGGGATCCTTTCATCGAATCCACACTTTTAGGGTCCTTTGTACAGTATTTCTGTAGGCTAACGTTAACTCTCACACTCACACACCATCCAGAACCACTGATAACTTATTCATGCTAATGCTAGTTTGGTGTTAGCTGCTTTGTTGTAGCGGCGGGTGTGACACTATCAGTTTGTCAAGCGCTGCTGTTCACGGCTGTAAGGCCGCTGAGCCAGAAGGTTTGTGAAGGTTAACATCCATGAGGATGTGTCATTTTAAGGCTACATAGGACCCTGACATCTCTGAGAGGGCTTCCTTAAATAATGAAATCCAGCCCCAGGCTAGAGGCAGCCAGGTAATAATACCCTCCAGCTGAATGGATCACTGAGTACACTCCACCTCATCACCGAACGCTGATCTCTTTCCAAAATAAGAACAAGAGAGAAGAGAAGCTCTAAGTGGTTCTCACTAAGCTCTTTGTGTCTCCCCTGTGTGCCATATCAATTTGTTATGCAATGACTAGTACGGTTCATTGGTCTTCAGAAGGTTACGTGTTGTTAACCTCCCTTATACTCACAAAGGTGTACTCCCCTCTTGCATAAGTGAGTGTGTGTTTTGGTTAGGCAGCGGAAAAGACACGGTATAAACCCACACACAGTGGACTAATTATAGATTAATTGGAAATATAATCTTTGCTACCTTTGGATGAGAATTAGTTGTTTTACCACGCTGTATATCTGAGGCTTGCGTCGCTTGGCCAGGTCGATGATGTTGATTCCGTTGTAGTAGAGGTTCTCAATGCAGCCATGGAAGTTCTTCCTGAGGAATGTACCAGGTTTACCAGGCAGAGGGATGCCTCCAAAGCTCAGCTGGGATGAGGAGAGAGAGAGCGAGAGAGAGAGAGAGAGAGAGAGAGAGAGAGAGAGAGAGAGAGAGAGTGAGAGAGAGAGAGAGAGAGAGAGAGAGAGAGAGAGAGAGAGAGAGAGAGAGAGAGAGAGAGAGAGGGGTGTTTGGAGACAAAAATACATGTGTACACACAGTCAAAATGATACAATATCTTTAAGTATTAATAGAAAAAGTCCAACTCTGCTTCAATACTTTAGACAGGTACACCTACTTTACAGAGGTAGACCTAACTGAAGGACAGGTGGTACTCAGGTAAATACAGTACTATCTATGACAGTCACACAGGATGTGTTTGGATGTCCACACCTCATAGTCGACCTCCAGTGAGTCTCCTTCCCCCTTGGTGCGGAAGTGCTGTGTGTGGGTGTCCACGGTCAGGTTGACCTGCTTGTTGAAGCGCTCGATGAGGACAGAGTGCCAGTGCTGGTCATCCAGAAGACTGCCCAGAGTGACCGCAACACGACCACTGCTGAACCGCAGCCTGGTGTCATCTGAGAGAGAGAGAGAGAGAGAGAGAGAGAGAGAGAAGGGAGAGAAGGGAGAGAGAGAGGTGTAAAAACAGAGGGTAGTAATTAGCAAAAGATCAATATGCTTATCAATATTGATCATAACCAAGTAGAGTATATCAAGGGAAGAGGTGCTCTTACAAGAAGCGATTCCACAGGAGATTCAGTGCTAAAAAACAAGACTCTGACCTCTCTGTGTTTTTCCTGTGCGCCACGATCAATTTGTTAACACTGTCCTAACTCAAATGCTCACGATGTGATCCCTTAAATGTCAGAGCACAGCTAGTGAATGGGGCTCAGGTGCAGAGGTAATTGGAAGGGCAAGGACAAACACACACACACACACACACACACACAAAACACGCACGCACATACACACACAGTTACACCATTGCTCCCCAGACTCCATTTAACACTAGTTTTACCAACTGGAGGTCCATGGCCGTGATATGACACTCTAATAAATTAACTCTGCCGTTGTGAATTCCATGTCCTTCCTTGACTTTTCCTAAATGTCTGTTTTTAACACGATAACACCGTTACAATTAAAAATAATATATATATACTGTATCTTTTCGACCTTGTTTTCAACGAGCATCCTATATGTCCTCCTGCGTGTGTATGTAGGCTGCAGTACTGTATGTGTAAATGCCAAAGATGATGATAATGATTTAGAAAGTGGGCAGTCACTGTTGTGTAATGATGAGGATAATGGATGAGGCAAACAATTTGTGTGTGTGTGTGTGTGTGTGTGTGTGTGAGTGTGTGTCTGTGCATGTGTGTGAGTCAACAAATGGACATCTCTGGACTGGGTTAGTAATGTGTCCCGGGGGCTTTTAGTGTTTAACACTTCAAAGACTTCTCCGTCCATTCCCAGAGGCCCCCCTGCGACCGGGTTACCCATGATCCTTTGCCCTCTCTCCTCTGTGTCTCACCCAGGTTGAGGTAGAGGGCCAGCCTGCCCCGGTGCAGCTCCAGAGTGATGTAGTCTCCCCTCTGACCCTCCCCGTGGAGCAGCACCCCCTCAGCCTGACGACTCTTGAAGCGCAGTGAGATCACGTCCTTCACCGTGCTCATGGACTTCTGATTGAACCGGTAGAGGAGCGAGCTTCTGCCGTCAAAGTCCGCCACGAACGATTCTAGCCAGGATTGAGAGAGATCAAATAAATCATTACATTTTTAGAACAAATTCCTACAAAGTGCTCCCTCTCTACCACCTATGGGCCTCACCGTCCGGGCCTGGCCACAACTTTGGAGCGGAGATTAGAGGTGGTCTATCCCATTTTTCTTTGAACTGAATTGGCTTTTTAACCACCAACTTCAGATTGGAACTGTTTTCCTACTATTTCTTTTGAGGCACTCTTCCTACAATAACCATACTCTGTGGAACACACTCAAGGACTAGCCCGATGTGGGTAACTGTACTACAGTACACCCACTGGAGACAACTGCAGACTTCCACAGAAGGGAGGAAAGGATTTTATTTTTTTATTTTTTTGTAAGCCTGAATACATTGTACGGTTCGGCACGGCAAACTGTTGGAATAAATAATGCAATCTCCAACATGCACCTGCTATTTCCCAGCAGAACAGAGGCAAGGATGATGTGTAGAGAGAAACAGGGGAATCGTCAAGGAGCTGGAGAACAACTGACAAGCTGTTTAAATAACGTTTATATTACACTGTATCAAAGATATGATTATGCAAAGAGTTTTGGGAGCTAAAAGACTGTCAAACACACTCATACACACATTCAAAGACTAACGGCATACGATTCTCCTATCCCCGGGGACGGTTCACTCAATCTAAGTGCTCCTGATTCTCATCGAGGAATTTATAATGATAGCATAATGTCTTAATGAATGTATAGCTTAATGTCTTAATGAATGTATAGCATAATGTCTTAATGAATGTATAGCATAATGTCTTAATGAATGTATAGCAAATGCGATGGCTTGAGATGGAAGAGACTGAAGGCAATTTAAGGCCATGAAATTACCATTACCATTTACAAACGAGCTATAAGAATGCACCTGAACTGAACTGATGATCCACTAGTATGCACTTGCCGAGTTCTGCTTATGCCCTATTTGTATGTATTTTTCTTACATCTTTAGGGTAATAAGAGCAGACACGCTCTGTTAAAAATATACAATGCGAGCGGGTGCCTACCAACCGTTATGCAAATCATATCGAAACATTTACATTTTTTATTGATGGTGCCCGAATTCTATGCATGCCTTTAAATCATTTACGAGACATACTGTATGAAAACCACGACCGCAGTCTTATCAGCAGGATGTACTGTATATAATGATCATCATTACCTCCATTAGACATTCCAAGGGCTTTTGCCTATAAGTGCAGGTTTGTCATCTATGACATATTCAATGGGTAATGTGAGTCTCAAGGCTTTTTACGCCACTCTCCTACCGGCTCTCTGTTTACCGTGTTACAGCTCTCTGGAGTTTCATTCTTACAGTAAGTTGAAATAAGGGGGAGGGGTGGGATTGCTATGCAGTTTTTTTTTATTAGTAGAGCACACATTCCTCCAACTTTAATACAGAGAGCCCTCTGTGGGAATGTTGGGTATTGTGATATATAAGTGCCTCTCACAGAAAGGATAATTATAACTGTCTTTCACAGAGCAATAATTCACTGGCTGATCCAGTTAGTGCTGCTTTCAGGATGCGTGTGGGAGGCGTCACATGCAAGCGACTCCTTTTTATTTATTTAGCGTTACCCATCCATGGGGCTCGGTCTCCGGGGTTCTGAACTGGCAGGCCTGTCACTGTCTCTTTCTATAAGCCAGGCAGATTGTTGTTTGGTCAGTGCTCGCTTTAATCATGTGTGACGGGAAAAAAAAACGTGTCTTACGGTTGCAAACAAATCTCTTTGTGTCTAATGATGTAACGTCGCGGTAATGAGCGAGCAATAATACTTTTCGATACGATTCTCCCGACAATGAGATCAATGAGAGTTTTCATGTCTGCACATGCCCCACTGTCGTAGTGTGACACAACCCGGACTTGTTTGAACACAGTTTTGGCAGAGCTGTTTCCATTACTCCACTTAGGTTGGACATGCTTTAAATGAGCTAAACATGCAAACATGTCAAACCGTGTTTTAAAAGAGATGTGTGATGAGTGAAGGTCGGTGCTAGCTACTTCCAATGCAGTCCCCTATGGGTTGGATATGTTCTAAGTTTAACACGTTCAGATATTTTCAAAACAGATGGTAGCCTGAGTTGACTCACTGTAAGAACAGCCGTACAGCTCCACTCTGAGTCCCACCCACCCGCTGGGGTTCCAGTCCAGGGGGACGAAGCGCAGGAAGCGGCTTCTGATAGAGTGGGAGAGCTTGTGGTGGACGACACCGTCAGCATTCACGTTCCCCAAGAACCTCTGGAGACACACATGTGAGAGGGGGGGAGACAGACAGGAGAGAGGAGGGGAGACAGACAGGAGAGAGGAGGGGAGACAGACAGGAGAGAGGAGGGGAGACAGACAGGAGAGAGGAGGGGAGAGACAGGAGAGGAAGGGAGAGACAGGAGAGAGGAAGGGAGACAGACAGGAGAGAGGAGGGGAGACAGACAGGAGAGAGGAGGGGAGAGACAGACAGGAGAGAGGAGGGGAGACAGACAGGAGAGAGGAAGGGAGAGACAGGAGAGGGGAGAACGGGAGAGACAGGAGAGAGGAGGGGAGAGACAGGAGAGAGGAGGGGAGGGAGGAGGGGAGACAGACAGGAGAGAGGAGGGGAGACAGACAGGAGAGAGGAGGGGAGACAGACAGGAGAGAGGAGGGGAGACAGACAGAAGGGAGGAGGAGAGACAGACAGGAGAGAGGAGGGGAGACAGAGAGGAGAGAGGAAGGGACAGACAGACAGGAGAGAGGAGGGGAGACAGACAGGAGAGAGGAGGGGAGACAGACAGGAGAGAGGAGGGGAGAGACAGGAGAGAGGAGGGGAGACAGACAGGAGAGAGGAGGGGAGAGACAGACAGGAGAGAGGAGGGGAGAGACAGGAGAGAGGAGGGGAGACAGACAGGGGAGAGGAAGGGAGACAGACAAGAGAGAGGAGGGGAGACAGACAGGAGAGAGGAGGGGAGACAGACAGGAGAGAGGAGGGGAGACAGACAGGAGAGAGGAGGGGAGACAGACAGGAGAGAGGAGGGGAGACAGACAGGAGGGAGGAGGGGAGACAGACAGGAGAGAGGAGGGGAGACAGACAGGAGAGAGGAGGGGAGAGACAGGAGAGAGGAGGAGACAGACAGGAGAGAGGAGGGGAGACAGACAGGAGAGAGGAAGGGACAGACAGACAGGAGAGAGGAGGGGAGACAGACAGGAGAGAGGAGGAGAGACAGACAGGAGGGAGGAGGGGAGACAGACAGGAGAGAGGAGGGGAGACAGACAGGAGAGAGGAGGGGAGACAGACAGGAGAGAGGAAGGGAGAGACAGGAGAGAGGAGGGGAGACATACAGGAGAGAGGAGAGGAGACAGACAGGAGAGAGGAGGGGAGACAGACAGGAGAGAGGAGGGGAGACAGACAGGAGAGAGGAGGGGAGAGACAGGAGAGAGGAGAGGAGACAGACAGGAGAGAGGAGGGGAGACAGACAGGAGAGAGGAGGGGAGACAGACAGGAGAGAGGAGAGGAGACAGACAGGAGAGAGGAGGGGAGACAGACAGGAGGGAGGAGGGGAGACAGACAGGAGAGAGGAGGGGAGACAGACAGGAGAGAGGAGGGGAGAGACAGGAGAGAGGAGAGGAGACAGACAGGAGAGAGGAGGGGAGACAGACAGGAGAGAGGAGGGGAGACAGACAGGAGAGAGGAGGGGAGACAGACAGGAGAGAGGAGGGGAGACAGACAGGAGAGAGGAGGGGAGACAGACAGGAGAGAGGAGGGGAGACAGACAGGAGGGAGGAGGGGAGACAGACAGGAGAGAGGAGGGGAGACAGACAGGAGAGAGGAGGGGAGACAGACAGGAGAGAGGAGGGGAGACAGAGAGGAGAGAGGAGGGGAGACAGACAGGAGAAAGGAGGGGAGACAGACAGAAGGGAGGAGGGGAGAAAAGTTAAGTTATTGAAGATACTACTAATCATATTGATGTAAATCAAATCTATTACCATATTAGTCATAACTGAACATTCATAAATTCACCAAACTTTGTTAAAACTTTGTTTAAACTTTGTTTAAACATGCATGAAAAATGCACCCTGTGCGTGCGTGCGTGGGCATGTGTGTGCATGTGTATGTATTAATACACATGCACACACATGCCCACGCACGCACGCACGCACGCACACACACACACACACACACACACACACACACACACACACACACACACACACACACACACACACACACACAGATAAACAACAACAACACCAAACGTGTCATGGTGTTATACTGTGAATTCATGCTGTTGTTTACCTAATTAAAATGCTTTATTAATAACCTAAATATCGTCACCTTCTTAAAATCATGGCTTTTAAGGAAAATTATGTTTTTGCCTAAATATCATTCTAGATTTGGTTCAGTTTATTCAGTTTTTCACAATTTTTTTGATTTTGAAAATATCACTTAAGCCATTATTTCAAGAAGGTGACAATATAAAGTATGAACAAAAAGATTTACATTTTCTATTTGCATGAAGTCCTTAGTATTCTGTTTGAATTGAAATGCCCTGAAAACCACATAGATCACATGATGCAATTTCACCATTGTTTATCCTTTTCTTTGTCCACAGCTAAGTGTCAGGTTTCACAATATTGCCTTTAGTTCTTTTATTAGGACTTATAAGTCAGGATTTATTGGGTTTAAGACACAGTGTGCAATTAGTACAGCTTTTTCTCTCTAAAACTGTGCACTCCTGTGAGACAAGAAAGCAAGAAGGGATTACTTTAAAGGTAATTTATAGTCATCTCATTTCTCAATATTAAGATTACCTCTCTGTGTCCAACATATATCACAACAGTTCATTAAAATCCCATCAGTAGTATGCACCACATGGCTTACCTAGAAAATAGATTTAAAAAAAGAATAAAATCACCTCTAACAATTACATTTTATAGGAGGCAATAAAAGAAGCAATGATGCAACCTTAGTGAAACAAGTTCAGATGCTATTTTATTAATGGTCCTGTATGGTGCTAAATGCCATTATGAATTGGTAGCCATCGAGGGATGAGCATTATCAAGACGGTTCGATGAAGAGCCCGAACTACCCATTGTACATATTATATGTCTGTCCCCCTGCCCGAACTACCCACTGTACATACTTTGTGTTTTGTCCCCCACCCCCACCTGTGGTGTATGTCCCCACCTGTCCTACATACCTTATGTTTTGTTGTATTGTTCTTCCCATGTTGGATGTATGTTTATCTTGTAGATAGTACTAGTTATTTGTCTGTATTATCTTGTAGATAGTACTAGTTTTTTGTCTGTCTTACATGTAACGATTAATTGAGTATCAAGGACCCCAATTGAAATAAGCCAGTGGCTTTCTTGGGTTTTTATCCTGTTAGTTGACCTTGTATGTAATATGTACTTTGATGTACCTACTTCTGCAAATCTTCTAATAAAGTTTTCAATCAATCAATCAATCACTCTATTGTATATCATATTGATGCGTTCTGAGTAAGATATTTTGGGGTCATATGAATTGTTATGATAAATGGCATCTCGGCCTCCTTCTTAAACCTTTATTTCAGTTTGGACAGAAATTGATGAGAGCATGGAAACACCTTGGAAAACACCATGAACAACAAGTGATTCAGAGGGGACCATGACCTCAAGCCTAACAGGCAACAGTTCTCAACCCCATGTTATCTTGCATCAGTCCAGAGCATCCCGAATGACTGATCTATTTAGCGCCTTAAAGCCCATCCGTGTCCCACAGAGGCCCTTGTTATTCGGAATCGGAAAAAACTTGCGACAATACATCCTGCCAATTACTGGGCCGTCATGAAACAGAGTCTTCAGGTTAGAACCCTGAGGGTACATGAGACCTCCCACCGGAGCACAAGACTCAGGTTAGTCACCGGCCACATAAACAGCTCCTAACCCCAATGTGACTTCATTATTTCTATTTCTGTATCGACTGCTGAACGCCGTCCCTCCCCTCCCCATTCATTAGGGCATCCTTACTCTTCCTCTCTTGTGATGAGGTCCCTCATGTTACTTGCATCAGCACACTTTACCGCTGAGTGAACCCTACAGCACTCACGTCACTGCTACTGCATACTACAGTATACGCGTATACAGGCATTGGATTAGACAACCGTATTAGACGCCATATTGGATTAACATAAGCTAAAAGCATCTGGAAAAAGGAGGGGGAGGAGAAGAAGAAGAAGAAGAAGAAATCACCCCTGGCAATTGCAATATGACATTCGAAAACCTTGGTTTGTCAAAGGGAAATACAGTAAGCCTATGCAATACATGATATAATGCAAATGATATTAATGCAAAGCGATGCTTTAGTAGGCTACAGTTTGGTCCCGTGAACCAGGAGGACATGGCTAGGTATCAAACTCTCTGTGAGTGCCATGGTTACGGGGCTTACAAAGGGAGGCTGACACAGCCAAGCTCTCCCATGGGGCAACGCAACCACACTCCTTTCCAAAGTCTGTGATGTTCTGCTACATTTGCACAGGCAAACATCAGCGAATCTGTTACTTACTAGGTTCAATGGGGGGATAAAACATAGAAAAGCACCTGGATCAACGCATTAAAACCCCAAAAATATTCACAACACATTTATATTCCACCTCAACCGTGTGCGGTATCATGGCATGATCAGCCATTACTCCTTAGGAAGTGAAGGTGCTGCACTTCCTTGAAAATATTTATCATGTGGACAAATATCTTGAGTCTTTTTCATTTTTTTTTCTTTTTTATAGTTGGTGGTCTTAACTTCCAAAGCCCTAGAGAAAGCCAGGGCAGAAGCCGGTAACATCAGTTATGGTTCTTTGTCTTGGTTTCGCTGGACTCTGGAACGCATTAATTGAGTTAAGTGAAGTTACTGTTTACCGCGCTGGAGTTACAGTGTTATGGCTATGAATATCTGTAAACGAAGCATTTCTGATGACACACAAACACACACACACACACACACACACACAGTATCTTGAATAAAGTGTTAAAACAAATGTATTGCAGGGGTTGTTTTTACGAATGTTTTACGAATCTAGCTTTTAAAAATGGCCAATTGCTCTCGAGGGAAAATGGCATTGAAACGCAGACATCAAGACACCAAGGCAATCTACTAACTGCTCCCATATGCGATCAGAATGCAAACAAAGCATTGGAAACAAACAATAACTAGATCGTAAGCAAGTAATGGTAAATCATGCACAATGAATGCTATTTTTTTGGCATGCAGGCTAGTCAGTGCCAGCCTGTGACAGCCCAACACTGGCAGCCAAGGAAACAGCGTGTGTGGGTTAAACCTTAGACACATGACACTAAGTAGCCTAATCACACACACACACACACACACACACACACACACACACACACACACACACACACACACACACACACAAGCTCAGCAGTAACAATTCAAAATACCTTTTCAACCTTTTCAGCGTTCAACACGTTAAATCACAACATGAGTCGTTCTTGAGTATCCTACTCTTGAGTATCCTACTCATTCATCCAATTAAATCCAAAACAAGTTATTGTGCCTAATTGTGCCATGATCACTAGATTTTATGTAGATGTTATCATTATTATCATACTAACTTTATATAGTGATCAGCAACCAAGTAAGTGATCAAATGGAAGTTAATGCCTTTTGCATTGGCATGACCCCTTATTATTTTACAGACAACGCAAAGGCAGAGTACATTCACTTCCGAATAAGGGTCAAAAGTCAGCTCAATATGTTTTATGTAGCTAAATAACTTTATTAAAAAACAAAGAATTGCCACATTTCCAATATTCTGGCAACAATTCATTTGGCTGAACAAAACAACATTTAAGTAATTTTTCTCAGTTCTACACTCTCATCTCGGCCTCCTTCTTAAACCTTTATTTCAGTTCGGACAGAAATTGATGAGAGCATGGAAACACCTTGGAAAACACCATGAACAACAAGTGATTCAGAGGGGACCATGACCTCAAGCCTTAACAGGCAACAGTTCTCAAACCCATGTTATCTTGCATCAGTTCAGAGCATCCCGAATGACTGATCTATTTAGCGCCTTAGAGCCCATCCGTGTCCCACAGAGGCCCTTGTTATTCAGAATCGGAAAAAACTTGCGACAATACATCCTACCAATGCAAAGGCAGAGTACATTCACTTCCGAATAAGGGTCAAAAGTCAGCTCAATATGTTTTATGTAGCTAAATAACTTTATTAAAAAACAAAGAATTGCCACATTTCCAATATTCTGGCAACAATTCATTTGGCTGAACAAAACAACATTTAAGTCATTTTTCTCGGTTCTACACTGTGGCGACATGAGGTCATTTGCCTTTGTAGCAGCAGTGTATGCTAGAAAACCAGGTGTTTTTATTTCAGTTAACTCGTGTCAGAGTAAGCTTGAACATTTGGAGACAGGAAATCGTTTCTTTAGAGGGACACCCACTGTCTTGATGATTATGTTCAGAAATAAGCACTTCGGGGCCTACTAGCCTCAATTCACCCCTGCACTAATTACACGTGCTATACTCACATATCCCTGCAGAAACAATATTTACTCACAGCAAGGTGTAAACAGAAAAATACACAGACAACAAAAAGTATGCTATACCCATATGTATTAACTAAACAAGTAAAGCGTAATTTATTGAATCTTCGAAGGAATTAAAGCAGCCCATTTCTAGATAGTGATCAAGATCGAAAGCATTAAAAATGTGTTATTGTCAAAATTGGAAATTCAGACCTTGAGGGTTACTAATGTATTGAGAGCCATGGTCATGACTCAATTCTACTGCTGCAATGCAGATGTCTGGTGAGACAGACCAGCCAATCCCTGTTTAGAAGAAGTGGACGGGCCGGTAGAGCCATAAAATGGTGAGTTGTGACATAAAGGTTATGGTTATACAGTAGCCCTGCATAGAAGGCCTGCCATTATCATGTCTGATGCATTATACATACAGGCCAGACGGTTTGGAGACAGAGACATAATTCCCTCAGCAGCAGCAGCAGCAGCTCTCAGACACAAGTTACACAACATGTGTAATTCCCTGAATGTATACATACTAGCAAATGTAATATATGTATATATACAGTGGGGTGCAACAATTTGGGCACCCCTGGTTTACAGTTTTTCTCTGTCGCTTTAACACGTTTAGTCAAAGTATAGCTCATTTTCTTATTTGAAACACTAAATATTTCAGAAAACACAGTTGGATTTGTAAAATGTTCTTCATACAGAACAAACAATAGAAAAAATATAATAAGCCTTCTGCATATACTGTAAAGAAAAAGAAAATTAGGCTGCATCCTGCCTTTCGTTTCTGTTTGGCCACAGGCCTCTGTCTACTTCTCTGCAACGTTCTCCAACACAGGAGAGCTGATCTTTTATTGCTAAAGCTATGATTGCTAATTCAAATGCAATAGGTGTTAGCCCACATGAGGAGTGTGATTGTGTGATCGGTGGTTTGAGTTTAGCTTTCTGAATGGTAGTGTATCCCATGTGAACACAAGAGATTTTAGCAAGGAAGATTGTGCCAAATATAGAGAATTGTATTTAGTGTTTTGTTAACTGTGTGGTTGCAAAATTAGTAATAAGCAAGAAATGGGTTTGTCATTGTGAAGAATTGGTGTGAGATAAAATACACGTTTTTACATAAAATAAAAGTTTCAGGTTTAGGTCATAGTGTTTGAGGTTCTGATGTCAGTGTTAAAGCGATAGAGAGAAACTGTAAATGTCTGTTACAATTAATCTCCAAGTGATTGAAAGCAAATCTGAACACTAAATGCTACAAAGTTAAACATGACACTCCATACTCCAAGTAACTCCATGCCTTCCGACTGCGGTGGCTGTGGTGTTAAAAACCATGGGTTCCTCTAATCAGTCGTCCAAGGATGTCAGAATCAAGATAGTTCACTTCCACCATCAAGGAGAAGGCTACAAAAAACTCTCTCAACGTTTCAAACTAGCCATTTCCACTGTCAGAAACATCATCAGAAAGTGGAAAATAAATGGAACAATTGAAGTCATGGCAAGATCTGGAAGACCAAGAAGAATTTCAGATAGAATGGCCCGAGATCTGGTGAGAAATGCACAGAAGAACCAACACATCACTGCAAAAGAGCTGCAAAAAAGAGTAGCAGACACCGGTCTAGTTGTTCACAGGACAACAATACGGCGTACCTTAACCAACAAATACCTACATGGCAGAGTTGCCAGAAAGAAGCCTTTCTTACGACCTCAACACAAAATTAAGCATCTGAATGAAGTATGCAAGAAAACATTGAAAAAACTGAAGCCTGTGATGAAACCAAAATTGAACTTTTTGGCCACAACCAAAGAAGGTTTGGAGAAAAAAGGGTGAAGCATTTGTAGAGAAGAACACCTTGCCAACATTTAAGCAACAATTAAGCATGGAGGTGGATCCATTATGCTTTGGGGTTGTGTAGCAGCTGGAGGCACAGGCAATATTGTGCGGAAGAAAGAATGGATTCCACCAAATATCAAGACATTCTAGAGGCTAATGTTTGAAGGTCAGTCCAGAAATGTAAGTTGAAGAGAGGTTGGGTATTCCAGCAAGACAATGACCCAAAGCATAGCTCAAAATCAACCATGAAATACCTCCAGGAAAGACGGATGAAGGTTTTGGTATGGCCATCACAGTAACCAGACTTGAATATTATTGAAAATCCGTGGAGAGATCTCATACATGCCGTGCATGCAAGAAGGCCTAATACTATTTCTGAGCTAGAGGTGTTCTGCCAGGAAGAATGGGGAAACATTTTAAAAACAAGAATTGAAAGACTCTTAGCTGGCTACAGGAAGCGTTTGCAAGCTGTTATAGTTGCCCAAGTAGGAGTTACAAAGTACTAGCTGACAGGGTTCCCAAACTTTTGCACAAGGCCTTTTTCCTTGTTTTATTTTGAAACTATTAAGTAAAACATAAAAATGAATCTTCCTTTGAAATGTGCTGAAATGTGTCATGTTTAACTTTGTACCATTTAGAGGTTAAGTTTGCTTCTTTTCACTTAGATATTAATTGTAAAAGGCATTTTGACTAGTGGTGCCCAAATGTTTGCACCCCACTGTATGGTATACAAAATAAATAAGGGAACACTTAATCATCACAGTATAGCACCAAGTCAATTAAACTTCTGGGATATCGATCTGTCCAGATTTTAGTAAATCAATTTCACCTGCTTCGGAGCAAATGAAAGCGACAACAGGTGGACAGGAGAGGCAACAGCAAGACAACCCCCAAAACGGAAAAGGTTTTGCAGGTGGTGGCCACAGACCATTTCTCTCTCAAAGGTTCTACAGTTCATCAAACGAATCACGGACACCTTTCAAGGAGAATTACGTGAAGGTTGAACCTCTGAAACCAACAGTAGGTTGAATAATAGTGACATTCTCTGCATCTTATCAAGGACAATGTCTGTCTGTGAAAAGAGGTTGAAAAGCCCCATCAGAGACACTAGTAAGGAAAAATAACTGAAAAGGTTTTGCAGGTGGTGGCCACAGACCATTTCTCTCTCCTTATGCTTCCTGACTGATTTTTCCCTAGTTTTGCATTTTGCTAGTGCCCTTGTCACTACTGGTAGCATGAAGCGGCCATCTCCTCCAGGATGGCACGTCCATACGTGCCGTCGCAAGAAGGTTTTCTGTGTCTCCCAGCACAGTCTCAAGAGCATGGAGGAGATACCAGGAGACGGGCCATTACAGGAGGAGAGCTGGACAGGGCAACAACCCAGCAGCAGGACCGGTATCTGCTCCTTTGTGTGAGGAGGAACAGGAGGAGCATTGCCAGAGCCTTACAAAATGACCTCCAGTGGGCTACTCGTGTGCATGTTTCTGACCAAACTGTCAGAAACAGACTCCATGAGGGTGGCATGAGGGCCTGACGTACTCTAGTGGGACTTGTTCTCACAGACCAGCACCACGCAGCTCGATAGGCATTTGCCAGAGAACACCAGAATTGGCAGGTTCACCATTGGTGCCCCGTTCTCTTCATAGATGAGCGCAGGTTCACACTGAGCACATGTGACAGATGTGAAAGAGTCTGGAGACGCCGTGGCGAAGGTTATGCTGCCTGCAGCATCAGCATGACTGGTTTGGCTTTCGTTCATCGAGATCCGTGATGTGTGTTTTAAGTGTTCCCTTAATTTATTTGAGCAGTGTATGTATATATATATATATATATATATATATATATATATATATATATATATATATATATATATATATATATATAAGCTATGGAAGATTTTTCCAGAAAATAATCTCCTTCTCAAACTGTTTAAGTTAACTTTTAAATGAGTTTAACCAAGTTGACACACATACAGTAAAGTCTGTAAATATTCTTACGGTAGTCATTGAGACCATCATCGGCCTTATTTCTTATAGAGTGTGGTAAAATGTCAACCATTAACATGCAATTACAATCTCCCACTGCTAGGACACCCAGTATGACTGTGTCTCTCCTACCCCCATTTGGAGCATATTCATATCACTTAAGCAACAACCACGGTGAGCCTTCAATTATAGACAGACAGTTCTCAGTCGAGAACAGAGTGGATTTGCTCTGCAGAGCAAAGAAGAGGAGGAGATCCATGACCAATTACACATTCAACACCCTCAACCTCTTTGCCTTTAACAGCTAAATGAGTCATAGTCCCTATATCAATTAGACCGGTAGAAAATCTCCATTGACCACCAGACCATGCCCTCTAAGCCACCCAATCTTCACATGGTAATAGACTCCATATTGATTTCCTAGTGTGGGCTGCCCAACCCTCCATCTAATGGAAGACTAGAGGGTTGGAATTGAGAAATAAGGAGGATGGAGGGTGAACACATGATCTGACTTTTTGGTCATGTGGTCAATCTGAGGTCATTAAAGCCTTGAAGCAGCAGCACTCAGAGCAGTTAACAATTATCTATCAAGGCTCAACACAAATCTGAGACACACATTGTAAGGTAAATGATAGCCATAGAAAAACATCAGGTCAATGACTCCCACCCACCCTGTCTGTTGAGAAAGTGCATAATCTAACAAATAGTAATCTGGTGTCAATCTGGATAAATTGGAAGCTTGGAGCGGCACTCAGAGCAAATGAGAGGTCTATTTATCAAGACTCAAAACAAATACATGTGAGACACATTGTAAGGTAAATTTCAATCCATATGAAACAAGTGGTTAATGAATCCATATGAAACAAGTGGTTAATGAATCCATATGAAACAAGTGGTTAATGAATCCCACCCTGTAGGAGGCACATCCTGTGTGTCATCCACATTTGTATGCAGCAAGGCAAATGGTGCAGCTGCCCTGGCCTTTCACACTCTTTGATTCTGGGTCTTGGTGGAAATTACCAGCAGCATTTCAATGAATATAATTCTGCTTTTAAAAAAAAAGAAAAAAAAAGAAGAGGCCCTCACTCTCTCTCTGTCTTTCTCCGTGTGTGTCTTCTCTCTCTCTCTCTCTCTCTCTCTCTCTCTCTCTCTCTCTCTCTCTCTCTCTCTCTCTCTCTCTCTCTCTCTCTCTCTCTCTCTCTCTCTCTCTCTCTCTCTCTCTCTCTCTCTCTCTCTCTCTCTCTCTCTCTCTCTCTCTCTCTCTCTCTCTCTCTCTCTCTCTCTCTCTCTCTGCCACACAGGAGAAAACAACTTTGTGAAAAGTGCCTTGTGTCTACAGTTCATCAAACGAATCACGGACACCTTTCAAGGAGAATTACGTGAAGGTTGAACCTCTGAAACCTCCGCAGCACAGTAGGTTGAATGAGAGTGACATTCTCTGCATCTTATCAAGGACAATGTCTGTCTGTGAAAAGAGGTTGAAAAGCCCCACCAGAGACACTAGTAAAAAAAAAAGAAGGTAAAAATATGAATTAATTAATAACTAATATAATTAATATGTTCATTCTTATGGTTATCAGCACCTAGTCAATGGTAATTTAATCAGTTTAAACATGGTTACAATTATGATACTCAATTAGTATCTTTATTAAGAAGTGTTACAGAATAATTACTTTCATGTCATTACTCTCGACACGTACGGTATTAGATTCAAGGACTCCCCTAGTGAAAAGAATAACCTGTTTTCTCCTCTTTTGGATCATAAATGAAAATGCACATGAACATGTTAATAAAACCAGACAGAACTGTCTCTTTCCTGTATGGGAATTACCAAATTAAGCCTGCAGAGGTATACAATAAGTCTACACCTTACACAGTCTTATATTACGGTTGAATTCCACATTTACATCCTCACACAAATTACGGTAATTGTGATTTTATGCAAAATATTATTTTCTATTGATGTCATTTAACCGGCCACAAAAATAAGCAGTTAAAAAGTCTGGCCTTTCCTAAGCTCCACAGGGTGCCACAGCCCATTAATTCCCAACTACAACACTTGGCCACACACAAAATAAGGTGTTACGTAACCTATAAGTAATAGGTTTTCATGTATCCAACATTGGCTTTTCATAATACACATGGCAAAATCACTATTTCTTTTTTTTTTTCTTCTCTTTTTTTTTCTTCTTCCTCTTCAAGAGAGACGAGGGACGTGCATTTCCACAAAGCAACATACATAGTAAATACTTTTTTCCCTTGACAGCAGCTATCATTGACATGACAATCTAAGACGTGAGAGTATCTCAAATGCATATCTCTAGGGCATGAAAAGACAGTAATAACTGTGTGGAGAGGTGAGCACTCAGAAGGGTTCTGCACTCAGCACTTTTCAGTGGAGTGTAGGAAGGTTCACATGCCATTGGAGATGACAAGGGATGAGGGTGTGGAGTGATATATGTCAATGTCAAACCCACAAGAGTTTCAGCTTGTCAGCACAGAGATGTCCACTACTCAAGATCTAATGGCCTCAGTCCCCCTCCCTCAATCACTGCAATGCACCGCAATGCCTCTGCCTACCACTAGGCTTTGCTTAGCTTCAAGTAAGTCAATATACAGTAACGAGATCCTTGTCTACACAACACAAACTGTTGTAAATGACTGCTGGTACATCGTCAACAACATTTCAGAAGAAGTAGCAAAAGAAAATTAAGAGGCTAGTTTCATTGAACGATGTCTGTTTGCTATTCCTAGCTATCAGGGGTTCACTCAGCATCTATTTTGATTAAACAACAATAAGAGGGTTATAGCCTAAATTAATGTTTCTCCTCTTAGGTGGGATTTTAACTATCCTCAAATATGTGTGTTTCCTAATGCTTTGCATTCACATACTTGTACAGCATCTCAGATATACAGTGACAAGAATCACACTCATGAATCCTTTACACGGATAACAATGAACATCTTGTCTAACTGTGGAAGGACGAGATCTAGTGAACATGATTGCTTGGTTTTGTACGGGGATGCAGATTCAATAGCCTACTACTGTCAGGATTGCAAATAACATAAAAGACACGTCTGAGTTTAAAAAATCTCCATCATCCACCTATCCCTCCTTCGTGGTATCACTACGAAGAAAGTAGGAACAGGCTTGAAAGAGCACCTTCAAAATTCCTCTTATTCTGGCAACCGGTGACAGAGCTCAGACGTTGTCACATGTTCCTTTCAGTCGGATGCCTTACTTAGCAGCGTGGTTCTTGTATGGTCTTGACAACGGTGTAAAGTGACTTTAGCCCAATACAGTTTCTCTACTGTTCTTCTAGCATTGTGACTGCCAATGGCCCCCGGTCCTAGCATAGATTTGACAAATGTACTTGTTGTAAGTCTCTTTGGATAAAGGTGTCTGCTAAATGTCTAAAATGTATGTCGTAAGTAGCATTGTTTTGAATGACCAGTGGTCATCTCTCTATCTGTCTCTCTATTAGGATGTAACATTCCTCTATGAAGTATTCATCTCATTTCGTGACGTTAGAATTATAAGGTTCTATCTCCATTTTTGTCCAAATTGAGTTTTTTACATAATCTGATCCATTAGGTGTTTATTAATGCCTGTGTGGTGTTATTTTTAAAATGTTGACATTTTTGAGTCAGTAATTAATAAAATACAAAGGTTCCATCTCACAAAACATAATGGAATGTAAAAACGTTGACGCTCAATATCTCTGAACTACCCTAAACGGAGATAGAACCTTATAATTCTAAGCTCACGCGCTGAGTCACATGTTCCTTTCAGATGAATGTCTTACATAGCAGTGTCGATCCCACATAGACCCGTTTAGTCTGATTCAGATGTGCTAGCCTTAAAGAGGTAGTTAGCTTAGCTCCATCCATGATGCCTCTCTGAGCTGTCAGCTATAGGAAGCTAACCCTGTCCCTGAAGGCACCTGTCTCTGAACCATCAAGATCTTTCTATGACGTTTGCTAAAGTACAGCCTGCAATTGCATGTACAGTATCCAACAGTCTACAGTAGTCGATAAAAGCACTCCCTGGTCGGAGTGGACACAGATGATACAGTGTATTTAGACTCACCCCGACCCCGTCTTCCTGTCGGTACTGTTTCCAGGCTCGGCCCGTGTCACTGTGGAGCAGCAGGAAGCGGCTGGTCCAGTCTGAGCTGTCGTAGCGCCCCTGTGTGGCCACGGCCGTCACCTCCATCCTGTCCCTGAGGTCCACCTGCAGCCACGGCTGTCTGTCTGTCACCAGGGGAGACCAGCCTCCAGCCCCTGGAGGGACACCAGAGAGGGGGGGATATCACATATTGAATCAAAGTGACTTACAGTAAAGTCAGTCCATACATTATTTGTACACTATTATACTGTATGCAGTGTGGTCCCAGCGCCAGCAGGAATACATCCCATGATCCAAGCGCTTCTCCATGCTCTACCAACTGAACCACACAGGACCATATCTTGTAGTAGGGAGGTTCAGAGAGTCAGACATTTTGTTCATACACAATGACCAACATACTGTAGGTGGGTGTGAAGTAACTCAGCATGATCACATACACAGACACAGACACACACACACACACACACACACACACACACACACACACACACACACACACACACACACACACACACACATACACACACACATACACACACCCCCCAAACAGATGGCAGACAGCAATTTCAGAGAGATTATAAGCACAGTCAGTGCCAAGAATATAGTGTCAGGGAGAGTGTGTGTTTGTGTTTGGTTGTTGTTGGGTATACAGTACCTGTGGTGCAGCAGGTATCTGCTATCATACAGAGATTGAGAGAGATGTTGGTCGACATTGTGTTTATCATCTCAAACAGCTCCACTGGCCATAAGTGTTTATGTGTGCTGTAGAATGCTCTAGCCAATGTTTCTCATTGAAATAAGAATGTGGTTTGGCTGGTATACGTTATTGGTGTATAATCCAAGCGGTAGGAATGTATCTGTTTTTACTTTTGGTAGATAATCTCTCAAAAACAGGTCACTATATATCAGAGGCTTTTTAATGTTGACTTTTTAGACTATAACTTTTCTCTAGACTAGAGAAAGTCTATTTGCCTTGAAAGACCAGACGAAAAACATTGACAGTGAAAAACGTTTTTTCTCTCCTCTCCAGTCGTTGCCCTTTTCCATTATTGTATTTAACCCAAGGGGGATTACTTCAACTGTGATCCATTGATTTAGTATTTTTAGTATTTTTCAGTGATTTCAGTGTCTCTATCTTTTAAAAAGCAGAGAGAAAATGAAACAAAAACAATATTGTTTGATTCCCTTCTGGCAATTCTGATTCTGATGCACATCAAAAGGCTATCAACAATATATTTTACTGCACATGTCTTATTGGTGGAACGTATAAAATAACAAATGTACCTAGGTGGGCAATAACATAACATAGCGGACGACACTGGGGGGCCACTGGGGTGTTTCAAACACCGCTCTCCCGCTTACTATGCGGCAGCACAAACTGCGACACCAAGGTGCAAATACACTTGATTACATATATACTGTATGTACTCTACTGTACAGTTTATCATTTCATAACTGTCTGTACATATACAGTGCCTTGCAAAAGTATTCACCCCCCTTGACTTTTTACCTATTTTATTACATTACAACCTGTAATTTAAACATTTTTTTAATCAGAATTTTATTTGATGAATCTGCACAAAATAGTGTTAATCTAGTTAGTGTTAAACTAATCTTAATAGTTTTTAAATGAAATGAGAAATATATATATAAAAAAAGAATTTAAAAAAATAAAGAACTGAAAATTGGCATGTGCATATGTATTCACCCCCTTTGTTATGAAGCCCCTAAAAACTTCTGGTGCAACCAATTACCTTCAGAAGTCACATAATTAGTGAAATGAAGTCCACTTGTATGCAATCTAAGTGTCACATGATCTGTCAGTATATACACACCTTTTCTGAAAGGCCCCAGAGGCTGCAACACCTAAGCAAGAGGCACCACCAACCAAACACTGCCATGAAGACCAAGGAACTCTCCAAACAAGTCCGAGACAAAGTTGTTGAGAAGTACAATTCCAACAAGTTGATATACTTTTGCAAGGCACTGTACATATATTAATATCCTATCACTATTTATATATATAAACACATTATGCTACACATATCAATCTTATTCACTGAAATATATAATAATATGCTGAATTAGATTCAGTGAATAAGATTAATATTTGTAGCATAAACACTCATTCACAATCTCATTCACTTCTTAGGCCCAATCCCGATTCCCTTCTCTACCCCTACAGCTCGTTTTCGAGTGCCACTCGCTTTAGATCCAAGGCCTCGGAACAGAGCCACAAGCCGTAGTGGTTGAAATCTTCCCCTATGAAATGGGACAACCCTTCACGACCGGTATATCATCAGCAGTCATTTAAAGGTAATCATTTATTTCTAAGTAAACAGGACTGTACATCTCGGAAATGTGAATCGCGCTCTGATGTATTTCTATGGGAAGGCTGTGCTTGGAAAAGTCATGAAAGGAGGGTCCTGAAATTTGATCGAGTTCAAAGATAGATTTTTTTTTTTACTCACAGGGGTCACCGGGGCCCCTCACGGCTCTTCTAGTGTTAAGTGTTCTGCTACACACACAGAACAGCCGCACTAAGATACGGGCCCTGACTTGATAACCCTTAGCCTGTTGACTCCGCCTGCAAGATAAACTCAATTCAAGAGGCAGAGAAGTAGACATGCTGAACAAGGAGGATTAATGGCCTACAACATTGAGATACTGTTCAGCATGGCTGTATTGACATGGACAATTGCACTGGATAGCCAAGAATATACCTCTCTGTTTAGGTTCTCATTATGTCTGTAAATGTTATTTTGAAAGAAAAAAAAATCTTAAGATTTGCCAGTTTATCCTAACCTGTAGCTTCATTGTTATGAAATCAGAGGACACAGTTAAACTGGTCAGAGATAATTGTAATTTATTGTATGTTCCATAAAGATGTGTTTAACCCCATGGTTAGCCCGCGACCAAGCTGAATAAACAGGTTAGCTCTGGCAGAAAGGTTAATTGCAGTCGCTGTGGGCTGTGAGGGACACAACATCATGGCAGTAGATGAGTGCAGAATATCCTAACAATGTTGTTGTGTGTTAAAATAGCTACTTATAAACAAAGACATAGAACAAATATAGAACAAAACAAAAAAAGTAAACAAAAAAAAGAATGAAACACTGTAGTTCTCAACTATGATTTGTAAATAATGTAAATGTAGGTTTATTTGGGGTTTGTCAATACCATGACAGGTTCTAATTTGAATGAGTGAGTAGAACTCACACATGTTTAGCCATCAGAATGCAGATGGTTGATTCCAACTGAAACAGCTGGCAATTTATCTAACGACAGTTTGCAACCATAGAATTAAATGACAACAATTATTGTTTATTATCCATCCATCAAATCATTTAAGGCTATGTGTGGGGTAATCACTGATGATTAAGCCGGGAATGTTGTTTTGGTTTTTTTCATTTGAAAAACCGGAACCGTGAAGACATCACATCACCACCTTTAAACACTCACTTTTAGATGTTGTTTCGGATCACTGCACCTGCTTTTAAGATAACTTCCCCCTGGTCCCTGCTGTCTTTTACATACTGTGTTGTGATAGATGTTTTTGATACTTGTCGTGTATTGCACTCATGTATTATATTGTATATATTGGGTTGTGTTTTATATCGTATATACTGTGTTGTGTTTTGTGTACAGACTTGCGTCTCTTCTGCCAATTGGCCAGATCGTCATTGTAAATGAGAATTGGTTCTCAACTGACCTATCTGGTTAAATAAAGGTTAATAATAATAATAAAAAAAACATAAAGCAGTCTCGATCCTTATACTCACCATCTCTTCCGTTGAGCTTGGCGAAGTGTGGGGCGTTTCCGCCAGAGGATTGCGTGGAGCTCTGTAACGAGGCCTGGGGCAGCATGGAAACCAAAGGGCCCTCGCAGTTATCTACAACGAGAGATGGAGAGAACGGTAAAACAATCATCAGTTTAACATGGCTGTTTTGGTTTCATTCTGAAGAGTTACAGTAGGGGCCTGCATATGCATTTCACATACAGAACAAGTCAATGTATCAATCTTTAGCATGTGTGATATCAGTGGGTGATTGATGATATCCGAAGTGAGGCTCAATGCCCCCAATATCTGACAAATGGCCTGCTACTGTATGGAGACAAACGTGAAAACCAACTCATTAAATCCTGATGACAGCGGACACAAAAGACGAAAAAGACAAATGGTTCAGAGAAGGGGGATAATGCTGCATTTCAAAGTCACGCACCGGATGATGAAATATGATTTCTTGTAACCTTTTTGTCCCTTTTTTATCAGGCACTGCTGTTCTGTGTGGATTGGGAGATGTGAATAATTACCAGATTTATAATCAGTCAAATTTGGCATGGGTGATGGAGCACCGCAGCAGCTGTTCATATTTCCATTGTTATAGTCCTTGAGACAAGACTGAAAGGAAATAAAGGCCTTTAAAAGCCAAGTCATTTGAGATAATCAGTTACACACACACCGCACAAACACATGCACACACACCCACCCACCCACCCACCCACACACACACACACCCACCCACCCACACACCCACACGCACACACGCACACACGCACACACGCACACACCAACACACACACACACACACACACACACACACACACACACACACACACACACACACACACACACACACACACACACACACACACAGTACACAAACACAAATTGAAAAAAAACAATACACACACAAAATTACATTATGTTTTAGATTATTCCCGTAGGGGGTTGTTTCTTTGTGGGTTGGTTGTGCAGAACCAGAGCCCTTCAAATGACCCACAAACACATGCATAGGGAGTGTTTGTAGTGATGTGTCCTGGTCCGAAGGGGAAACACGTCTCTTTAATCTCCCATTGAGTCATTTGCAGTTCAGAGGAAATCAACAAGCAATCGGCCTCCTTGTAAATGGATGAAAGGCCACAAGTCGTTTTTCTTCCTTGTCTGCTTTGCTAGCTTTCTTGTCTTAACTCTTAAATTGACACATTTATTTATCTATTTAGAATAGTGTCAAGAAAACCCCAGGGAAAAACCATTAGTGCTGTGCATTTTTCAATTGCTGCTTCAGAATCTGGGTGCTGAGTTCTATGGCTTCAAGGCTGCTAGGCTTTTATCAGGCATCCCGAGCACGTATCACTCCTCTCCTCTCACATCCTCTTTCCTCAGTTTGTCTCTCTATCTCTCCCTCGTTCGCTCTCTTTTCTTCTCGACCCAACTCCATTATGGCCTTTGTCGTTTCATTACACTGTATCACTGAGTCACTTATCACACTAGCAATGTAATGCTATTGCTAACCTGGTAACGATATCCTGTCACAAGGACACGGCATTTGTTCCTGGTCAATCCATGTGGTCGGAAAAGAAAAAAACTCTCTCAGCCCTACTATTACACATTAGCCAAGCCTGCAGAGAGCCTGTCTGTTGTTTGAATGTCAGATGACATGAGCCACAGCTCCACAGAGAGGGATTACGTATCTGATACATCATCTTGTTTTCATATTCTGCCTCCCTCTTTCATGCCTACTGATCATGCGTCCCGCTCCACCACCCACCATCCCCACCCTGATTCTCTCTCTCTCTCTCTCTCTCTCTCTCTCTCTCTCTCTCTCTCTCTCTCTCTCTCTCTCTCTCTCTCTCTCTCTCTGTCTCTCTCTCTCTCTCTCTCTCTCTCTCTCTTGTTCCTTGTTCTCATTAGGGAGAGAGAGACTTCCTCCTCTCATCTCCATGCTGTGATTACAAGGGACAGGTTTATCCCTCGTCAGCTGGATGAGACTCTAGCCCAGACTGCCGAGTCTGGGACCTGTCTCTGACCCCCCCCAACTCGCACGTGCCTACACACACAGACACACACACACACTCAGACACAGACACACACACTCACACACGCACACAGACACACACACACCCACACACATTCACACACGCACACACACACACACACACACACACACACGCACCCACACACGCACACAGACACCCACACACACACACGTACACACACTCCTCTGCCCTCTCTGACAGCCCTGCCTGTGTCCCATGGGGCATGTGCTGCAGGTGAGCAGTAGAGTTCCTGACATCCACTGAGCCCCGGACGGGGTATTTTATACACTCACCTCAGCTTCACCCCCGCATGCATTATTACTGACTTATCTGACGTCTAATAGCATGTGACGGGCAGATGAGTGCTGTACTCATACCCGCGGTATGAACCCCCAGGTGGCAACTCATTGAATTTGCCTATGGCTGGCTGCTGCTATAACCAGTCTGGTTAAACAGTGAGGAAAAGGGCTCTGCCATAGCAGTTAATGTGTCTGCTATATCCCCAGAGGATGAGGGTTTCAGTTTCCCAGCGTTAAGCTGATTATTCAGGCTAATTAACCTTTCAAAATGTGCTCGATGAGTCTGACATCAAAAAAGATGGCTTGAGGTTTTATGAATCGATTCCCACACCGACGCCGCGGCGAGAGTGACAGCTGGAGGAGGAGGCTGGTGATGATGAAAGGACGGTGAAAGGGCAGGAGGTGGAGAGGTGCCCGCAGCATGCAACCAAGCCTGTGGAGGCGCCCTTGTTATCTCCCAGTGTGTGTGTTTCTCGCTAAACATCAGAGCGAAAAAAAATGGCTTCAGAGAGCGAGAGAGTTAACACTAGAACAGCCATCGGTGGGGTCATTTGACCAAGTGAGTAAAATGTGTTTTATAGCTTTGCACTCGATCAAATTTCAGGACCCTCCTTTCATGACATGTGCGTTCTACCACCCAAAATCACATCAGGATAAGCCAGTATAAAGCTATTTTGCAGTTCTGTGTAGGAGGCAAGCACAAGAGGCACCAACTAGTGGTCTTTGTGTGAGAGTAGCAGCTTCACATTCTAAAGACATTTGACCCCAGAGGCGGCGCTAAGAGTAGATGAAATGTCCTAGTGTTAACCCCCAAAGTAGGCTTTACATTTCGTTAGAAAAAGAAAAAAGGAGGAAGGAAAGGTCGAAGGACATGGCGTTTGGATTCTAAGCTGCAAGGCGGTGGTGACCAGGGAATTATAACACCCAACCTTACAGTTTTTCTCTATTGCTTTAACACTAACATCGGAACCTCAAACACTATGACCAAAACCTGAAACTGGTGTATTTTATCTCACACCAATTCTTCACAATGACAAACACATTTCTTGCTTATCACTCATTTTGCAGCTCTAAACCACACAGTTAACAAAACACTAAATACAATTCTCTACATTTGGGACAATCTTCCTTGATAAAATCTCTTGTGTTCACATGGAAAACACTACCATTCAGAATGCTAAACTCAAACCACCAATCACACAATCACACTCCTTATATGGGCAAACACCTATTGCATTTGAATTAGCAATCATAGCTTTAGCAATAAAAGGGCCAAAGCTGAGCTCTCCTGTGTTGAAATATATCTGAAGTATATCAGGGCTGGATTCGTCATGCCAGGCAATACTTTCCCATCTGCTTGGCCAGGGAGAACATTGCCTGTGATGTGGACAAGGTCTTGTGGCCTTTGTGTAGAGTACTTATTTTATTTTTTCTATTGTTTGTTCTGTATGAAGAACACTTCACAAATCCAACTGTCATTGCTGAGATGTGTAGAGTATTTCAGAATAAAAAAACATTCTATTCTTGTATTTGTGTGTTTTATATTTCAGTATGAAAACATAACAGTTTATATAACAGACTACTGTATGTAGTGTAACACTGAAAATGCAAAAGGCCTACTGATAATCTTATCATAGTACTGTTTTCCGCTGATCATAGTGTTTTCCATTGTGCACATCAGTGTTCAATTGGTTCTTACAAGTGTCTATTCATTTGATGGTTTGTGTGCGTCATTTGATGACAAATTTTTTTTTTGAGAAGACATAACATTATTTTGAATGCAGTGTTTGCTTTTGCAAGAGATTTGTGCAGTTTAGGGTTTTGTGGGTGAGTTTTTGGATTTGTGTTAAGGGTTAAGAGAAAATGAGCTATGCTTTGACTAAACGTGTGAAAAGCGCTAGAGAAAAACGGTAAGAGTTAAGAGAAAATGAGCTATGCTTTGAGAAAACGTTCTAAAGCGATAGAGAAAAACTGTAAAGCGATAGAGAAAAACTGTAATCTCGCTCTGAAGGCCTTTAAATACCTAAAGGAACAGACAGCAACAAGGCTGCAAACCGCTCAGAATCATACAGGGCTGTTGAATCACAAGCTACGGTATGTCCCCAAGACTATAGGAAGTCATGATATTGTGAGGAAGAAACACTACACATCATCCTTTATATCACACAGAAGTTCTGACAGAACACAAGATTTGTTTTGTCAAAAAACAAAGAAAAATCAACTAAAAAAGGGTTTGAAAGCTAAGGGGCGATGAGGTGAATGTCCCTTTCCTCTCTCCACGGTTATTTTAGTTGAAAGACCTCTAGTAGTTTCCCTATCTTGTCCTTGTGTTCTCACACACTGTCCTTGGCGACGGTCACATTTGCAATAAGCCTCAAGGTTTTATTGTCAACGGTATTGGACTGCTTTGGAAAGCAAGGAGAGCCTTGAGTGCAATTCAATAGACTCTGCATATTGATCTGCATATTATTGTGCTGTACGTTGTCATACCTTGGCCTTGGCTAGAGTCTCTCTCTTTCTCTTTAGTTAGCTCTCTCTCTCTCTCTCTCTCTCTCTCTCTCTCTTTAGTTATCTCCCATCTCTCTCTCTCTCTCTCTCTCTGTCTCTCTCTCTCTTTAGTTATCTCCCATCTCTCTCTCTCTCTCTCTCTCTCTTTAGTTATCTCCCATCTCTCTCTCTCTCTCTCTCTGTCTGTCTCTCTGTCTGTCTTCCACACACACACACACACACACACACACACACTCTCTCTCTCTCTCTCTCTCTCTCTCTCTCTCTCTCTCTCTCTCATGCTCTCGCAGGTTTATTGTTATAATAAAAGTGAGTTATTGTTGCCACTTCAGAGGTGCCAGGTTTTGTCATGCAAAGTAATTAAAGTTACAACACCTGCCAAATGCTCAGAACCATGCCAAAAACCTGGTATCCATGCACTGCCTCAGAACATTGTCAACACATATTTTGAAACACAAATGATTCCTCAAATAATTACAAATCATGACATTGCATGGGTTAAAGAAAAGTTAAATTCTATGCACGATTAAATAAACTATTACCATGTTGAGACCAGTTCGTAAAGCCTGGGAAAATCATTTGCAGAAAGTAGCTACAAAGGGGTGGAAACACGTTTGAAATGAGTGACCCAGCGTGACACGTTATACCAATCAAATACCCTGCTTTGGCAGAGTTCCAAAAAAGCACAATTCGGTGGTCAACGCACATAATAACAAACAACCCTTCTACGGGCATGTGGGGAGAGGGTGATTGAAATGTAATATCCAATGAACGAGCACATTCTCCCATCCCTGCGTCCAGTACAATCCAAGACAAATCGGCTAATCTAAAATGATACAGATCTCCAAAGAAGGCGTGAGAACAACGTGACTTGGAGGTGGTCCCCTGTGGCTCAGTTGGTAGAGCGTGGCGCTAACAATGCTTGTTTGTGGGTTTGATTCCAACTGAGACCATATATATATACTGACAAATGTGTGCACTCACTGCAATGTAAGTCGCTTTGGATAAAAGCGTCATCTAAATGGCATATATTATTATTATTATTATTATACTAGGTAGGGCTACACGAGACTATAGAAAATGTACGTAGTAGTAACACAGTGAGCCTACTGGAAACAAATTCATTGTCACCTCAGGTTTCGTTATGATAGATGGCCAAAAGGGAAAGCGAAAGTAAATCTACAACCATCCTCTCTCAACTGTGACCTTCACTGCAGCCCAGCCCAGGCCAGGAATATGACTGTCATCTCTGTCCAATCTAATATTGTGCGGCACTCCAGGGGAGCATAAAGACCTATTCCACACCAAATAGGCTTTCTAGAGCAACACTGTAATAAACTCAGGTCAAGGTTGTCTCCACAAGCTACTGTGAACTCGGCCTGTAGCCTGAGCCACATGGCCCAAATACTGTATCCTCTAACGTGACATCATCATGACATCATCACTCTGATATGACAAGTGTTGGAACTGCTCTCTTATGCGTTGTACAAATGTGCATTGCGTGTGAATGTCCTGCCGCAACGCTTTCTGTTTGAGCGTGTACACAGAATCACACTCTCATTTCTGGTGAGCTACATTTCTAAATACTGTATCCTCTAACATGACATCATCATGACATCATCACTCTGATATGACAGTGTTGGAAGTGCTCTCTTTATGCGTTGTACAAATGTGCATTGCGTGCAATGTCCTGCCGCAACGCTTTCTGTTTGAGCGTGTACACAGAATCACACTCTCGTTTCTGGTGAGCTACAAGTACTATAATGTTTGAAATGGAAATATGTATGACTTTGTGATGTTCGCCATCAGCAGGAGGTCTCTCTTGTCATTTGGAATGTTTCCATGACTGACGTACGTAGGCGCCATCCATGAGAGTACTGCAGTCTGCTGGTGTGAGAGCACACACACACAGCAATGGACTGACCCTGTGCACAGCGTGGTTCTGCACTGGCTGGACACACAGCAGACCATCAGCTATGTCATAAACGAGGACTTAGTTTGGCAGGGTGCTGGGGTGGGGGCGGGGGGTGTCTGTCTATCAAGGTCTTGGCCCAATCGAACAAAACCATTTAAATCAATGAGCGGCTAAATGAAATCATACTACAGTATATCTAAAGCCATTAAATCCGAAGATTGATTTTCGCCGCTGCTTCTACAAATTGCCCACAGGCTTTCATTAGCCTATTACCTGGTTTCTCAGGCATGAAAATCAGCTAGGGATTAACACCTGAAGAAGGATGGAAAGAGTTGTCCTTATTAAACTTCCTCGTTTAACCTCTTCAGACAGGCCTGACTGTGTTGCTATCAATTATCTATAGGTGGTAGATAGCAAGGACATTGTTGTTGGATCCGAAGCAACTTGCATGCGTGTACACACACACACACACACACACACACACACACACACACACACACACCCACACACACGCACACACACACACACACACACACACACACACACACACACACACACACACACGGTCAAACAACGTAATCCAGCAGTGTGAGATCAGAGCACTTCCAACACGCGGGAGGAGATGGTGGCCAGTGATCTGTACGTGTCGGCCTCATCTTCCACAGGGTCCGGCCCTGCTAGCCTGCAGGCACAATAAGAGCAGTTGGGGCGGAGCTCCTTCACTTACTGCACCATTCTCCTTTGTTGTTGTCAACGAGCAGAACTCTGCATGAGTGTGCGGCTTCTAGGGACATCTCTGAGGACATGATAACAACTGGCAACAGATTGATTACAATTATCATTGTATGCGCCCCCCCCCCCCACACACACACACTCACCCCCCCCCCCCCCCCCCCCTCTCTCTCCACCGGTGAGCAATTCATCTCTCTTGTATGAGTGGCATTTTGGATTTGGATGCCGTTCACTCCATGTTGGAGCTGTGCTGTGTAACATCTAACATCTGTAGTGACTAATGACTGCTCGTCTGGCAGACAGCGACGACGGAAGGCAGGAATCCGACAGTAGAAAAGCCTGTTTTCTCTGTGCCCGCCGGATCTCATCTGACCTGATTTGACTGCACTCAGATCGCTTGCCAGCAGATGTCTCTGACGCTGAGTGGATCAAGCCAGAACCAAAATACGGACGGCCCTGTAAGATATCTGCCAATGAACATTACGTTAAATATACATCTTCAATGCAAAGTACCCAATTGTGCACTGAAAGGTTTTGACGCGCTGTATGTTAAGTCTCCCTCCTCTCTTCTATTCTGCTGTGAGGCTGTGGGGTGTTGTTGTATGTGCTGGCTGTTTTGGATTCCCTCCCTCCTTATTTTCACTCTCTGCCCCTTCATCTTTCTCCGTCTGTCTTCCACCCTCCTTTGAGACACAAACAGAAAAAGCGATTACATCTTCACATCAACATCACAGAAGAGGTGAAACATTGAGTGATGTGGGGTTTCTGCGTCCTCCTGGATGCGTAATATTTGAATTTCAAATCACTGTCTGTCTCTGACTAAGACATCTACAGATGAATTCGCTATCCTATATATCCCTGTGACTAACAGCTCTGATTCAAATATAATTTCACACGTAAAAAGACAATAATTGTGCCCCGCGGTGGTGTAGCGGTCTAAGCACTAGCCACTAGTGCAAGCTGCCCACCGGAGACTGGGATCGAATCCCAGCTTGCCAGATCCGGATATGACCGGGGCACACACAGGGAGCGGCATATTGAGCGGCCGCTCCCGAGGGCGGTATAGGAATAGTTCCGGACAAGGATCCGTCGCGCAACACTGCCCCCTGGGTGCCGGAATAACGGTGCTGGGCTCGAGGAGCCAGTCAGCTAGTCTGCCTGGCGATCTCCTCTGGGACTGCCGGCCACGGGGTCGGGCGGCGGATCCTACGCATTAGGCAGGGGATAATTGGATGCTAGGTTGGGTTCAATTGGCTACCAAATTGGGTGAAAAAGGGGATAAAATCTGAAAAAATAAATAAAAATAAAAATAATTGTATTCAACCTTCCTAATGGTGGTATTGCATCGCTAGATGAGTTATAAAGGAGAGGTTATTAGAGATGTGCTAAACTGGACACTTTGTCCATTCCATTTTTTTGCCACCAACTGTTGCTCTACAGATTGTACATTTGAAACTGGATTTCTCGCTCTCTTTGCGCACACACACACACACACACACACACACACACACACACACACACACACACACACACACAAGCAGCACCGACTGCAAAATGCACAATGTATCTGAGTAGATAGTTAAACACAACTCTAGGTCCCACCCCTGAGCCTTAAAGTCATCAGGGCTGAAATAGAAAACAGGCCGGCAACTGCAGTGGTGACTCAGCTCCAGCGGTCGGTGGTCGCATAATTACATTTCCCTGCAGTCAGCACGTTAAGTCTTCCACCGGTGTAGGGAGGCTAGGCTGGGGGAGCATTGTGCTGTAACAGGAGGGTAAAAACAGAAGTGCTCTGGTCTGTTCCTGTCTAGCAACACTGACAGATACCCGCACCGGCACCCACACCTGCACACACACACACACACACACACACACACACACACACACACACACACACACACACACAAGGCATCTGTAACAGACGGAGGGTTTGTTTAGGGAAATGAAAAGGCTTCTCCCTTCTATGAATACAGTTTACTGTGAGGGGCTTACCTTCTCTGCCTGGCTGGATCTTAGTTAGAGGGTGAGGTGTTGACATCTTACTGTAAAAGCAAACTGATAGCACGGGGTGATGTCTGAAGGCGGATTTTCTTGGATAACCTACTTCAGTGTGACCTAGATCACATAACATCTTAAGTACTCCCCAAACTGAGGTGATCGCTGCATACTCAAATCAAGTGCTGTCTCTCTGAAACACTGTACTATGGTAGAACTGCCTACACAGTTATGATACTCAAAATCCCAGCGAATATAGTTATAAACACTATATGCTAGCTTGGAAAGCATTTTCTGAAACAAACGTTACTGTTTGAAAGCCCTATGCTTGCTTGGAAAGCACTGTCTACACAGAAAGTGTATTCCTGAAGGCAGGTAATGGTTTAATATGAACTCTCTATTAATGAACCAGACCCAGGCTGAAGGGCACAGAGGCTGCAGGTGGCACGTGCTCTGAATGCTAAACAAACACACACACACACACACACACACACACACACACACACACAGTCCACCACAACTACATGAATCATGGAGAGAGTTAGACACTACTGTAGCCCATTTCTGCTGGGGGTCGAAAGGATGCAGGAGTCATGAAAACCACACACTAGATAAGCAACATGGGAACTATTAGTCATGTTTTTTCATTTTTTTTGGTATAAGAACACTCCACATTGTGTTCCAGTGTAAGGAGATTGTTTGGATAGGGATGCTATCAAGGATATATAGTGCTGTTGTTACTTGGATATCGACCCAGGGCAATAGTGTTGCAACAAAACAGTGATAACTAGTGAATCACAATGATAAACCAGCTACTGGACATCTGCCAGTTACATTGGTAGATGTACACATTGAGCTAAGAGAATAATACCATCATATAAATACATTGGTGGAGGTAGACATTGAAGGATGGGCTCATTGTAACGCTTGGAATGGAATAGGGAATGGTATCAAACTACCTCCGATTACTACCTCCACCAGCCTGCACTGAAATACACTGTATCATAAATACATCTAAGAACATAATTATGTTGAAGTTGTTTTTCAGCAAACTGAAATTGCAATTGCTATACAACATCATTGTATAGTTGTACAGGCTAGCTATCCTGTTCTAACGGTATTAATGTTTTGCATTTAATTCCAGACTCATATCTACTGAGAACAGAGCATGACCTGAGGATGAACTCATTCTGAAGGCATGGGGCGAGTGTTTCGAGAACGCCTCAGCAGATTGGCAACCCAACTCTCTTTGCTCATTAGCACATGTCTCAGACACCAAACAAACATTGCCCCCATAATTTAACCAGACTCATTTAAGCAAAACATGCTGTGCTGTATTCTGACGGATAACTGATATTTTTTCGCCGTCTAATGAGTAAGATGTTCAAACTTTATTTTCTCGATAAGTTGTTTCTCTTTTATATTTCAAAGACTATTATGCAGACATTGCCTTGGGATTGGATAGTGATTGGATAGTTTCCATTTCTCTGTTTCACATTCAGACCTGCCATAATACATGGAACAGAATCAGGGATGGTAGCAAAGCATGTGTAACAGCATGGTGTCAAATATACGTGTTTACTGCCATTCCACATTCCGTCCCATGCATTACAATGAACCCATCCTTCAATGTTTGACTCCACCAGCCTTCCCTGCATAAAGTAGATATCCTATAAGGAGTTGAAATGAAATGAATACTAGTGGTATCATATAATTCATATTTATACATTTTCATTAAGTGGACCCTCTCAAGCATTGCAAGGACAATTCCAGAGTGGTAATTCCAATTATATTTGACACTGTTGGAGATCCAGCCTCACCTCGACTGAATAGGCCCGGTGAGAGACAATCTGCTTCCCTGTTGGTTTTATGTGACCCCCATCCAGGTTTTTGTCATTAGCCCTAGCAGGAAGTCACCGACCAGGGGTTACAGTCTGATTAGTCCCTGCTGTATATGTGACTGGAGGAGGGACACTCCCATTGGAGGAGAATCGTGTAACCCAGCAGCCCCAGATGGTGTGGATGACATTGCTATTGCTGCTGCTGTTGCTGCTGCTGTCACCATCACCATTTGTCTACATCACATTGCACATCCCACTCTCATCTATATACAGTGTTATGTTATGTAATTCATGTAGCGATAGAGGAACATAGACACAGTCATTACCCTAATTATATAACAGGGCCAAGAGGAACTGTAGCCTACTGTAGCCCTGGTTACCCATCCACTATAGCTTCTGTAACAGTGCTAGTGCAACAGTAAAACCCTGTTGTTTTCATGAGATGATGATCATGTTAATACAATATCATTATCATGTATATGTTATCGTTGTTAATACGTGATAATGAAATGATCGAGGCATTTTGTTAATACAAGATAATTATCACATGACAGTAGTACAAGATAATTAACATATAAAAATGTAACATGTAAAAGATTATAGCCTACATGGGGATGGGACGTACACTGGGTTTTCATGTGATTGATTCATACGGTTGCATAATTGCATATGGCTGCATAATTGCATATGGCTTTGGCAATAATTGGTAGGGCCGGCCCAAGGCATAAGCGGACTAAGCGGTCGCTTAGGGCCACAACCACTAGAGCAGGGCCACCCTTTTTAAAAAGAAAATTGGGATGTGGGTGAAAGGATGGACAGCTATAGTTTCTACAGTTTCTAGCCTTGAAATGAGACCATTTTAATGCAAGGGTAATAGTTAATGTAATTTTGGAATCAATATCTTTGTTTTTATAGGGTCTCTCTAATTTGCATAGGAACCAATGTGGATCAGGTTGTCATTACTAATTGAGCAAATGGAGAGGAACAAAAGTGCTCAGGAATGCGACCCTGAGGCCTGGGGAGACTCACACAAATGTACAAAGTCGAATGGTGGAAAATTGGTCTATAACCAAGTGGCCCAAAAAAAAAACGTTGATGCACCCAGTTTCTGCACAATCTCTCATGTGAAGAATAGTGGTTGCTGTATCAATTCATGCCTATATTTGTCACTGGTAGGGACTGAGGAGTAAGTTATACAATTTGCTGAGTTGGTAGTGACATCCTAATCTACACAGTGTGTAATTGATTCCTATGCAAATCAGAGGCCCTATAAAAACAAAGATATTGATTCCAAAATTACATATTATTACAATAACTATTATCCTGGCGTTAAGATGAACTCAATTCAACTTACTGAGTGATTTGTTGATGACATTTTTGTCATTCCTTTTAGCAAATCTTAAGAGTGTCAAAGGGTGTGAAGACATGAAGTATTTCTGTATTTCAATTTTAATACATTTGCAGAAATTTCAAAAAACTTGTTTTCACTTTGTCATTATGGGGTATTGTGTGTGAATTGATGCCAATTTTTGATGCCCCACCCCCCCCTGTCGATTAAACACCCGTCAATCGAAAACTTCAACCCCCTGACAAAACGTGTGTGGGGGGGGCATGTTAAAAATCTCGCTTAGGACCACATAAGTCCTAGGGCCGGCCCTGGGTAGAATGATTTTTTTTTTTGGGGGGGGGGGGGTGGGGGGGCTATAGACATACTGTATAGCAAAATGGTACTGTCCTTGAGCAATATACTGTAGACGGTGTTGTTATCCGTATGGGTACACTATAAGGGACTCTCACCGCCCGGCCGTTCTTGTACCGCACAAACACACTCCTCCACCACCACAGGAGAGTTCCCTCTGCTGTCCCTGATACAGGGAGGGACGGGGGAGAGGCAGGGGTTAGAGTGCTGTACTGGAGGAAAGCCAGGGGTTTAATTGACCATTGATTGAGGTAGGGGAGAGGCAGTGGTGAGAAGGAGTGGGACACACATAGGCTCAAAGAGTATTATAAATTCCTCTCTTTTTTGGGGGTGTGTGCAGCACTGGGTCAAATTATGTGAAAAGAAAATATGGGAGAAAGCGCAGTGTGGTTGGGGTCAGCCCTGTCGTGTGTAAAAACCAATATGTGACAGCAGCTGTTGAAACCGGGAACAGGTCGCCAACCAATCAAAATGTTCAGACTTTTATTCTGTAGAATTTAAATAAATGTCAACGTTGTTGAAAATCGATGTCACACTCACTAGTCAGAATCTAGAGTAAATATATATGTATATATAGTTAGTGTAGAGTAGTGGGGACTACTCACCGAATCCACTGCATTGCAATGTTTTGGCTTGACTAGTGAGTGTGTCATTGATTTTCAACAATGTTTCTGAATAAAAGTCTGAATATTTGGTCGGTTGCCATCGTTTTCACCAGCTGCTGTCACATACAGTATGTGCTGTATATTGTGTGCTGTGCTAGATGATGTTCACCTCTTGCAGGTGCATTTAGTTTATTATCTGGGGGCTTCAGTTACAGTGGCAGGGCTATTGATTTAATCAGGCAGTGAAAATTAGGGTGCAGTGCACATTACTTAATTAAGACTTAGATCAAAGGACCGAGGCTGATTACAAAACCGAGTGGCCAGTTGGGATTGTGCCATTATGCCACTGCATCAACTTCTTTTGACTGTCAAAATGTCTCCAGTATGCTTCAGTCTAATTTACGGGGTAGTGGTGGTCTAGTCTAGTGGATAGTGAGTTGGACTTGGGATCGGAAGGTTGTGAGTTCAAATCCCGCCTGAAACCACACCACTACTAGTGTGCCCTTGAGTAAGGCACTTAGCCCTCAGTTACTCCAGGGGGAATGTCCCTGTAATTCGTAATTGTAAATCGCTTTGGATTAAAAGCGTCTGCTAAATGGCAATATTATTATTATTAAATTAATTATTATTAATGTCTGAATTGATGAGAACTTCTTCTAACTGTATGTGGGAACAATCTCTGTGATCCAATGGATTTACACAATGATAAAGCATTTTGAATGGTTGTTATATATCCGATTCCTAAAATAATGTTTTACTGAAACAGTCCAACTGTTGCTCGTAATGCCAGGAATAGACACAGAAGACATTCAGACAAGTGGATAGACTACTATTTAAAGCACATGAATTACAGTCAATCGGTTGAGAACACAGGGTACCATCTGTGCGTGAGCGATCAGACTATAAATGCAAGAATCTCGTCTGGTGCCACATTTGTCAGAATAGATTTTCAATCCTACTCCTGTAACCATGTAGGAATCATCTTTCTATATTGCCTTGGATTATATTTCCAAAAGCTTTGTGTCAGTATATACTGTATATATATATATATATATATATATATATATATATATATATATATATATGTGTGTGTGTGTGTGTGTGTGTGTGTGTGTGTGTGTGTGTGTGTGTGTGTGTGTGTGTGTGTGTGTGTGTGTGTGTGTGTGTGTGCGTGCGTGTGTGCATGTGTGTGTATGTGTGTGTCTGTACAAGTCTTCAGATATCTCTAGGGACCTACAGTAATTTCAGCAGAACTGAAACAGTGATTGTTTTTTCAAAGAAATTAATTTGGGCACTCTTGAAATGTATCTTTGTGTGGTGATTACTGTGCAGATATCAATGCAATAGCATCAATTTTGATGCAAGTAGGTAATTGCCTTTCAGGCCACCTTAATTTGTCCAAATCCGTCATCAGAAGTTATTGGACGTAAACCCAAGAGCTTAATGAGAAAACACAAGCATGGGGTGACCTTAGAATGATAAGGTTCTATCTCCGTTTAGGGCAGTTCAGAGATATTGAGCGTCAAGGTTTTTACATTCCATTATGTTCTGTGAGATGGAACCTTTGTATTTTATGAATTACTAACTCAAAAATGTCAACATTTTAAAAATAACACCACACAGGCATTAATAAACACCTAATGGATCAGATTATGTAAAAAACTCAATTTTGACAAAAATGGAGATAGAACCTTATAATTCTAACGTCACGACAAGCATGGGGCACTCTGACCTCAGCTGGCCTCTAAACTAATTTTCCACAAATTAGACGGATGTTTCAGCCTTATACCATGTCAAATGAAATGTTATTGTGTAAATTAAATTAACACAAGAAGCTCTCTCCTACTCACTGTGGCCTATTTCTCAGACTACGGCAACATGAAAAGAGAAAAAGAAAGAGAAAAAGTAGGCAAGAACCAAAGTTACTACTGTATAGGATACTATTAGGCCTATGTTATAGCTTGTGTTATTATTTGTAATTATTTTATTTGTGAGTGTTAATTCGTGACGTTAGAATTATAAGGTTCTATCTCCATTTTTGTCAAAATTTAGTTTTTTTACCCATCCATTAGGTGTTTATTAATGCCTGTGTGGTGTTATTTTTTAAATGTTGACATTTTTGAGTTAGTAATTCATAAAATACAAAGGTTCCATCTCACAAAACATAATGGAATGTAAAAACCTTGACGCTCAATATCTCTGAACTGCCCTAAACGGAGATAGAACCTTATAATTCTAAGCTCACGAATTGTGTTATTGCAGACTGATTCCACTTTGGGTCCAAACACTTAACAGAATCATAGTCAGGCCCCCAAGGATAAAGTGCTATTTTTATATTTTATTTAAAATATTGCAACAGTGATAACCATGCCCTGCAGACCTGTCTAAAAGACAGCACACTAAGCTTGAACTGTGATTCTGACACAATATATCAAACCATAATTCACACCCCGGGTTACACAAAGTGGACTAGGCAATAGTAGCAACCGCCTGCCAAGAAAAGATAATTGTACTCTCATTTGATCAAGAGCGTCATTGAATGAAAGAAAGCAATTTTTCTCTCCACCTTAGCACTTAATTCCGGCAGAACCGCTGCAATAAGTCGGACACACGCAAGAGGTGCAAAATAGCCACACTAATTAGAACACAAAGAGATGTGGTCTGAACAGTTGGGGGCTGAAACCCCCCTCAGAAAGAACAAGTCTGGGGGGAAAAAAGATGATTGTGAACCCAGCATGAGTAAGACTGTTAAGGCTGCAGGGGTTTATCCAGAACAGTTGTGTTTGTATGGGATTTAGATTTAAAACCCTCAGGATAAAGCTAGCTCTCTTTGCAGTGCCAACTGTATCGCTGCCCTGTCCTCTCCACTTCTTGCCAACGCAAACATTTCGATGTCCCTGAGTCTCAACGGGGCGTATCATAATCTGTATTATCTCCCCGATCCTGGCAGAGAGGGTAGACGTGGCGATGCAGACTGTCATGATCTCCATGGCGATAAGCCTTATCAAAATGTCCTCTTCAGCATCAGGTCAAAAGCGGATTTTCATGTTGGAATTCTATTGCTGATAAAAAAGGGGGAGGGAGCATTGTAATTCAGCAACACCTCGACAACGACAGCTTTCTCTCTCTAAATACATTCTAGTGACATTTTGTCCTCCTCGACTCCCCCCCTTCACTTAATTGATCTCATCGGTCTTAGCGATCTGAAGTACGCACAAAGGCCAAATAATGGCTTGCAGAGGGCGATTTAGAATCTGGCTGAGAGTTGCTTCATTCATCTCAAAGTGAACCTTTCGCTGGCCTGATTTACCCCTGTGGAAAGAGTCCGAATAAATCAGCATGGGGTAAAAGAGGAATTATGGTCACATGGCTCTGCCATTGTCTTCTTTTCACCTCCCAAGGTCAGTACTGTACGTTAACTGCCTGCTGTGTGTCCTGCAATGTTCCATCTACGATAAGAGCTTACCATTTACATTTTATAGGCCTTCAAAGGTTGGCTTGCTATACCGTATATCGGTTAGTCTTTTTTTTATGTGTATGTGTGTGTGTGTGTGTGTGTATGTTTTGTGTGTGCCTGTGTGTGGGTGTTCATCTGTGTGTGTGTGTGTGTGTGTGTGTGTGTGTGTGTGTGTGTGTGTGTGTGTGTGTGTATGTCTGTGTGTGTGCAGGCCAGCTCTGTGTGTAGGAGTGTGTCAGCTTGCTCTTGTATTTGAAATCCCTTTGACTTTGTGTGGGTTGTCAAGGCCCATTTCCCCGTGGTATTGACAGGATCTGGAGCAATATGCCAGAGTCAGAGCCCTAGGGAAGTATGTCATAGGTTCTGCTATCAGTGTGAGCTTTTGTAATGGAAACCCCCGACTGTTCCCTGCCCAAGGCAACCTTCAAAATTATACTCTCCCTCACAGCAGGACATCTCCATTTAAAACTCCTCACATGCTTGACCTCATAAAAAAAAAGTTGAAGTCAAGACTTTATCACACTAATGCTCTGGTCAAAAGTCCACTATCCCCCACAGAGAGGGGATGTATCGGGAATATGAAAATAGGAGGCCGGCATTAAAATATGCCACCAAGAGGGTGATGAATTATGGATGCAAATACACGACTTTGATTTATGTAGATCCACTTGTCACAAGCCCTAAAACATGATCTGCCAACGCTGTCTAAAGCAGGGCCCCATAAATAATCCTAATGCTTATACGTTTCAACGTTTCTTAACAACGGTCCTTTCCACTGCCGACTCCTAATGCCTGATCCACTCCTCGATGTTCATAACACTACTACATTAATGTGCAGTTTCTCAAGGAAATTACAGTGAATTCACATTATACTAGTTTTAGTCGCTGAGACTAGGCCCTACACTTGGACCTACTTGAGCAAGCACCTGCACCTATGGGATTGTATCACTCTGCACTGTAGTCCTAAATACTCCTTTTACTGAATCCCTCATAATCCTATTACCCACCATGATGAAGTTGCCTCTATTGGAGGCAAAAGCTTGGAAGAATCCCCTTTGTTATCTCTCTGTGTGAGAGAGGAGAGCATAAGGACATGGTCCTCTGAGAGGATGTGGCTGCCATTATCTCCGTCACCTGACACAGGGGCAAAACAAACCACCCATGATGGATGGATCTCTGCCTTCTCCTTTAGTTTCTCAAAGGTAAATATGAGAGCAGTCGTTTGGGTTGTCTAGTGGGAATCAACCTGTTTAATCTCCTGAGCAGGATGTCAATTCCGATCACTGGATACATTTGAGAACCGCACAAGAAGATCATGAATGAATAATGCAGCTGTCAGTTTAGTTCAGTTCGGTGGGTTACATCACTGGAATAAACTGTCTGCACAGCGAATAATGTCACAGAGAAAGGAGTCACCCATTTTTATGTCATGGACAACGGTCATTATTATCATAATTTGATCATCGTGTTCCAGGCCAACAGTCAACAAAACCACCAGTGTTAGTGCTTCTGTTTGTTTACTGAAACAGTTCTTGAAATAACAGGACAAAACAACTTCCACAAGCATCAACACGTGATACAATTTCAATCGGGCAAATAAATGAATACAAAAAAGTTTGAATGAAAACGCACACGTCTGCTAATGTAACTTTAGGGCCCTGCAGGAAATGTTTGGGGTTGGGTGGGGGGGGGGTGGGCAGAAATTGGTAAAAAAAATGAAAATCAACATGTTTAATCATATTGTATTGTGTAACTTTTGAATAAAAATACTTTAAAAAAAAAAAAATCACACGTCACAAGATCTCTCTCACAGAGATGAACCTTCATGCATCACCTTTCCATGCATCAGGCGTGTTCTATCTGCACGTACTCAGGTAAGGAATGACGACCTCTAGCGAAAACAAACATTGGACCTGCAAACTTCACTTATAACGGGCTTTGGTCACATCAAATCAACTGCACAATCATAATCCATTGAATGTAATCAATAATCAAACGATACGCTTGCCTACTGGAGCTTTACTGTGTTTAGAAATAAGACCACTAGTTTCTCAATATCATCATTCCAGAATCCGTGCATGAGTTACCTATTTCGTGAGCTTAGAATGATACGGTTCTATCTCCGTTTAGGGTAGTTCAGAGATATCGAGCGTCAAAGTTTTTACATTCCATTATGTTTTGTGAGATGGAACCTTTGTATTTTATGAATTACTAACTCAAAAATGTCAATATTTTAAAAATAACACCACACAGGCATTAACAAACACCTAATGGATCCGATTATGTAAAAAAACTCAATTCTGACAAAAATGGAGATATAACCTTATAATTCTAACGTCACGAAGTCGCATCGTAACGATGGAAAGAGACAATGGATGGAGATCCCTCTAGTCTACTGTGCTTATTGCTGCTGTGTCTATAATTGTAGGCTTTTTCGGTTAGAATAAAAACAATACAAGGTGATTAGATAACAATCTCTTTCATCATGCTATATGAGTAAACTCTGTTCATGTAGGCTATTTGAGACGAATGTAATAGAACAAGTGAACGCACGCGCGGTTTCCTATGCAAAGGCGTTGGGCATAGCATGGTATAATAACTTTCTTATAGGCAGACTGTTACTCACGGTGATGGGCGGCAGATGCGACGCTGGAGACGCTCAAAGCGCAGACGATGAAGATATATAACCGAGACAACTTTCGCAATTCCATCTTCGCTACTGTGATAGATCCTTCTATACTGTAATGTTGCAAATCTCCCGAAAGGGATGGCGCCAAGTGTATCCAGAGAACCATGCACTGTGTTTGAAGCCCAATGTGTGGAAGCAAACCACTCCCCCGTCAACACTCCTTCACTGATGTGCAGCGTAAGGAGCTCTCTCTCTCTCTCTCTCTCTCTCTCTCTCTCTCTCTCTCTCTCTCTCTCTCTCTCTCTCTCTCTCTCTCTCTCTCTCTCTCTCTCTCTCTCTCTCTCTCTCTCTCTCTCTCTCTCTCTCTCTCTCTCCCTCTCTCTCCCTCTCTCTCTGTCACGGTTGCTGCACTGTTGTGTGTGTGTGTGTGTGTGTGTGTGTGTGTGTGTGTGTATGCGCGCACGTGTGTGTGTGTGTGTGTGTGTGTGTGTGTGTGTGTGTGTGTGTGTGTGTGTGTGTGCACTGCAACTAGTCTGCGTTACTGCCACTACATTGACACACTAAACCATTTCAGCACTACACCAGTGGACAGTTCCACTACGGTCAAAGTGAATAATATTACTGCCACCAGAAGCTCAACCAGAGTTATTGCTATCTAATGTAAGCCGATGGCAGGGTTTCACTTGGAGTTATACGTGCACTTATTTAGAGACTTTCCTTTTCCCAGAGCTATGAAACTGTAGGCATACCTGCTGACTTTGCCACAAGCAGTATGTTAAATATCCTCAAGGCTTTTATTGAAAAGACTATATATTGATATTTTTCACTTCTCCCCTATCAACTGAAGACCTTCATCTCTGCCTGTAGATGAACATTAGAGCCAGGGATATAATGTAGTTACACACCGCCCATTTGTCAATACAGTAGTTTACATATGAAGAGCTCAAGCTAATATGCAGTACTGCAGTAATGCACTAATGCAGTATTTCTATTTTCCTGTGAGAGGTCTTATTCACTCACACAGTGGAGTGCAGATTTGTGGTGTCCATGTGATTATGTAGTCCATACCATCAATATAAAATGCTTAATACATACTACATACAGTAATATTGGATGGCTAAATGTGGGAAACTGTCCTTGTGATTCCCCAAAAATGGTTGCATCTCTGAAAAACTAGATTTCTTGTAATGGAAAAGTGTGTCCTTCTGTTGTCTATGATTCGCTTGACTCAAGCTCACCCCTGTATAAACGCACTTCCTCTCCGAGGCTTGCAGGTGAACTCCCTTTGTAACAGTATTGCCATCCTTCAGCAGAGAAGAGAAGAGAATGGGGCCAGAGCTGAATTTATGAAAGGGCTAATGCAATGTTGATGAAATCTGAAATCTGCCCTCGATCTGTGACTAGACTACAAGATGAACACTATGCTCGTATTGTTTCATGATCAGGGCAAATAATGTGAAATGTTGAGAAAACAAGGGATGTGTAGAGAGAGATATAAGAGAGATATAAGAGAGATATGAGGTTTAACTGCTCTACTGGACTAGGAACTATCTCAGCCTGTCTGCTGCCCATCTCTTATTGCATGTTTGTTTTAAGCTGCTGCCACCGAGGGTAATTGAGAAGAATATGATTTATGCAAGACAAACACTGTCTTACTAAGTGACAAATAAATTGTCACACGTTGTGGTCAAGTGCCACTTGTAAGCTTAGTGAGCAAATTAAATCTAACCAGATTAGCTTGATAGAAGGGAAGGGAAAATAATTAATCTAGTCGGGGGATTATGCAGCGTCTTCTAACGATATCAACGACATTTGACAAGCTTTAATCGATGGAAAGAAACCACTAATATGAGCTGTCTCAATTACTACACTTTTTCGCACAATTTGTGGAATGATTTGGCCCAACAATGCAGTGCCTTATTCTGAATATGGAAACTTTCCAAAAGGAATCCCTCCCCTAGCCGCAGTATGAAACTGCGTTTTCTGGTTACTTGGTGCCTTGTGACTGTGAGAGAGAACAATCTCTCAAGGGCGTCGTCATCATCAGCCCTAAACGTGAGAGTTATTTTGCATCTGTGAGCTCGCAGGCTCATCCATCATCCATATGAGTGAAACTTTAGGCAGCCCTCTCCGTTTCCCAAATTACATTTTCCACAGTGGCTGCATTTGAGGATGTTCACAGAAGAGTAATGTGTAGAGAGAGAAGGAGATCCTGAGAATGCAGCAATCAGAGAGGTGTCGGAGCTCTAGGTGATCTGCTAGGGGTCCCAAACAGAGGGCGGAGAGGAGGCCCATCTCTATTGTCATGCTCTTCAGGTTGCATGGCAACCACAATGCGACACTCAACAACCTCACTGTCACACTTCATACCTAGCATTGCTCAGATGATTCCAAATGAAACAGGAAACTTTTTTTGAGGTTTTATACGATTTTATATTATTTTCTCCCTTCCAGGCCCTTTTGCCATAGTGCAAGCACAATGCTATTGTGTACATTTACCATCAGTGAATTTAATTGTGATTTTAATTGTCTATGCAATTTCTCCCCTTTGCTGCACTATTTATGTAAACCAGCTCCTTTCCCTTCTTGTTTTTTTAGTCTTTTTTTTTTTCTTTTTTTTTTCTCTTTCCTAGCACCAGGGGAGCCACCCCTCCCACATGTCGTTGTTTGGTACCTGTACTATAGCAATGACAATAAAGACCATTCATTCATTCATTCATTCATTCATTCATTCACTAGTCTGTGCCTAGTTGTTTTTCTTCTTCTGGAAAGTGCAGCACAACAGTCACAAAGAGATCAAAGGGACCAGTTGCTTGAGTCTTTACACGAAGAGTGCTACAGTAGCACAATGGAAAAAGGCTAACTGTCATTGTCAGCCATTTCATTTTAATTGCATGGATTATGGAGCTCGTTTCCAAAGATAATGTTTCTTGTTTCATCGCCTTTTCAAGTCCCACCCTGCTTTATTGCTCCTCTCACAGCTTTTCTTTTGCAATGAAAAGCCTATTCATTTCCTCCCAGCTTTCATCTGAGTCACACAGCTCCTTTCATTTACTCCCAGGCAAATGCCCAAATGGGAAAAGTGGAAATGCTTATCATCACTGAGTGGAAAATACCATGGGGAAAACTGGGATGAATCAATGACAAGTGATATGTTCTTGAAAAGCAGGTGCAGAGACAGTTCTATATAAAGTAATTAACTGTACTGTTGTCTGCAGGATTTTAGCTTTGACATAGAATTGACCACAGCTTAATTGAAGGTAACTAAAAGAGCCAGGCTACTATGCATGGTTGCATGTGACCTAATGACCTGATCTAACACTTACTCTTGCTGTTCAAGAAAGCTTTATTTACTGTGAACTACTGTATATTCACATAAAATGGTTCTTTGTGTTTCATTGCTAAAAAGCGCACTAAAGCCATTATACTGTATGGCATTTCTCAACTTTTCTTGGAAGGTCTCGGGAACTCTTTTTATTTTTTCATTACAGAAGTATGACAATTGCAGCAGAATAAATAACCTGGAGTTTGGTTTCCAACAACAATTCAAACACTCTCTGTTCAAGTTTATTGTCTAGAGACTAGAAATGAACACAGCCAGACTCAGACTGTTGTCATCTATTCATTGTGTTCCAATGAGTGTGATGTTTCAAGATAACACTTCATAACAGTTCAATAATATTGTTCCAAGCTATTGTTATAAGACAACCTACAATATCAGAAAGTACACAAAAGAAAGGTTTAAGGCTGTCATTGGTCTCTGTCTGCTACTTCTTATATCGAGGGATTCCCTTTGTTCTCTGTATCCCAGCAGACAGCCTGCAGATTGGTGTGCTTGGCTAAAGAAACATGTTTGTTCGTCAGTCTGTATTCTGTGTGGCTTATTATCTTAGTATGGAGTATTTGCTTTTAGAGTCAATGTTGCTTATTCCCCATATTAAACTGGGACCTGACCTCAACAGGGACATGACAAACCTCTCTGCCTCATTCCTTTAGGAATAAGACAGTCTCTTCTTTGTTTGGCCACTCTAGTCAAACTAAACATCATTTCTTCAGTTTTAACAATGCTGGTGGTCATTTCTACGACCCATGATGCACCTCTCTGTAGCGCTGTTGCTTACTGTTGAGCTGAGGGAGATAATGATGTGTACCATCCATTCTAACATTATTTGCATCTTTCAATGTAGTGCTCATTGACACTACACTACACGTCCTCCTTAGCATCATGCTCAAATATGTCACTCAAGTGTAACGTTACAAGAGTGTAATCTTTTCATATTTAGTGTCATATGAGCGTAATTCATTTGTGATAGCTGTACATTGTTGGTACTAACGATGTCACATTATCTACAGCAACAACAGCTGTTTCGCATGTTGGTTGTGTAAGAATGGTTCAAGTTAGAATCTCTCTAACTCTCCCAGTTCCACATCAGCTTTCTATGACAATAATTATGTGAGTTCCTTTATATTTTCATATTCAAATGATCCTCACAGTTTCTGACCTTTATCCAGTGCATATTACTGGGACAATTATTCTTCTCCATCCTTAACATACCCAATTCAGCCCATCACATGACATCCATTTCCCCCAGTTCAAACAGGTTGCTAGGGGGAATTTACATAGCAACACTATATCTGTATATAGTGTAGTGCAAATCAGCAGAGAAGCAGCAGAGAGAGAGAGAGAGAGAGAGAGAGAGAGTCTCTGCTCCCTCCTCCTCCATCTGTGATAAGATCAGTCATTTTTGCAGTGTAAAACCTGAATTAAAGGCTATCACTCTGGAATGAATGGCTGCTTTATGCGCATCACGCCAGTGATGTTTCGCCTTAGTTAAATTGCCCAGAAAACCAGCCCAATGATCCAGGAAACGGGGAAAAAAACAAAACAAAAACTCAGAGGCACCCATGAAAGACTGAAATGAATGATGTGGGGATTTTCTGAATGGCAATCATCTACCTCAAAGTCCCTTTGAACAGACTGGGAATAGGACATGTCGCTACCGCATTTGACTGAGCCCTTCGTTTCCAAATATATTTGATTGGGGAAAATCTAAATAAGTTAATACATTTTTGCCATTGCGGTACAGTATGTGTCATGGAAGTTATTGGTTGCATTGCTGTATGTTCCTTCATCTTCTTTCAAATCAACAGATGTATTTTAAAATGGATCAAGACAATTCACTATAAATAATCATAGTAATTTAAGATGCATAGAAATTACAGTAAAGTATTTAGCGTCAGACTCAATGGTGTGAATTCAACCATTTATGTCAGTTATGGTTTCAATTAATTCAATATAATGAGGCGAAACCTGTTTGGTGTTTTCCAATTTCAACATCCCTGCATCGTGTTCTTCAAAACAGCTCCAACAGAGTGCAAAGGAAAAGAGAGAGAGTAGGTCACTACTAAACACAACTTTGAAAGCCTGATAATTGTTTAGCCTGCATCTCCTTATGCCTCTCCTACCTAGATGGTATTTACCACAGACTGTTCTCTGAGAATACAACATTAACATAACCTGACAGCCTATTTGCAAGTTGCAAGTGTTTGCTGAAAAGTGATTTACACAAATAAAAATAGCAGGCAGCATGTACAGTAGAGTGATATCAAAAAATATAAATGGACAATTTGACATGTATTATCTAAGATTGATATGATTGTAGTTTCACAAACCAAAAATAACACATACACACACACACACACACACACACACACATACACACACACAGGCTGTTGTCTGTGTTCATTTGAAACAGAGCCAGTGTGTAGAATGAGGGGAATAGCAGAAGTGATAACCAGCGGCTGATTGGCTTGTTATTGAAAATGGTTAGAGGCAGAATAATGGAGTAAAGCACTTCCTCAAATGAACTCAAGGGGGGACTTAAAGATTTGATTAAAAATAGAAAAGAGTGAATTGCCTTGTCAAGATCAATTGATCATGTTTAAAACAGGAGATTATTCCGGTGCTGAATAACTAGAACAAATCTGTTCTTTCTTTCTTTTTTTTTCAGCAAAAGAAAACAACACTCTTATTTTGTGATAGATGATTACAGTAATCTTAAGTGTTAGAATGGATATCTAATATCTAACTAATAAGATGGTAATCTATCCCTGCGGATAATATCCCCATGGGCATGGGTTTGATTTTGCAAATGATTGCGTTTTCTCCTTTCATCTGGCAAAGGCTCACTGTCTTTTCCCTCCGAAAATGTAGTTGCGTTGCAGGTGGCTGGAATCACTCTCAGGGGTATGAGGCACTCCTTCTACCCAGCATTCTGATATATTGCACGACGCACTCTCATTTCGAAGGAGATTTGTCATAATACCCGGATCGGCCAAATGCATTCCCCCATTGTCAAAGCCTTTACTCACCAATGGCTCTCCCTGTCAAATATAGAGAAATGCACTCTCTGTCATGGTTGGAACCAACAAGCCTGCATTTACCAGGCGGATTGAAAAATCCTTGGCTAAAAACCATTGAGCTGAACAAGCCGCCTCCGTGGCTGGGATTGTAGCAGGCAGGGGATGGGGTGGGTGGGTTCTGAAATGCAGAAGAGAAACTAGAGAATGTGATCTTCATCTATAGAACATCTAATACTGTGCATGCACATTGTAGTTGTACAGTACATAGGTCTACCTACTATAAACTATCCTATGAGGTATAAAGTGTCTTCTGTTTTCTAAATTAAACAGTACATTGTATTCTCCAAAACAGTTTACTTAAACTACTATCTAAACTAGTGCATCTTGTGTAAATGTAGTTCTCTCAAATAACATATGGGCATTTTATTTCCGAAGAGTCGTGACTGAGAAACCGATGATTCAGTGTCAAAACCGAGGGAGGTGTTAACATGTTTATGTTAATTTACGACATGAGATTCAGTACAGACAGCTGATCTACATTTTCTACACTTCATTAAGGAATTGTCCATCCATGCCCTCCACCGCCTTCCTCACCAACCAATAAATATGATGTACTGGTAACTCCTGCAGAGAGCATTCCCACAAGTGCATACTGTATTGTTCCTAGTAGCTGTATCAACCAACATATTACTAGATGACTACGCAAAACTACCGGCGGTAGTATAATGGCCATTATTTAACCATGAGTATCAACTCCTTTCATTTAGTCTCAGAGAAAAAGTGAGTTTCAATTATGAAGAGGGGAGGACAGACTGTAAGTTGGCAGTGTCAGCTTGGCTTCAGCATAACATTCCCAGTAGGGAGCTTAGCCTCGTCTCAATTAAACCCACAGCAGAGCACTTTGATGGCAGCCTCATTGTGAGTCAGCCACTGCATTGGGACTTTTATAGCCTCAGCCATGGGCAGAGTGCACTCACAATGACCTTCCCTTTTCCCTGTCCTCAGATAAGATAGGGGAGAAATTACAATGTTAAAGGAATAGCAGCCGGATGCAACTGAAATGTATTGAATAATAAAGCAACCGTGTGGATTTATTTTCGGTTTGAAACGTTATCCGTCACGTTTCAACTAATGTTTTCATGAACGCTGACAAGCCATTAGAGTAATAATTCCAGGCCTCTATGGCCCTAAACAGCACATACACTCAACAGATATTAAAATAAGGGGTCCGAAGGTCAACAATGTATATTTTTCCATATCCCCAGCGCTTCTAGTGTAAGTGATGCAGTTATTATCAATTTCCATTCCTGTCTAAGAGACCGGGTGGCTGACATAGGTGAATCAACTCGACTTCCCCTCTAGGACATGGTCAACCGGTTCCTCAGCTGTTGCCTAAAGTCCGATTTTATCTCCATTATCTCAAAGGAGCCGGGCTGGAAATCAATGTCAACAACCTCTGGCCACTGCAAAGAAATTCAGTTTGACGTTCCAAAGAAATATCTTAATCATAATATAACCCCCCCCCCCCACGAAAATGACAGTAAACATATTAAGACCACTGGCCAGTAACAACACGTTTCACTACAAACCAAGTGTCCTTTTAGAAAGCGATTTCACAGGATCAAACCAGTGTTCATATATTACATATTTTTTTCAAGAGATCTCATTACCTGATTGCTACCGATAGTCATTACAACCATTAGAACACTTTGAGAAAGCGTACATGTTTCACCGTTAAATGTAGACCTATACAATTAGGATTGGTTAGAGTGCTTCAGGAGATTATAGAGCACTCAAGGTTATCTTGTTAGTGATTAGTGACACTAACTTTGGTTACACTCTTCATGCACGACCTACTGTATGTGTAATACAACATACAATGCATTAATTGTATATACAGTAGGCTGCCTGCTATAAGCCTTGAGCTGTTATACAAGCTTTTGTTGTGTGTTACGATACTCTGTACAGTATGATACATAAGTCAGTATCAGGATGGGTTATGAATAACCTTTCACCTAAGCCCTAAACAAAATATAGCCTAGCAAGACACTGTCAAGCAATAACATTCATAAAACTATCTACTAACATTATACTAAGTGAAACCACGACCTGGGATAATAAGATTGTTTTTAGCAAAGCTTAATGAACTGCAACAAAATAATCAAGATTCATGTCCAATAATTAGAGTTAATGGGAACTGCAATTAAGTGTGACAAAAAAGACGTTGGGAAGTACGTGAGCAACCTTTTGATACTGTAACTATACATGACTGTATTTCTAATGAGAAATTGATTCATTAATTTGTACCTCCTGGAAATGTGATTTCTCATAGTGTTTTCTTGTTAAGGTGTAGACAGATAACCTTCATATGCAAGTTGTGACAAGGTCAGAACAATGGAGATTGACCACACATTCTACATTCTAAATCAAGAAATATAACATTTTCGGAATCAAATATTTGTTTGTTGAGAGTAGATACTGTGTCAAATTATCCTATTGTTGCTTTGACCTTGTTAACAGTTTCCCCTCGTTATGAGGAACCAAATAACATGTCCGGACTGGAGAGCCCGCTCCAGGAGCGTTGTTTACCTGCATGACAACATGAGTTGTTATTTCATTAAATTACATGATTGCTTGCATCCTGGTTGTGTTCAATGATGGTTTGAATTAGGTTGTTATCCTTGCTTGTATTTTACAAGGAAGAACAGAAATACGTGAATGCATTCCGAGGACAGAGTGTGCCTCCTGGCATATTCAATTTTCCTGGAACTACAAGGCCTTCGAGAACTGCCATTATGTAAGATCCTACCCTTGTCACATAATCAAATTCAATGTAGTGTAGCAATGCCGACGGAAGTCTTCTCTCAAAGATACATCAAACAAACCGAGAATGCTCAATAGAGTGTTTTGGGGGCCATATTCACTCCACGGCAAACACACCATCCTATGTTCTTCGTTAAATGCAAGGTCACACTTTTAAAGTGAGCAAAGCATGTGACCCTGCAATGAGAAGATGAGTTCTACAATGTATGCAGCATAGGATCCAAACAAACTGACCTCGGGATATGTATTACCCTCAGGTAGAAGCAACACACATTGCTAAAATGTCTCTTACTATGCATTATACACCCATAGGGAACACCGTTCTCTGAGACACACTTATGGCCCATGTTTACATTTGTGTGGGTTTTGGAATTGGAAAACATTGTCATAGGCAATTTGTCATTCATGGCCTCCTTATTCCAAAGCGCTTTACAATGGCCTCTCATTCACCCATTCATACACACATTCACACACCAATGGCAGCAAGCTACCACGCAAGGCCCACTCATTGGGGTTCAGTGTCTTGCCCAAGGACACTTCGACACGTGGCCAGCCGGGGATCGAACCGCAGAACCACCGACCTTGCGATCATTAGACGCCAGCTCTACCTCCTGAGCCACATTCCTTCTCCTGAGTGTTTTGTCCTCTTTTCATACATCTCCAAAGAAGTATTTGAGATGTAAAATCACTAATGTAAATGTTGGCTTTTATCCATTCATGTCTTTAATTAATGTTATTTAATGTAATTGCCAGACAAAAAAAACCTTTTGCTTCTTAATGCTTAATTGTCAACATTGGCAGCTCCAGTTTTGTTTTGTCTACGGCATTAATCCACCTTGAAGCAACATTATGTCCGACTCTATTGAACTTCCACAATGGCTGTTGTGAATCGAACAGAGCTGGGATTAAAGACATTATTCAAAACACCCTCATATGAGTTAAATGAAATACTGCCTTCTTTCTTTAGTCTCCCTGAATCACCATGCATATCAAATCCCCATAGCACTGGCCTTGGAATGAATAAATGAAAGTCATTGTCCTTACAAAGAAGCTTAAAAAGTCGTTATGCGCTTCGGCACTGATAACTCCTGTCTCTGCTTCATGTCACCTGACCAGTAATGGTGGTGTTCACTCCAGCGTGGCAGATCGTTACCAAATTAATGTGTGTTTTGGCTGCCTAAGGAAAACCCTAATCTGATACCTTACCACCTGCAATATAATAATGATAGACAGAGCAGAAGCCAAGATGAACTTTGTTCTTTTTCAGAGAGAGACCTGGCTGTCAATCGTTTCCGTTCGTTATAGTACCTTCATTTGGTGTCTGCCTGATCATCATCATCATCATCCATTAGATGTAATGGAAGCGTTATACATTAATGGGGAATTCACAACACTTCATTAATCTTAGTATGGTGATGTGCACTAATTCCATATCTGATGTATGGCCAAACAGGCAGTAGATATGGTGTTATTGCTGAACTCGTTCTCACTATTATTTTGAGGCAGTATATTCTTAGCCCTTCCTAAGACTGACACGCTTCTAAATGATTGTCCTCCACCTCAGCTTTAGTTACACTTATTTCCTCTTGTTGTTTCAGTTTCCGATGATGATAGCCAACTAGAGCGGACAAGGGGGTAGCAGACAGGAAGTTGCCGCCCCCTCTCAGTGAGACGATATGAACAGCATCCTCACCACAAAGACACTGTGTCACTTGGTTTTATAGACAAAGAGGAGTTGATGGAGATTGAGATCAAAGACTGGTGCTCAATCTAATCAGCAATAATGACCTTTGTACTAGTCTTATTTTTCAAGATCATTTTATTTTTTGTGGGAAGAGGTACGTTTTTACAAGTGCTTTACTTTATTAACATGTTCAGCCAAAATATTTAAATCATTATAGTCCTATGTGTAGAAGACAGTTCGTGAGCTTAGAATGAGAAGGTTCTATCTCCGTTTAGGGTAGTTCAGAGATATTGAGCGTCAAAGTTTTTACATTCCATTATGTTTTGTGAGATGGAACCTTTGTATTTTATTAATTACTAACTAAAAAAACTAAAAACATTTTTAAAATAACACCACACAGGCATTAATAAACACCTAATGGATCAGATTATGTAAAAAACTAAATTTTGACCAAAAATGGAGATAGAACCTTATAATTCTAACGTCACGAGTTGTTCTTGTTGTTGTGTATTTTTAGCTGCCTCATCATCTTCACTCTTCGGACCTTCCAAGGTGAACGGTGCTGTTGGTGAAACTGTCCACATCTCCTGCCATTATCACCAGTTCTACAGAGAAAAGGTCAAGTACTGGTGTAAGGGCTACCACTGGTACTCCTGCTCCGTCATGATTCGATCGGATCAAAGAAAAAACACGAACAGTAATGTCCAGATATCAGATAATAAACAACTCGGGACGTTCACTGTCAGTATGAAGGGGTTGAAAGCCGGGGATAGTGATTGGTACTGGTGTGCTATGGAAACTGTCAGCCGGACATTGGCAATTGCCATTGAGCTAACTGTCTCTGAACGTAAGTGTGCAAACATGGGTCTCTGTTTTACACTTGCATTAAATCATAGCCTAATGTGTTTTCTGTAGCTAAATGGTTTGTTCTCCAATATGGGGACTGCCATATAAATGTTGACAATGTCTTGTATATCACTGTTTTATCGCATTCTGTGCAGGACAAGTATCAGAGCCCACACCAGAATCCACAACCCAGTATGATGAGACCACATCCTCCCTTACGGCAACAACGCATCTCGAAACAACCTTACCAGAAACAACCTTACCAGAAACAACCTCACCGGAAACAAGTGACCTATCCCTGAGTGAATCTACAAGCAATTCTACTAGGTAAAACAAACAACAACTCAACTCAACAACTCTATTAACTATTGTTAATTGCAAAGAAGAAAAGCTATTCCACTTGATCAGAATGATCATGTATTATTCTTAGTTGAGTGTTAATTTGCTGCCAATATACTGCACATATATTCATAAAACAGAGTGGTTTAAGGTTGTGTTGACCTTATCTCTAGAGTGTGGTTTAGGGTTGTGTTGACCTTATCTCTACAGTGTGGTTTAGGGTTGTGTTGACCTTATCTCTACAGTGTGGTTAAGGGTTGTGTTGACCGTATCTCTACAGTGTGGTTTAGGGTTGTGTTGACCTTATCTCTAGAGTGTGGTTAAGGGTTGTGTTGACCTTATCTCTAGAGTGTGGTTTAGGGTTGTGTTGACCTTATCTCTACAGTGTGGTTTAAGGTTGTGTTGACCTTATCTCTACAGTGTGGTTAAGGGTTGTGTTGACCTTATCTCTACAGTGTGGTTTAGGGTTGTGTTGACCTTATCTCTAGAGTGTGGTTTAAGGTTGTGTTGACCTTATCTCTACAGTCTGGTTAAGGGTTGTGTTGACCTTATCTCTAGAGTGTGGTTAAGGGTTGTGTTGACCTTATCTCTACAGTGTGGTTTAGGGTTGTGTTGACCTTATCTCTAGAGTGTGGTTTAGGGTTGTGTTGACCTTATCTCTACAGTGTGGTTAAGGGTTGTGTTGACCTTATCTCTACAGTGTGGTTTAGGGTTGTGTTGACCTTATCTCTAGAGTGTGGTTAAGGGTTGTGTTGACCTTATCTCTAGAGTGTGGTTTAGGGTTGTGTTGACCTTATCTCTACAGTGTGGTTTAAGGTTGTGTTGACCTTATCTCTACAGTGTGGTTAAGGGTTGTGTTGACCTTATCTCTAGAGTGTGGTTAAGGGTTGTGTTGACCTTATCTCTACAGTGTGGTTTAAGGTTGTGTTGACCTTATCTCTAGAGTGTGGTTTAGGGTTGTGTTGACCTTATCTCTACAGTGTGGTTTAAGGTTGTGTTGACCTTATCTCTAGAGTGTGGTTTAGGGTTGTGTTGACCTTATCTCTACAGTGTGGTTTAAGGTTGTGTTGACCTTATCTCTAGAGTGTGGTTTAGGGTTGTGTTGACCTTATCTCTACAGTGTGGTTTAAGGTTGTGTTGACCTTATCTCTAGAGTGTGGTTTAGGGTTGTGTTGACCTTATCTCTAGAGTGTGGTTTAAGGTTGTGTTGACCTTATCTCTACAGGGTGGTTTAAGGTTGTGTTGACCTTATCTCTAGAGTGTGGTTTAGGGTTGTGTTGACCTTATCTCTAGAGTGTGGTTTAGGGTTGTGTTGACCTTATCTCTAGAGTGTGGTTTAGGGTTGTGTTGACCTTATCTCTACAGTGTGGTTTAAGGTTGTGTTGACCTTATCTCTACAGTGTGGTTTAAGGTTGTGTTGACCTTATCTCTACAGTGTGGTTTAAGGTTGTGTTGACCTTATCTCTAGAGTGTGGTTTAGGGTTGTGTTGACCTTATCTCTACAGTGTGGTTAAGGGTTGTGTTGACCTTATCTCTAGAGTGTGGTTAAGGGTTGTGTTGACCTTATCTCTACAGTGTGGTTAAGGGTTGTGTTGACCTTATCTCTACAGGGTGCCAGGTCACTTGGAGGATCTCGTGTGGACAGTATGGTGGATTGGTCGCTGGGTGCTCACTCTTGCTCTCTATCTGTTTCTGAGTATCTTCATATTCTACCATAACTAATAATTGGCACCATAATTGTATTATGCTTTCTAATTGATTTACTTCTAAAATACATTTTAGGTGGATGGTGGATGTTAATGGAAGAGCTAAGGCTTTGAAATGCATTATGGCAAATATGTTTAAAATGAATATTAGTATGTGTATCTTGATGTACAGTACAGTCATATACATTTACTCTGGTTGTGAATAGTTAATTTTTTATAATTACAGATGTATTACAAATGTATGCATACAATTAAAACAAGCCCAATACACATACTACACACTACCAAATTAAAACAATGTATTCAACATTGGGAAGACACTTTGTTTTCTTTGGTACTTCAACCTAACATCTCTTCTAAACTGTAACCCTGTGTCCCTGTGTATATTACAAATTGCAGTGTAATTAAGCATTTTCACTAATGTCACCCCAAGGCTGTGGAACCAGCAACAACCCAGAAAGGAGAGAGTGATTCATTTCACTAACTAGCATGCTGCTCTCTTCGTGTGGGTCATTATACATCCAGTAGCCTGTTAATGGGGACATAAAAGCCTAAAATGTGTCTGTTCTCTGACTGGATGGTCGTTTAAAGGCTCCACACACCCTTGTTACTGGACCAAGGCATTATTCAGAGAAACAGTTCACAAATCATAAGACCAGAAGGATAGAAACAACATTCGATTCTCCATTCACATTCATTCATTCATTGGTGTGAATTGAGAATCGAATGTTGTCGTGCGACAAAATCGCACGCCGTGTGCATTGTCTCATTGGGTCTCATTCAAAACAATGGAATCGAATTCGGCGGTGCAACAAAATCGCACGCCGTGTGCATTGGCCTTTATGTGTTCAATCTATCAAATGCGCTGTAAATCTGTTTGAGACAGACAAAAATAATACACGTGTGCATAAGTGTCTGCATGCATGTACATTTGTGTGCACAGGTGTGAGAGCAAGGAGATGAAGGTAGTGTGACAAGAATTTAAATCACTTTTTTGTTTCATGTTCATCATGACCTGTCTGTTTTCACCTACAATTTCAACCCTTTCATTACTCTCGGGTCAAATTGACCCGAACCTCGGATCAGGGACATACATGTGTCGGGGGGGATGGGGGTGTATAGCATGTGTACTCAAAGAAAATGTGTTCTTCACAGAAAATAAACCAAGGCCATGGCCAACACCCACAATCCATTTAAAATCAACAAGTCCGCTCTGAACTTGTGATCACCTTGCAGGTTGTTGCTTTGACATTCCCTCTCATCAATACATCATGACTTGGCTTGGTCGACATCAAAAGAAAACCAACCACAAAGGCCAGACAGAAATAGCCTCATAAAATAGCCTCAACATCTTTCCTACCCTAGTGTGCCTGCATGCTGGTTTCTTAGAGTATGCACAAATAAACAAGCTAATGTAATACAACCAGTCATCTCCCTTTGATGTCCTCATATGAACTGAAATTGAAACCCTGATGGCAATAGACTTCTTTGAACAATAACAATTGAAACCCCGGCACAAACAGCACCAAAGGAATGGGAGGATTAGGAGGTAAACAACTAGGTCCTCTGAGATGTGTGCTCTACCAGAGGGGGCATGCTGTAAGGAACACTGGTACATCAGACTCATCAATCAAGTGGAGCTTATACTGTATGAACTGAAATTAATTATGAAATAGCTGAAATTAATTGTGAAATAGCTGGTGTAGATTTAGAAGATCGATTAGGTTGATTTTCAAATATATATTTGTTTCTTCTTTTTCAAAGAGTGGATTTGTTTGCTATAGTTAACAAGCCAACTCTGTAACATTAGCAGAGCGAATTATGCATGGAATTAGCATGCTAGCAGGTGTTTTAATATAAAATGGCCATGCCACCAACAAAGCTATAGCTGACTAGTGAGTCTGCATCAACCCTAATTCAAGTGCAAGACGATTACATTTGTCTTCCCAATTTAAGATACACATTCATCTCTGGGAGTAAGCACACATTAAGTGGTGGATTGTCAGGAATGCAAAAAAAGACATGAAAGACATGATTACATCACCTGGATACTATTTGGCAGCCAGACACTATTTGCCATGACAGCACCAGTTGGGGACCCAAGGCAAGTAAAACCCTGAACCAATGTGAGGGAAAGGCTTTACAACTTGTTCGTCAAATGGCCTGCGACGAATGGGTATGGAAGGGTCACTCAAAATCCAGATGAATAATATGTAATGCCACCTATTGTAGGGAATATTGCACTACGGTCATATATTTAGGTGCACGCACCGGAAACGGAATTGGATAGACTACTGTTATAATGTATACACCTGCATTCGCCCTGCTCAGGACTTGTTTGATTATTGTCATTTTGCAGAGTTATTTCATTAAAGAAGCGAATGAACAAATGGAATATCGTTCTTATTTATAATCAAACAACGTGATGCAGTCAAGCAGACAAACCAACAAAGAAGACGCATGTATCCGCGAACGACTCACACGGACATCGGCAAATAACGCCACCCGGGAATCTGAATACGGACATGTCGTCAAAGAATATAACTGGTAATTAACAGAATATTTTTTTGGGGGGAGTAGCTGTACTAATGGCACCTGTAATAGTGGATTGCCCGATCGAGGGCTGTGACTATGTAGCCAGACATGAAGAGGCAGCAGTGGTAGTGGCCATGCTGAACATACATGCAACAACACACACTGCAGTCCCCAGAGCGCCGAGCAACAGTAAAATGGAGAAACTCAGGCGCCCCTCTATAGCACTGGCCGGGACGGCAGAGACTTGGTCATACTTCGTAACCCGCTGGGGTGAATACAAGAGGGGCACTAAGCTGGTCGGACCCGACATCGTCACACAGCTCCTAGAGTGCTGCGAGGAGGATCTGAGGAAAGACCTCACTCGCGCTGCAGGCAGAAGCCTGGTAGACAGCGATGAGAGAGAGGTCCTCGCGGCCATGAAGGCGCTCGCCGTCCGTGCGGAAAACACCATGGTGGCTCGGGTGGCCCTATCTAACATGCGACAGGGACATGAGGAGCCCATCCGATCATTCCACGCCCGCTTGAAGGGGCAGGCAGACACTTGCAAATATGAGATGGACTGCACTAAGGCGGGGTCAGGGTTTCCGTTAGAAAAATTTGCCGTCGGACATCGTGTCCGGGAAGAATTCGATTTACCGGACAAACGTGATATATTCCGGTCATCATATTAAAATATAATAAATTTTTTTTTTTGCAAAATCATATTTTTTTTTCTCCAAATCTAATATAGCTGTTTGTCGCGGTGATTACTGTTGTGTAGCGGCCTATATATGCCATTTAATGTCTATTTCTCATCCGATACGATTAGATGCGAGCTATATAATATATAATAATATAACATGATTTGACAGATGCGCGCTATGCCATGCGTCAAATCCAGCGCTGAACGGGTCCAGCGCTGAACGGGCGCCTCACTGGGAACTGAACAGACAGCATCGATCAATGAACGGACTCCACATTACGTTAACTGAAGTTTGTTAAATTGTTTGGGATTAATGTGAGTTTTCTATTTTCTCTTTCCAGTTTTACCCTTTTTTTTTTAAATCAATAAAACAACGTCATTTCTATAAGTCTCGCTGGTTGGGAAGGCATTTCGTTTAGCTCGGGAGTATGACAATGGGAAGAACACAACTGTATAACTGAATGACAACAAATGTATGAGTAATGAGTAAAACAATGTCACTTTTATAGTATGTTGTTTAACTTGCCGTTCGGTCGCCATGGCTCTAGTGTGTGTAGCAGCTTCAGCTAGCTGGCTAGAAACTTCTAGGGGTGCGTTCGTAAACACGCTCTGAGAGCGCCGGAGCGCACGCTGGCTTCGATGTCACAGAGCGACCGAGTCGTTCGATTGGACGAGAGGCGTTCCGCGAGTGCTGATCGGATTTCCAGAGCGTGTTTACGAACGCACCCATAGATGGGAAATCAAGAAACCGTATTACTATGGTGGACGGGTTGGCAGGGTTGCCAGATAGGCATGGGTTACCGCCGAATGGGCTACTTTGTTTAAGCGGTAATAGACTGGTTAAGCTGTAATCCCATCTGGCATCAATCCCATGTGGCACCTGTGCGCTGTTTCGCATAGGCCAGCCTACACATTAGGAGTCATCATCATGCCGGTGTCAAATCATATCATAATAAAAGAAATACATAGCCTATATATTCGTCTTTTTTAAAATAGAAGGAATCAGAATGTGAACTTTAGCGAATTGTATTCAAAGGGAATTATTTTCACCGGACAATATGTCCGACGACTTTTCAATATGTCGGACTTCAACCAAATTTACCGGACAAAGACCGGTAATTCCCGGTTAACGGAAACCCAGGGCGGGGTGTGATCAAATCAATAACTTCACAGAGGAAATATTACGTGAGTGATCGCCCGCGGCATCGCGGACCAAGAAATACAGCTCGACCTGCTTGGCGAAAAGAACCAGGACATGCCATTAAAGGACATGATAGAGTATATCGAAGCCAAGGAGTCCGGGAAACGCTCAGCATCGCGCCTACTCGACCCTCAGAGCACAGACATGATCAGTAGTTCATATAGGCGAGGGAAACAGCAGGACCTTCGCACCAGAGGGGCCGCCAGGTGGGAGACACCGAAGGCCAAGCCTGACGGAGCATGCGTTTACTGCGGCGAGATGGGCCACGGAAAAACGCCCATATGGCGCACCAGACGTGACGAGTGCCCCGGCTATGGCAAGACATGCCGGAAATGTAGCCGCCAAAATCACCTTGAGAAGGTCTGCCTGGGTAGCCGGCCGGCCAAACCCCCACCTGAGAAGACAGATGTGGTGGGCGACGAGCAGGCGGCAGCCTTCGTCGAGCTGTGCACGCTCACCGTGGCCAGCGCGGATGACAAGCTACACACACTTCCCCTCGCTCACCACCTATACGACGATATGTGTGACAAGTGGATGAAGCGTACATCCAACCCGCAGCCTTACATCAACCTCTCCCTCACCGTCGAACGTGAGGATTACAGAGCACTGGGATTTGACCTCCTGAAACGCACCCGCGCAGTGACCCTGCCTGCCATGGCCGACACGGGCTGCCAGAGCTGCCTGATCGGTATCAAGGTCGCCCAACACATGGGGTTGAGTACGGAGGACCTCATTCCCGTATCCATGACCATGAGGGCGGCGAACAACGAGGGAATTCGAATTCTTGGTGCCGCGGTGGTCAGGTTCGCCGGTGACAGCAACGACGCTCGGAGGTTGGAGACACGCCAAATTGCATACGTGACGGACACTTCAGACCGCATATTCCTCTCCCGCTCAGCCTGCGTGGATCTGGGCATGATCTCGGACAGGTTCCCAACACTTGGGGAGGTGAATCTGGCGGCCTCAGAACTATGTGACTGCCCACGGCGTGCAGAGCCGCCAGCCAAATCAACCACGCTCCCCATGCCGGCGACCGAAGCTAACAGGGAAGCTCTACGCGAGCACTTACTCAAAACGTACGCCCAGAGCACATTCAATACGTGCCCCCACCAGCCCCTACCAAGGATGTCAGGCCCGCCGCTCCGTCTCATGCTTGATGAGAATGCGACACCAGTTGCCCATCACACCCCCATCCCCGTGGCCATACACTGGCAGGATGAGGTGAAGGCAGGCCTCGACCAGGACGTTCGCCTTGGCGTGTTAGAGGAGGTACCCGTCGGTACACCGGTGACGTGGTGTCACCGCATGGTGATCTGTGCCAAGAAGAATGGCAAACCACGCCGCACAGTCGACTTCCAAGCACTCAACAAGCATGCGTTCCGCGAAACCCACCACACACAGTCCCCTTTCCACCAGGCGAGACGTGTACCCAGCGGGAAACGCAAGACTGTGTTCGACGCGTGGAACGGTTATCACAGTGTCCCACTGCACGACGATGACCGCCACAAGACGACATTCATCACTCCATGGGGGCGCTACCGGTACCGTTCAGCCCCGCAAGGGTATATGGCGTCGGGAGACGGTTACTCACGAAGGTACGACGAAGTGGTTGCAGACATCGGCAGCAAGACCAAATGCGTGGATGACACACTGCTGTGGGCTGACACGATCGAGCAGAGTTACTTCCAGGCAATACAATGGCTGGATGTATGCGGCCGGAACGGAATCATCCTCAACCCGGAGAAGTTCGTCTTCGGCGCATCCACGGTGGACTTTGCAGGCTTCACGATCACCATGAACGACGTACGGCCATGCAGCCGCTATCTGGAGGCGATCCACGACTTCCCACGTCCACGCAATATCACTGACATCAGGTCATGGTTTGGACTGGTCAACCAAGTGGCCTACGCCTTCAGTATGGCTGAACGTATGCAGCCGTTCCGGAAGCTCCTGCAGAGTGGGGCACGCTTCGAATGGTCCCCGGAGTTGGAGGACATATTCTGCGAGTCGAAGGACACGATCGTCCAGGAGATCGAGCGTGGTGTCCGCATCTTTGATAAGGCCAAGCCGACGTGCCTCGCCACAGACTGGTCGAAGGAGGGCATTGGGTTCTGGTTGTTTCAGAAGCACTGCCGGTGCATGCCAGTCAGGCCCTTCTGCTGCACTGATGGATGGAAGATAACCCTGGTCGGCAGCAGGTTCACGCATGCAGCGGAATCCAGATACGCACCTGTAGAGGGTGAGGCCCTCGCAGTCGCAGACGCCTTGGACAAGGCGCGCTACTTTGTGCTGGGCTGCAAGGACTTGATCATAGCGGTTGACCACAAGCCGCTGCTGAAACTCCTTACAGACAGAGCACTCGACGACGTACCCAACCCCCGCCTCAGGAACCTCAAGGAGAAGACCCTGCGTTATCGCTTCCGCATCGTACATGTCCCGGGCATGAAGAACAAGGCGGCGGATGCCATGTCACGCAGGCCGGTCGGCACCTCTCGACCACCGCTCATGAACCTTCCGGACGACAGCGCTGCCGCGGTGACCTACCTCTCGCCCAGCACGCACACTGACATCCTGTCTCTCCTACGCCAAACTGAGCCGGAGGACAGTGACGACATCGAGGATGGTGACCTGGCATGGTGCGCCGCGGGGCTGGAGTCATTGCGATCAGTGACATGGGACCGCGTCAGGGATGCCACCAGCAGTGACAGCGATATGCGTACGTTGGAGGAGATGGCGGTGGACGGCTTTCCCGAGTCAAGGATCGGGATGCCTGTGACAATTCGTGGCTTCCACCAATACCGTGACCACATTACATCCACTGACGGGGTGGTCTTGTTCAAGGACAGGGTGGTCATACCGCCCTCACTCCGCGTTGAGGTACTGAGTGCCCTACACGCTGCCCACCAGGGCGTCTCGATGATGACCGCCCGCGCGGAGTCCTCTGTGTTCTGGCCAGGCATGTCAGCCGACATCAGCGCCGCTCGGAACAACTGCGAGCACTGCCACCGGATGGCGCCTTCACAACCTGGGGCACCGCCGACCCCGCCCATCCCGGCCGTTTACCCCTTCCAGGCGGTGTGCTCAGACTTTTTCATGCACAGAGGTGTACACTACCTCGTGACGGTGGACCGTTACTCGAACTGGCCGATCATCTCAAGGTCATCGGGTGGCGCTCTCGACCTGATAAGCCACTTACGTCGCGCCTTCGCGACATACGGGACACCTGAGGAGCTCTCATCAGACGGGGGGCCTGAGTTCACCTCCGCCGAGACCAGGTCTTTCCTGCGCAGATGGGGGGTCCACCATCGCCTCTCATCAGTGGCTTTCCCCCACAGCAACTGCCGTGCAGAGATAGGAGTGAAAACGATGAAACGGCTGATCACTGACAACACTGGCCCGAAGGGTGAACTCGACACTGACGCCGTGCAGAGGGCGATACTGCAGTACCGCAACACGCCTGACCCGGACACCAAGATTTCCCCAGCGATGTGTGTGTTCGGCCGCCCGATACGCGATTTCATCCCGATCGCCCCCGGAAAATACAGGCCTCATGAAACTTGGCGCGAGACACTGACAGCGAGGGAGGAGGCCCTCCGCAAACGCCATATCCGCACAGCGGGCACCTGGGCGGAGCACACTAAACGCCTTCCGCCGCTCGTAGTTGGGGATTTGGTCCGTGTACAGAACCAGACAGGACCCCACCCCAACAAATGGGATCGGACGGGCTGCGTCGTGGAGGTGCGTCAGCACGATCAATACGTGATCAAGATTGACGGCTCGGGCAGGATCACACTTCGGAACAGGAGATTCCTGCGCAAGTTCTACCCGGTTCGCAATGACCAGCTTCCGCCCCGATCGATCTATGATGATCTGGCGATCCGCATCGCCAGGCCGGCGCCTATTGGTGCGCCGCGGCTGCCTGACCCCACAAGCGGCCCTGGAATACCCGTATCGGAGCCTGGGTCCGCCCCGCCGCTGGCGCTGCCATCAGCGGGCTCTCCCCGGCGTGGGACACACCCCACATCCGCCTCGCCTGTGACACCAGCTCGAGACTCGCCAGGGTGTGCCGTCCCCCAGATGTCGCTGCCGGCCCCTGGGGCCACAGTGGTCTCTTCCCCGCCAGTCCCGGTCACGTCGCTGCCGCCGCCGCCGTCAGGCCTACGCCGGTCCGCTAGGGCGACCTGCGTGCCTGCCTGGCACAGAGACTTTTCCATGGGTTGACATTGCTAGGTTATATGGGCGTTGTATTGTGTTGTGCACTTTGCTTGTTGATTCGTGTTTTGTACGGACACTTGAGTTATTCTCTTCTTATAGGCTTGTTGTTGTTTCAGCCTTTATTGTAGTCGTGTTAAAGGCTCGGGGGGAGATAGGGAATATTGCACTACGGTCATATATTTAGGTGCACGCACCGGAAACGGAATTGGATAGACTACTGTTATAATGTATACACCTGCATTCGCCCTGCTCAGGACTTGTTTGATTATTGTCATTTTGCAGAGTTATTTCATTAAAGAAGCGAATGAACAAATGGAATATCGTTCTTATTTATATTGTATAATATGTTTGTTATTTTAATTTAACATCATATGTTTTGGACCCTTTAGTGATTATAGGCTTAATATGTTTTTTTGTTTTTAAGACGAACCTTCACCAGAGTCTGAACCCTCCCCCCCTCTGCTCCATTGTTGACTTTCCTAAATCCAAAAGCACATTTTACTGCATTAACGATTTCTATAAAACATAACGCTGTAGATGACAAAATCATAAATCAAGCAGTTGATTGAAACGGTTGGCAATGGAATGCAATAGCATTAGAAAAGCTCTGGTCATGATCCCCCGATGCTAAATCCAAAATGGTGTGACGATGTTTGTTTGATACCATTCCTCATTCCATTCTATGCACTACAATACAATGTCCTCCAATGTCTACCTCCACCAGCCTCCCCTGTGGTCTTAATATGAGGTCTGTGAATTTGAGAGAGAAATATCAACACTTGACCTTTGAGGGGAGTCTAGAAGGACAGGCAGCCCGGGGGGATAGAACATGTCAGGGAGCCTGTGCCTGCCTGCCCGCTTGCCTGTCAGCACCTTGACAGCCACAGTGCATATCTGAGGTAAAAAGCATGTTGGAGGCATCTCTAACGAAATTCGAAGGTAGGCATTTATTGAATTTTTGTATATATTCATTAAGATTCATTTTTCTTTCCGTTCAGTACAGTTGAAATGGCTAATCCCCGTCTCCTTCTTCCATTTAGCCACTGAGGTTATGATGAAAGGTTTTTCCGACACACACTCCTTAGAAAGCACGCACAGAGTTAGTTTATCAAAAAATGACAATAATGTATTCAACTAAACAAACTCTGGTTGACTTTTCCTTGTGCAATACGTCATGTGCCTTGTGCGCTGTCCTGTACCTTGTGCGATACGTTGTCCGACTTGTGCAGTTGGAAACATTATAAGCTCCACCATAACCTACCAAACACACACTTAGATCACCTATATAAAGTCCCACCAGGTGCAACCACTCACAGCAATTAGGTCAGCATCAGGTAGGTGACCAACCCCCACATCCCCAAAGGTACATACACAATAGATGGGACACAATCAAAAAAGCAAACAAAAGATTTAATACAAACATATTTCATAACATTCAACACATAATGTAAACACAAAATATCTCATTAACTGGTACTCTCAATCAAACTCAACAAATCTTAATATGGCTCCAACTAGGTAACATTATGTAGGTACATTATGTAGGTAACAACTGTAGGTAACATTATTGACAAACCAACAATTATGTAATATAAATAAATACTGCACATTACTCATTCTTCTGTTGCCCCTTTTCTACCACGGCATGCCTGTTCAGAGCCGGTGTCTAATATCGAACCAGTTCTTTGAGTTTCGACAGCAGTCGGCAAGGAAAAATGGTTCCACAGTGGCACCAACACTTGGCTGATCTGGAACCAAGAACTGCTTACGTCAAGGGCTGGAGGCGGGATTATCGTGACCAACGACAAATCTATACCAACCGATGCGTGGTAGCTAGCTATATTGACCTAGCGAGCTATCTTACAACAAAGGCATTAACAACATTAACATATTGCGTTCAGTGTTAATGATAATCAAAACGTGTTAGATAAGTTACCTTTCTTCTTGAACGTAATTGCCATCCATAGCAATCGCGACGAGCAGTACGAATACGTTGGACAAGTCATACATTCTATCTTCCTCATATGCTCAGCAGACATACACAGACACGTGCGAACGCGAACTTCGTAAGCCATTTCTATTCTAGTAACGGAGCAACTGGCTAGTAAGAGAACATGTTTAGAAAGTGTCTTTTGTTTTGTTTTTTTCATCCAAAATAGTGTTTATTTCAGATACTATAGTGGAAGATATTATCTTCATTTCCAATGAAGTAGCTGCCATCTTGTTGTGACATTTTTGTTTATCCTGCCCCTTCGTCACCCAACGTTGATGACGTTGACGGTTCCGCTTAAACTGGTATAAACGCGGGCTGGTTTGCCAGAAAGCACCACGGTTCTGAGATTCCAGAATGGGAACCGTAACCGGCACGGAGCCTTGCCAGTGTGAAAGGCCTAGCCAGAACTTGAACTAGGCTGCGTTGGTGGAAAAGAGGTAAGTGGTCTACTTCATTTAATTCTCAAGACGATCTGGTTGAGGTTGCTGGTCTCTTCAGTCTCCCTATTATACTACAGTACATCCTTAAATGACTTCCAGTGTGTCTAGTTTCATCTGACTCCCTGCAGTAATAAAGAGCTAATGGAGCCATGCCTGACTTCCCTTCCTCTGTAGTCATACTGTATAGATATGTACATTGCTCTACATGGCTCTTTCATGCTTCCCTCGACATTGATGTCTTATGTATGATCCATCTGCATAGAGAGCTGTACTGCATATCCAATTACATTAGCAAATAGCAAGACGTTTGAGAGACATGCATGCTCAGTTAGCCTGTTAGGTCCCTTTATGCCATGTCACCTTTGAAGTCTACCGTACAGTAGGTAGTGCTGCCGGTATGCTACTAGAAAGAACCGCCCACATCTGTACCCTAACACATCTCTTCCAATGCCCTTTTGTACAGTATCAGCTATTTCTGTCTTGTCATAAACATAAAGCGTGTATTGACTTGATCTAAATAATGTGCTTGATATAGTTGTGTGTGTGTGTCCATGCTTGCAGACAACAGACTGAATAGTGTTGGTTATTCTTCATCAGTTGTCCATGTGTAGAGTGTTTAAAGACATTGAAAAGCTGTTGCCTTTTCTTCACTTCTCACCCCCTGCCCCCCCCCTCCTTCCTTGACACCAAAGCGTCCCACAGGGGTAGGGCACCAGGAAATAGTATGTGTGAGAAGGAGAGATAGTGTGGGACTATCTGTTCAGGCTGAGATGAACACACATCATCAGACCTAGCAGCTGAAAGGGCAGTCATTCAATTGTTCCAACTGTTCAAACACCAACAGGGCACTCACTCCACTTTTGCTGTGTGCATTTTGCAAATGGATATTGAATAAATCAATCCAGGTTAACTATGTAGCTGTCAATGCCATTGAGGTGTTAAAAACAAAAAACAGGATTTTCATGAGATGCCTACAGTAGTTCTTCGGTATTCTTGTGTGAGGTGAGGCTGACCAACTTTACTTTCCAAAAAAGGATTTATGAAAATGATTATTACATTTGTCCCAGAGGAGTTAAAAACGTTGAAAGGGTATCATCCTGGTCTGATAAATGGTTAGAAGGCTGGAGCCTCTGATATTCTATTAATTCAGTTTTGATAGGTCTTGGCCCTCTGCTATAGCCTAAAGTGTCAAAAAACATTTCCCTCCTCTTCAGTAATATGCATACTGTAAGTCTAAATGACAGGGCAGGTATCTAAACCACAATGTTAAATATATTCAGAATTTGAAATTATTTAACTGATCTTGCTTGCGGTGTTTTGGGTAGGTCACATTGATAGTTTCCATGCTGGACTGGAAGAGGCAGCAATCATTCTACCATTTACCTGTATTGATCTTTTCTCATTGTCCTGCTTCATAATGCACTTGATACCAAATCAAGAGACAGACATCAATAATGTAATTCATTCATTCATCATTCATGTGATCTTGTTTTTCTAGGTTATTTACATTATGAATATGGAATATGGATTTTCAACATGCACCACTTATGTGCTGTTCTGTTGTGTTTTCCACCACAGGGATTGTTACTGCATCTGTCAGCCACTGTGGACGAGCCTTTGGCACCTCTGTACACATAAGCAGATGCCTGTCTGTTTAAATTGGCTCTATGGGTTCTGTAGGACAGCTGCTCAATCAGCAGTGCTGTAACGATGGGACATCAGAAGGGCACGTTCAAACTGATCCGTTTGTTAAGAAGTTGCTGGAATCCCTGAAAGAGATCATCTCTGAAAGGAATGGTTTGGCAAACATATGTTTGCTCGTTCTGATTCCTGATTAACAAACATGACAGGTCTTACACAACACCATACACGCGTAAGGATCTGTGGCCATTTTTATGATTAACAATGACAACTATGCAACATGTTGTGCTGATTTAAGTCTTACCATGTCAATGTATTCCAAGGCATTCGTTTGAGCAGTTATTTAGTATTAGCATTTCTCTTGCTACATGCCTGATACTGCATGATTAAGACAGCTGTCATTTATTGATACATGTCTGTCGATTAGCATAACCATGACAAAATCATATACTGTACATAAGATTTAGGATTAGGATTTTTACACTAAGGTTTAATGAAAAAAAGAGAACATTGGGTAATTATATAAAATACAAACATGCGTTCAGTGTAGGTGTATAGCAGTGCTTCAGAATCCCTTTGTCTCCAGGCAAAGCTTTCTTTTATTGTACGTTTTGGACAACGACCATGTCCCCTCCACTTGTGCCACAGTAAATGTCCTTGATGACTAGGGAGGTCACAACCTTTCTTGGATGCCATCTGGAGCATAGAGTGGCCAAAATAATGTCACTGGCCATAGAGAAAAACGACGTGTGTAGGACAGGTGGCTAGAGTTCTTTACTTCAATACATTTGGTCTCTAGGTCTCTCCTGTGGAATCCACTGGAGCACAGGTTTGAAGGCAAGTCAAAACATGATTTTTCTCAGAGACACGTTTAGTAAACACGTGCTCCACAACATGGCTCGCTCTCTGTCTTTAAGGCTTATTGGGTAACATCTCATGAATAATGCATCCACCTGTCATTTATGTTAGGTTGTTGTGTTTCAAAACTACCTCCTTCCATCCGTTGTTTTGGAACCCACCTGGCAAAACCCAACTGAAATGTCAGACTTTGAGTCATCTATTATCGTGCGGGATACCCTTTTAGACCACCCTCTCTTCTGAATGCTATGTTGTCACAATTCAAGGCCATGTTTGGTAAATTATGCAGCCCCTCAGTTCATATGCAAATCTTGACAGCTCGTATTTCACCTTTGAATGATGTAGCTCAGGAATGAATGCTAATATCTAATACGACATACATTAAAGAACAAAGGACCTACTATAACTATCCACTAGAGAAAGGGGGAATGGTAAACAATAACATAAACATTCACATAATATTATGGTTGACTTATGAGTAAAACAGGCTTTTTGAATAATTTCATTCTCATAGTGAGTTCCTCTGTGTGCTTTCACAGTCCACATGCAGCCTTTCCTGGAAGTCGTAATCAGGAGAGTGAGGCAGAATATGTAATTAATAACAACATCCTAGGAAGCACTTAGTAGGCTCTAAACTGGGCAAGATGCCAATCATATGTCAGAAAAAATAAACTCTAAAAAAGAAACAATGCATTAAATCAAGCTCTCGCGCAGAGCAGTGAAGTGCAGGGGAAGTACTGTAATGCTGTAGTGTTGCATTCTCAGTTTCTAGATACCATTCTCGACATGATGTCATTATAATCTACTATGTGCATGTTAACTTGACTAACATTCAATGTGCAACATTCATTATTGCTTTTTCCTGCATCGCAAGCATCACTCAAATCAGTTTCATACTTCCAATTAGCTGTGTTTTAGTTAGAGAGAGATTATGTATAAGGCATGTTGTGGACCAAACGAGCAGTTGTGCTCTCTCGCTGCAACACGAGGGGGTGGCTGTGGCGCAGGAGGTAGAGCCGCTGTCTAATGATCGCATGGTCGGCAGATCGGCGGTTCGAGCCCCGGCTGGCCACATGTCGAAGTGTCCTTGGGCAAGACACTGAACCCCAAATTGCTCCCAGTGAGCGGGCCAGCGCCTTGCATGGTAGCTTGCCGCCATTCGTGTGTGAATGTGTCTGTGAATGGGTGAATGAGAGGCCGTTGTGAAGCGCTTTGGATAAAGGCGCTACATAAGTGCAGTCCATTTCCCAACACACTATCATTGCGAAACCTCCTTCTAGGCAATGTCCTATTTCATCAAAATAGAAGACGTCAAGGGAGTCCTCCTTTTTAATCAAGATATGAGACGTCTAGATAAAAAAAAGCCTCTGATATTCTCTTAATTCAGTCGTAATAGGTCTTGGCCCTCTGATAGCCTTAAGTGTCAAATAACAGGGCAAACGAACACGAATGAGCACTTTCGTCCCAAAAAAGTCCCAAAGCAGATCTGAACGCGCCTTCCTCCCTCCTCCCCCTGACACTCCTAACCTACCTAAAGCATTCATTCCTTTGCATCATCTCTATGATAATTATGTCTTATAATATGATTAATCATTTTGTATAAATAGCTATATATAGACGATATAGACTATATAGGCGACACAGTCCTAAAATGTAAACAAGACATGTACTTCTCACCAACACTCACAGAGTACAAAGCAGGACAAAAACAATCACGTATCGAAAAACAAGCTGAGTAATATGAAGAAGAAGAAAACACTTTTTTTGTCATTTGCGGGACTTTCACCAGCCACCGACACATTTGACCAATAGAAAACATTTCCTGGCCTGCTCTGTTCAGGTTGTTTTGTGTTGGCGTCTAATGATAGCAAGGTTGGTGGTTCGATCCCTGGCTCCTTGTATCAAGGTGTCCTTGGGCAAGACACTGAACCCCAAATTCCTCCCAATGAGCGAGCTGGCGCCGTGCATGGTAGTTTGCCGCCATTGCTGTGTGAATGAGAGGCCAGTGTAAAGCGCTTTGGAATAAGGTGCTATATAAGTGCAGTCCATACTATCTCTACAGTGTGAATATCAACTCCTCATGTTGGAATCTATGACACATATAACGTTTAAGAGAAGTTGCTTTAACTAGGGACTCAGTTGATCAGTTGTTTTTCACTCTGAATGTCACCATGTTCCCTAAGGCCTCTGAGTCACAATGTGTTCCTTCTCAAAGTGATATTCACTGTGCTATGTTTTTCTCAGTCATCTTCAATCCGTGCATTCGCTTTTTCTAGGGAAACTGTATTAGTCAATGATTGTGGTTTTCTGTACCTTCTCTTCTGCCCTTACCGCCCTTACCGCCCTGGCTGGATAGAAGCCAGTACAGAATCAAGTACTGGGAAAAGGACTGACAAAACTATTTTGTCAAGTTCTCCAACCACCAGGGCTATGAAACAAAATGCCTTTGCTATGAGATGCAATCAAGGGCCTTTGGAGAGAGAGACATACAGTGTGAATGTCTCTGGAGTTAATGTTTGGTAGAAGTGACATTAACAGCAGCTGTTAGGGGACCGTGGAGTGACCTTAATAGTTGTCTGAAATAGCTGGCATCATTACCTTCTTACCTAAATGATTTATTAGCTATTGTTTCCATCACCAGGAATGTGACCTGTAAAACCCATCTATAGTGGCCTATACACTTACAGTAGGTACCCAAGCACTCACACATGCGTGCAGGCACACACACACACACACACACACACACACACACACACACTCACACACACACACACACACACACACACACAAACAAAAGGTTTTTCCGCAGCCTCAAGGCCAACACTCAGAGGGTAACCAACAGCTACTTTCCCCCAGGTGATCAGCCTTATGAACAAGCCTACTCTAGATACATCCCATGCGTACGGACTACCTGAGCTTAAGCTCACAGTTACTTTGCTACTGTCACCTTTTATGGAATTATGCCTAGTGCCTTATTGTCTACAAATTGCACACTACTGCTAATTGTAAATAATCGTATTTGTCACTTATGTCCTATACTATTGTCACTTTGTTTATTATCTTGAATTATGCCTATTGCCTTATTGTCTTGTGCTGCAATGTCAGGAATCGAAGCCTAAGCCTTATTCGTTCACACTTGCGACGTAACAATAAACTTGAAACTTGAAACACTGTTGTAAGACATATCATTGGTCGATAACAATCAAGGAAGGTGACAGAGGCACAGCGCTAGCACCAGTACCAGTCTGACCCAAACACAGGAAATCTCCCTATAGCCCTCTAGCCAGAGTCACAATCACAGGAGGACAACCGACCTGCAGCAGCTGCTCATGAAACATTCATCTCACTTGCACTTTGATGCGTGGACCCTCATTGTCTGGCATGCGCACAGAACAGCTCAGGCCGCGTGGCAGCTGGGGCGGCCAATTCATAAGCGGAGCGGTTTAAAAAAAAAAAAATCCACTGTGTGATTTATGAATATGATTTTCCAGAATGATCCCATTCATTTTGAACTTCACTGAGCTGTGTTAGTGGCAGGGAGTTTGGTCATGCAATTTCAGAGAGAGAGAGAGAGAGAGAGAGAGAGAGAGAGAGAGAGAGAGAGAGAGAGAGAGAGAGAGAGAGAGAGAGAGAGAGAGTGGAGGAGAAAAAAATGCTGACCATTGTTCTAATAGAAAAACACATTGGTGCTGTAGAAGGTGCCACGATTGTTCACTCACTCAGTCAGGAACAGAGTGGAAGTGCACTCCAGAGTTTGCCTTTGTGATGAACCTGGGGCTGCTCCTGTAGTGCTAGATGTTTTGAAGTGGAGGAGGTTCCTGCAGTTTTCCATGGACGCTGTCGTGACCTGATGTCAATGACCTGTCAAAAATGTGAGTTCGGAAAGGCGACCGTGACATACCTCGGTAAAGAGGTTGGGTGCGGTGTAGTGCGCCCTGTGGCGACCAAAGTATCTGCAATAGCTGCGTTTCCAGCCCCTACCACTCGGCGTGAGTTGCGCCGGTTCTTGGGAATGGTTGGGTATTATCGGGGTTTCTGCCGAAATTTTTCCACTGTGATTGCGCCATTGACCAGTCTACTAAGTCCTAAAATGTCGTTCCTTTGGTCTGCTGAATGCCACTGTGCATTTGAGTCAGCCAAAGTATTACTGTGTAGTTCACCTGTTCTCTCTGCTCCAAACTTTGAGAAGCCCTTCAAGCTGGAGGTTGATGCCAGTGCCGTTGGTGCGGGTGCTGTGCTGATACAGGAGGATGCGGATGGAGTGGATCATCCCGTCTGTTATTTCAACCGTAAATTCCTTCAAGCTCAGACCAGGTACTCGACCATCGAGCTGGAGACATTAGTCTTACTATTGGCCTTACAATATTTTGAAGTGTATGTGGGGTCTAGTACTTACCCCGTGGAGGTGTTTACAGACCATAACCCTCTGGTTTTTCTCGACCGCATGTACAACCATAATCACCGCCTTATGCGTTGGGCCTTGCTGGTTCAAGGTTTCAACTTGGTTGTACGCCATAAGAAGGGGACAGAGAATGTCATAGCTGATGCACTTTCTCGTGCTTAGATGCAGAGATTTGTTTGATTGGCAGACCGTTAACTTTTTTTTTTCCTGAATTTGATGTAACTTGTTTTTCTTTGTTGTGTTAGTGGCTTCATGATTTTTGGGTTGTTGATAGTGGGTAAGTGCACTACCCCTATTGGCCTTTAATATCACAAACCCTGGGTTTGCTCTTTATGGGTGGGAGTGTTACGTCCCTGTCTGTTTTTGCTTTGTGTCTGTAGGCACGGCTACACCAATACGTTTTTTTGATAAACGTTTTTTGTATATAAAAATATCACCTTCCAGACGAGCACGTTTATAAAATATCTGCATCCAGATGCATACGTATGAACGCAATATAAACGCTGTCATTGAGCATTCCACACCAGTAGTCGGCGATATAATTTTAACCCCATAGCTCCGCTGGCCAATCAGACGCCAGGAAAAGCTAAAGCGGTTCTTCCGCGTTACATCCGCGAAATACAAAATTCCAATCGTAAACAACATGCCGCCTCGGGGAGCAAAGGAGCCGTTCATTTGGACAGACAGTGAAGTAGAAGTATTGTTGAGTTTAACTATTGAGTACAAAGTACAAAAAACATATGCAACCATTGACTGGGAGTCTTGCCATTTTCAACAATTTTTCTTGCCAGTGTTTGAAACTTTTTGTTGGACAGCTCCTATGTTTGTAAATCCGTCAAGATGACGTTTTATTTATTTTCTTACAATATTTTGTATGCACTGCAACATTACCCAGTGAAAAAACAAAATAAACATTCTTTATTGTACCTTTGAATTGTATGTCGTAATTATTATGTCGCAAATAATAAACAAAAATGTCTTCACTTACAGAAATAAGAGTGTGTAATAATCTACTGTGGCTCTCTACATTGTCTTTCTCTTATGCACCTCTCCTAGTAAGTAATGGCAAAAGCCCCAAAAAAGAATAGCAATGCACAATTTACATAAACAGGACTTCTGTATAATATCTTCACTTACAGAAAAGACTAATCTAATGTTCTCTTAAGTGCTTAAGTGCTGTCGGTGGTAGTAGAGGAGCAACAGTACATTTGGCTGTAAAAGCCCAATCAAGCTCAATAGCTTCTGCAGCACGAACGCAACAACCCTTGTTGTTGTTGTTGGCTGGGTTGGCGCATGCGGGTTACAGAAAACAGCTGCACTGCGCATCATCTACGCGCATGATGACGTGACGAATACAAAAAACTCGTCTATCTCGTCCAGACGTCAACAAATATACAGCGTTTTTTAAGGATCTTCACTCTGGCAGGCGTTTTTAAACACCTTCGTTTTCAGAGGGCAAAAACTCGTTTGCGTCTGGACGAACCCCCCAAAACGAATAGAAAAATCCACGTTTGTCAAAAAAACGTATAGGTGTGGACAGGGCCACAGTGTCCCTCTCTCTCTCCCAGGTGTTCGTGATCCCTTGATTGTCTCCCTGTTAATCATCCATCATCAAGTCCACCTGTGTTCCTGTCCTGTCAACCAATCACCTGTCTACCTGTTCCCTATATATGTGGCTGTTTGTTACTTGTGTAGGTTAGAGGGAAGAGGGGTGAGGTTATGTTTGTTTCATTCTATTTTTAGTAATTCTGTTTCATTCTGTTTTGTTAGTATATTAGTTGGTTGCTACATTTGTCTGTCTAGTGTTTGTTTGGTTACCTATGGTCCCCGGTTGCCTTATCCTGGGAGAGGGCTAGGTAAGATACCCTGGGGTTTACATCACATCATGTAGGTAACTGTTTGTTAAACACACTAGGTAAGAACGAGCGGATGTCACTCATCCTTTGTAGCAGTTAGGTTTAGGTTCCGGGTAGATTAGTTAGCAGTTCTGTTAGTTAGCAGTTATGCTAGATTAGAGGTGTAGGGAAGCATAGGGCTGTGGTTTTATTGTGACACCGTTCGCAGCCTTCTCCCTCCCTTCCTACCCTCTGTTTATTTTACCCGGTTTAGTTTTTGTATTATCCTCCCCCCCTGTTTCATGTATGTTTGTATGTCCATGTTTTTCACTATTATTATTATTTTTTAGTGGCAAAATAAATCATTTTCTTTAAGGTTACCTTGTTGTCGGTCTGAGAGTGTTTGAGCACCACACACGCGGTCAGTTGCTTCACCAGTGCTTGTACACAGGCTATGTTGCAGTCCTCCCTCCTCCCTAGTCTTACATCTGAGGGAGGACGTAACAAATGGGGGCTCGTAAAAAAACGTGACGCTGAACGTGACTGGATTCGGCTATTGTTTGAATGATTAGATGACACCTCATACTAGCATACAGACTGTCATCTTGTTGATTTTGGAAAACATGTCTTTCACTTTAGACAAACTACCTTGTGATATTGATAACACTCTTGGGAGTTTGATATCTTGTTGGACTACAGTATCATATTATATATAGTACGTTGTTTCCTTCCTGCTTAATCTGTGTGTTTATCCCATGAGCACATCTTCTATTAAGCGACAGGATATTTCCCATAAATGTCTTTGGATGTGGGGTGAATATCAAGTGGAAACTTGAACCATGAAAGTAGACTGAAAAGTGTGTGTGTGTGTGACTCAGTCCTTGCACTCCCTGCCATTTAGTACCCTGGACCATGCTATTATTACTGGGATTTCTTTATGCCTTCTGAGGTGAGGGTGGAATAGAAAGGAGCATGTTTCCTCAATGAGCCTTGGCTTAGCATTTAGCTTGGATTAATTTCTATTCCAATACATCAGTAAGAGTGGTGTCAGAGCTGTGTGTGTGTGTGTGTGTGTGTGTGTGTGTGTGTGTGTGTGTGTGTGTGTGTCTGTGTATACATGCTAGGCTACATTGACACTCACTCACTCTACATTGACACACTTGAAGCTAGTATAGGGACATTCAAACCTAACTTGATTTGTTATCTCGCTTCTGATCCATTTAGATGTATGCTGATCCCTCCCAGTCAGTGGATGAAAGTCAATATGTAAAAGGTTACAGGAAATGGATGGAAATAGAATTCAGGAGGTGGACACTGACATTGATTTAATATGGTTATTATGAGACAGGCTAGTATGACAGTTTAATTAACATGCCAATACTTATCATGGGGGGACACCCACAGGCATGTCTCTACGGTGGACGTCCATTAGAGATGGTTTACTCATGTTCGGACACTGGAGGCCGTTAGCCTTCTGGCATGAATGCCACATTGTTGTGCAATAGCAGCACAATGGAAACTCTTGACATGTCAATGTCATTCAATCCATGACAAATTAACTATCGGTATAATGTATATGTCCGTCACTGGTAATAATGTAGGCATAGCCTTGCGTTTTGTCACGATGCTGTTATTGTGGACTTCATCATGGTTGTCAAACAACAGAAGGAATCAATTCAAATCCATCCCCACTGGATCTTCCTTCAGACATGGCCCTATAGCTGCAGTCCTCGTTGCTGGGTCCTATACGTGTAAAAAACATATTCACAAAAGGATAGAGTATGCCACCATTACCTATAATAGTTTTAATCGTTTTTTTTTCTCCATCTGCTCTGATGGGAACCTGAGTGTATGGCAAGGCCTTGGGTTCCTGGAAACAGAACAATGGGTGCTGCTGATGCAAGCTTGTTCCACTCGTTCTCCTTGTGGGTGAACCCACGCTGAGAACAGAGGACCTCTTTTGTCACGTGAAAGACTTGAAAGAGGGGAATATCAAAAGCATCACATGTAGAGCATTGGCAATGGAGAAGGATTTTGGTGGCTGTGTGTGCTTTTTTCCTAGTTGGACTTGAGATCAAGGTGAGGTGAAACGTTCTAATCATTACAGCTTTTTTTTTTTTTTTTTTTTTTTTACAGTGTTCTGTTTTTTCTTTTCGTTCACACAGAGATATGTTTATGAATTCTCTAGATTGGAGTGGGCATATTTGAGAACTAACACGAGTGTGCAGTCTCGAGTGAGTATATTTTCAAAGCGTCTAATTTGCGATTTAATGGATTGTAAATTGTAGTTTTCCGCACTGTACCTTTGGTGGTTTCTGTTTGATTTGCACAGTGGGGTGAACCTGAGTGAGGGAGTTTGGCGCTTGATTAGAAACTGACAGTCCTGTTGCATGACTTATTCAGTTCAGATGGCAAAGCTGGCTGGGCAATCACCTGGCATACAAAACTGCTGATTCTGATCACACCCTGCCAACTATTCCCATCCTGAAAATGCAGTGCGAGAAACTGTTAAATTATATTGATTGAATCCCGACCATGGAGTTCAAGAGCCTCACAACAAAGTATGTCAATCTTGCATGACTCTAAATACAGGTCCATTCATGTTGTGACTGCCTGAGTGAAACTCGTTTTGCTATAGAAATCAGGTCCTCATCTCAACAGATGAAGAAATAATTTGTAACTTTATGTTAAATAACTGCCAGAGATGATATCCACCTCATTTAGATGTTCACTGAACTGATGAAATGTCTAGCACCCAGAGGCGTAATGTGTAGGCCTAACTGTGAAATGCTCAAGAGGCTAATAATGCACTATTTCATTAGAACAGTCATCGATGAGTGGGTTTGTGATTGGCTGGATAATAAACAGCCCTGGCTGGGGAGTAGCTAGACGCCTCTTCTCATGTCTTAGTTAGGACAATCATGCATGAAATATGCACAAAAAGTGTTTTTCATTCGAATATGTCCAATATGAGCAATGCTCCCAGATGTCTTGATGTTTTGACAGGGTATGACAATTTATTTCACAGATTTGAGTCATACATAGTTTATTTTTTTATACACCCAGCCATTTATCCAGATATAACAGAACCAATAGAGTTCAAATCATTGTCAAAAACTTGTGCTGTTCCCCAAAGGTTTTGACGTCAAGTATCCAGAGTATGACAATCTTTCATCTATTTTTTCCTGACCATTATCTATCCTAATGTATCTCTAAAAGTGGGTTTGTACTTTCAAATAGTAATGAGAACAGTCTGGAAAACATTGGATTTGATTGTTTTTATTTTCAGCTCAAAGGAATGCAGACACAGATCCTTTTTTATTTATGTTTTGTTGTTGATGCATTTAATTTCGAGTGTGGCTTGAAATGGGTTATCTTCAGTCAAGGATGGAGTCGGAGCGTGAGGAAACAATGCCCTGCCGCTGACAACATATCGTGACGTTAGAATTATAAGGTTCTTTCTCCATTTTTGGTCAAAATTTAGTTTTTTACATAATCTGATCCATTAGGTGTTTATTAATGCCTGTGTGGTGTTATTTTTTAAATGTTGAATTTGTTTTTGTTAGTAATTCATAAAATACATCTCACAAAACATAATGGAATGTAAAAACTTTGACGCTCAATATCTCTGAACTACCCTAAACGGAGATAGAACCTTATAATTCTAAGCTCACGAAATATGTGTTGCACCTATTATGAACTTGAATCTTCATTGTGTACTGATGTTGTTGTGTAATTACTAATAATTATAATAATGACAAATAATTAAATAATAATTATTATAAACAAATTATATTTGAACATAGCTTGTTGCAAGAAGGTAAATAACGTAATTGGCAGGCCAAGGTAGTGCACTATTGTTGATGCTGGCCATTTGTACAGACTAAATGAAACAAGATTTGAGTATTATCATTACATAACGATGGGCAGTATTTCTGCTCGATATTAAAATGATATTAAGATGACATTAAACATGATATCAACAAGATTTTTTATTTTGACATTGGATTCATTTGAGAAAGCATGCAAATGAGTTACGGAATATGCTAACTACGCTTCAAAAAAGTTAAGTTATACAGCAACATCACTGCACACATATCTGACACTCTAAAAATGTAATACAAAAAAACCCAATTGCCTTGCAGTTTCTAAAGTTCTTGTTCGCAATTGTTAGCAATGTAACCCAATGCTCAGAGTGTTAAGCTGATTGTTAAATGAACGTCACAGAAGTGTATTTAAGAAGTGTGGCGGGGTTAGGGCTGCATGCTCGGATGCAATTATGACAGGACATGAATAATTAGTCCAACCAAGTAAAGTGGAGCAAATTTCTCCCGGACTGATGGACTGTACTTAACAGTGTTCTGAGGTGGCTGAGCTTGAATTGGTTGGCATAATTGTATTAGACTTGGCCTTTCTCACAAGGTCCACTTTAGCAGACCAAACCATCATAAATCATGTTTCTCTTTCTAAAAAGCACAGTGGGCCGGTACTAATTGCACAAGAGATAGAGAAGAGATAGAGTGAGGCCTAAAACACACTATCAATATATCTTGCAATCTTATCCCATGCCAGATCTTCATTAGCTCCTGTAGTGAGCTATGCTGCTTTAAGTTGAAGACACTTACTCATTTTTGCAGAGGTCTCAGAAATGCAGACAAACAGACAGAGAGACAGGCAGCAGGCAGAAAGACAAACAGACTTCTGAATGAATGAATGAATGAATGAATGGTCTTTATTGTCATTGATATAGTACAGGTACCAAACAACGAAATTTGGGAGGGGGGGCTCCCCTGGTGCTAGGAAAGAAAAAAAAACTAAAAAAACAAGAAGGGAAAGGAGCTGGTTTACATAAATAAAGGCTATGTACACTATCCACTATACTATACTGTACAGATAAAACGACTAGGGTTGTCATATTGCACATAGTGTTATTGCACATTCATTTAAAGTGTCGCAGTTTGCAGGCTTGAAATGTACACATTTGTGCCTCAGCACTACACCTGATTTTTCAATCCAGCAGCTGCCATCTGTCCGTATGTTCTGTATATGAATTAATACAAAAAGCCAATTTTTTATGAACTCTTATGACCTGGTTTGTATGAAAAGCTCAGAATGCGACTTGCATGGTGATTAGACAGTATTCTGTATCAACTTTGAATGGTTAAGCCTAGGGGAAGGCATTAGCAAACAATCATCAGAAACAAGAATTAGCATGAACAAACCAAAAAGTGTCCCAACCATGATTCGATACAGCTATGGTTCAGCTATGTTGAGATTGCAATTGTTGGGCATGCTAAATGCTGCCTTTCGTATTGAAATGCCAGTATAAATGGTCCATTTCATGTCCAGTCGGTGACATTCGTAGCTTTTTCATCACCTGGGTCGTAAAAGTTCATACCAATAATGTGACAGCAGCTGGTGAAAGCAGGAACAAGTCGGCAACCAATCAAAATGTTCTGAGTTTCATTCAGAAAAATGTAAATAGATTTTTTTTTAAAAAATCAATTACACACTCGCTAGTCAAGCCAAAACATTGCAATGCAATGGATTCGGTGAGTAATCCCCACTACTCTACACTAACTAGGTAGTAGTGGGAATTACTCACCGAATCCATTGCATATTATGGTGTGCTGATTTCTGTATGAATACATACGAAGAAAATTTGAGATCCCGTTGAGCAGATAAACAGACAGACCCACAGACAGACAGATAGACAGACTGTGCCATGACACATGTTGGAGGCCTGGAGAGCTCCTACCAGAAAATGCCAGGTGGCATTAGCATAGTGGCAGTGACTGCCCTGAGAAACATAGCTAGTGGAGTTGGGGGTCAAGGGGGAGAGATGGAATGTCTCCTTTAATCAGCTGACTCTTACCATGCCCGTCACTGTATGCCAGATCAATTTCACAGCACTATTAGGCGAAAATCAACAAACTAAATCCACTGCAACAATGGGGAGATGTCATCGGATTAGGCGTTTTAAGATTTAAAATAGCTTTTTTGGGGTCATCGAATTGAGGCTTATTTATAGGTCGAAATGAAAACCTGGGTCCTATCTGGAGAAACCCTTATCTACAGTATCCAGTACAGTACACAAACCACCCTGTGAGGAAGAAATAGATTGTGAGAGATTCATTGTATAGCCGATTCACTGGCCTGATGGGAATGAAGTCACGGTCAGCAAAAAGGGAATTAGAGGACAAGGAACAGTTTGGTCTGTTAGGCTAAATGTTATTGATCAGAGGCCTGAACCATTAATCTTATATGGTCCGGCGTGGGGAAAGCTAGCATGCTCCATCTGACCAGGTGACATTCAATGAAACCTCCAAATGATGAGATATGAGGGGGCCAAGGAAATAGTGACCTTTACAGGTTAGGGCCATCTTCTGTTGTTTTTCCTCCTTTTCTTCTTGACACGGATTACTGTATGTCATATTGGCGTTTTGGCGTTTTGAGTGTCGTATGTTGTCTTGACCCACTGCTTTTTTGAGACGTGCAGATGTAATGTATACCTTTGCATGAAGCTTGCATTCATTTCAAAATTGATCAGCATAGTAACATTCATCATAATTGTCATAATAATCCTCATCATAATCATTATCCTCATCTATCACCCAGATGAAATGCAGTACATTCGTGTGAAATGAAAACGCAAAACCTACGGTACACAATTAATGAACACGGTGAACTTATGAAGGTCTGACATGAAACCATTTGCAGCTTGCATACATTCATAGTTTTGCTCAGTATTCTCTCTCCGGTGGATTCTTTGGGAGGACAGTACATTCGTTTCACAAACCTTGGATTAGAAGCCCCCCATTATGGTCGCTGTCTATGAGTGATTGCCTGCATGCTGAGATGAAAGGGTAGCCTGGGAACTGAGGCGATGAGGCGAATGGGACGCGATAATGAAATGAAATGAAGCGTGAACATTGGCTGTGGCTGTTATCACTTAGGAACATGGGAAAGGGGTAAGGGGAGCCCTACCGGAAGGACCTGAGAGAGATCTCTCAGCTTAGCCCATTTCCCTCCTACCTTAATGGACCCACTTGCATCTGCTTGCATCTGGGAGTTCATCAATATGCTAAATACATTTTAGCCCTCTTACTTCAGGGTCATAGGAGAGGAAAATATGGAGGTATCTGTATGGGATATTTTAGGAACAAACTTCCACACCAATCTCTAATTCCTACTGTAACTTGGATGGACTTCATTTTGGCTGTAGGACTCTTTAAAGTAAGATCATATATCTGGTCAATTAAATCGTTTAATCATGTCTTTATTTATTTTACAGTAAAAGCAATCATTAGGATCTTGACAATTGCAGCTTTTATATCATTTTTGAAGTTTCAAATGCCTGGGTCTTTGAGCTTCCTTTACTTTGGTATTCAAAGTTTGCTTTGGACACACATCAAGAGGAACGCATGCACTGTGAGTACAGAGATGGTTTTTAATGATGCGCTTTAGTCACACTAATAGCGAAAAAAAAGTATTTAATTGAGGATAAGATAAGCAAGATAAGCACCCAAGAGAGCATGAAACTGGATAGGCACTCTCAGTTGTGTCTCCATACACCTCTGGTGAGTAGAGGTGATTTGAAATACTGCCAACAAAGTTTCCTCCTAAAGGGTTGTTACTCTGAGTGATGCTGTGTCCTCTAGGCGCTCTTGTGGACCTGGGTCCTGTGTGAGTGAAATATCCCCATACGGTGGATTCATAAGGCGCTGTGCCATTTAATTATGGTCACTCCGATCGCACAGACCCGGGGAATTAAAAAAAAGGTTGAGCCATACCATAAAGGCAGTCCTTGGTCAGCCCTGAAGGACCCCAGTGGTTTTTACAGCCCAATACTACAGATTGAATGAAGAGTCAATTATAGCACCCTTGATCGGACTGTTACAATCAACCCACACAGAAGGTTGCATCTCCTCTGGCCAGCATGTGAGGGAGAGAGGCCTGAGGGAATCGCCTTCAGTCCTACTGACAGGCCGTTCCTATTTCCCTTCCCATCAAGAGAAGAAAGTCGGAGGCAGGCTGCAAGGAAAATACACAATGCTTAATAGATTGGTTTAACTAACTTAATGGATAGTTTTTACCGGGTTATTAACTGTAGGCTATGTTATGGTGGTTTCCTATCCTAGTTATACTATAGTAGAGGGCAGCTGTGGCACAGGAGGTAGAGTCTAATGATCGCAAGGTTGGCAGATCGGCGGTTCGAGCCCCGGCTGGTCAGTGTCCTTGGGCAAGACACTGAACTCCAAATTGCTCCCAGTGAGCAGGCCGGCGCCTTGCATGGTAGCTTGCCGCCATTGGTGTGTGGATGGGTGAATGAGAGACCGTTGTAAAGCGTGTTGGATAAAAGCGCTATATAAGTGCAGTGCATGTTTTTTGTTTTTTATTATTTGGTTAGGGTCATCCTTTTATCTGCCTGATATTGCGTTGATGCCATGTCTGTGGGTCCAGGTCCATAATTGCCCGCGCATCACTACTGATTAGAAAACAACTTTGTAAATGGCTAAATTACTTTAAAAAGTAATTCTTCTGCATGTCTGTGATGTGTGTTTTTTATTGTTTAAACATGTTTATAATCTGAAAGTGTTTAATTTTTAAAATCAGTATAGATTTCAGTGACTCAATGTGTGTGTGATGTGAGCCTATCAAACACTGGTACTTAATTATTTGTATAACCTTATCACTTCCCCCGCCACCACTGCAGCTATGAGATAAATACAAAAATAAGTCATTTCAAGTTTTTAGATTTATTGATGTTGAATTTGCGATCACAATGATAAATAGGAGTTTAGCTTTTAAAATATCAGCTCGGAAATTATGTAAATGACCTCAAATCAATCCAACATTCAACAGCAATTATCAAACAACTTACTTTAATGAGTTATCCTTTGTGCTGTGTAAATTGTTATTACTTCAGTTACTTTGAAGGGACTGCTCTTTCAGTTAAGAAAAGCCCTTTTATCCATTTGTAAGACTGCTAGTCATGCACAGGCCATCTGTGGTGTTGATCCCATTATACGTGTTTGGAAAAAACTGCAGGCCTCAATCACAAATGAATGGGAAAGACTGGCATCATGTAATTACTGTAGTTGTTAGCATTCAATGGCATTCGATTATATTTAATAACATTAACTCTGACGATTGTATCTTTCGATACGATTGTATCTTTCGATCTAAACAATAATGTGTATTGACTACCAACCCCTTTTAAGACGTAAAAGGATATGACAAAGTTTAGATTTGAGTGTGAACTATCCCTTTAACTGACTTTAATCATGCATGGGATTCAACTCCTCCCTATGAATATAATAGCCTCTGTTTTGCATTAACTCCAACATCAATTCAGCCATGAGCCACTTGTTCTTTCCTAGAAAGATTGTGAAAATAATGTATTCCAAAGACAAGCATTCGTGTAATTCCTTTACAGCCTTGAATCTATGCATTATCAGTCTCGTGATTGATGGTGTGACATACCTATTTCAATAAAAGCTGTTATAACCGTTAACATAATACCAACCCACAAGCATCAGCAATTCATACTGTACCTGTTTTTGTCTCTTTCAGTTATCACTGGAGCTGAAACAGTGCCTTGAGATGTTTTTTCCCCCCCACTAATGGTCGGCATAATCCATTTATGAAAGAGAATTATAAAACCCACCAAATGTATTTTAATCTCAAGGTGCCTGGAGTTTCCTCAGCCTGAGGCTAACATACTGTACCATACTGGGTTCACTTTGCCATCGTTAAGTCAACCGTAGAGGATGACCACAGATGTTGACACAGTATTTAATACCATTTTTAATACAGAACAAATGTCTGTATGAGATTTTAGTTCGGCAAAAAAAAATCTTTAGCGAGATTAACATGGTCCATCCCATGTTTTTGTATGAGATACTTTTGAGCATGTTGCTATGAATGTCATGACTCCCCTTCTGATGGCTCTATCTAACAGCGGCTCAGTTGATTATACCAGAATCACCACCACCCGTGCTATTCAATTCAAGAGAGGCTCTCCAAACATGATTGATTGCAGCAACACACTGAGAAAGGCTTGCCAGTTGAATTCATATGGCCCCATTACTGATAATCTCATGTATCAGATATGGACATGGTGTAGGCCAGGGATAAATACATATTACAAGGAGACGCCAAAGCCTGCCACACACACACACACACACACACACACGCACGCACGCACGCACGCACGCACGCACGCACGCACGCACGCACACACACACACACACACACACACACACACACACACACACACACACACACACACACACACACACACACACACACACACACACACACACACACACACACACACACACACACACACACACACACACACACACACACACACACACACATACACACACACACAAACAACTCACCACATTCAAGACAAATAGTGGTGGAAGCAGATGGTTTAACATAATGTCCTTCAGTCATAATCATTTCTGGTATGTATTGATGTATTGTTTTCGTGCTCAATGTTAAGTTACATTTATTAAGTTTGGGCGATTCAACTCTACATCAATACTTAAGCATAATTCAAATTGAGTTACGAATGCCCTTGTTGCAGAAAATAGGGCAATTCATCTTATTGTTTGTGTACATAAACAATTTGACAGGTGCTTATTTGGCTAGGCTTCATTACAACTGTGCCTCCAGAAAGTAATGCACTGCAATTGATTAATTGTGTAATTACCGACCCATCCTCCTGCTGCAATGACTCTGTAATGTGCTAAAAGCCTGTTACCTAAATGTGCATTATAAATTGAATAATCTAAGCTCAGAGGCATGCATTTGTTTGTGCACGAATTCTATATAATCTAATGGACCTTCCCAAAATAAACCTGTTGCAGAAAAAATAGCTAGGGGATTGATCGTCATTGGGGGGGTACATGGAGGTACTTGGGGGAGAGTCATGGGTTTTGAATTTCAGTCCGGGGGAGGTACTAAGTGTTTTTTTAATACATTCAAGGGGAGGGTCATGCAATTTGCAATGTATTGCTTCAGGGACGGTCATCAATTTTCATGTTTTAGAGGTCCGATTTCCTCCATGTACCCCACATCCTAAATAATGATAAGTAATGATGATGAGCACTTAAGGAGCAGACTAAACCCTGTGTACTGTATATACCATGTACCCTATTTAGAAAAACTAAAATATTTACCTGCAATATCCCTGGGGTAGTGGTGGTCTAGTGGATAGTGAGTTGGACTTGGGATCGGAAGGTTGTGAGTTCAAATCCCGCCTGAAACCACACCACTACTAGTGTGCCCTTGGGTAAGGCACTTAGCCCTCAGTTACTCCAGGGGGAATGTCCCTGTAATTCGTAATTGTAAGTCGCTTTGGATAAAAGCGTCTGCTAAATGGCAAAATTAAAATTAAAATTAAAATAATTAATTAATTAATTAATATTGAGGGCCATTCATTGTACCGTGCCGTAACACAATCAGTTGTCTTGAGTTAGTTATACAGTCTATCTGGTATGGATCACAGAACAACACTACATTTTTGAGAGTTGATTACACGTTTCAAACTGTATGTGTCTCTGACATGACACAGGAAAACAATAGTCTGTGTATATTGATGGATCATTGTGTCAAAGGGCTACATCAGTCATTTAGATGAATGCTATGATACCAGTGATTAGGTTGAAATGATCACACAATATTGATTGAAGTCGGCTCAGGAAGGTCAAAGGGCAGGTGCTGTAACTTCCACCGGGGACTGATTGATAGAGGGCCAGGCATTCCACTTCACTCAATGTCACAAACACAAATCCATTCTTCTTCTATGGATACATGAGTACATACAGAAACAAGGGGAAGGATTTACACTTGGTGGTGGAAACAGTTGGTTTAACATAATGTCCTTCAGTCATAATCATTTCTGGTATGTATTGATGTATTGTTTTTGCACTCAATGTTCAGTTTACATTGATTAAATTTGGGCGATTCAACTCTATATCAACACAACATATTTTCAAACTGAGTTACGAAAGGCCTTGTTGCAGAAAATAGAGCAATTAAATCTTATATAACAAACACATACAAAGATATGTAATTATGTAATAAGTTAATGCTTTAGATTATAGATGCAGCAATTGAAACGAGTTGGCAACACATACTGTTTCTCCATGATGTTGTTAGTGAGATTCCATCGCAGTCTTCGTATCTACTGTATGCATTACACACACTAACATCGAATGGGCCCATCACATGCTCAACTGATTGAAGTGGCTCTCCAGTTACAGTTGAGCTTGAAGGAGGACTTAGAAAATATATAAATATATACAGTACATAACATAAAATGAAAAAAAAGAAACTATCCCTGCTTTCCATCCTATCTCACGAGTGCGATCCCAAGACCTATCACCACAGCCTGTATCAACCAAGTGTCCACAGCCTGAGAGGGGCGGGTTGACACTTTGCTCCCCTCCACGATGTTCAATCACTGGCTTAGCCTGTGATTTCTTAGTTGGCCCTGCCCGGCTCCTTACCTAGGCTCTCAAGACATGATGGATGAAAACAATCAGCCAGAACCATCAATCAGCCCGGCTACTGCACCAGGACAAAACATTATTACCAAAGGGTGAAGCCAGGTGAAAGATAGATGTCCGATGTAGTTTTTTTCTGTTCTGCCACACCTTACCGCACCTTAGTGCAGCAGCCACAAGTATTATGAGGGGAATGGAAATGCAGACAAATATGGAGTTTTCCCTTCTATTCATACCTACAGCATGACAACAACACCCATATCACCATAGTTACCAGTTATTGTTGAATGTCATCCAATTCCCAAACATTTTTGCACTTTATTTGTTAAGGTACATCAATGACTTGGTATTTACATAGACATGTATGTGTTTGTCTTTTCATTGGCAGACAAACAGACATCGCATCACATCTTATGACATTAGCCTGGTCAAACTGCTATGGATATTGACACCTCGAAAATACACCTCTGTACGCAAAACAATTTCCACCACGATGAATTTGGGTGCTTTTTTAAAGGTTGTCCTTTTTTTCGGTCTTTTTCCACCGCTATCTCTGGGCTAGAAGGCTAATTCTTTTAAATAATGGACAGCTGTAGGACACACAGGCTCCTGTCACTTGGAATAGGACGGCGATAAACTAGATGATGGATGGCAGTGTCAAGTCAACTAGGAGTAAGGCCCGGGGATGCGGTTCTGGACTGCTCAACAGTGAAACCAATCTGTGGAATCAGGACCTAGCCAGAGTCACACTGCTGAACACTGTTTTTATGACCCAGTCACGGTGCCCTGGGAGATGGCTCACCTTTTCCCTTCTATTTCTTTTTTTATATTTAGGAATGTTTCTTTGCCTTAATGGCAGCCGTTAACCAACCTTACTGCTCTGCTAACCAAGCTGGTACAGTACTTTTCACTTTATACATTTCAGTTTCTTGAATCCAGTTTAGTTAAATAAAAAAATAAAACATCATCCCAGAGGTACAATTACTTACAATTACTTACTTATTATAATTAACAAGAACAAGAACAACAAGAACAACACACACAACATGTTTACAACAAAACAACAACATGACAGCACATCACAACATAATATGGTGGTTTTAGTTGTTGATGGTGTTTTTTGTTGTCACAATGTACACACACTTAAGTGATGGCATAAGAATATAACATAATTATTGTCTATAAGAAAGTGCAATGAAGATTCAAGTTGATGTTTCAAGTATCAGTGCATGTATCTATGGCTGTGACCTTGACCTTCATCAGTCATATTAGGAATGGGAATGGTCCTTGACTGTGGTTTCGGCTTTTTTATGGTTTGTGGTTCGTGAAATGCTATTCTTACGCTACTGATTTTGGAGCAGGTGCATATTATGGTGTACAGTCATTTCTTTGTTCTTGATGCTGAGTGATGTGAACGAGCAGTTAAATTATGGTAAGAGAATGCCTATGTGGGAGTTGGAGAAGATTGACAGGATGGTGGCGTTTACTGATAATTCATTCAGCTTTCATAGGAAATAATATAGTCTCTGCTGGCTTCCTTGATGACGGCCTCTGTGTTGGGGATGAGCCTAGAGCAGACTGAATCGTTCAATGAACATACAGTATACATATGAATAGGTACTGTAATTAATCATTTCATGGATGGATAAGCCACTGCATGGGTATACACACTGTACCACGCTGAAATGCAAAAGTGTATGTGATAAATCTACTGTGATAAGAAATAACGGTACCACTTTATTTACATCTGGGTTATAGCATGGTATTAACCATGGTAATTACCAGCAATTACTGATAGTACCAGTACCAATACCCCAATATTACAAAAATAATGCAGACTGTATTTTCCACGTTGCATTATTTTGCATGTAGGATGCTTGTTTCCATATTGTTCTTGAATGACTGAAACTGATGAGTACACATTAACATTGATTCCTAATCAAGAAACAGAGAAGGTAGTTAGTATGCCAGTTAGTATGCCAGTATTCAAATAGTATCAAAACTGGAAAATGCCTGAAAATCATTTATTTCCATTTTGTTTTAGCCTTGTATCCTACCGTAACCTCACAACTAGACCATGATTATTTTTTTTAACCTCAAAACAGATAAGGTAGTTAACATGAAATGAAGTGATATCAGAGCTGCCATGTTTACCTGTCATGTTTCAGTTGTGTTCTACCCTTGTATCCCATCTTAACCTGACACATAAGACCATGTTTACCATGGTAAGGCTGTCAGTGGTAATACAGTCAAACCTATCAGTATGCATGCATACACTGCATTGCATTAATAACACAGCAATAAGCTACCCAATGGGTCTGATACTGTACATATTGTAGGTCTACATGAAGGGTTTATGGGTGACTCCATACAGTTCATGTAAATGTAGGTTATCCCTCATTTACACACTACACTAACATTAACTTTGCTGTTCACGGTACTGCCAGATGTTAAGATTAGCAACTCTATTTTACAATAGTTAAAGTATGTTTTATGATTCATGGTCTAATCCCCATTTCATTTTGAGAATAAATGGAACAATGTGGTAACTCAGACTCTTACCTTCTCAGCCTCAAACATTTAAAAGAAAAATGAACAAGTGTGCTGTAAACATGTTGTCCCAAAATAATGATGTAGTGCCCCTCCTTGTGTAAATGTGTTAATTTAGTCCATGGATTTGAGGTACAGTAGGCTGAAAAGTTACCGGAGCTTGTAGTGCTTATTTGATTAATTTTCAAGGATTTGCCAGTAGTATTTGAATACGGTCTGAAAAGGGTTGTACTCTCTTACTGGATTTACACCCTATTATTGAAATTGTTCACGATAACAACCTCCATAATCACTTCAGCCATACTGTCGTGAGATCAGTCAGTGTCACCTTGAAACTTCTAACAATGGATCTCTATGGCAACATTGGGCCAATCAGTGTCATCTTGTAAATGCTAATAACGACCTATCACTTTAGCTCTACCGTCGCAAGATGAATCGGCGTCACCACCTCTCCTCACAATCTCTACGGCAAGAAGCATCATTCACCTAAGTTTCATTGTTTACAAGTTACATTGTGCCAGTGGCATCAGAGGTAAAGTGTGTGATATATGAAGGAATATTTCAGTAACATGTTTAAGCCTGCTTTAGGGATGTGTTGGCATTTGTTATAAAGCATGAACGTATACAAAGTAAAAGAAAAATGTTGCTGTACCTTACAAGCATCAAGCATACATCAAACCATTTTCCCTCTGTCTAAACCCTCCGACATTGTCTGGATGTGCCCTGACACCCCACACTAGGCTTGGACATGGGTATGAATCAGTCGAGGCTGGTGGCATGTGCTTGATACTATTCCTCCACATTCCTCCATTCCTCCAACCTCCACTGGTCTGAATGTAGTGTAGTTTATTGTTAGATTCTTATGAGTCATCGACACACATCCCTCAAGATGGTCAAACATGTGATAGTGTTCTGTTGGGATCCTCAGTGTTTGTCTTGTTTACTGACTGGGTGAAGGACATGTTTCTCATTAAGCACAGAAGAGCTCCTTTAATTAACGCCGGAGCTGGCTCGAATCCTGCAATCTCTGTATTGACTGGGCAGTGTTCATTAACATCATGTCCCAATGGGGATAATTGGAATAGGAGTAAATTAGAACATTAACAACAATGTTGATCTGATCTCTGTCAAACAAACTTCACAGAAAGGTGGGCTGCGGCCAAGTTGCAAGGTAAATTGCAGTGCTGCAGCTGAATGCTAATGTCTTTGTATTGGGATTATGTTTATGGGGCCTGGAATTTCCTTCTCAGACTGAATTATGTGTACAGACAAACACACTGCTTAGTATTCACATAATTAAGTCCCGCTCAACTAGCCTTTTCCACTTTCTATTTCCATTATGTGTATCTTTGAGAGGACATGTATTTTAAAGAGAAAGACTTGACGATATGCTGTAATTGTCCAGTTAAATATACATATTACTGAAGAAACAATAGTTTAATAGCAATTGATAATATGAATAGAGGAGTGAAAGGCTTATTTGGAGTGACTGTGTGTAATGACTGACTAGAATGTACTGCCAACTGCAGAAACTGGGTCATAAGTCGTGCCAGTTTCAGAGCTTCAGAAACATAGCTTTGAAGAAAGTTGGTAAATCAATTTGTTTGTTTTTCGGGGGAAATGTGAGTACGCTGTTAATACTTTCCAATTATGTTTGGATGTTTACGCGAGAGCAATATCCCACAGTATGTTTTGATTTGATAAAATCTACAAAGATCACCACCAGCTATTTGTGTCAGATAATTCGAGGCGCCGTGTTATGAAGATAACCCAATAGCCACTACCTGAACCAGAACATGAAGTGGAGCAGAACTGTTACTCCCTCTGCTACAACTGCAAGTGTCATTCATACAGTACATAGCAGCTCTCCAGGGCACATACACTCACCGGCCACTTTATTAGGCACATCTTACTAGTACTGGGTTGGACCCCCTCTTTTGCCTTCAGAACTGCCATAATTCTTCGTGGCATAGATTCAACAAGGGGCTGAAAACATTCCTCAGAGATTTTGGTCCATGTTGACATTAAAGTATCACGCAGTTACTGAAGATTTGTGCCAAGAAAATATCCCCCACACCATAACACCACCACCATTTTCACCTAGAGAACTCCCACTCACTGGATATTTTTTATCTTTTTCTGACCATTTTCTGTTACCCCTAGAGATGGTTGTGCGGGAAAATCCCAGTAGATCAGCATTTTCTGAAATATTCAAAACAGTTCGCCCATGCCACGTTCAAAGTCACTTAAATCACCTTTCTTTCCCATTCTGATGCTGGTTTGAACTTCAGCAGATCGTCTTGACCATGTCTACATTCCTAAATGCATTGAGTTGCTGCCACATGATTGGCTGATTAGATATTTACGTTAACGTGCGGTTGAAAAGGTGTGCCTAATAAAGTGGCCAGTGAGTGTACATTGTCTGTTTCCTTAGCTTTTTTACTGTTCTGCAGAGCCCATGTCAATTTAGTTCCCCTTTACTGAGAACATGGCCATACTGATATGGGGTGGGGAAGACCCTTTGGGATGGCAGAAAATGGGATCATCGAGGTGGTGGCGATGGGGGGGGGGGCCTCATCACAGCTGGAGTAGGGGACACTGGATACTTTCTCGTTCTCTCTCTTCTCAATTCTGTTCCATTTCCCGGCTTGTTTTCCGGCAAGGTCCCAGAGTGACACGGTAAAATTGCGAGACAGAAAATGACAGCTTTTAGTGACGCGCTAAGAGGGGCAAGACCAAACATCCTAGGTGAGACGTGCCAGGGCCACCCACCACAAACTCCCCTCACACCTCTGTGATCGGTTCTGCCAATGGGAATGAACAAAATGACAGAGGATACAATGATGGTGAGACGTGCCCTGGCCTAGGATCCTCTACAGAGGCGTTGTTAGGATATTTAAACATTGGGGGCTTAGCCCAGCCTACATTTTATTGAAGGGGGGTGAAGGGGGGTGGGGGTGGGGTGCTAGCAGAGTTTTGAGTCGAGGAGGGGGGGCTTGCGCTAAATCGACGGCGATGCGCTAGATGGTGTTTTTTTATTAAGTTTTTTTATTAAGTTTTTTTTCTTTTGGATCTGGGGCTATTCAGAAAACATTCCGGGCTATAGCTCCGGACGCCCAGGACTAATGCTGTCACTAATCCTCTATAAGATCCTCTCGCACTGGACAGACTCAGTCTCTTGGTAATGTGGGGGGGGGGGGGGGGGGGGGGGTGGGGAAGATTCATGATTGCCTTCACATGGTTAAGTACACAGCGCGCTCAGCTGAGAATGTTACAGATGTGTGGGGTCTTTGTGCGGCTCTGAGATCCCCCCTCATGGCCACTGTAAGTGGCATGATACTGTTGAGGGGATAAAGTCAGAGAAGACTGATTGTGACAGGGTAGGATGTTCCAGAGTGAGCTGTACAAGCCCCAGACGGCTCTTTCTGACTGAAAGGTCAGATCCTGGCGGTTAGAGAGAGGCTGGTAGAGGGCTATCGAAAGCAGCCTAGGAAACCTGAGATGCTTCCCCAGTGTGTCGGGTCCTCCTGTCTCTCTCTCTCTCTCTCTCTCTCTCTCTCTCTCTCTCTCTCTCTCTCTCTCTCTCTCTCTCTCTGTCTCTCTCTGTCTCTCTGTCTCTCTCTCTATCTCTCTGTCTCTCTCTCTCTCTCTCTCTGTCTCTCTCTCTGCAACGAGAGGACAGAGAGAAGATGGGAGGGAGCATCGGATCGGATGAGCGGATGAACCGATCTGCCCCCTGGGAGCATCGTGGATGACGAAGGGAGAGAGAGCGGCAGAGAGCAGGTGACATGTCAAAACGTTTGGCACATGCATCAGTCGTAGGAGGAGTACAGCAACGTGGTGGAATCCACTTTATTCCGAAATAGTAAGGTTGACATGGTCGTCAAACAATAGAAGAAAAAGACACATTACTAAATTAGAAAATCCATAGGCAATAATACATGTCAGAGATCCCTGTCAGATCTCTCGAGGTTTCTTTTTAATATCCACAGTTCAGATTGTATATATATATATATAATAAATAAATACATACATATACTGTATATACGTATATATACACTTTCCCATACAATTTAATATATAGTATATGTGACAGAGATCCCTAAGGTCTCATATTATACAATATAATCTATGGATACTAAAAAGAGACCATAGGGATCTCTGTGACATACTGTATATATACAGTGTATATATATATATACTGTATATATATATACATATATATATATATACTGTATATATATATATATATATATATATATATATATAGAGAGAGAGAGAGAGAGAGAGAGAGAGAGAGAGAGAGAGAGAGAGAGAGAGAGAGAGAGAGAGAGAGAGAGAGAGAGAGAGAGAGAGAGAGAGAGAGAGAGAGAGAGAGAGAGAGAGAGAGAGAGAGAGAGAGAGAGAGAGAGAGAGAGACATATAGAGAGAGAGTGACATATGCACTCACCGGCCACTTTATTAGGCACACCTTGCTAGTACTGGGTTGGACCCCCTCTTTTGCCTTCAGAACTGCCATAATTGTGGCATAGATTCAACAAGATGCTGGAAACATTCCTCAGAGATTTTGGTCCATATTGAAATTAAAGCATCCGCAGTTGCTCAAGATTTGTGCCAAGACAATATCCCTCACACCATTAAACCACCACCACCATTTTCACCCCGGGGAACTGCTGCTCAATGGATATTTCCATTATTTATTTATTTTTTTACCATTCTCTGTTACCCCTAGAGATGGTTGTGCGGGAAAATCCCAGTAGATCAATATTTTCTGAAATACTCAAAACAGTCCGCCTGGCACCAACGCCACCCATGCCACGTTCAAAGTCACTTAAATCACCTTTCTTTCCCATTCTGATGCTTGGTTTGAACTTCAGCAGATCGTCTTGACCATGTCTACATGCCTAAATGCATTGAGTTAGATATTTGTGTTAACGTGCAGTTGAAAAGGTGTACCTAATAAATTGTCCAGTGAGTGTATATATACAGTGCCCTGTGTAAATCATGAGACAGTGAAACTTTTTTCTTCTTCTTTTGGCTCTACATCAAACTTTTGGAAGAAAAAATGCTTCGCTGTCCCATTACTTACGCAGGGCACTGTAATATCCAGAGACATTTTGTCACTCTTGATATCCATAAACATAGCAGCAGAGGTGATAGCCCAAGGACATCAGACATGTCTGTGCATCTAATGCATTCCCAGACACCTGCATATCCAATGTAACCAGACACACTCCTTACACTCTCCTGCAAAATCAATTAACGAGCTCATCTATAATTTAAAAGTATTGATCTGCAGCAGCTGTGCTAATTGTGAAAAGGGTTGTGTTGCATTGTGTGTAAAAAGCAAACAATGTCATGGCAATCACAGTGAATATCAAGGGTCCTTGTCTGTATTGTTTCCTAGCCATTGTGTTAGAAAACGTCCTCTGGGTCAGTAACTCATTGTGTTCTCATGGCCATTTTTACCCACTTTAGCTGTACCGTACTTGTTTTCATACAGTATATAATGTAGTTGGTCAATAACAGTCAATATAAATGACAATCAAATCCAGGTTTGTGAATCTACAGTGGGTACCATGCCTTTCCCCTACTATTCTGAATATTTCATATTGACTGAAAAATAAGTCGTTGAAAGTAGTACAAGTAGTTCAAGCGAAAAGTACAGGATAAAAAAATGCCGTAATCTACAAAAGTATGAGTGATAACAGAACTCAGGGTTTGATGTTTCTGTCTCTTTCAACATCAGCCTCTTTAGTACAAACATTTTGATCCAAATCAGGCCCTGACTGAAGCCATAAAACTCAAGCATTTTTGTTTTGGTTCCCCCCCCACCCCCACCCCCCCGTTGAGTGACTTTCACACCGCGCCATGGCTCCGTGTCAGTTCCCGTTCTGGAACCTCAGAACCTTGGTACTGTGTGGCGAACCAGCACGCGTTCGAACCAGTTTAACCAGAACCATCAGCGTCATTAACGTTGGGTGACGAAGGGGCAGGATAAACAAAAATGTCACAACAAGATGGCAGCTACTTCACTGGAAATTAGGATAATATCTTCCACTACAGTATCTGAAATAAACACCTTTTTCTATAATAAAAAAAACTGAACAAAAGACTCTTTCTAAACATGTTCTCTTACTAGCCAGCTGTTCCGTTACTAGAATAGAAATGACTTACATCATGGGTTCACGTTCGCAGATGTGCGTGTGTGTGTGTTCGCTGAGTATGTGAGGAAGATAGAAAGAATTATGAAACTTTTTTTTATCACTAATGATTAGATTTAGATTAGATTACATTTTGTCTCCTTTCGTCTAACTCTCTTGCTAGTCTTCACAGCCTACAATATGACACACCCACTGACGACGTCACAGTTCTAGTTTTTGGTTCACGCTTAAGCCCAATGCACATGGCGTGCATTGGGCTTTAGAGCCACTATTTTCTGGTTCCAGCTATGAACAAACATTCCAGGTCCTAATGCACCGGCCGGTTCCACTTTAGGTTTCGAGAACGGAGCCTTGGCAGTGTGAAAGCCCTATGGTCTTACTCAATGCTCTTACTAAAATTGCCTCCATTTGATGCTCTACAAAGATCTGTGATTACGCCATTGGCTTCTTGCTATAGAGTGATTCAAGTGACCGGGAGATTTCTTTCATTGCATTGACATCGTCCACACCTTTTTTCCCATTTCAAGAGGTTTCATCAGAGGTGTGTGTGTGTGTGTGTGTGTGTGTGTGTGTGTGTGTGTGTGTGTGTGTGTGTGTGTGCGTGTGTGCGTGTGTGTGCGTGTGTGTGATTGTTTGGCTAGAAATTGGCTAGCAATAAGAGGGTCGATATATTGGATGTATTCGTCATTAAATTACATTTGATAAAAGGGGCTAGTCTTCGTCTTCTCTCTTTCTGGTGTTGCAAATCTATGTGTTCATTTATGTGGTTCTAGCATGTCAGAGCAAGAGGTCAGAATTGCTTATCTGTTCCAGAGCTGTAGCTGACATGGTGTTTTTGCCATTGCGGGGGGACGGTTTTCTATTGAATAGGACATGTCACGTTGCTTACATTGGGTGAAATAGTCACATCCCAATATAAGTCTGCTCAGGTATCAGGTGTTCAGACTGTATGGTATTGGCTGTGCGCATATCGGAGGTTCTATTTGAGGAACTATTTCAACCTCCAGTGATTGTAAGACCAGACATCTGTGTCTCAGATCTATTCTACCTGATCTATTCTTTTGTGATCATGTCAGTGAACGGAGCTCTGCTAGTATTGACACTCAGTAACAGTATTGACACAGATAGTCAATTTCAAACGTACTAGGCAATCAATCAAAAAAGCATGAAAGTACAGTAGCTACTATCCACTGTATACAGTAGTTACACCCTCTGTCAGTGATTCCTATTTAGTGAAACAACTACTGACTCACTCTATACTACTGTATAATAAATCACCCCTGACTTCCTGTGTATGGGAAGTTCTGAGGTGTTGGACACATGTTCTCATTAGCTGCCCTGGTGTACTTTATTTTTTCTTTATAGATTTTCCAGTCTCCGCTTTGATGGTAAACTATCTCTTAGAGTTCAATAAGTGATGGAAAAACACATACGTACACATACGTACGTATCTTACATATACAAACAGTTTTGACTACCAACACTGACAGAGAATCTACCATGTAGAACAAATTTATTTCTAACTACTAGCTTGTGTTTACATCATGTCAGGGCTTACATCATGTTAGATTGTCATTAAATGCATAACGATATTTCATCTGAGAGTTAAAATCACTTGAACTAATTTGTCTGGCATGGGGTAATCCATACGAACACACAGGTATAACCACACAATTTAGATTTAACCACACCCTACAATAGATTTGTCCTGAGCCATCCACTTTGTAAAGGATCATTCACTTATCTTCACCCCAATATTCACCCCAATATCTTATTTGATCTTATATCTTTGTTCGTTAAATTCCAATACTTTGAAGTTTACAGTTTTGGCACTGCAATCTCACGTTGGTTATAAATCATTCCAGACAGGTGTTTATTAAGTCCACTTTGATAGCTAATTACATTTTAGCCTTGCCTCAATAGTTTCTTTGCATACAGAATTAGAAATATACAGTCATGACAATTGTGTGGGAGAACATCACGGGAACTATTCTTTAAAGTTGACAAAACACTAGACTACAAAACACTAGTATTAGATATTTTGCCAATAGCAAGATTACATTTTGAAGAGAAATATATATATTATGTCCATGTTCCATAACGTTGAGACAATGACAGTATATTTCATATACTGAGCCATGATAATTGTTAGCATCAATGATCTAAACATGAAACATCTACACATGTACATGTTGGCCAGGGTTGACATATCCATAAATTGCAGCTAATTACTTTACAGATAATAATTGCCAATAACCATGAATTATTCAAAATGTGTGGTGTTCCTCACACAGTGTGTCTTGTGCTGCTGAAAGCCACTACAAGGTGGTGAAAAGAGCTGTAAAGGATGTTTGATAAGAGAATGGTCAGCTTGTCTGATCAGATAGAGTGGCAAAATCAAGTGTATAGCAGCTCATGAATTGCAGAAATGAAGAGTGGAAATGGTTTCAATATCAGGTTATTTTACCAAAGACCAAGCAATGGGACCAACTCCTATCTCTTCTCATACCATCATCACACGTTCCCTCACAGCACAGAGAAACAGGAGGGAATGTTTTAGCGCAGTTTGACATGAGTAAACGCAGGTCGGCCTTAATAATGTAACATATTGATTACAGGATGAAGTTTGGAATTGTTATGATTGTTGTTATGATTGTTATGATTGTTATGACAGGAGTAAGGATTTGGGGTTTTAGTTGGATTGAGACTGGATAGAAAAGTATCCTACAGTTGTTATCATTAAAACCATCATAATAGGGTGCACACTTCCACATTTTCAGCAAAGGCAGCCATCTCTCGTTCATACCATGTAGTAATAATACCGTAATAGTAATAGTACAATAATAATAATAATAACAACAACAACAACACCAACAGCAACAACAACAACAACAATAATAATACATTCATTTTGAATAGTGTGCTTTTTAAAGGATTGTTTGAAGGGGATCTGTGCTGGCTTCTGATGTAGTTTGGGAGTGTCCCAAAGTGAGTGAAGGCTGTGGTGAAGAAAGCCTTACACAGGCGGTCCCCACACTAACACATTGCTCAATCAAACATCTTTCTATCATAATTCTCAACATTATTTAGCCAGTGATAACTGACAAATTAGCAGTAGCCCTATCTGTAACTATCTTGCTGTAAAAAATGAATTCATAACAGTTCTCTAAAAATATGAAAATGTTTGGCTACAGTACAATTGATGTTTGCATTTACAATATTCTATGAACTAATGGAATGTGTTTGAATTGAGTTGGCCTCAACACAACCAAGGACATGTTCCTTAAAGATAGCGCATAATATGAATTTATAGTAATGCATGCATGCAATGTTATGGGAATCTAAGCCTTCAGCCTGTGTAAGTGGATTTTCTACATGCTTCATTTTTGGGAGGCTTGGTTATTGGCAGCTTTCAACTGTCTCAGCAGTTCCAGTGATGACGGATGAGCCAGGTGGCACTCTCTATCCTCTGGGTGCAGTGAGGAATGGCTGCTCCATCATTTTTCATGACCTTACATGCTTAATTATGCTGTTGCAGAGGTTCTTCCTGGCCATCATGTCTTCATTTGCATGAATGCACTTAATGATCGCGTTTTTTTTACACCACCAGTGTTTGATATTTAGCGAATTCAGGATGACAGTGTTTGTCAAACCGATGCATCATTACCATTGTCGACTCCCAGCATCACCTGAAGGTTTCACGTTTATAGGATGAACAATGCGTCGGTGTTTACAACCACAAAACACCCAGGACAAGATGTGATGAAGATGGAAAACTCAAATCTGTATCGATGGTTGACAGTCTTTTCGGATGTCTCCTCTATTACTTTTCTGCCTGTTGTCGGCTGGCTGTCCATCAAAGCCCAACGTGTGGGGCAGTGAGATCAGATAACTTTGAGTGCCTGCCACTCCAACCACACCACAGATAGCCTTGTGTTGTGTATGTATGATTACATGACAAATGTTCATTAAATATGCCATGGAAGCAACATAGTGTAACTCTAAAACCAAGACATAAAAAATAAATAAAAAATAAATAAATGGAATGTTCTGGCCATAGAAATCATCACCACAACACATTCCCACAACATATATTCCCATAGGCTTCTCTTAATGTTTTTTTTTGTTTAGCAAAGAGGTTGTGAGGAAAATAGAGGCTATTTTATCTCGGTTGTCCCCTTGAACATGTTGGTTCTATAGAATAGTTAAAAGACACTTATCTGAACATCAGAGCTTTGGTTGGTGAGTAATGATGTCTGTCACTGGTAATTGATCTTTTGGTTGACAGCTAAGGGCTTTCTGATTGTAGAAAAGGATGATTATTGGCAGAAAAACAGGGTATTCAGGATTCCCATAGAGAGAAAAGAAACCAAAGCACTATCTTTAGTTAACCATGGTGGTTGACACAAACTAATAGTAAGTTAAGTATATATCTACCTGAGGGACTGACCTGAAACACACACATATATATATATATATGGAATAAATATGACATTTTCCCAATCAAACATCATCCAATATCCACAACAATAATGAATGCCTAAAGCATATTCTTTATCCTTCAGGTATGCATAGTATGTGCATTTATTGTATGAATAAGTTCCTCTACATAACTGTCTGTTAACTTATGAATAATCAACAACCCCCACCCCCCAACAATTGTCACTAGTCCTAATTGTCTCACTTGTCTCTTATAACTAACATGACACTTTATCTTACCATATTGCCTTACTCGTTTTTTATAACTACTGTCCATTTATTTCTCTTGTTGCTGCAATGTCAAGGAACTGGAGCCTAGGAAGTGTACTCTCTTCTAGTGGTATAATGGGATGTAACAGTAAACTTGAAATAAAAAGGACACCTTGATTGTAGGCGCCAGGTATGGGTTGTACTGTTGTCTGTTGTTGTTTGTTGTTCGCTGTTGGATTGTGGGTCACGTGCAGGGATTCGAGTCACGTGATGTTGGGGGTGCGTCAGTGTTGCGTCAGTGTTGCGTCAGTGGTAGTATTGAAATCAGCTGTTCACCTGGCGGAATTGTGGGAATGGAAGGAGAGTGGGTGAGTGGGGAAGTCCTACTTTTGCTGACCGCTTTTAACAAGTCACTGTTTGATAATCTTGAGACGCTGTTTTTAATGTTTTGTGATACCGTTTCACCCTTTGTTTTTATCTACAATAAATATACCAAACGTACTTTCGGAAACAGTGATTCATTGACAGCCAGCGCGTCGGGCAGGTATTTTTCCCCTACTTAGCCTCTCGGCGACAAAGTTTGTTTTTTGATAGTCGCCCAACATTGATGTCTACCAGTGTTGCCTCTACACATTCCACTGGTGAGAGGGAATGCCAGAATCGCAGTCTAAGATGGTATAAGAGGATGAGGCCTAATTTCAAGGCCATCTGGCCTTCTCCTAACAAATTAAACAGCCAATAATATCCGTGATAATTTTCACTTAAGATCTGCACTTTATTTATATATTTCTCTGGTCTTCATTGCCAACAGCACATCAAAACTGTTCATAGATTTTGGCACCGTTATGTTACATCACCCTGGGAGAGAGTCCAGATTCAATAACACGAAGAGACAGTTCTATAATCACCTATTAAATGTACATCGGATTTTGATGTTATAACACATTGGAGTGGACAGAAAGGCTACATGGGGGTTTATCAAGACACATAAGGTCTTATGATAATACATACGATATCTAACAAACACATCTCTGTGTCTGGGGAGACACAATAGCTCTGGGCTGGACCTCAGTCAGGAATCTGAAGTGCACATTTACATTTACATTACATTTTTGGCATTTAGAAGACACCTTTATCCAAAGCGACTTACAACAAATACATATGTCATAAGTAAGTGAATCATCTATTCATCAGTCATAGCAAGAAAAAGTAATATCTGCTCGGGCCAGGGGCCATTGGCAGTGATAATGCTAGACAAAGGAAGAATTTAGCTTTATTTTATTTTTTACAGTAGATAAACTGTACAGGGGGGGTAGAGGGTATCTCTAGGGTAGAGGGTAGTGTAGCTCAAACAGCTGCAACATGTCTGTAGCTATTTTACTCTTCTGTTCTAGGAACATAGCTGAAAGTCAGGGATTCTTAATTAATAATGGACACATTGTAACCAGAATTACCACCCAGCACTATAGTATCATAATTCTCAGTACCATCAACAACCATCAGTAACAATGTGTGACTACACTGTTATTACACCATAATCTACTGTACAATACTTGTTGTTGTTAGCATTACTTGAAATTACATTATTGGATCTGGGAACATGGGATCTGGCTTTGATTTGGTACTCAGGAACTGCCTGACGTAAGTATTGAAGATACACTGTAGAAACACTGTAGATACACTGTAGAAACTTCTACTTAAGTCATAACAACTACACTTTGGAGAGGTGTGGGGAAGTGTGTGTGTGTGTGTGTGTGTGTGTGTGTGTGTGTGTGTGTGTGTGTGTGCGCTCGTGCGTGTGCGTGTGTGTGTGTGCGTGTGTGTGTGTGTGTGTGTGTGTGTGTGTAATATGCACCTCTACTTACTGTACTCATATCCAGATTCTCCCTGTGGTACAGCAGAACATTACTGTGATCTACTGTCTGAGAAGCAGCTTCACACAAACTGCTGGGCTAATCACTTTCTCTAAGCTACTGTAGGTGTCACACATTTTTATCCCTCTCTTTTTTTCAGCAGATTTGAATTTCAAAACTCTACGGGATATAACTACTTTTGCTGCGATGAAAAGTTCAAACTTGCAGTATGTAAGAGCTACGGGTAAGATGGTTGGGGAAATGTACCCATAATAACTGTGATTGACATGGAATTCCAAGTAGAATTCGTTTTTAAAGATATATCCATTGATTTATTTTTGCCTGGATTGTAACCAAATAATGTCAGATCTCCACAAGTACATTGCATAGTTTAGGAGTTGATTTTTGATTGGTGGATAGTGTCCTGTAGCACTGCCCATGTTGCTGAAAAGTCTGATGGGGTTGTTGGTCAGCATTCAGATAGACGTGCAGCGACAGCGTGTAGGTAATGTTGAAAAGGAGGAACTGTACTGAACAATTAAATGAAGATGTTTTTTTGTATGCTGCCCTGCTTGTTTTCAGGATGGTTCAAAATGGCTTTAATGAGATGACATTACACAGCACAGGTGTAATTCCCACCCAAAGCAGCTAAAACTGTAATAATTGGCATGGGTTTCCTTTTCAAACGGCAGAGGAGGAGAATAGCTATCATGGCAGTTCATCATCTTGCAAATAATACAGTTTAGTGTCACCTACTGTTCCCAGGTGTTCTCCCCCTGGGGAGTAATTCTCACGATGGGGTAGACCTCATCCTTCTCTCCTTAACCTGACTCCGCCTCCTCTCTCTCTCTCTCTCTCTCTCTCTTTCTCTCTCTCTCCCTGTTGTGCGTGTGCTTAAATTGCCAAAACCCTTGCCACTAACACACAGCTCAGTGAATCATCTCTCTCTCACTGTCTCTGTCTCTCTCTCTCTCTCCCTCTCTCTCCCTCTCTCTCTCTCTCTTTCCAGACTCAGTATCATCTTTATTACGTGTTATCATTACATTTCAGCCCACAAGCTCCCTCCTTTGACAAACCCTGGGTTATTATTCGATTGCTGATGATAAAATGTTTTCCATTGGGATTAATCCAACCTGACAGCAGTCTCTATCTTCCATGATGTTCACTAATCTGATAGCAATGTGTGGATTCTCAGTAAACACTTTCCCTCGACCGTAGAAAGCCTGTCAGATTGCATTAGCCATTTCATTCAGATAATGGCTGTTCGTCTAGTCATTGCCTTGTACGATCCCCATGAAAACATTGGGTGCCAGACAGACAAGCCTCATCTCCAATGACCTTCTGTCCCTGTCATCACAGTGTGTGTGTGTGTGTGTGTGTGTGTGTGTGTGTGTGTGTGTGTGTGTGTGTGTGTGTGCGTGTGTGCGTACGTGTGTGTGTGTGTGTGGTTTCACACTCACACAAAACATGATTGTCCTCAAGGAAAAAGAGTGTCACCAGTACAACTCCATTCTTAAAAAAACTATGTGTGTAGACCAACCGGCTGTTTTCAAAGTCTGACAGTAGCAGTTTTATCTTCAACCTCTTCATTCATTATGTTCACTCGAAGGGCAGTATGTTTGTTCGTTTGTGCGCTGGTTTCATTTCTTTGTTTCCTGGTGGGAGGGACGCTGCCCGAGGACATACAACTTCAAACTGCCTTTCTAAACAGCCATTCTATTACACTTTAACCTAACATTAAAAGTGCCAAAACGTTTCAACGCACATTTATTTATGATAGATATTTGCTCATCGTCCTTACAGTTTCACAAAAATTCTGCCTCTGATTGCCAGCCATGCATATGAGTCAATTGGACCTGTTCATGGTAATACGAAGTTCCATCTGGCTTGTTTGAATGGGGACTATGCACCCAGTGGGAACAGCTGCTTTCCCACCTGTCTGCATTGCCTTCATCCACTATTGCTTACATTACTGCAGACCACCAGAGATTTTGAGCTAATAGGAACCTGTGAAGCAGTAAGCATGGCTTAAATATGTAAATGCTCCCACAATGTTTTTCACAATGAGGCACAAGGCTTTGCAACATACAAATGCATCACCCCCCCCCCCCCCCCCCAACCCCCAAGCCCTCAAGAAAAAAGAAGAAGAAAAAAAAAAGACCATCCAAATGTTTTGCGAGAAAACCCAATAATATTTCCTCAGTCAACTTTACTGGTATGATGAGAGTTAACAGCTTCGAGCACATTGAGCTGCAACGTTTGCAGGAAAAGTGCTATACAAATACAAAGTTATGATTATGATTATGATGATGATTATGATTATTGTTATTAACAAAAAGAGTGAAGCTAGGCTAAAGGACAGACTGCTCCTCTGGTTGCTGAATGATGGGAGGGATGGAGGTGTCTCTCTGTTATATGTACTGATGGTTCTGCCTCTGTCAGGCACAGGCCAGCTGTGGTCTCAGCCCTGCTCATGCGGCTGCTGTAGGTGGGGTTTAGTCAGGCAGAGAGGAGAGCAGAGGCGAGGAGCCGAGAGGAGAGGAGGGGAGGGGAGGCAAGGGGAGGAAAGACATGTAAAGCTGGTTAATGACCCATCATATCAGACAGACCCCATCCATGCAGCACAGTGTGCCTCCAGACAGACCCACAGCAGCTTCTTGCCAGAGGTGGTAGAGATAAAAAACAAACAAGCTCTATGGTTTTGTGCAACACACATGAATAAGATAATGTTAACATTATAGATAACACTCCATTTAGTGGTGATTTGTGTGTGCATAAACAAGAGAAACATACAGTATAGCACAGTAGTATGTTCATGTTTTTATCGTCTATAGGTTTTTTGTTGTTGTTAACCACAGTAAGTAATCTGCTAAACAGGTAGATTTATTCCCCTAGACTAGAGGACAAGCAAATGACGGCTCTCATACAGTATGCACCTTTGAGAAACTAAAGGAGAAGGCAGAGATCCATCATGGGTGGTTTGTTTTGCCCCTGTGTCAGGTGACAGATAATGGCAGCCACATCCTCTCAGAGGACCATGTCCTTATGCTCTCCTCTCTCACACAGAGAGATAATAAGGGCTGCTCTTTTAGCTCTTTTAGCTTCTTCTTCTTCTTCTTCTTCTTCTTCTTCTTCTTTTAGCCTCAAATGAAAGGAACTTGATCTACCATGTGGTGGCTTTTTAGTCTGAGGAGAGCCTCGACATGACTTATACAAACCTAGCTTCAGACAACAAGGGAGTGAGAGCAAAGGGTAATGGTGTAGGCTCAGTTGGAGTGCCCGATAACAAGTTTCACCCCCACATATAGCAAAGAATCTCATCACTCTCTCTCCATCACCATGCTGACAGATGGACACAATGACCTTGATTGTTCCAGAAGGAAATGCGTTCCCACTCACAGACATCCAGGGCTTGAACTGGATGTGAGTGTTGCTTGATATTGTCTTGCCATTATACTCTGCTGCTTTTGCTCCGTGTCTAACCTCAGTGGAGAGATGGGATTTTTTTCCCCAGAGTGGACCATTAGTACCCTAAAGTAATTTACTTTAATGATCTTAAGAGGGCAAAAGGGGGGATTTAAAATTAAGAGACACTACTGAGAGTGGGTGCATGGTTTAGCAGTTCGCTTGGAGGAAGGAAAGGAAACAGCGGGAGGCTTCATTAAGGAAGCTTATATCTTACTTTTCACACACTTCACCAATGCCACTCACAATATCTGCCAAATTATTTCAGTGTGATGACTTGGGTCATCAATGATGACCACAATCAAGTTCAGTTCTACTTAAGTAGGCATAAGAGAGAAACCTGAGTCAGGGAGACATTTTATGAAGAAAGAAAGAAAAATGACAAGAAACTTTTTAGCACCGTAATTCCAGTGATATTTCAATTTCGGAGAATCAGCTAAATGTTTGGAATACTGAAACATCTGACTGCATTGAGATTTTTATCGAGTCACACAATGAGAAGAATGTGCCATTGTGCCATCTCCAACGTTTCTATGCAGATTAATGCTAATGATTCCTATTTAGGAATTCAAAGTGTGATGCAGCTCCACAAAATGGAGGTGATGAATTCATCAAGAGATAAATGAGGCAGAACTCCACACCAGGAGCTCGGAATTTCATCTTAACTGTTAACTGCAAGCCTGTGTGACTGATGTTCCAACACTGTAACCACTGTGTAGTAGAGGTTCACTGTTTAGAGAGCCTGTTTTAGGATGAAGTGTGAGTATTGTGTTTGGGAGTGTCACCTATCCTCATTTGAATATATTTAGTGTTCTCTTTGTTTACCTGCTTTTAATGCTGTAAATATGCAGATTTCTGGCAGGGCTGACATCAACATAATCGCACACCAACTGGCAGGTAATGGAGAGTCACTGTTGCAGTTGGTGACCTACGTTTCAAAATTCAATGGTTGGAGTCAATTTGGAGTAGAATAATTCAAAACATTCTGTGGCAACATGTATTGGCTCACAGTTGCGAATTTACCCAGAACTATCATGGAAGGACTAAATCAGTGTTTTAGCATGTGTCTGATAATATTATCTGTGTATTGCCTACATTTTGTAGTAAATGTAAGATCTATGTATCTGATTATATGTCTCTAATGAGGGTTTTCTGCACTGGGTCATAAACAATAAAAAAAAACATGATGTTTTAAATGTTAAAATGTTTTAAACCACTCACAACTGATCCATTTTCCAAATGAAAGTCAGTGTTTGCTTAGCCTATAAAAGCACAGATTTGTATGCACAAAATCACTGGAATTGTGATATTCACAAGCCTGCAGAGGTATACACAGCAGACATTCTAAACCAGGCTTTTGATCCGCTTTTATTTGAAGTTGACATTTTGTTCAGGCATCAGATTGATTTGAAATCGGCACCCTTATCTCAACCCGCCATCCCACGTCAACTGATGAGACTGATATTGTCATTTTTGTCACACTGGTAGCTAGCGCATATGGCATTATAGAGTCCTCGATCGATGGTATCACACTGTGATGTGGACTCCCAGATCAATGCTACAGCTGATTCCCGATGAAAGACACTAAGCTCGTCCGTGGTTCAATTGTCTGTGTACTGGATGAGGTTGACACCCCTGCTGCTTGGACATGTGGAAACAATGTTTTTTATATGTTTGGTTGACACAATATATTTCATTTTGCAGTGAACATTACAGTATCCTCTATCCGTATGTGTCAACATAATGAGCACAAGAATCTATGCAAGATTCTTCTTCTTTTTTTTTTTACTTCAAACCTCGAGCAAACCTCTCTCCACTACCATTCCTCAGCTAAAAACACTAACTTGATGGTGGATTATCTTCATCCGTGGCCAACCTCCACCACACGCAGAATGATCCTACTCCCTAGGGGGGCTCAGTAAATGATGCCTCTTCCTTTCCGTTACGGGAAGACTCTTGTTTGATATTCTGCACTCATCCCCTCCCATGGAGTTGTGTCCCAGCCCACAGAGGCTGAGTAATGAACCTTTCTGCCAGAGCTGACCTGTTTCTTCAACTTGATAGCTGGGTAGCCGTGGGGCTTAAACACATCTTAATAGAACACACAAGGAGTTACGGCATCACCAACCCCCCTCAGTGGAAAAATTCAAGTGCTCATAAATAAGTGAGACCGACCAGCTAATGTTTGGTCGTAAAAATTCCGTAGATAGAGGATTCCAAATTGATCAATATGCCGCAGAGTTTCATGACTGAGGAGCTTAACTTTTGAGCGACAAACCCCACTAAAATCTGGCCATAAATACACCCACACAAGGGATGTAGAGTTATCTGGTTGAGTGTGCATCACAACCTGATGTAGCGAAAGCCTCCTTTCAAGAGAAATTATATTGAATATCATGAGAACCTCTTTTTTTTGGTAAAAAACTAGGTAGTAGTTTTACATCCAGCATCGAAATAAAATATATTGAACTTTTTTTCTCTTGTATATGATTATGAAAGAATCTCAGTCCTCAGCAAGCCCACTTATGCTTTTTCCAAATATCTTTGAAAAGAATACAGCCAGACTAATTTCAGCAGCAGACATACATAGCCGTGACACTAATGATGCTACAGTAGGCGAGTGAGAGCGACGTCTTGATAACCAAAGAGTGCAGACATTTCCTTTTCTTCCCAACTGCCATATTTTCCTCAGATTAACTCCAGTGAACATTTTAAGAGGTTATTAAAGTGCTTAAACCTGTCGGGTTCTTTTCTTGGCAGAAAAGGGGGTTTTGATGACTAATCCAATTTAGCAACTAGGAGACAAGAGGGATGTGTTAATCTTGTTATTGGGACTCCCTTTTGGCCTCACAGTCCCTTCTTGCATGTTCACTTTTCACACCCTCCTCTTCCTCTCCTCTTCCCTTCCCTCTCCAAAGTCATGTTCAAACAGTCCTACCAGGCCATCGCTCTCCTTTATGCATAATGTATTATTTCCAGCATAAATGGTGATAGATTTGGACAAGGTGGCAATTATACAGTGAAGCCTTGGCTTGTGCATAGGGCGTATCCCGAGCCTGATAGAGAGAGACTGTTGTGTCTAGCTGCACTCTGGGCTTCGTTACCATGTGTGCATAATTGAATTTACGGGGGGGAAAATAAAAAGTCTGTTTGTTCTCCCTGCTGTTGGTGTGTACGCATGAATACTTCATAACCCATTCGGATGCCCCAGTTAAGTCAAGTGCTAAGAAAAAATGACTACAAATGTTGGCACCTGGAGGAAAAAAAAGAGTTGATTGTGGAGTGGAAAGAATGTCCTGGATATCTGCTCTGGATGACATACAGTAGGAGACACATCTACATATTGCATCTTAATGCATGCAAATAAAAAAATAAAAATAGATAGATATAATATATCATATTGGTAAATACTGTAAAGGACATTTTAGTGCAATCTCTAAAGTGAACATTGCGTAAGTCATTCTATCTCATCATAACAGTGAGGAAATAACATTAAAACAAAAAATCAAACAAATCCATTGTGTCGGATGTGATCCGGCACTACTGTTACCACAAAAAACAAAGTAGTCTCACCACAAACAGAGGTGACATACCATACAGTAGCTGTCCATCCTTCCTCTACACATAGTAATCATATTCTTAGGTAGAGCATATTGTTATCGTCCTATAAACCGTGAATCATACTTTATAGTGTCTCAGAATAGACATTATATTTTAGGTTGTGTGCACGTACTACACTGTACTCACATACGTAATCTGAGGTCTAAATGTGACTACACAAGATGCCCCAGTGTTGAAAGTTCCTTGTTACTTAAGATAAGCTGAACTATAACAACCTACAAAGAGTCCATTTCCTTTGGCAAAAAACGACTCTACATGTAACTCATACCTGATATAATTCAGAGGAAAACTAGCAGGTGTGTGTTGGAGATTGTTGGATTTCACCTGACAGTAATCCCTGCATAGACCAAGTTGAACATGGAACAGTAATGTATTCAAGCCTGCAAGGGTTTCACTACCGGGCCGGCAGTGATGTAGGTACACACCTGACAGTACCATCTCGTCTCTGGCTACGTTTACTGTGGGTCAGTGGCACATTCACATTTTGCATTTAGCGATTATCAGCCTGTTACCTTGACAGTCCTCAAGGGGAGACATGTCCCTAGAAATAGGTTTAATATTACGGTATGCATCCCTGTTCTCAGAACTGAGCTGCAATATCCATGTCTTCTCCACATACCTGTGTTCAAACAATTATGTTTTTTTATGGACACATTACAATACCCTAATTTGTTTATTGTGTGCATGACTGTATACCTGTTATTTGTTTACATTTGTTTCAATGATTAATGACACAAAACATATTTTTTATTTTATTTATATGTGTTATTATTATGGATTTATTCTTTTTTTTCTTTTTTTTTTCTCGCCATCACACATCTCCATCTGAGATCAGCTTGACATCATCTTGATTGCAAGTCAAAGATGTTTTTTGCCAGAAGAGAAAAAAATTGAAAAAATCATTCCTCATGGATGGTAAAAATGGGAACAATCGCATGAATACCTGTCTAGTATCGAGTCCACTTCTGGCACACACAAAAACGGCAGGATGTAATTCTTACTGTTTGTATGGAGATTGCTTCTCACTACAATATATTTCAGCAAATCATATTGGAGATAGCATTGGCACTTCAGATTGAAAAGACTGCCTGTAGTACTTTCAGCTGTATGGCGTCAATCTCCGTAAATTGATGTTTCAAGGTGCCAAAGAAGCTGCTTCATAGGTTTGGGTGTCCAAGAGAGTATCAAACTAATTTAGCAGGAATATTGGTGACTGCAGAGGAGGTTTCCATGCATTTCCAAGCCAAATCAAGAGTAAATGTAGATTCCACAATGGCCCTTTAGAGAAACATGCCTCCGTATCCAATCTCCGGCAAATAATTTCCTGAGCCATCTTGATGCATCTCAATTGTCCTCATGTCACTGTTTACTTTAGAGAGCTGCCATGTTTCTTTTTCATTTAAATCCCTCACTCTTAAGGATGAGGTTGTGTCCCCTCTCTATGGAGGCTGTTATGAAGGGACACTGTGAGGAGTAGTAGGCCTATGCCTTTGTTATATTCCAGAAAGATGTTTCCTTCTGGCTTCCCTTGTTCACTCCCCTTCACATTACATTTTTGGCATTATTTAGCAGACGCCTTATTCCAAAGCCACTTACAACAATGATGAGGTTGATTCTCTTGCTGCCTTGACATGTGGAAACAATGTTTTTATATTTTTGGTTGAAATGACATATTTTTGGTGCGAAAATGACAGTAGCCCCCGAATATGCGGCAACTACCATTCCTCAGCCAAAAATACTAACTTGACAGTAGATTATATTAATCTGTGGCCAACCTCTGGCCAAACAGAACAGATCTGAGGAGTGGGTAGGTGTGAGCAACATAGTGGAAGAAAAAGATTGACCTACATTTTACATTTTGGACACTTTATCCAAAGCGACTTATAACAAAAGTAATAATAATTATAATAATATATTTAATTTAGAAGCGCCTTTCTCAAACTCAAGGACACTGTAAAGAAAAACAAAGAGAAGTAGAAAAATAAAAAAGTACAGTACGTTGTCTAAAGTAAGTGAATCATCTCTACATCCAGATACACAGATGCTATGCTATGACCAGGTGCCATTGGCAGTCAAAATGCTCGAAGAAGAAAGGATTATTATTGTGTTTTTTAAAAAAAGACATGTTTTTATAGTGTATGATCTTAATAAACTGGGACAAAGACTATCACACTATTTGCATTACAGCAGGTTAGAGTATCTGGCCTATGGTATGTAGTAGTCTCTCACTCACCTTTGGGTGCTCTCCTTTAGCTCACATGCCTAATCATCTCAGACATGTGAAGGGCAGTGGACGAGGGGAGCAGCTTTCTAAATAAATACAGACCCGTCTTATTGAACAAGATTCTCGAGTAGTGGTGCTCACGCTGTCAGAGGCTGTAGTCTGCTTTGTCAAGTCAAGCCAAGAGTTTCTCTCATTCCAGCTTGGGTGCTCATTCAACCAAAGGCTCATTATTCTGACTCCCATGTGTAATAAATACCAGCGGGCCTCTTGGGTGCCCCGTGGCGGAGGTAGACAGCTTTCATCTGCTCCTCAATGTCATTCTCAAGAGTTTTCACATGTCCTCTCTGACTCTAATACGGTCGGCTTTTTGTCCTCTAATTCTAACATGCAAAATACCAAGTATGAGGAAAAAACTACAGTACAGTATGTCTTCAAGTTTTGAAGAGTGTGCAGAGGTCAAGCTTTGGCTAATACGCTTTCCACTCATCTGGGCACTGTAGTGCATTTTATCGCTTAAACACAGGAGAGCATTTGAATCATACTATCTCTGTGAGTGTCTTCCATCCTCCTTCAGTCCACTCCAACACCAGCCCTACTTGGAAGGTGGATGCCATACTAGAGGTGTCTGGCAAATTTAGAGAACACTAGTTCTGACTTGTTTAAAAGCTACTGACATGTTGATTTTCCACGTATCCATGCAAAGCTCCTTCCTCTCATAATTGGATCAGTGTGAGATACAATACATGTTTTAGTATGGAGTATTGTTTTAGTGGATGAATTTATGGAACTTTGGGTTAAGATTTGGCAATAATCAAATGGGATGTCAAAAGATACACTTTATCCAAATGGGTTGATCCAAACAAGCATTGTGATTGGCCGAGAGGCTTTCAAACCCATGATTTAATCATGATAATGTCCCGGTTACATCACCTAACATGCTCATACGCTACAGTAGATTTGTTTATCACGTTCCCTCGACAACCCTCGTTTTGGGAACTCTCTCTCTCATGCAGAAACCACGACAAACTATCCCGAAAATAAATAATGAAAGCATTGTTTTTATGTCACCATTTTCAGACTTGTTGTGTTAACATTACATGAGAGAAATAATGCCCTCGAGTCTGTGATTTATCGTCAATATTGTCACTTGGTAGGAGTTTTTTTCGCATCGTGGATAACAACTGAACAACTAAATGATGATATTTGCTTCCTCAAGGTTTACTGTAACCTATATAACTTTGAATAAGTATAGGCCTATGTATAAACAATATTGTTTTTTTGCAAGGCCAGATGATGACAAGATAGGATTAAGGTGAATATATATTGTAAATGTAAATGCAGTTGCACCGTTACTATGTGCACTCAAACCACCCTTTCATCTTCAGACAAGGAGCTAATGGAGGTAGAAGGTACTTATAACACCTTGATGTAACGCACTTGTTATTGTGAAGGAGAGGCTGCTTAAGACAATATGTTATATGATGTTTAAACCATTTCCAGGATCCTATCCCCACAACCTTTCATCTTTTCAACAACAGACAGTTGGAGAGGAGACAACTCCAAAGGGAATTGTTTGTTTTGATTATCTGTCATTATGGGATCTTGGATTATTTGAACTTGTTTACTTGATACTGCAAATGTATTATGTTTGTGAAAGTTTGTGACAGTGTACAACGGATATGATTTTACTTGACCATTATGTGCAAATGTATTAATATAGAAAGAGAGGTAGATCATTTTCAGTTTTGTAAAGTGTCAATCACAAAACCAGTCAATGGTGCTTGACAAATGCTGAGCTGTTACCAATGCTTTATGAATACGGTTAGATTATGTTGATTATGTTGACTAATGATTGTCCGTCTGATAAGTCACCCAATATGCTTTTTGTAAGATTATTTTAAAATTAATATAAAAAATGTTTTTAAACCCTAACCCTGTTTTATATATTTATTCATAAACCAGATGTCATGAGATGGGAACGCCAAATCTGTTGCCAGTATTCTTCTCTATATGACGCAGTCAGTGTGTTTACCATAAATGAAATTGGCATACTGTTCTATTTAGACTCTTCTTCTTCTTCTCAGCCTTTTCTGATTTTTTATTTGACGCAGGAAACTAAATCATTCATATTACTGTAACTTATCAACCCATTATATCCCCTTCATAACGATAACCTGATAAAAATCTCATCTATGGAGCGAATGCCGCCCTTAGGTATCAAGACTGCAATGCAACGTGTCAGTCTGAGAGCATGTCCTTAACACCCCTCCTCGTCTTCCTGATGTCAAAGTCAGGGTTCTGTTACATGTCAAATGTCTGTTAAATGTTGGGGTGTAATAAGCTGTCTGGGAGTGGAGAGCGAGGGCCAGTGGCCTCCTGTTCTTTAGCCTCCGTTTAGCCCGCTTGTTGGGGAACAGGGGCAATCTACAGCACCCCATTAGCCAGGCTGTCAGGCTGAATTAAAGCAGCGTGTGGCAGAGTTGAATACCTGGAGAAATCTCTGCATTCCTCTACATGTCTTGCTATTGGCTTCAATACATCTATTAACCTTTTTAAAACACAGTCCCAATGTGTTGGGATTGCTTTGAAGACCCGAGATGCCGTAAGTAAGACAAGAGTGTACTTATTCATAGTGAAAGAGACCATTTGTATACTTCCCAGTATACTGTACTTCAGTGGAGGCTGGTGGAGGTAGAGGAGGACAGGCTCATTAATGGTATACCATTCCTGCATTACAATGAACCTGTCCTCCGATGTCTACCTTCATTGCTATAGTTATATATAGCTTTGGTGCATGCCCTTTGCTGATCTCAATATACTGATACAGAGCAACATGAAGTTGAAGTTCAGCCGATTTAATACAAGGGAAGAGAACTGACAATGAGAGGGGGATAGACAGAACTATAGAAATCGTTGCGTAATCTTGGGTAAAATTAGTTACAAGCAGAGGAAGGATGATGAAAAAGCTGGGTCACTGTGTTTTTTTCATCTCGCCATTCTGAAAACATTGAGTTTGCCATTTCACATTAAGGAAACTTTTTATTTTTATTGGGATCAGTGGTCAGAATGGTAAAAGGTTGAAATATTACATTCTAAAGATAGTATTTTAGACTTTTCCATTTCCACATTCATATTGTATGTGTTTTTCATGCAATCTAAGGTCTTCAAAGTCATCGATGCAGAATCCACTCTCGTGTTTTTGCAAACAGATGCATTTATTTCATTTCAAATAGCATTGCTCTAAATGATTCATTTCTTATATTTATTCTTAGTAAATGTATTATTCAACCAGTGGAAAGTCAACCAAAGCGTTAAGATTTTAAGACTTATTTGCTGTTACCTTCTTCTCTTTTAGATGTATCACAACAATGTCAAAGCATGAAGATGGCCAAGGACACGCTCTCCTGCAGAGTGCTTTGAGTAGGAATAAAACCTTCTCTTTAGGTGAGTGCTTAGTAGATATGCCTGTTTGGTGGGAAATGAGGACTTACTGTCTCAGATCACCAAGTCTCTGTGGATCAAGAGGCTAGTTCACTGCAATGCCAAACAGGATCTATCAAAGGATGAACAAACATCAACTTGCTATGTTTATTCTACAGTACGTATATTATATATTTGACGTCGATAGATTGATATGTCTATTATATCTCTGGTAACAGCCATCTTACATTATTATAACTACTTATAAATGTTCATGAATGCCGGTATTTATTTCTAGTATGTACACTTGTGGCAAAATACAATCTCTTCATACCTTTTCTTGATGCACATCTTCTTTAGCCTAAACACAGACTCATGATAATTATATTTCTTGCAACTTTTGAGAATTCCTATTCCATACAGGTTCATTAAAGTGTAGTATTAAGTCCAATGCACACAGCCCCGATTTTGTCGCACCGCCGAATTTGATTCCATTGTTTTCAATGAGCCAATGCACACGGTGTGCGATGCGATTTTATCGCACGACAACATTCGATTCTCCATTCACACCAATTGAAATAATTCAAAGAATTGAGAATCGAATGTTGTCGTGCCACAAAATCGCACGCCGTGTGCATTGGGCTTTAGTGTTGTAACATTAAACAACAACAACAACAAACATATCTGTTTGCCCAGATAACAATGCCATTCAAATTAAACTGCCTCAGAGGTGATGTCACAATCCACAACAATGCAAATCAATAACCCTTGTAAGAGATATTGATTATGGAACCAATGTATTATCAATAAAAGGAAAGGGTGTTTTGTTTATGTCAGGATGGTTAATGGTAATGGTGTCTCTCATGCATGACAGGGGTGACATAGGCTACGGGACAGGCTAAACATAATATAGCATGCTACAGTCTACAGTCAAAGCCAACAGTCTACAGTCAAAGCCAACAGTACTACTACTACTAGTAGTAGTAATAGTAATAGTAATAGTAATAGTAATAGCAATAGCAATAGCAATAGCAATAGCAATAGTAATAGTAATAGTAATAGTAATAGTAATAGTAATTGTAATTGTAATTGTAATAGTAATAGTAATAGTAATTGTAATGTAATTGTAATAGTAATTGTAATGTAATTGTAATAGTAATAGTAATTGTAATTGTAATAGTAATAGTAATTGTAATTGTAATGTAATTGTAATAGTAATTGTAATTGTAAATGTAATTGTAATAGTAATTGTAATAGTAATTGTAATTGTAATTGTAATTGTAATAGTAATAGTAATAGTAATAGTAATTGTAATAGTGATTGTGATTGTAATTGTAATTGTAATGTAATTGTAATAGTAATTGTAATTGTAATGTAATTGTAATAGTAATTGTAATTGTAATAGTAGTAGTAATAGTAATTGTAATAGTAATAGTAATTGTAATTGTGATTGTAATTGTAATTGTAATGTAATTGTAATAGTAATAGTAATAGTAATTGTAATTGTAATTGTAATGTAATTGTAATTGTAATTGTAATAGTAATTGTAATAGTAATAGTAATTGTAATTGTAATTGTAATGTAATTGTAATAGTAATAGTAATAGTAATTGTAATAGTAATTGTAATTGTAATGTAATTGTAATAGTAATAGTAATTGTAATAGTAATAGTAATTGTGATTGTAATTGTAATGTAATTGTAATAGTAATAGTAATAGTAATTGTAATTGTAATTGTAATTGTAATGTAATTGTAATAGTAATAGTAATAGTAATTGTAATAGTAATTGTAATTGTAATAGTAATTGTAATTGTAATTGTAATAGTAATTGTAATTGTGATTGTAATTGTAATGTAATTGTAATAGTAATAGTAATTGTAATTGTAATTGTAATTGTAATGTAATTGTAATAGTAATTGTAATTGTAATTGTAATGTAATTGTAATAGTAATAGTAATTGTAATAGTAATTGTAATTGTAATAGTAATTGTAATTGTAATAGTAATAGTAATAGTGATTGTGATTGTAATTGTAATGTAATTGTAATAGTAATTGTAATTGTAATTGTAATGTAATTGTATTAGTATTAGTAATATTAATTGTAATTGTAATAGTAATTGTAATTGTAATTGTAATAGTTATTGTAATAGTAATTGTAATTGTAATAGTAATTGTAATTGTGATTGTAATTGTAATTGTAATTGTAATTGTAATTGTAATGTAATTGTAATAGTAATTGTAATTGTAATGTAATTGTAATAGTAATTGTAATTGTAATTGTAATAGTAATAGTAATAGTAATTGTAATTGTAATTGTAATTGTAATAGTAATAGTAATAGTAATTGTAATTGTAATTGTAATTGTAATGTAATTGTAATTGTAATAGTAATTGTAATTGTAATGTAATTGTAATAGTAATTGTAATTGTAATAGTAGTAGTAATAGTAATTGTAATTGTAATTGTAATAGTAATAGTAATTGTAATTGTGATTGTAATTGTAATTGTAATGTAATTGTAATAGTAATAGTAATTGTAATTGTAATTGTAATGTAAGTGTAATTCTAATAGTAATTGTAATTGTAATAGTAATAGTAATTGTAATTGTAATGTAATTGTAATAGTAATAGTAATTGTAATAGTAATTGTAAATGTAATTGTAATAGTAATAGTAATTGTAATAGTAATAGTAATAGTAATAGTAATAGTAATTGTGATTGTAATTGTAATGTAATTGTAATTGTAATTGTAATTGTAATTGTAATTGTAATTGTAATTGTAATGTAATTGTAATAGTAATTGTAATTGTAATTGTAATTGTAATGTAATTGTAATTGTAATGTAATTGTAATAGTAATTGTAATTATAATTGTAATTGTAATGTAATTGTATTAGTAATAGTAATTGTAATAGTAATTGTAATTGTAATAGTAATTGTAATTGTAATTGTAATTGTAATTGTGATTGTAATTGTAATGTAATTGTAATAGTAATTGTAATTGTAATAGTAATTGTAATTGTAATTGTAATGTAATTGTAATTGTAAGTGTAATTGTAATAGTAATTGTAATTGTGATTGTAATTGTAATTGTAATGTAATTGTAATAGTAATAGTAATTGTAATAGTAATAGTAATAGTAATTGTAATTGTAATTGTGATTGTAATTGTAATAGTAGGAGTAGGAGTAGTAGTAGTAGTAATAGTAATAGTAATAGTAATAGTAATAGTAATAGTAATAGTAGTAGTAGTAGTAATAGTAATAGTAGTAGTAGTAGTAGTAGTAGTAGTAGTAGTAGTAGTAGTAGTAGTAGTAGTAGTAGTAGTAATAGTAATAGTAGGAGTAGGAGTAGGAGTAGCAGGAGTAGTAGTATTGGTTTAGGTTTTACCCTGAGTCCGGTTGGCACACAGTCTAAAGTGGCACAATCACTAGGACTATTTAGTTAGGGACTATTTAGTTGGGGACTGTAGCTTCCATGATAACCCAGCTGCCAGCCAGTACACATGGGAATCCCTTAGCTGAACAGTAAATAACACTATTTACCTCGAGTGGGTGGAGGAGGACATGCTTCCCCTGTTTTTTGAACAGGCACCAGGTGCCATCCAAGTTTAAAAGAAAAAGTTCCATTTCAGACAAGAATGATTCACACCATGTTCTCAAAGCACATGTAATTGCTGTGGTGGGGGGATATGCCCATTTTCTCAGCAAGCAATTTTCTAACAATTGGTTAAGCCATTTTGATTTTCATTGGGGAGAAGGAAAACTTCATCGGAGCATAGCTCAGCTCAGCTTGATTAATTGTTATGGGAAGGGGTAGCGATATGGCAATCTCATATTCACAGTCCGGGAACAAGCAGGGGTTATTTTTAGACCACAAGGCAGCTGCCAAGAGTCACATTTAACTAAGATTCCCCAAGTAGGTGACAGCATTCTGCTCTCTCTTCCCCGTCCTCTGATAAGAATAAAGCTGTCGATTTGAAGACTGAATTCTTGTGTGGGTTGAAGGCGCCTCGAAATTGCATTATGTATATATTTCAGGGGGTGTGCAGTATTGCACGATCTATGGAGTCATGCGTATATTATTGTGTATAACATCGGGAAGTGGGAGTTAACAATTGCATGCTAGATTAATTAACAAGGAATGGACTGTTTGGAGGACACAAATCATAGCAACTGTCTTTGTTTTTTAAATGGTTGAGCTGTGTACAATGTAATTCATAACAACAACAAAAGAAATAATAATTAATTATAATATATTATAGATAGATAGAATTTAAATCTAGAATTGAAGTGATTCATTAATGCTTATCGCCACTATAATTAAGTGTGACTCCATCTGATTGACATTCATCCCCATTGATGATTTATAAAAAGAAAACTTGATCACTATGATTAATTCTTATCTCCCCCCTCAGAAAGTGGTAATTTAATTATTTGCGAGAGGAACACTGGCACTAATTAACCTTGGAGTAGATGGAGGAGGTGGGAGGCGCTGTTGTCTTAACTGGTGAACCAGTATCTCTCATGCAATGATTAATTATTGGAGAGCTCCAGTTTGTCCAATAAACAAGAAAAAGGACACCTTGGGTTCTATTGTTACCTTTACAGTAGTATGTGGGTGTGTGTGCGTGTGTGTGTGTGTGTGTGTCTGTGTGGGGTGGGTACAGTCCATGTCCCTCCCCATGGCGTCCCATAGTAATGTCATGCAGAGGGTATCTCAGGTATTAATTCTAACACGAAGAGGGTATGTATCCAGGTGCTCCTCCATGATGTAATTACATGTTTTGCCATTATTCATATCAAGTAACTCACTGAATATGGAATTACTCAGAAGACCAAAGTAGCACGGCACTGCTGTTAAGAGCCTCTATGCATATGGTAATTTAGACGTGTTTAACTCCAGAATGTTGGAAACAAAACAAAACATGTTCCTTCACATGTTCTTTCCTCATCCTATTCTCCTCCTCTTGAATGTACACTCACCGGACACTTTAATAGGAACACTATACCAATTGGGTAGGGCCCCCCTTTGCTCTCAAAGCAGCCTAAATTCCTCGTGGCATTGGTTCCACAAGATGTTGGGAACATAACTTTGAGATTCTGGTCTATGTTGATATGATTGCATCACACAATTCCTGCACATTTTTGAGGTGCAGAAGTGCACTTACAGATAGTACTGATATACTGTACTGTATGGACTCCAGAAGTCGCCTCTAGGCTTGTCTCGTCAGTCTGAATATTGTACTCTCTTGGCCATTTTCAGTTTTATACGGAAACATCTCTTGCAGAAGGATATTGTTATTTGCATGGAAACAAGCAAATTATTTCTAGCCTTTTCATATAAAAACAAACATATTACTTGGCAAGCACAGCTGAGTGTGACACTGGAGGGAAAAACATTGCATCACTTTATAGTCTCTCCCTAATAAAGTGTGTGTGCACACCATGTTCTTTTCTATTTTGTCCTACGATAGCATACCTTGCGACTTGTAATGTGTTATGTTAAGTCAAGTCTCAGGAGAGCCAGACAACAACTGAAGGAAACATCCTTGACTCTTACACCATACAGTATATCCCAAGCTGAGAAACACATTCTATAGATGTTTTTACATTTAGGGCATTTAGCAGAAACCTTTATCCAAAGCGACTTACAACAAGTTCATTTGTCTACATCATCTATGTATCACTCATCTTCAATCAATCAATCAATCTTCAATTATTGCTGGAAAGTTAGATGTAGGGTCCAACCTACTTCTAACTAGTTAACTAACCCTACAAGCTACTAAATAACTAACCCTACAAGCTACTAACTAACTAACCTTACAAGCTACTCACTAACACTGTTTTACATAAACGGTATATCCACAATAAACTGTATCAATTAACTTACATAGGATGAAAGCATTATGGCAAACAGGCTAAAGAAGACTCCAGCCCTAACCCTATCTCTAGCCTTAACCCTAGCTCCAGCCCTAAACCTAGCTCCAGCCCTAAGCCTAGCTGCAGCCCTAACCCTACTTAATGTATCTCCAGCTTTAACCCTAGCTTCAACCCTTACTCTCCCTAACCATACCTAACAACAATTCACTTTCGTAATTGTTGTCTATTAAGTTATCTGTTGGCTGCTAAAAATGAAGAATAGTTCTTGAGCAGTTTAAGACTATTTATTCAAACAAGGCGGTTACACAGCATAATCGTCTGGTCTAGAGATCAGGTCATCTGGGCGGGGGTCGCAGGAAGTCAAGAGACAGAACAGTTGTTGCCCAGGGGATTTATACCCTTTCATATGCAAATACCTTCACCCCTGGGCCAACCAAAAACAGAGGTATGGTCAAAACGATTCTACAGCTTGTTCCTAGCCTCTTTAGCCAATAATAGCCTTTCCCCTGTTCTTTATCCTAATATGGTCATGGTCAGTGTGTGTGTGTGTGTGTGTGTTTGGTCATCTGGCTAAAAAAGTGTGTGTGTGTGTGTGTGTGTGTGTGTGTGTGTGTTTACAAGCTGTCATAAAACCCCAATTTTCAGTAGAATCTTACAGAGCCAAAAGCAAGAATACAGGCCCATTATTATACCAAAAAAATATACTCCGTAAGACCAAGGCTTTCCGATCGAGTCAGAGACAGAAACAGGGAGAGTGGTAGAGAAAACATGAAACATCAAGACACCCATATTGTCGAAGCAAAATGTTTCTTCGACTGCAGACGTTGTGTATAGAGGCAGAGCTGGTGTTATTCAAGATGGAGTTGTCGTCTCCCGTATGACCTAATCTCTGTGGATTAATTTGCTTTTACTAGACGTGGAAACTGGTGGCTTAATCGGTACCCTCAGGCTCAGTCCCAGTTAGATCAACTATTTTCAACCTTTACGATTGAGCACAGCACTCACTTGACGAATACAATGTTGTTTATTAATATAAATGTTAACGCTGGAGGAACTGACATGTTTCTCTCAAGGGTGCTATTAAAATGGGGATATTGCGACCACAGAGTTTGGATGTGATTGAGTGTGAGTGAGGGGATTGGGGGTTGGTGTGTGTGAGTGTTTGTGTGTGTGTGTGTGTGTGTGTGTGTGTGTGTGTGTCTGTGTGTGTGTGTGTGTGTGTGTGTGTGTGTGTGTGTGTGTGTGCTTGTGCGTGTGTGTGCATGCCTGGAATTATGGATTAAGATCAAAATAGATTTTGATAGATTCAACCGTTAAGAATCAGGATGTGACAGGTAGGCAGTAAATGATGACCACAACACTCAACATTCTCTCCCTAAACTGTAAACTGGTGTCCAGCACCTCAATCACTCAACTCCAAGGATAATTTCTTTTGCTGTCTTAAAGGCTTTTGACCCTGAATTAAAAGTAGGCATGAGAATCACACAGCTTATCTCTGAGATACAGATGAAAGACTAGGATAAGGTAGTATTGGCACACAGGGCCTGTACGTTTATAGAGAAACTTTTTCAGGACAGAGGCACCTTTCTAACCTTAACCTTTGTTCTCAGCGAGAGACCGACAATGAGCACTAAAGTCCTGAGGATTTGTTTGGTAAGATCAGTGACTTGGAGCTCTTGAGCCAACATCAAAGGCCTCTGATGAAGAAGATGAGACAAAGCACAGACGTTCGCGGAGAGCAGGAGGAGAATAAAGCCAAGCTGAATAGAGAATAATATAATGCTCAAAGCAGCATCAACATAATAATAAATGGCCAATGAACAACTTGTCAGTGTGTTATTTGGATGTGGGGTAAAACATTTCTGTAGGAAACCCTGTTGCCTCATACTCAGTATTTTCTGACAATATCTATTCAACAGTATTTCAGTTGGATTCACATACAGTATGTCCTACCCCAGAATAGGACAATCCAATTAACTTGGATTGATATGAACTGAATAATAATTAATTAATTGATATTATAACTCAATATATTATTGAGTGCTGTGCAAAAAAGATAGACTACATTGAAACTGAATGCATCATATCCTACAATAGCAGAGTAAGGTTCCTCAATAACTTCCTATTGGGAGATGAAAGTTAAAAACTGTGTACATACATACCACCCCCCAAAAAACTAATTATGTATCAAGACACCTGGAGCATGAACTATCAGCTTGCCCGGTGACACTCACCCTGCGGCGAGAAACTCATTACAAATATCAGCCTGTCTCTTTTCCCCAAGGTGAGGAGTCATTATCAAGCATGTACCATATTGTCACCCTCCTCTGAGCTTTCAAGTCTGGTTTGTTTTCCCCTCCTCTGAGGCTGGTCTCCAGTCATATGCCGAGAGCCTGAGTGACAGTCCATCACTCTTTTAATCTCTCCCAGCCCACAGCCAGGCAGCAGTTTGAAATGTGTGTAGCCGTTACCAGCTTTATCAAGCATGACACCCCTCTACAGCACCCTAATACAGCACAGATGGTATGTCGGGAGATGTCCCCGTTTGTCACCAAAATACAGGACTGACAGAGTCTCTCTTCGCTGGTGGAATTCAAAGTGGGGGGAAATCAAGGTTTAGTTCATTGTGAAATGTAAAAAGATGGCCCCGCCTGTTCAAAGCTGATAACTAAGGGCAAGCATGTGGAGGGAGTGTTCATTTGTTAGAATCTGGGGCATTGCTGCTTTAAGAGCACCTTGACCTGTTAAGGCTTTTACTAGGCCATGCTTGAGACAATGAAGCCCACCGTGACCCAGTGTCCCACACTAGACCTAACAACTTCAATTGACATTGATTAAAATTGGACCTCATTAAGTCAAAAACTAAATGTGTCCTCTGCAGCCAATTAATATTTGACTATATATATATATATATATAATTATTTTTTCCCCCAACATGAACAGTACCTTGATGTAGAAAATCCAGTTTTACATTTTTAGTCTAGACGGTGTTTCAGTGCAATATGTATGACATTTGTTGAGCAACTTATACCGTGAAATGTCTCACTTTTTAATCTTACCTAAGCATACCCTCTTTATCAAAAAGCAAACCCTGTATGCAGTAGGATTCGTCAAGGTATAGATAGAGGGTGGAACACATGCAGTGCCTGTGGACATCTCAAGGACTGCAGTATGATTCTGTATCTTTGTCATCCAACTCAAAGCTTAATTCGAACTTCGAGTGGACCTACTCCCGCAGAGGGGAAACCATTTAGAAAAATGAAATGAAAGCATATCTTATATCCCACAGACTTTATTCTGTTGGAATAGATCCATAGAGGAGGAAGATTTGATGACCAGCTAATACCCTGGGCGGAGGGAGAAATTGGAGGATGGGCTCATCGTTATGCATGGGATGGAACGAGAAAAATGGTGTCAATGAGCCCATCCTCCGATGTCTGCCTCCACCCGCCTCCACCTGCCGCCCGTCCTCCGATGTCTGCCTCCACCCGCCTCCCTGGCTTAGACCATACTATGAGAGTGAATGAGAGGTTGGGAGAAAATAAAAAAAATGTTTGTGTCATTTCCTCAAAACAACAACAAAAAAGGAAAAAATACAAAAGCATATTTCCAGAGCCAATGTTGTAGTAATCATAACATATCAAATGAATTGTATGGCATTACTCTCAGGGGAAATGCTCAGCTTTCAATTTCACAGGAGAACACGGTGAGGGTAATATTAAGTTGTCTATGAGTTGGTTGACTTCCTTTCACAAACATGATTTCATATCATATTATAACATTTTGTTTGTGTCCTATTTGAGGCAGACATTTACTGAACACTGAAAGGGGTGAACAGGGACTTGTTTTGTCTATATACAGTACTGTAGCTTTATAAGAAATCACAGTAGATATGATTGAAAACTCCGAACTGAGATAAACATTTGTATACTGACATAGGTTAAGCCAGCACTGAAGTATATTATGCGATATTAGAGCCATGTCATGAGGCCAATTACTTTCATATTCAATAACACTCGCCACTAAGTGGAGGGATAGTATAAATGTAACATTTGCCATACAGTCTATTACCTTTTTCTCTTTGAAATAGGCTTGAGGCGTAATAGACGTAATACAACATTATCCATTATCCATTCTCACATGGTTTATATATATATATATATATATATATATATTAATGTGTTTAATAATTTCTAGCGTTACTTTTCCTTTTGATCTGTCAAAATGTTTTATTAATTCTCAGAACAAGTTCTCACAGATTACGGAAGATAAAGGAAGGCTATTTTATTCCCTCATTAATCAAAGAAGAAGTTGCACGTTTGGGAATTGGTGCTCTTTCATCTCTGAGGGAACAGAGGAATCTGTGCCACTGTAATAGGCATAGCCCCAGCGTGTTTGTCTAAGTGTTACTTAGACGTGTTTCTTCCCTGTTGGAGAGGCGAGTCTTCCAGGCTTATTGCCTGATGTAAAATACACCTCTATTGTTTTCATCACTCTAATAAGCCTCCCTCAAGTGTGAGTATTACTATTAATGAGAGCACAAACACCCAGCAGCATAGCTCCTCTCAGACCACAAGCTATTATTGTGTTCAATTGCCTTCATTTAAGAGCATATTTGAAGTGATTGGAGTGGATTATTTCAATTTTAGGGGGAATTTCACTGTGAGGGAGCAATGACTCTAGCAGCATATGTATGGGTATGTAGATTTCAGTCAGATTATTTTGCCAACATGACTGAATTGCTTCGCTGTAAAGTTAAGCAGTTTTTTTCTTTAAGTTTAGTTTTTGGCACATACAGTACACACACATACAGACACACACCCACACACACACTCTCTACCCTCCCCTACTTGTTGCTTACACACAGGGGACACACTGTTGACTGAGTTGTGAGAGCCTTCTCACAGAGAGAATGCAGTGTGTTGTGGTGGTGAAATATCATCAGCATTTATTGCCCATCTGTCACATCATAATTTTTTACAGTTACGTCTATACAAATATTTTTTTATTTTCATCCATAATTCCTGAAAAGATTCAGATTTGTTTTTTGGCACATGCACACACATGCACGCATGCACACACACACACACACACACACACACACACGCACACACACACACACACACACACACCTCCTCTCTCATCTGACAGGGCCCTGCGTACACAAGTCCATTACAGCTGTTGCCAATACAAAGCTATTTTCAATGACAGTGCTGTAAAATATGAAACCCTGGGTTGGGCTCCATCAGGAGATGTGTGAGCCCAGTAATTGAGCAGGGAGGTCAGGGTGTCACCTGCAAGTTAAACAGCTCCCAGGGCCCCATGCGTCACTAATGAAAGGTTTCACACTCGCTGCAGCGACCACCTCTGTCCTCAGTCAGCCAACTACCCCCCCTTCCCACCTCCTCATCCAGCCCCCCCAACTGAGAGCAGGATGATATTAATGGCTGTTGTGATCACTCTCCTGTGTAAAACAATCTGAGGCTAAGTATGGGTGCTATGCCGCTCGAAAATGTTTCTAAAGAAATTACATATTTGTTCCAAATGGATAGTTACGTGAACGACAGCACATGTGAAGATTGTTCTGAGGCCATTTTTTGTCCTTCACATTACAGTATTTTCCCGTAGCGTAGCCGCTTCTTGTGGTGCCAAATTAATGTCCTGTATGCCCTGTTTGCCACATAAAAGCACAATGTCATAAAAGCACACATGTGATGTGTTTTCCCAGGGCATGCACAGGATAGGCTAGCAATTGTTTAGTTGCATTGCTTGCTTGATTAATGCTTGATTGGTCTGTGATGGCATTGTTGCATTGTAAAATCCTAGCACATCATTTGACAAATAACCATTGTTAAACGATGAATTGAGAATCAAGGACCCCAATTGAAATAAGCCAGTGGCTTTCTTGGGTTTTTATCCTGTTAGTTGACCTTGTATGTAATATGTACTTTCATGTACCTACTTCTGCAAATCTTCTAATAAAGTTTTCAATCAATCAATCAAACCATAGCCTTATACCTCATAACCCCTTAGCCAATTTAATTTTCAAAGTGGCACTGCTGATAGGTCAGGTTGCACAAATAATGTTGCATACAGCGACAGGGTGCACATCGAAGAGTTTCAAAGGCCATGTAGGTGCCTATAGGTCCGTGGGCAGAGTTTTTTTTAATATATCATACCTAATTATTGATGTAGTGTAATAGATCAGAAATAGCCAAGCATTCTAATTAATTAATTTAATTTTGCCATTTAGCAGACGCTGTTAATCCAAAGCGACTTACAATTACGAATTACAGGGACATTCCCCCTGGAGTAACTGAGGGCTAAGTGCCTTACTCAAGGGCACACTAGTAGTGGTGTGGTTTCAGGCGGGATTTGAACTCACAACCTTCCGATCACAAGTCCAACTCACTATCCACTAGACCACCACTATCCCTACATTCTGGCATAGACAAAACTCATAACTGTTTTCCATCAGTCATTACACACACCAGACCCATTTACCAGACTATAGCTGTCTGAGTGTCCACAATGAAATAATGAAGGGTATTTATGCTAAGTACCTCTAAAATACATCAATGTAAATGATGTAAAATCAAGTGGTTATGTTGTCTAAGCCCTTTTATGTTGTCTTTGCTTCTGTTTTGTTTTTAATTTGTCTTAAATTATGACATAAGCTTATATATAAGCTCATTGCTTCAGCCTACACCTTTTGCGTCATTTCTGGTTTGTTTTATTTTCCATTTCATTTAATGCCTTATTGATAAGTTTTTTCTATGACCGAATTAAACTACTACTACTACTAAGCTCAGAGGCACTGTAACTTGCTGTGATCGGTACATACACTATGTATGAATACATCATACATAGAGCATATCCACAAATGTAGAAGAAGAAATAATGTAAATGTAAACATGTAAATGTAGATGTCAAAAATGTGTGACACCCAGAGATAATATTAATGCCCCCCCGTGGTGAATATGTTTTTCCACCGGCTCTTTGTGACACGCAATACAGTAGGCAGATTTTGCGTTGACTGTGTCTAGGGTATGCGTTCGTGGTGCACAATGTGTGCGTTTTAGAGGGTGTAGGGTTTAGGTGCTTCAGTTCTGGCCTACCCAATTTTCCACAGGCCCACTCATGGGGCTCAACTTATTCCTGGCTATAATTCTGGTAGTAGATCTTTTCCCTCACAGCCCAGTGAGTTCAGTTGAAGTCTCTGATGAGCTGAGGAACAGAAAAGAGTAATTTCCATGTAAATGATATCATTCCACAGAGTTTAGTTGGGGACCGAACACAGAGTTTGTCGTCCACCCTCTGAGCAAGGTCAACTTACCTTGTAGCTCGGTGAGAAATGTAAACATGGTAATTGATTCTCCCTTGAGCGAAGACCTTGTGACGGTTATAAGCTTCATTGCAATGTGTTTGTGTTTCAATGAGACCACTTCAGTGTCTTTTGCCCATGAAATGCAATTGCTTTCATCCACCAGGGATGTTAGGAGGGCAGCTGCTCACACAGACTCTGCCATTGGCACGGAGAGACACTGAATTAGATAAATCGGCATGCATGCGTGCATGCACGCACACATACTCACATGCACACATAGCCAACATACACAAATGTGTGTTCATGCACACATGCACGCACGCACGTACGCACGCACGCGCACACACACACACACACACACGCACCACACACACACACACACACACACACACACACACACACACACACACACACACACACACACACACACACACACCCTCTCTATCCGGCACAGACAGGATGCTGGTGTTGCCTTCTGTTCCCCACCCCCTGGGCCAAACTAGGCATCATAGATCTCCAGTTGCCTGGTGTTAGCCTCTATTTACAACACTTGGCATGATGCTCACTGCTGTTTAAGCTTACCTAAGATTGTGTGTGTGTGTGTGTGTGTGTGTGTGTGTGTGTCTGTTTGGGCCTTTCGTGGGAATGGGCCACTGTTTTCAGTAAATATATGAAATACCTATCCCATCAAAACATTGAAATTTGAATTTGAAAACATGTGTATGCCACCCTCTCAATATGCAAACTGTCTGGCTAAATAACCTCATAATGATATCCCTCCGAGCCCCAGGTTTGAGTGAATACTGATGAGGTTTAACACAAATGAAGGCCATTCAGTTCTGCAAAATAACTAGCAAAACCTTTTTGCATACATTTACATTGTATATGCGTGCATCATATTAATATGTGTGACTATGCCAGCAGACTGACTTCTGCAGTTCTCTGAAAGCCTGTTTTTGGCATACTGATGGATGGGTAATAGATATCCACATTTGTCATACCTGTCTCCCTTGTTAATAAGCACACAATGGGCTGTGAGACAGTGTGTTTTTTTCTCAGTAATTAAAATAATTGTGGTGACAATTTCACAACATCTGTTTCTGAATCATTAGAATACATCCCTCCCCACAGTTCCACTGCCATCTGTAAACATGCCAAACCTGAAGTTGTTCCATCTTTTCCAGAAGAAAATAGTGGCAATTAAAAAAAGCAATTCTATTTTTCATGGATCGCCCACCATTGTTCACATCACAAAAATGTCAATAGATACTGCGCCAATATAGGGAGTGGAGGTAAGACTTTGTGAAGTTGTGAAAACCATTCAAATAAACACTTAACCCACTCTACTTTATCACCAACAGTACCTTCCCCAGTTGAACAGATTGCAGTGTTTCTCACCCTCTCTCTTGGATGCTTTACGATAGTCGCCAACAATTAAAGAGATGGGTCACTTCTATAACCACTGCTAAGCTTCTGTAAATGAGAGGCACAGTCACTAATGTATGTTCTTCATTCATTTAGGGGACCATGCAGCTCCTACTGAATTTAATTGGTTTCACACCTGGGCCATTTTCATTCAGTAGAGTGTGAGCAAAAGCTTGCAGGGGTTGAGGCAGTGCAAATTCATGTGGGTATTCATCAAGTTGAAGTTCAGGCTCGCTGTGCTGTTTGTCATCCCCATGAGGTGATTTGATTTAGAATAAGAATGCTTTTATACAAAGGCCTGGGAGACGCTCGCTGGAATTACTGCACAACAAGGAGTAAACATTAAAGGGAGGGTCATAATTCAACATTATGTCTGCCATCACAACAAACAAGTACACTGCCTATTTGTGTAAATAAGTTCATGTGTGTTTGTTCATACTGGTGGTGGTTGGGTACTCCATAATGTTTTAAATGGACTTGACACTTGGAACGAGCAAAGATGGCTGTTATCTGGGACTTTACATGTGTGGGCTTCTCTTCAATATTGTACAACAGTCTTACACATGCTAATGTTACTTCTCTCCCAACTGGCTAGGTGACAGTTACACCTACGGTATGATGTTCTTACATTGCATAACATGTAACTCGTAAATCACACAACAATAATAAAAAAGAAAGTAAAAGATACAGTAAACCAAGGCTTTACCCTGATCTTAATATAGTCCTGACGGTGCATATGCCATCTGGTATGACATCTCCCAGGCAGGGAAGGTGGCCTTAGCAAATAACTGTCATTCAAGAGTAATGTACGCCTCAACATGTTTTTCTACTATGGATGTTTAATTCTGCCAGATAAGCAGTTCCAGGCTCAATTGCTTCATGAAGTCTGCCTCCCTCTGTGAGAAGGCTCTCACAACTCAGTCAACAATTTGTCCCCTATGTGTCAGTGACAGCGAGGGGAGGGTAGAGTGTGTGTGTGTGTGTGTGTGTGTGTGTGTGTGTGTGTGTGTGTGTGTGTGTGTGTGTGTGTGTGTGTGTACTGATCATGTCATCCTGTCATCATGCTCTCTAACTTTCCAACTACTTTTTAGGATACTTAAACAACAAGCTCATCTTAGGCTGTGCAACACAAGCCATCAACAGCCACACACATTATATCAGTTACCGTAGTAACTTGGTTTAGCATAAAGAATTGCAGATGTTTTGCTAGCAGCCTATAAGCTATGTCATGTAAGCATTTTGGTTGACTCACCTTGAATGCTGGAGCACCACATTTTGTCCTGGGTAAACTATTATTTTACAGAAAATGGGTTTATGAGGCAAAAACGACATCAAAAGGCAAGGGAAATTAAGATAAACGTTCTCTCGACACTCACTTTCTCGTGAGCTAATAGAAACCCACAGCCCAGGCTTTAATGCGGGGCCTCAAACGTACAGATGAATGATATGTTATTAGTTTCACTATCCCCATTGTGCTGGATTGCTCAGTACAATACGTTTAAGCTTATTTTATGATATGCATCAGCGATTTGAGTGGGGTGACTAATTGAAAAAACTAAGAAGCAAGGAAAGCAATTTACTCGGTTCAAAATGACTTCTTATAATAACAATACCATGATCTACTGGGCCCTGCTAGGATTGGGTATTTAACAAAAAATGGAAAAAGATATGTGTGTGTGTGTGTGTGTGTATTGTTTTCTACCCATGTGTACATTTGAATTCAGATATCCTAGATATTGTTGCTGTGAAAAGATACAGGTGAAATGATCTACAAAATAGATTTGTGTTGTATACATTCAAGAATATAGTATTATGCCATATCTGATTGTGTTTACCGGTACGTGTTAGCCGCCTATTTTAATGACTCATACACTATTGTACATATGGCAACCTTGGTGGTCAATCAAGCTACAACATACAGTATGCCGGTGTAGCTCTGCAATGCTCAGGATCTCCTGGCCCGCACCCGAGGGACGCCCAGAGAGGCAATGGAAGTGATAACAACAGGAGAAGAGAGGCTTGTAACTCTAAATCATTTATAGTCATATTATACTGTACCTGCACTGGCATAGCATGTTTAAGGAAACATTGCTAAATAATTGACATGGAGTAAATGGAATATTTGAATGGTAAATAAGTGAACATTCTTCTGTGGAGGTTTGCCATATAGATAATTCCCATCATGGAGACAATAGAGTATGCTTGCTGCTTGCTCCTAAAAGGATCGTTCTCTATTTCTATTACTTTTTGCTAACTACTCGTGCCTTTAGAATTATAAGGTTCTATCTCCATTTTTGTCAAAATTGAGTTTTTTACATAATCTGATCCATTAGGTGTTTATTAATGCCTGTCTGGTGTTATTTTCAAAATGTTGACATTTTTGAGTTAGTAATGAATAAAAATACAAAGGTTCCATCTCACTAAACATAATGGAATGTAAAACCGTTGACGCTCAATATCTCTGAACTGCCCTAAACGGAGATAGAACCGTATAATTCTAAGGTCACGAACGACTCCCTATCACGTTTACTTGATGTTGTACATCTAACTACTCAAAGGATATACACACTGTCTGGATTAACCGAAAAACACCCAAGGTAAATCAACAAACAAAAGTAAAACATACACATGAGTGAAGAACCCCTTTTGAACTTTAGATTTGTCTCTGCCTAGCAATATATTTCAGTGTAGATGCTGTTCCAGTGCATTCCTCTGTTGAGGTTTAGCTAATCTTTTTGAAGTCGGTGGACAAATCATATTTACAGGTTGTAATGCATAACCGATGATTTAATCATGTCATATTGAGCTCTGTGGTGACTCGAAGTACACAACTTAGCACACACACAGTTTGCTAAATCCTCCTCTTTCAAATTCCACCCTTCAAACATTGATTTATTTTCCCCTTATCTAAAGAGTAGAAAGCACCCTACAAATGCATCAAATGTCCAATAGAATTATACTGTACAACCACAGCAGCCAAACAACAAGCAACCCCCCAGCCTCAAGTGGTTTTAAGTTATACAGAATGTAAAGCTGCCAGCTCTCCAGTAAGGAGAGGATATGTTGTCACCTGACACTTATTGTGATTCATTGAACAACTAATTCCACTCAAGTGGCTTTCTCATCATGAAGAAATCAGCAGGGATTCAACCAAACCTGTCATTGTAATCTAAATGCAGCCTCTGCATTAGGGTTAGAGACTGCACAAAGACTGCATAAATAGACATGTTGTTTCTTGAAAACATGACGTACAGTACATGCATAATCATTTTCCATTTAGAGTTACATTGCAGTGAATTCACAAATGCTTTAGTATGGTCCCAGCAGGAATCAAACGTCCAATCTAAGTATACGTGGCATAAGGCACTCAAGCCCGAATGGCTGCGGCTAATCAGTTGACAACGCCACCTTTTTGTTGCACCAGGGGAGGTCCTCGGGACTAAACTAAGCACTCAGGTTGGTGAATGAGGGAGCAGAGACATGAAAACAGTTTGTTAACATCAAGACTAAATTAAATGACTAAAATAGACGGCTGCCAAATAAGAGAGCCTAAAGAAATAATCACGGTTCAATAACAATACTTTATTTACCACGTCGGTGCTTTAAAATCTTAAATGCACACGGCAAGGACACGGCAGGCGGTGATCTAAGGTGTTCCCCCAGTGATTAAACAATTACACTTCACACACACACCGCATGCAGTGCAAGGAAACTAGGCCCAGGGAACCAGACTACTCTCTCGACGCCGCCCCGCCCCCCCCCTACTCAAAACCAAAGAACAGAAATAGATAAAAATGAGAAAAGTAGGCTAAATGACCAGTTGGTTAACAGTAGGAGAGAGCACAAATAGCAAGACAATATAATACTCAAATACAATGAGTTCTCATTAGGATCAAATCTACTCTGAACAAAACAGCAGCAGTCCTGAGTTCACAGCGGACATCTGCTAGTCCTCTTACTGGCACCACCTAGGTCAGGCTAGACCTGTTATGAAATACAGTCGTTATTGAAAACACCATCGCTTCCCACTATTTACAACGACAAATCAGCTATGCGCCCCTATAGTATATGCACCCTCACGTCTTCCTTCCTACTATGGGCAGAAAGCAGCGACCGTTCGGATTCAAACCACCTGCGCAAACAAAGCAGTGAGACAAAACTACTCAGCTATTATGAGCCAGCAAGCTAAACTGTTACAAACTATTTACCTTCGGGACTTCGGAACGCAGGACAGAATAACCAACTCCAGAGTGGACCAAACACGTACGCTAATCATACGCGTTGCTGCGTCTTAAATCCTAGGGCTGTTGGTAGATTTCACATCTAAGGCCTCTTAGAGCTCTAGATTTACACCGCAGGTCGTAATGCCTAGTTCCGATGTTGTGCCTATATCCGATTTTTTTGAACGCCTGCTTACACCTACTTTTTCAAATGACCCATATCTGATACCTGTGCTTACACTGGTAACACTTGAAACGACCTGCATGCGACCCGCATGCGACCCGCATGCGACCCGCATGCGACCCGCATGCGACCCCCGCATGCGACCCGCATGCGACCCGCATGCGACCCGCATGCGACCCGCATGCGACCCGCATGCGACCCGCATGCGACCCGCATGCGACCCGCATGCGACCCGCATGCGACCCGCATGCGACCCGCATGCGACCCGCATGCGTACATCGAAAACTAAAGTAAACAGACAGCCGGGACTTGCAATGGACGCAAACGAGACAGAAATTATAATCCCTTTTAGATATATTATACAGTTTTTCTCTATCGCTTTAACACTAGCATCGGAACCTCAAACACAATGACCAAAACTTGAAACTGGTGTATTTTATCTCACACCAATTCTTCACAATGACAAACACATTTCTTGCTTATCACTCATTGTGCAGCTCTAAACCACACAGTTAACAAAACACTAAATACAATTCTCTACATTTGGCACAATCTTCCTTGCTAAAATCTCTTGTGTTCACATGGAAAACACTACCATTCAGAATGCGAAACTCAAACCACCAATCACACAATCACACTCCTCATGTGAGCGAACACATTTGAATTAGCAATCATATCTTTAGCGATAAAAGATCTCCTGTGTTGGAGAACAATAGATGCCAACTTTGCAGAGAAGTAGACAGAGGCCCGTGGCCAGACAGAAATGAAATGCAGGATGCAGCCTACTTTTCATTTTCTTTACAGTAGGCCTATATGCAGAAGGCTTATTTTATTTTTTCTATTATTTGTTCTGTCTGTAAAAACAGTTTACAAATCCAACCGTGTTTGCTGAGATATATAGAGTATTTCAGAATAAAAACATATATTTAATATTTCATTCTATTCTTGTATTTGTGTGTTTTATATTTGAGTATGAAAACATAACAGTTTATATAACAGGCTACTGTTTGTATGTAGTGTAACACTGAAAATGCAAAAGGCCTACTGATAATCTTATCACAGTACTGTTTTCCTCTGTAGTCATATCATAGCGTTTTCCATTGTGCACATCAGTGTTCAATATTGATTCTTACATGTGTTAAAGCGTCATATAAAGCCATTGCTTTCCAAAGTATGTTTCGAGATCTGGAAAATATTGCGCACATTTTAAGGCGGAGAAGAAAGACCACTTCACTGTTGAAGTGAATGAAACTCGGCCTACGGCTTCGTACCTACGACCGAATCACAGCCATGCTGATATTCAGTATAACAGCACTCCCTCTCCTGTGATATTGCTCTTATTGCTTTTATTGTTCATGAAATAGAATTGCTTATACAATGACAATGACAAATACCTCTATTATATAGGTATTCAATAGGAAGTGTTGGTGACTCATCAAGGTCTCTCAGAACCTCTCACCTCGTCATTCTGTAACACACATTTCAGGTCAGAGGTGTGGACACTTCTATAGTGTAGGTTTTCCATAGACTCTCAGTGTACTGTACTTGTACTGTAAGAACTAGGCTAGTGAAATAATTTAAATCCACAGTATTATTCTACAGCAAATCTACAAATCAATGAATTCATCATTATTTTTGATTCCACACAACATTACCGTTCATTACAAAAGCATTTACCTTTTCTATAATCTATTAGGCCTCACTTGTTTGATGCATGAAACATACTGTACAGTATGTTGCATGTTTAGTAGGTCTGCAACAAATGTATTTATTCATTATGTTTTATCTTTGACAACCTATTTCTTCCTCCCACCATCTAGCCTATTCGTTTCGTAGAATTCGAAGTATTGGGGTGGCATAGGTGAGCACACAGTTCCAGTGGTTTGATAACTGATGCTAACAAAGGCCCTATCTATCTTACTCACAAAACAACAAATAAATGTTTGGCTATCCTAAGTAAACAACACAAAATCCTAGTAAACAACACATAACTAAAACTTACCCAAGAACACAGCAGAAGGTCTGTCTGCAGACGTCTGTGCCATGAATAGTGAACTGATGTGGAGATCAAAGTCTGAAATTCCGTTGTCTTCTTCGTTCGTTGTCTTCTTCGATTCGGAGTTCCCCTTATGTATATAGTCCAATATGAAGGAGTTCATTAATTGCCCACTGTCGATATTTCTACCGGCTTCTGAAATTCTGTTGATAGCATTAGAGCGTCAGCATCCATCTTGTAAACTCGTCAACAAACAGCTCCACACGCACATGGCTACTTACATACAGCTGGGGTGGGTGTGGCTACACACACTGCCACACTAATACCCCCCACCCGACTTTGCTAACTAAATGTAGGTATTTAGTGAATGTAAAACTGTTGGTTATGATATCGAGTGGGTTCTTCATCGCTTCAATTGTCGTCCTATGCCAAAAACCGGAAAACACATTTTTTCACAACAAGACTTGTTTGGCTCGATTGCAAGGTTTCACAATTCCCGACATGAGGACCTTTTAATGAAACATGGTCACAAGGACCCTCCTTTCATGACTTTTCCTAGATATATGTGTTCTACCACCCAGTATCCTTACATTTTCAAAATCACATCAGGATAAGCTAGTATGAAGCTATTTTGCTGTTTTTCTGTGTAGGAGGCAGGCTAATTTACAAGGCGACCAACTAGTGGTCTTTGTTTGTAAATAGCTGCTTCCCATTGTAAAGACTATGGTAATTTGATCCCTGAGGCGGCTCTTATAGTAGGTAAAAGTAGGCTAATAGTCGGCTGTTCTAGTGTTAAGTAGAGCTTATTGGCTATAGGGGATACCTGTTACACATAGTTAGCATCATGCTCTACCAACTGAGCCACGAAGGACCACACACAGTACCTACTAATAAGAGTCTACTTGCTATCTATACATTACTTACTTCATCCTCACAGACTTAAGATATGGATGATTCTTTTCTTTTTTTCCTTTTTTTCTTTTTTGCTGTTGCAAGGACTGAAAACACACCTAGGTGTGTATGTGTTCAACGGCCCTGAAGATGATGATTAACCTACTCCTAGCCTCAAGCCTCAGCTGCTATTGTATTATGCATAGCATGACAGACCAATAGGCTTGACCAGGAACGCCTCAATCTATGTCAGCGAACTGATGCACAGATAGAGAGAAACAGCAATGGATTTCTGCTGTGTCATGAAGATTTCAAATAAACAATATCTGTCTTCCTGGTACACTGACATCTGGGCAGGCTGGTCATTGATGCGGGGAAGACGGTTTTGGCACACGCTTTCCTGCCTACCCAAGGATTGTTTGCTTCAACTTGTTGAAATCAACTTTTTTGCAGACAGGCTAAGTAGAGTGGGAGGAAAACCCTTCAACAAGGCTTCAAGAAGGCCAATGAGTCATAATAACCTTTGTGGTTTGAACTAAACTTGAAAAAAAAGTTTGGGAAAACTTGGGGAAAAAAAAGAAAAGGAGGCTGAATAGGTCATCTTTTTGTCAAGGGCACTACAGTATACTGAGTCAAATATCCCACTCAACTCGTTTCGACGTGACGGAAATTCTGAACTGTTTGCTGGTCGAGTGCAGGTGTTTTAAAACAGCATCCAGGGTCACTTGACTGTGCTGGTAAATAGAGCAGAATAGTCAAACGTTACAGTATATCTGACAGGGCAATATTAGAGAAGCAACCCCCATTAATACCATTCATATATGAAGCCACATACTGGATGCTCACAGATGGAAACAATTTTAAAAACCTTTTGTGTATGAAATCAAACGTCATCTCCTCCTCTCTCTAGGGTATCAGATATCTACAACTCAGCTGTAATTGAAAAAAAAATCACATAAAACCCACTGCAGCTTAGCCCTATAAAGGTGCCTGAAGAGAAATGAACGTCTGTGTTACATGACATTGTACACATGTAAATGACATATTTATGGACTTGAATATACGAGATGTGAGGGGGAGGGATGAGCAGAGGGATGGCCTGCACTGTACTGTACTGTACTGTACCTACAGCCAGAGGGAAATGGCTGCTCTCCATCACTACTGCCATGCATTGACACAGCCCTTAATGTCAATGTTTATAGCACCTCCATGATATAAAATGACTAAATGCAAATGCCATCTCCATAATAAAGAGCCTATATCACACATAATTAATTATGCATGACATCCTAGCCTGGGAGCACACTAAGAAAATGTATTTTACAGAGGGACCATTTCTAACCTTTTAAGCACACGGTAAAGCTACAGTATCACCTCAAAGCTTCACCTACAGGTATTGAAAACATCCCCTGTTTCCACAATTCAGTTCAAAACAATCATCACATGCAATTAGACAATGTGCAGTAAAAGTGAAATAAAGGCAATTCATTTTGACCACACTACTACAAACCTTATAAACATCTGGGACAGTCTGAAATACATTACTCAAAATGTATTAACGCTAACCCCACAGTATAAGATAGCCCCTCCTGCCCAATGTGATTCACCAGATATGCAGGGATGGTCTGTTTGTATGAACATCCATTAGAAAAGATTTTCCAGCAAAGCTATCTAGACTGGCAGAGGATAATTTAATCTAGGAGATCCAATACTTCCAGTCAATGGACTAATCTGGTCCTTCTGCAGTCTATTAAGGAATTGCCCATCCATGCCCACAGCAGCCCTCCCTCAAGTCTTGTAAGGGCAGCATCAGTTTTGTTTGGTGTCGTAATGTGTTCAACTTAGTGTGTATTATTGATTAAGACACATGAAATAGATTTTTCTGTCACTGCCGTTTTTGAAAGAGGATCTATTGACTTCACTGAAACGCAGTGCAAGCTGCTAATCCTCAACATTTATTTCACATTGACGGAAATAATAACCAGACTTATGATAATTGTAGTTGATCAATTTAGTTGAATTAGCTTTCGTTATACGGATGTCAGGTTGGTTCTACGATCAATTTTTAACAAAGTGCTTTGAGAGGAACTGCAATGTCATCATGTTCTGTGAGTGGATCTGTATTGTTTGATTTTGGAGTCCTTCCAAAAACTATAACGTTTGTTCCAAAGTTCCAAAAGATGTGCTTTGTCTGACCCCACAACCAGATATACGACTTTAAAATGTCTGTTCTCAAAACGTACATGGCTCACTCATCCAAAGACTTTTTAAGTACGTTCGTGAAACTCAACAACACTTAGTGATCACTCCTCTATGGGTAGCCTATGACGAAGCTGGCACGAACATAATGGTTCCTAATATAGCCAGGTGTGCCTCTGAGACCCTTGAGATCTTATAGAGGTCAGCCACTCTCCGCCGGTGTGAAATCCTCACAGCAAACAGTGTTGACTAGGGACAGAACAGAATAGAGCTCTCTGCTGGCAAGCTGACAGAGAATGGGGAGTCGACAGTCACTGCAATAGCAAAGGAGCTATGTCCTATTCCCAGGCTTGCTCTTCAACCCCAGAGATGATGAGTCCAGGTCCCTCTGTCTGTAGTGTCAGCCAGAGAGGTCAGTTTTGTCCCTATGTATCTATCATATCTGCCAGCAGGGTCAGTCTGTCAACTCCCCATGGCTAATACTGCCTCTGGATCAGCTGGGACAGTCTGCTGCCCCCTCAACCCCTGGACACCCCCAAGGGTGGCAAAGGGGACCTTAGACCTTAGCCTGACTGCGGAGAACTGAAGAAACCCAGCAAAAATAATAATTAGTGCTAGATAATGAATGTGATTATATGTGGGGAGCGATCTTTGTGTTGAGGGAACATGAGAGAGAAACATTATCACGTCATGGTTTCAAAGCGAGAGACTTGCAAGGTCAGTTACTGTGTAAAGTAGGCAAGCCGACAGTCGATTTAAAACTAATTACAGATCTTTTTTTCCTATTATTTGATTAGCAATGAAATGATGGCCTCTAAATCAGTGGTGCAATAGCCATTCCTATTCCCAAAGACAAATGGCTGCTAATTGCTTGAACCGAGCATGAACCAAGCTTGAACCGAGCGTTCTTGGTTCAACACTGTCTTGAAACCAGAGCATAGATTACTTGTTCCTGCTATGACTAGTGGATAGTTGATTCCCTTAAGGCAAATGCCAAAAATGTCACTCGTTTTAGCTCAACATTAGCTGTCAACTACGAATAATCTAATGTACTTTACAGTCCTAGTGCAAATTGAATATGCATAACTTTGCAAATGTGTTGTTTTGGAAAGAAAAAGTGCATGATATGTTACTGAGAAAAGCTTTGCTGGTATAGGAGAAAGAGTGTGTTTTGATCATCAAAGCTTTCATCTAATGTTGGCCTAGAGAACACATCATAATACTGTATAACATGTACCATGTACCATGTTAACATGTGTGTAGTGGTGACATTGTACATACAGTACCTTTAATGTTTAATCTATCCCCTGTTTTGTTACTAAGAATGAAGCCTTCAGTTTACATAAGGGAGGGCTGGGATGGGGGATGTACTTTAACAGTAATTGTCTCCCTGTGTGTTGTTAGGAAGGAGGGGAGCTGAACATGTGCTTTGTCTGCTTTCTGCCATTAGCCTAATGGTCCATTTGCGCCACAGTTGTGCTGAGGTGAGGAGAAGGCTAGGTACACCAGTTTGGAGGCTATGTCCAGGGCAATTCAGGGCAGTCCCTGTCTCCCACTGCTGTCATCAGGAACACATAACATTCCTTCTTAACACAATTTGTGAAAAGTAAAAAGTAGGTTAGGATAATTAAAGTCGATGGAGCTCAGAGACAAGGGAGGCATTGCAAAGGTGTTTGGTTGTACATTCATTTAAAATGTTAAAATGTTTTTGCTGAATAGGCTGATCAGAAATGATGAATACAACAAATTAATCAATATGAATCTGTTATGCTCTTAGATCCTCATACACATTATCGCTATCAGTCCTGTTTGATGATTGTTGTAGTTATTCTAGCTGACTGGGTCATGTCTGAATTAATACTGTACGTGATGTGATGCTTTGGGTACTTATGAGAGACTCGCGATATCATCAAACAAAAGGGATGATAGAAGTGCACTCTCTGTGGCCCTGCCATCTCCCTCAAGATGAATAAATAGCGAGAAAATGTACGGTCTTCCCCTTGCATCATCAATTAGAATGCCTTCCTGACCCTCAGGTGAAGATTTAATATTTCAACACAGCCCTGGAAACACTTAACTGCTCAGCCATTTCAAGCAGAACGACATCACCGCATCTTGGAGAAGTTAAGTTTTAACATGAGAGAGAGAGAGAGAAATAGAGAGAGAGAGAGAGAGAGAGAGAGAGAGAGAGAGAGAGAGAGAGAGAGAGAGAGAGAGAGAGAGAGAGAGAGAGAGAGAGAGAGACAGACATGAGAAGAAGCACAGTACAGTACAATGATGTACTAGTTTTGTTTACTATTATATTGTGCATATGGAACAGATCCTGCCGGAGGGCAGTTGGGGAATTTAGGTTTGAGTATGACAGGAGTCAGTGGGCCATGATCTGGAAGCGTCATCTGCAGCAGGAACATCTGGACTGCTATAAACATCCAGGGGACGCTGCAGCTGTTGTATCCCTACCTGAGACAGGGAGAGATACATCCCAGTCACACCTGGCAACCCACAACCCTCAACCCTGAGACAGACTTTTCCACTTCTGCTTTCCTCAACAGTAGTTTGACTTTGAGAACTGTTAAACTATGACACATTATTAACATGCAAATGTAATGTAATGTTATTACACATGTAATATAATACTTTTACAAATTAATGACACATTTAATAATACATCAATATTATATCGTTTTGGTACTAATGAGTCATTTACATGATGATGTGTCATTGTGAAGTCTGACATAATATCGCTGTGCAAGTTCCCATTTGGCATCTACAGTACTGCTGCATTCACAGAAAGAAGAGGAGCATAACAGTAAACCATACAGTCCCCAAACTCTGAAAAAGAAACTGTCAATGGCAGTTGAGCGAGCCACTGTTACAAAACATTTATTATGATTCACCTGAGCTTCCCGAAAACTGAATCAATCAATTAAAAAAAATCAATGAATCCACCAATCTGTCCTGAAATAATCATCCTAACCACAAATAGGTCTTACAAGCGTCATATTCATTGTTATTAGTCTGCCTCCGACTCTTTAGTAGAAAGTATAATTGAGAGGGGGGTGGGCGTTCATGTTCAGAATAATAATACAGGTATAGATATAATTACTTGGCAGGTTGGAGTCAGTGAGGCGAGCCCAACGAGACATGGTACCCATAGAGACATGGATGTGGGTTTGTGGTGGTATTTTTAAGTAGTTCAACACTGTTGTAGGGTCTGAAGCTTGGGATGGTAGTTAGTATAAGTAATTGTCCTATAATTTGTTGTGTAGCTCACCTGGGTACCCGTTTTAATAGGTCATGCTAATGTTATCTATCTGCCTATCCTGGATTGTTGGCACATCAACCCACATTGAAATTGATTAAACACTATATTCCTATCAAACCCCTGGCATTTGTTGAGCAGCAACTTGGCCACATAAGCCATTTTTTAATTAAAGGAAAGGGATTGTATCGAGATTGTATCGGCCCACTGGTTGATTAGTAAGCATGTTTCATTTAGCGTTCGGCAGTCTAGCCTTGCCCTAACCTGTTGGGTGATAGGCCTGTTTGTGTCCAAACACAAAGGTTTCTATCTCTGGGGTGTTATGACTGACAGATCTTCTCTCCGCCACAGAGTTATCTGATCTCAGCGCGCACCATGCTGGGTGGTGATGGACAGGCAGTCAGTGGCATGGAAATGGAAATAAGGGGAGAGAGAATCTGAAATCAGAGGGCAGATGTGCAGATTTCAGAGAATCTGCCCATCATTTTGTCATCCAACAAGCATCGGGGGGAGCTTTGTCATCCATATCCCCTCTTCCTGCCTAATACAAGGAGCTTGTTTTATAATGTATGAGCACAGGATCATAGAGTAAAAAAATACTACTTCACACTGTCGTCCATTGTGTTCCCCTCTATTCAATGTTGATGTATTGCTTGCTATCATTCCTAAACGTTCATGCCAAGACAGATATTTAGTGCACATCATAGGTCATCATAGATTTTTTTGGGTTTGTTGATTTTTCTGCCAAATAACTGCCTCGCAGTAGATTTCCCCCAAACAAGAGGAGGAGCCTAGGGATGACAAAGAGCAGGTTCGCTGTTGAGAGCAAGCATCTTAGGTTGTACCACAATATCTTTATGGCTCGATAGGGCAGACTACCTTGTTATTACCACACAATACACACTTGCCAGATGTCTCTTTGTCCAACAAAGACCCCGTTGCAATATTTCCTGTTCATGTGTAGAAGTGTGGCATTTCCCATTTGAGAACACTCTCTGTACAGACTGTATTGACAAGGAAATGGGACTCGTGGTGAGAAGAATGCTGAGTATATCTTCCACAGTATATTGTCTGCCCCTCCCTGAGGATATAATTATTTTGACGCATGGCTGCTTATATCAGAGAACCAATGAAATGAAAGGGGTGAGAAGCAGCTTTGGGACGTCCTTGCAAAAGCAATATTTGGCTGGTCTCCATAGAGTCTATCCTACTACTCTGCTTCGCTGTTTAACTCTCTGAAGCACCTAGAAATGGTTGTCCCTGCTTCAATCCCCTTCACATAGCTGGTATCTATTGTGAGGCTGAGGGACCCAGGGATGCTGAGGAGAATTCAAACCGCATGATTTACACTCACAGGCCACTTTACTAGGTACACCTTTTCAACTGCATGTTAACGCAAATATCTAATCAGCCAATCATGTGACAGCAACTCAATGTATTTAGGCATGTAGACATGATCAAGACGATCTGCTGAAGTTCAAACCAAGCATCAGAATGGGAAAGAAAGGTGATTTAAGTGACTTTGGACATGGCATGGGTGTTAGTGCCAGAAGGGCTGTTTTGAGTATTTCAGAAAGAGCTGATCTACTGGGATTCTACCGCACAACCATCTCTAGGGGTAACAGAGCACTTCGAGTTGCATTTCATGTACGAAAGGCGCTATATAAATAAAGCTTTACTTACTTACTTACTTTAGAGAATGGTCAGAAAAAGAGAAAATATCCAGTGAGCGGCAGTTCTCTGGGCGAAAATGGTGCTGGTGGTGTAATGATGTGGGGGATATTTTCTTGGCACAAATCTTCAGCAACTGTGTGATGCTTTAATGTCGACATGGACCAAAATCTCTGGAATGTTTCCAGCACCTTGTTGAAACATTATAAGAGTTACTACATGACACGACATGGCCTTATACCACATGTATAATTATAACATAGTCAAACATGTCTTTTTTAATGAGAAGCAGGATCAAAACAAATGTTGTATTCAACACAGTTAACCTGTCTTAGTCATAGAGTCTTACAGCACGCCACATGTTATTCCAGATCAGGTTGTGTATAGAGGTAGATTTGTGTCTTAATTTTGCAATCAAAAAAATAGTTTAATTTAAAAAGTTGCATTTTTGCTCAGGCTGTAATTTTGGGGCATTACTAGAGTGTAACATTTGTGTCTTTTTGTGGATGACTGTTGATGATTGTTGATAAAGCATCAATCATCACTGATTGTGTTGCGGGCTCTTCTGATACAACATTTTGCCTAAATGTCGTGGATGGGAGCAATGTTTCTCTGGTGGCTTGGGCTGTTCACTCACTCGCCGGATGGCCTTAAGTTCAAGTTGAAGTTACTTTATTGTCACATCACCTATACAGTGTACTAGTGAGTGAAGTCCTTTCAATGCGCAGTTACAATCAAACATAAGTAAAGAGTAAAAAGTTAAAAGCAGAAATTAAAAGTAACATCAAAATATACAGACATAATAGTACATAATACACTGAGGGCATGATCAACATATGGTAGGCCTACATATGGAAATATTACACAAATGGTATACCGGTATATACCATAGACAGGTGGTCTATAACTGTGCATGGCATATAATAATAAATAATATAATTGTACACACGACATATGGTGTATAAATACTCTATGGACTATAACTTTGCATTTCCTGTGTAACTGTACACACAACATACCTGTACACACAACACTGAACATATTATGGACATATTACTACAGTATAGCCTACAGATGGCATGTACAGTATAACTGTACGGACAGAAAGTCCATAACATAACCTTAGAAACGAAGGAGGACACTTTGCACACAAAGGCACACACACTGTCTCTGGGCCTCCACCTGTGAGTATATGCACCGGTAGACGGACACAGTACTGGAGGCAAACAGACCTGAGCTTAGTCCCAACTAGATAGAACATTTTCATATTGAACAGAACGATCCCACGCCATGAAATGAAAACATTTAATCTGTAACGAATACAGAATATAAACATACCGTTTCCCTGTTACCACGGTGTTTCTCTCGCTAATAATACTAACCGCGAGAACCATTAAAATCCGAACCAGGACACGTTTCAGCTCATGCTCTTATTTTGAAAAGGCTTATTGAGGAAGTGACATGACATAGCAAGCAATATGGGGTCAAAAGTGTTACGTGTAGTTACGTGTTTCAAAAGAAAAGCCATGGTGGAAGCCATCTAATGGAAGGTGTCTTATCTATTCCACTTGTGAAAAGGGGGTAGGCCTACAAGTTAATATACTGTATGAGTGCATTCATCTGTCAAAAGGGGCTCTGTATGTACTTCTCCTTCAGTGCTTTGCTATGCTTGGGCCCTGTGACCATTTCCATCTATCTTTCAACACTCTCTATTCACCTTAAATTAATTTCATGACCATGGTACTGACATCTTTTTAAAGATCTGCTCTATAGTCATATGTTCACAAATTGAGAACATATTTACAATTGTAAATAAGTGTGATAATGGAAGACAGGCACTATCACTAAAGACTACTACTGTTCCTAACCAACCATACTTGTCTCCATGCCAACGGCATCAGTTCCAGTGCCAGTTTCCTGAACAGGCACTTTATTGCCACGCTTCTCTCTCCCTAAGTTCCTCATTAGAGCTTATGTCTAACACAGCTCTGTGTGTGTGTGTGTGTGTGTGTGTGTGTGTGTGTGTGTGTGTGTGTGTGTGTGTGTGTGTGCGTGCGTGCGCGATTGTGTGTGACAAGCTATTCCCATTCAAACCAATCCTGACTCGCAGGCTTAATAACCTGTAACACTTCATTTCACCTTTGTCTCTGATGACCCCCCCCCCCCTCTCTCTCTACACTTTGTCGAATTTTAAATCGACCTTAAAGAATATAAGTAATAAATAATGAACTGGACACAGTATCTCAGACAGACTCTTCATAAGAGGTATTTTCAAGAGCTTCTTACGTTAGAGTTAACAATTTGCCGATTACATAATCAAGAGAGGTCGTAGGCATGGCCAACTCATCTGAGACCTTCCTTCCCACTCCCTGAGTAAATGGAGACTCCTACTCTTAATTAAAGAGTTAGCCTTTATCCTGCCTGTTAACAAGATCAACACAGCAGACTCACTATGCATTTCGGCCAGACCTAATGAAGGCAACGGTTCTTTAACGAATTCAAACCTTTAGAAAAATAACACCGTTAGTTGTGTATTCACTGTCTATCAGTTTCATATTTTAGATACAAGGTATTTCATCAGTTGGTTTTCAAACATTGATATTGCAGTATTACACATGTTTTTATAACAACTCCGCGCATGGGTTTAGAACAGTTGTGTATCACCTGTGTGGTTGGGGTGGCATTCATCAACCCTGTTGAACAGAGGATGTAGAACATGTCATTCTTATTGAGATTCTTTCACATGTCAAAGGTCATGGTGCAAATGATGGCATTTAAACATGGCTAGCTAGCGATATTTACCTTTTCAACGGAAGGTGCTGGCAGAAGTAGATTGACCTTACTGCTTAGTAACAGTATCACTGTAATTGATGCCACACAGCTACTATTGTGCTACATAACGCTTTGAGTTTCACTGTATTTTACAGTCCACTTATATAACATAATGGTCTTCCAAAGTACTTTACTTCCATGACCTTGGATCACTTGCATCGCTTAATAAATAAAAAATAAAAATAAAATATATATATGTGTTTTTAGGGCAGCATTTCTACTTTATTGGGATAGAGACAGTAGAGATTGACATGAAAGATGGGTGAGAGAGGAGGGATGACTGCTGGAATAGAACCGGGGACCCTGTGATTACATGGCTGACACCTCAGTGTGCTATGTCATGCCCTTCATCGCTTTTTTTATCTTCCATTTTTCCTTTAGTTTTTTGGCTTCTTTAGAATCACATCATCACACACTCTTTTCACTAATAAGCTTTTTTTTTTTTTTAAATGAATGGATAGCAAGGTCATTTATCAGAGCGGTGGCTGGCTAACATTATATAGTCCTACTGCCAAACATTCTCTTATGGTAAAAAGTAATAAGACACAAAGCAATATATCTTACTAAGTATGAAAAGTTGTTTCATAGATTAAAGCTGGTGTGCTGGGAGATTTCAAAGTTGGCTTTAAAGGCCTCTGACATAGAAAACAAAATATCCATACACATTTTTCCAACATAATATGCCATGATCTTTTCAAAATGAACTAATGATGAGCTCATAAATCATAAGCCACGAGGAACCTGGGCTTAGCTTTGGATTTGAAGAATTACCTGAAAGCTAAATATAATACGAATCTACAAAGCAATAGGAGCTCCCTCTTAATCTCGGCCTCAAATGCAATTGTTATCCAACAGAATACTTTATTTGATCATCTTTTTCACTTTAAATGTAATGTTAATGAAGGAAAAAAACGGACACCGTGTTGTTTTCAATTGATGAGTACCTTTTTGAGAACACACATGTTATTATACCTTGAAAACAAGAACGTAGATACAGTATAAGACAAGTGTTTACAGTTTTTCACTGTGCTATATACACACACAAAATGTAACTATGCACACAAGTCTGAAAACTTAAAGCTCATGTATCAACAGCAAGACTCCAGACTGCTAAACTCTAAGTGCAATTCCATTGTTTTCACTCAAATAGAAATTCAAAATCAAATTTTTCACATTAGCTGGGTAGCTGGGTACCAATTGAATTTGAGCCACTTCATGGTAGCCTCAGTTATCCAGGCATTTAGAGATGAGAATACCGTAGGTAAGTAACTACTTCAGTAGTCTTCTATACGCTCTACAGTAATTATAATAATGTAGCTTCATGGTTTCTATGGATAATCTATACTGCTTACAGAAATGTATATTGTAATGTTTGTCTTGTATTCTTGAAATATGTGTAGCCTATACTGTATTCTGTATACTGTACTGTATATACTTTTCAGCCAATGGAGGAGGCGTGTGACACAGACGCATGCCAGTGGTGGATCTGCCACACTAGGTGCTTTTTTCCCTCGGGAGAACATCGCAGGCAATGTACTGTAGATGAGGTCCTCTGGCCTGATCAGGATCGGAGGCGGGATCCAAACTGATTTACATGTAGATCTGTTTCACCACTTTTTCTTTTTTTACGCTCTCCCTGAGATGTTCGCCACTAGGGAGGGAGAGTGCAACCTCCTGCCTATATCCACTCTGCTAGTAGGTGTAAAAATAACATATGAATATATTTTTTTTGCAGTCAGTTCAGTCAGCTGAATATTTTACTGTATTACAGTAGCACATACATATTTGCTCTCTTACTTTTTTGTATGTGTGCACTGATTTCATAATTTCATCCCCAGAAAGACAGACTAAACATTTTCTTACTGTGGTGTTTTTCATTTTACTTATTTGTGCAATTACTGTTTTTCCAAAATCTGTAACATTTGTGTACGTTCATAACTCTAACAATGTTGCAGTATCATCTTTAACTTTACAGTATGACTCTGAGGAGTTGGGTTGGGAGTTTATCCCAATTGTAGCCCTTTGGATAGACAAATGTGCATCGTATCCTATCCTATGATATATTCACAGTATAATACAGTATTGTATTATATTGTATTATATGGCAACAGTCTTTATAATGTATGTACCATTATATTGCAACCTATTTTGGGACAGAAAAAGGACAAAAAGGAAATAATTTTTACAGAAATCTATACATTTGAATATGTAACATGGCCTCATGAAGCCAAAACATATATAAACACTATGTAGATAGTAGATAGGTAGTGTTTTAAATTTAGCAGACCAGTATTTAATTGATGCTCCGTAAGAAATATTCATATGATAGATTTGTGTATCGTTTTGGTGGAACAAATCAGTTTTGGGAATTGATCTATACTTTCAGGAAACGTTTAAACGATTGAAAAACTGTAAAACCAAATTAATCCAACCCAGATCAACACTATCATCGAGTTTCACGTACGTAGATGTACTACCTTGATACACGTAATTGTACAAAAGCATATATAATTTATATAACCATAAGCTGCATTGCAGTTTTTGTATGTCACATAAGATGTTCCTGAAAGTCCCCAAACAGCTAGGCAGAAAATGAGACAATGCCAGTGTGTATTGTTGAACTGTGCAGGCACACCATGGTGCAGTAGCTAGCAATGTGTATCATTCCTCATTAAACCAGCTGGAGAGAGAGTAACCACACACACATCAATTACATGGCTGGAGCCTGATGCTTAAACGATCCAGTGAGATTTGGAGTATCTCTCTCCGGTGCGGAAAGGCAAAGCAAAGCTGCTGTAAGGAAATGGCTTCGACAGCATAAACAACTCACACATTCACATGTGAACACTATTAGCTGTAATATACTATATATTTTATAATATACTACTATATTTATACTGTAATATTCTTGAGAAATGTATAGACAAATCATTTACGGCTGTATTTTTCAATGGCAAATACCCCTTACAGTTCAATATCATGATCATCAGGGCTAAATCAATCACAAGACAATTGTCTTTTTTTTTTTAACACATTTAAGACAAACTATTGCAGTGAGAGATTATTTTGCACAACCATGCAGTGCTTTGCAACGAACCTTCAATTGAACCGCAGTTTTAATATAACTCAAACACTTTATAAACCGTTTGTTAGTTTAGAGGTGTGTAAAAGAAACATTTGTAGAGAGGAAAAGGGAGAAAGAGACAGAGAGAGAAAGAGAAAGAGAGAATCAATGTCTGTTTATTTCAGTGTGCTCTGCGAGATCCATTTCTGCATGCTCAGTGGGCCTGTTATTTTTTCATCAATATATGTTAGCAACATTTCAATACCACATTAATATTCCACTGGCAGTTTTACAGTAATCATGAATACAGATCCAGCCAAGTGTTTTGCACTGATTTAGCATCTTCCTTAACTGCTTGTTGATTTGCAGAGTTAAAAAAAATACTTACTGCAATTTACTAACGTAATAACAACATCTCACACATTAAGTGTGACATATCATCATCCTCACCCCCCAGTCACTCTGGCTGACCCTGGCTTAAAAGCATTTACTGGATATAGCGATGGCAGAGATGAGGTTAAAGAGTAAATAAATATATAAAAACGTCATAAACGAGGCAATCTTTCACCTTGCCCCCCCTGGTAATCATGTTCTTTGTGCTCTTGCCATGAAGCAGGCCCATTGATGGTCAGGTGTGATTGTTCACATTCATCATGTCCCACCGACCTGGGCATAGAGGCAGGCTGGGGCTGAGGCTGGGGCTGGGGTTGCTCTGACAATGAGGGAAAAACAGCAAACAGTGATTGAACTTCAATGAAAGCAGATGTCAAACTGGTATTGGGGGATGGAAGTTCACTGTTCCGTCAATTTAATCTGCTTCTGTTACCCAGTCAGAAGAGTAATGACGGCCCAGATCCGGCTCACATCTGCTTTCTACTGGCATCCAGATGTGGCAGAACGTTGTTCTGTGTGCTTTGACCACATCAACATGCTGACCTATTTGTAGCAAAAGCCTTCGTAAGTTATGGAAAAACCATACTGAAGCTCAGCTTCTACCCCAGGGCCATTCAGGCCCTGAACACAGCAAATACCTAGGTTCTAGGCCCTGGACAATCTAGACAATTTGATGGCAGCTACTAGATTGTAATCAAGTGCAACACTGAAACACAACTGTGAACATTTCAAACCTGCAAACTGCGACACTTTAAATGAATGTGCAATAACACTATGTGCAATATGACAACCCTCGGGTACATAAGGTTCAGAGATAGGAAATGTTAGGATATTTATAGCTTAGCATAGAGTACAGCACAGTGTTTTATTTGTATAGTATAGTATAGTGGATAGTGTACATAGCCTTTATTTATGTAAACCAGCTCTTTTCCCTTCTTGTTTTTAGTATATATATTTTTGTTTTCCTAGCACCAGGGGAGCCCCCCCTCCCAAATGTCGTTGTATGGTACCTGTACTATAGCAATGACAATAAAGACCATTCATTCATTCATTCATACCTGGCCCACTTCTGGACCATCATTACAATTGGTTACTGAGCCGCATTGTCATGCCAGCCAAGATATCATGGTGATGATTAGGTATGGCCCCCAGAGCCAGTCCATTTCTGGCCCAGGGAACAAACATTCTGGCCCAGGCTTCGCCAGTGTGTGGCAACAGCCTGGCCATACTGCCTTAATGAGTGGAGGGGCATCAGGTGGGTTGTGCCTTAATTGGCCACACCTGAGTTGAATTGGGTGTGGCGTTATGTGTTTGAGAAGCCTTTTTTGTTAAGTCAGAGGGAGCTGATGTGGTAGACTTATTTCAAGTTGATTGGCTTATATCTTGTCACTTCGCTTAACATCTCGTTCTAATATACTTGGCCTTCTGTGTCAATATGCTGCACGCTTCAGAGGCTGTTCTGATATGATCCGTCAGATGGCACAGCAAGACAGCACCAAAAAACCCCACAATGGATCGAACTACATCGTGGGAAAGTCTGAAATAGACAAAGCATTTTGTTAACAAGCTTGACAGCCTTGATGCACCCAGAGCATTTTGACGGACGCGGCTCATTAGGACAAACTGATTGTAGAGGGAGAGGCTCTGTTTCTCACCTTGATGCTTGTGCATGTCGTGGGAAATTAGGATACAGTTTTAGAACTGGCAAGGAGGTCACACACACAGTCTGACAACATCTGAGAATATAGAACACAGAATAGGCATATCTGAAAACAAGATTCTGTCAGATTATTGTCAGTTTAATTCAGAGTTTATATTTGTTTGTATCTACCTGGCCACACTGACAGACTCATCAGAACCAGATTAGATGAGTATTTCTTCAGATGGTCTGTATGTTTCATTTAATTTGTTTTTTGATGAGTCTCAGTGTGCTACAATCAAACTCTTCAAAATAAGACGAGACAAGTCATTTCCAGAATGGAGTGGTCTATTTCTAAACACACAGACCATTTATGAAAATGACCAGTTTTGATTGGACTGTGTACAACTGCCTAAGTCTGCATGAAATGAACAAACGGTAATAAATGTAATCCTCACTGCTTAGCTAAGCAATAATTTAACAGCAATAATAACGGTAATATATACAAACGCGAAGTAATATGAAAAGATGTGTCAACATTCCATTTAGCTGTGCGTATATCATGGATATTGGCACGGCTGGAACGCAAACTGACGCAATAGAGACAATGGACCGGATCTATCCGTTGTGTAACTCACTGTATCACTCTTTGCCCACACCAGTTTGTGGTTCCATAGTTCTAAATTCTTGACAAATTCCAATTGACAAGATCTGAACTGTGACACAGGCTTTAATGTGCACAAAGTATGGCAAGCTTAATTTGTAAAATGTCTTTCCAAATCCCAAAAGTAACTTACTTTGAGGCAAATACAACATTCCCCAGGCCATAAGTGGGCAGGCATAGGATGCCATTCCTAAGCCATATATTTCCCAGAATGCAGTCGGTATGTGGATGTGGCCCCGTTGTCACTTGGAATGTTAACAAACTTCAGCTAATAGGATGTGCTATTTATTTAACTTAAGGGCATATTAAAATCCTTTACAACATCCATTCTAGTCAGGTTAACTACACTTTAACAGAAGAAAAAAAAGACATTTAGACACAACATGACTAATTACAAGAACTCTTGGCTACCAAGCTTACCAGAAACACAGCAATCTAAACACCTGCATAAGCAGCATATCCTTTGGCCTCCTGCCCAAAAAACTCCCTCCAAATTACACTGAGCTTACATAATGCCCATTCTAACCAGATCTGGCCCATGCAATACAATGTCACAATTGTCTGCTGAATGGGAACATAGATAGAGCCATACTGTCCACCACATACAGCTGGCCCATAAGCAAGGTTCCAAATGTCACCCAGTACTTGTCACCAACATTTATAACAACGATGGCCCAGTAACTACAGAAATGTATTATGGCTACTCTCCTCATACCAGAGATGGCCCATGAGCAAAATGCCAACTCTCACAAGTACTTGTCAACCACACCAAGACCGAAGAGAGCCCAGTGACTACAAGCATGTGTCAGAGCCACATATAAAATCAGAGCCACTAATAAATTGACAGACTACTGTTCTTCTTATTCAACAAAATATGTCCAGATATCCCACAGAGTGTGGTGTATTTCAATGAGCACTTGGTTCGTTGGAGTTAGGCTGTTTATGATGCTTACGTTGACAATTTCCAGCCCATCCACAGTCTAATAACCGCTGAATCCACCAAAAACCATGCCCAAAAACGTCAGAAAATCGATTAACCATAGACTTGCAAGCAGGCCACGCCGAGTGTTATGTGAAAGTGTGCCACGCCAAGTGTTATGTGAAAGTGTACAATTTCCAGCCCATTCACGGTCTCAAAACCGCTGAAGCCACCAGAAATGGCTGGCCGTAAGGTTTTGAAAGCCTTCTTTATTACCAAGATGCAGTGGCATTCAACAACCATAGTGAGCCGTTTCAGCTCTACTCAACATGTCGTGTATACCACTGCCCCTGTGTAACCCGCAATTTATACTGGGAAATTGAGTCATTTACATTGTTGGCATTTAGCAGACGCCTTTATCCTAAGCAATTTTGTAACTTTCAGGCACTGACATTTTGATACCGCCCAAATGCTATTTATCCAGCCCAACCACCCAAATACTTTTCCCCGCCCATAATATGTGAGAGGTAATATTTCTACTTATTTTACACAATGGTCGCAATTTCAAAGCGTTTCTCCAGTTTCATCCTTTTGCCAGCGGAGTCGCAGTTGCTCATTTCTTCGGTGTCTGTGCATACACATGGGTCCCAGTGTGTGTGGAGCAGTGCACATTTTCACGCCAAGTTGTTTTTTTATAAATCCCAAAAATGTGCATCAAAGTGGCGTACGCAAGCTTTCTAAATGAGTCGCCAGGTCTCGTCTATGCTACTTGCCATTGTTGGCACTGCCATAGTACCGTACATGCCAACACAAGACCAGATCTAGCCCACAATTGTGTGCTGACTGGGTAGTGACCTTCAAATATCTGACCTGGATATCAGAGCTTACCGTACGTTCCCAGAAGTTGTTTTTTTCTTAACAGTGATAAACTACCGATGAGTGTGTAGGCCCCAAAAATTAGATGCCATTGTTTTCCCTTTTTGAGTGACAGAATTATCTGTCATGCACCTTTCATGCATGTCCTAAGAAACTGAAGCGTGGAAGCTATCAACTTTCTTCCAGATGTTAATGTTCAGTTCTGGTCTACCATGATTTCTGGGGGGGGCCACTTAAAGCCAAACCATGCGTACACATGTACAAACAGCATCATGTGGTTCCAATTATGTCCAATCATGCTTTGCAAATACAGAAATTAATCAGAATAATGCAGGTCCTTAGTAATGAATTATTTAGTCCTCCTTTCCCGAAAATGATGCTGCTGCAAGTCAGAACAATTCCCCTCACCCCTACATAGTGACGAGGATTGTGAAAAGGTTGCAGGTCTGTTTGCTTGATGAATCACTGTTGTCACAGCCCGTCTCTCACTCTTCGACACTTCCCAGCAAAGCCGTAACCAATGCTCAGTCACACCTCCCTCCATCCTGTGGCATGGAAGATGACCAGGAAGATGGATCGTGGTCACAGGCCAGCCTGAATAAATTCAATCGCAACATCCCCCTGCAGTGTGCAGTAAAAGGTTAAGGATGTGCATTTAAACACACAGCTCATTAGCTAGCATCAGAATGCTGTTGATGTACCATCAATGGCTCTATCTACTTAATCCAGATAGCACTCTGTGCCAACCACTATGAAAAGAGAGAAAAAGAGAGAGAGAGAGAGAGAGAGAGAGAGAGAGAGAGAGAGAGAGAAGGGGGGTGGCTCCATCATCCCACTGAATTCGAGACTAGAATAGAATAAGTCAGCCTGATGTCACCATGTAATGTTCGAGCTAGAGCAATTATTTCCTCGTATATTGTTATTCACGCGGCTTCCCCATGTAGGGTGAACCTGTTTATCAAACATCTCCAGTGTCTTAGAACATGCGTTTAAATCATGGCTTTGAACGTCTCTCGGCAATCACAACACTTGTTTTCATCAACCCATTCGGTAAATGCCAATCAATGTCAATATCAGACTTTCCTGTTAAACGTGGAAAGTTAATGCAAAACATTATGCATTGCTGAAAAATAAATTATATTTAGCCCCAGAAACCTATATCCAACGTACTGACAATGTTTTTCAGCACACGCAGCTGTCACACGCAGCTTTCACTCTGCAGTACAGTTTGTTGGTCGACATACACTCACCAGTGGTCAGGTTGTTTAGGATTCACATCTTCTCTCAAACAGCCAAATAATGACTCTCCTGAGAGGATCTTATAGTGGACTGCTTTTAGAATAATAATATGGGTTTGCATTTGAGTATAGGCCGAGGTTTAGGTCTGTCACTCTAATGGTAACATTATCATCTTTGTTTCAAGCAAAGATAATCACACATAGATTAACACAACAGTGTATTTGCTACACACAGCAGCAATACAGTAATATAACACTTGAATATTTTGTATTAGATACGGTTCTCATTTGTGTTGCATGTTTTAATTGACAGGACATAAACACATTTGCTAGATAGAACTGGTGTGATGTCAATACAGGAACGTTACGTTGATGTGTAACAGCGTTAGGAGAATAACAGGCACGCGTCCAAAGGCTCCTCGTGAATTGCATATGTCCCAGCACCCAGCTGTGGTGATGTGTTTTGTACACACATGCACATGTCATGCGTGTTGTGCATGTGCTGTCCTGTGGAGGACGCACAAAAAAGTAGCAGGGAGTCCGAATGACAAAGAGCGACTGAGAGAGGGTGCACGCCGTAACCCGACAGGAGTGATACACTGTACGTAACTAACCTGCCACCAGTGACGACCGGAGTCCTACAGAGGAGAGACCGGGGTTTAGTCCAGACGAGAGGTACCTGGGTCCCACTTTGCCCTACAGATGAGGACAATCCTATAGTGGACTAGTCCCTTCTTTCCCTCCGAAACAAGGACGAACCTATTTTGGATTAAACCCTTTTCCCCTCCGAGACGAGGAGGAAGTGGCTGACCTGTACCTGTTCTCTGTGTCGTTCTCTCTGACCTGTACCTGTTCTCTGTGTCGTTCTCTCTGACCTGTACCTGTTCTCTAGGTCGTTCTCTAGCTCGGATCTGTGTTTTCCCCCGGCCGATTCTAGTGATTGCCACAGCGTCTTTGAGCTGGTTTGCATTTACCTGACAGAAATCCCAACTCTCCCAAAAAAACAACCCCCCCCCCTCCTCTCCTAAGCGGGAACAAGTCGGCAACCGACCATGATGTTCCGACTTTTATTCAGAAAAATTGAACAAAATGTCAACGTTGTTGAAAATCAATGACACATCGCTAGCCAAGTAACACAGCTTGTTTTGTGAGCCTGCTAACGTAAAGTAGTGTAAAGTAGTGTTATAGTTAACTAGGTAGTAGTGGGGATTACTCAGCAAATCCATTGCATTGTAATATGTTGGCTTCACTAGCGAGTGTGTCATTGATTTTCAACAACGTAGAAATGTATTTACATTTTTCTGAATAAAAGTCAGTTTCACCAACTTCCGTCACATTATTGTTGTTATTCCAACACCTTCTAGGTTCTAGGTATCCCGCAGGCTAAAATGGTGTTTGCTTACAAACATTGTGATCTCTCCTATATACCAGTGATGTTGTGTAGTAGGCCTACAGTTGGTGTGGATATTGGAACAAAACCAGTATGTGGTTGAAGTGTTGACGTCATCATCCAAATGACAACCCTTGATTTGGGATATGCTGCTCAACCAATGAACAATGACAGCAGGAAGGAAATTATCTCACTCTGCTATTATGTGTCAGAAAATTGTGTGGATGCACCGTCACAATCCAGCAATTCCCAATCAAGCCTGGCAACTGTCATATTAATATGTGGACCGAATAGTAAAAGGCAGTTGTAATTTGAATTCCAATATGTTGCTCGGACAAGCAATACATACATAGTACACTAATGGCATATTCCCATCAGTTACACATCATTAAATATCTTTTCATAGAGTCGTGCTTATTAATATCTACATAATGGCTGTGCTTGGGAAAGACCCAAAGGCAAAAGTAAGTTAAAAAAATAAATAAAATCACTGTTCACTAAGGGTGTGGAAAAAGCCAACAGCAGAAACCCTCCCGTGACTGTAATCATAATGTCACACATCATAAGGATTTTGAAAGGAGTGAACACAATTTGAGGGTGTAAATGTGAGCCTCAGAGAGGTCTGAGGCTGAGTTCTGAAAAGGCTGTTAGTGCCACATATATATAAAGTGGCATCTTTGACGTTGTTCCCGAGGACCAGGTGCTGGGATTAACCATGTGCATCTGTCATTATCCCACGCAGGGTAAGTGCACCTTGCTCTCCTCTGAGAGGAGAACTATACGATTCAGGTCATAAAAAAATTGCAGCAAAACTGCCACACTCTTACTTTGTGACTAGCTCACATACACTGTCAGTGGTATGTTGTCACTTAGGTATGTAGTCTTCCTTCCTTCTAGCATTATGACTGCCGATGGCCCCTGCCCCAAGCATAGATTGCTTTTTCTTGCTATGACTAATGGATAGATGATTCACCTACTTAGACAAATATATTTGTTGTTTGTTGAAAGTTGGATAAAGGTGTCTGCTAAATGCCAAAAATGTCAATGTAAATGTAAAAATGCAGTATGCCTGAGGCCCACCTGAGGTAGATATCCTGGTGGGGGGGGGGGATCAATTGAGCTGTCTTATAGCCAGCCTGAGGGGACAAGCTGTTCCGGAGCCTAATGTTTTATTGTCTAATTGTACCTTTTCTTTTTTTTCTTTTTTTTTATTGCACACACACTTTTGTTTATTGGCATATGTATTTTATTTTTTATTTTGTTTTGTTTTGTTTTGTTTTGTCTCTTGGTTGTTGTTTATTATCTTTTTGTTTGCTGTTGTGTTTTGTCTTATAATTACTTTATTTTTCATACTTTCTACTTGACAGAGTTAATTGTTTTCCTTTAATGTCTGTCCTTGTTGTGACGTCTAGATGTTTGTTGTTTAAAAACTTACCAAAATAAACAATAACAAACAAATAATAAGAATAATTGTACCTTTTCAAAAGTTTACTTTTGCTAGCATATATTTAACTTCATGAATGAATGGTCTTTATTGTCATTGCTACAGTACAGGTACCAAACAACGACATTTAGGGTTCAATGATCCATGACTTTACCCCATGACTCTATGGGGATGGTTTTGTTTGTTTATACGGAAAATACCTGTATAAGCTGATGTTAGTGTACAGTAAACACTATGTTTCTTGGCGTCCTAAACATCCTAATCTACAAGATGATGGTTCTTTAAACACAATATCATGAATTTGAAAAGTTTATTAAACATATTAATGTTGTATCTTCTGTGATATTAACTCACAGTGAATGACTGTCAGACTTTCATTTAATCTTCGTTTAGCGGCTGTCACATATATTGACTCAGTCAGGCATGGCAGCTTAATTCCATTAACCTGCAACTACTGTCACATATCTGAAATTACAGTGAAATAATGAGGTTCAAAAATCACAATGATTTAACTGTCTTATCTTTTGTCAGTGGTTGGCTGTTCTCATTCATTCTTGAGTATAGAGGACGATGGAGAACGGCAGGTTCTTTTCTCCCATCTTTTGAAAACCTGTGAGCTGGTAACTGAGACTGCTGGTAAAACCAGATGAGATGTTGGTAATCATTTATGTTACGTTGCTCTATCTATGCTATACCTGTGAGGTAATACTGTTATTACTGTAACAGGTTTGTATGATGTAATACTGTTATTACCCTAGTAACAGGTTTGTATGACCATGTTTGTACATAGGAATTAAGGAAAAGAGCTGCAAGTGTTTGTTGTTGCACAAAAAGAAAATAGGAACAGTCCTATTGGAGATGGGAACTACAGTACATACTGTAGTGTAACCACAATTACAGTTATTGGCTGCTTTAGTACCAGTACCTGTCACATCAACAAATCCAGCAGCTACTCACTGTGCAGAATCCACTAGAACTCACTAGAAAGGGAGTCGTCAGAGCAGAACCAGCCATGCAAGACAGAACTCCGACAGCATATGGGGTAGCACCTGACATATCTGGCCCAGGTTTCCTGCCTGACTCGGAGCACTATCTCTGACATGAAACTGGCACAGTAGAATGATGTCAACTCGACGCCTGTGTACCGAGCAGAGCTAGTGGAATGTCAACTGTGCAGCTGTGTCGGTTGTAGTTGTAATTTCCTTTTCATGGGGTCTGGAGAGAGAGGGAGAGAGAGAGGGGGGGAGGGGGAGGGAGGGAGGGACAGCGAGAGAGAGTGAGGGGATTGGAGGATTGAAGGTCAGCCTAGAGACTTTCAATAACATGACTTGTTTCGTCTGGCCAAGTTCACCCCCGTCGAGGCTATGGCTAGTGAAATCATCAGGTATGATACGATGTCAGAGACAGGATTCATCAGCCCCACTTGCAATCTAATTACAGCAACACTGATCCCAGATCCCTGTGTGACTGAGCAAGGTTCAACCGCAAAATAACATAATTCTACCCCATCCTATTTTAACCTTGGTTACTAATGGAGGTAAGTGCCATGAGCTACGGCAGTGATAAATGGGATATATGACCTCAACCCAACGAGAAGAAAAGCAATTTTGCGAGATGACATACTATGGCAGCCTTGATTTAAGCAATATTTTCTTCTTTTTTTTTTTTACTGTGTGCGTTATTACCAGACTTAAAAATTAGAAGATAAAACATTGTCATCCCAAGAGCAGGCGACCGGTGCCCTCTATCTAATTGTGTTTCCCACCAAGACTGTAAGTCAGGCAGCCATGTTGCAATGTTAGCAAAGTTTGACTTTCTCCAATCATAACTGCCCCGAATGCGCAACCCAACACAACACAACAGCATACCGACTCAAATGTTCACATGTAGCTGTCAGTTACCTGTGAACTGATTTTAATAGATCATGCTCTTGTTTGCTGAGCCACCCTCTTCCAGCAGGATAATGATGACGCATGGGTGTTTTTGCAGTTGGAAACCCAGAGGTACAAGAGCTGTCAGGTCAATCTTAGTCCATCTCGCTGGTTGTGTTTATTTACTACGAACCTCAGAGAGCTCTCACCAGGCATGTAGGCTACACAGCTCTCAGCAAGCTCATTCATTACCACCATACCACCGGGCTATAGCCCCGAATGTTTTATGAATAGCCCCGGAAAAAAATGAAGTGAAGAATTGTTTTCCATCCAGCGCATCGCCATCGATAGTAAATGTAAGCCCCACCCCAACCAAAAAATACAAACAACTAGAACCCCCCCGACAAAACATGGGGTGGGCTAAGCCCCCAATGTTTCAACAAGATCTAACAACACCTCTGCCCCCAACAATTAAGGAACATACTCTAATTACTGGGAGATAACAGGCAAATGAGGAGAGGCAACCACATTTTGTTAAGATAATTTCTAAATGTGACTGCGTTTGATTAAAAGGTCATCATGTCGGGAATGGACCTATTGCTAAGCCACGCCCCAAAATAGAAATTGTCCAATCATATCACAGCAAAAGTCACTACAGGCAGAAAACTCTGACAAACAACTCGCTAATATCTGATGGTGAAAAGCCTCTAGACTAAATATTCTTGTCATATTTAAAAAAAAAACATGTCTATTACTTGCTGTGGTAAATCAGAAATCAGAAATTTGCCAACTCCCGCCATTGTAAGTCATTGAATGTCATTCAGTCACGGTCGGTCAGTCAGTCAGTCACTGTCAGTGAAGCGTTTGTCCGAGTTTTCAAAGCGGGCATGGCTTAGCGATAGGTCCATTGTGAAACCTCACAATCCAGCCAAACAAGTATTGTTGTGAAACAAAAATAGTTTTCCGGTTTTTGCCATAGGACGAAAATGTAAGCGATGAAGAACCCACTCGATATCATAACCAACAGTTGTACATTCTCTAATGGTGGGGGGGGGGAGTATTCTTATTTATATTTATAATATTATTTATTTTTGAGTGGACGTGTCGCTTTCGGTACTCCTGACCTATTTCCTCATAACATAGCCATGTGCGTGCATGTGTCTGTTTGTTGACAAGACTGCTGCCATCAAGGACTATCAACAGAGAAAGTTTCGTCGATTCTGCTTTGTTTTTGGGTAAAAACATGTGTTGTTTACTAAGCTGTGTGTATGTACAAGTTTGGATGTTTCTTGCCGACACGGCATAGACCCCTAGCCTGTCCGCCTACCCCCAGCCTGGCTGAACGCCTGGACCTCTTATTAAAGCTACTAGCGTAAACCTTACCTGTCTGTCCCGTGTCTGCTTTTGGATTCAGCCTCTGATTCGTGACAGTAATACATACAGTATATACATTCCCAAATCATGGGCTCTATCCGGCTGATCGATAGTGGCATGTGTTACGTGTTTGAAACAAATAAATAAATAGACAAACAAAACCTGCACCTGCATACTGAATCCATATTTCTGCAATCAAAGCCTGTTTTTTTTCAGTCTGAACTTTAGGGCCGGAGCAAGAGATCGACTTGCTGACGAGAGATACAGCAAAGGAGCTCACAGCAGTATCTCTCAGAGTGGAGAGAGAGAAAAGAAAGCAATGTTACTGTATATAGCTGCTTTAGCACAGGCCCTAGGATGGACAGATGCCCTCCTCAATCTGTTCCGAGATGCCAGCCGGTTGACCCCGTGACCCACAACATTACTCCACAGCCATGTCCACCCTGGCTCTGATGGGAAGCCTTTATCTCCGATTGTTTGTGTCTTTCTGTCAAGCCCGTTTTAGAGTGACACTCTGGTCTAATTGGTTTTCCTCTCAGATAGCAGAGTCTCATTCGAAAAACCACTGTGTCTTTCTGTCTTTGATTCGGACATCAACGGTGTCCTGATTACGGTCCCCCTTGATGGATCACAAGATGTCCTCTCTACTTTGTTGTTGTTCCAACATTGATAAGACATCATTCCGTCTTCTCTTAGTTTCCGACCAGTGGGATTATTGTTGACTTTCTCCACTGTATACTTAAGTCTTTTCCAAGGAAAGTCACACTAAGGTCAGCAACCCCTGTGGCTTTTGTCGCTCAAGTCAGTCCCAGTCAATTCCAATAGAAAGGTTAAATAAATCACGTACCAAAATGTCAGTGTCTCTCAGTATCACAGAATTACATGTCATTAGTGAATGGTAGAATAGTTATTGATGATTCCTCCAGGGGATTTGGACGTGTGATACCAGATAATCCATTAGTGGTATGCACACAGTAATCATTTTTTAAAGGTCATGCCAATACAATGTCTATCTGACGTGCTATATTCTATATTCTAACAAAACAACATAGAAAGTGTATTTCACAGTGATTATGCTGGAGGATCGATAACATCATTTGTGTTATCGTAATTGAATTCCCTTTAATATCTCTATGATTGAATTATGATTTACCATGAAAGGGGTTAAGACATGGGTGTGCCTGCAATTCAGTAAGAGTCAACGCCCATGACAATACTATAATTTCACACTTCAAAGACATCAAAAAGGTGTACACTATATGGTTTCTATGATTCGGATCATGCTGTTTATCTTTCAGGAGGTACACTCACTCCCCGTTCTGTCTCTTTCCCTATCATCCGTCTCACCGCAAAGCTTTCATGAACCCATGCAAAGCACGCCCGTGGTCATATTATGGAGCAATAGTATGGATGTGCAATAAGGATACAACATAACACATGTTCTCTAGGATGACATATAGTAGGTTTGCCCTCGATGCAGTAGAAAGGCTCCATAATAATGTACAGTATGAGGGAATTCCTCTGACAACCGTTCACCCAAAATATACTGTTCCTAAGCATCCATCTATCATTCTGAAGTGCCACAATAATAAAATGTCCTCAACAATTCACCTGACACCCCAGTGCTGTCCCTCGATACAACAATGATGGAGTGTAGCACTCACGTTAACCGCTGTGCAAATACCGTTGAAAATGTTACTTGTGTAAAGTGTTTGGAAGTGTGTGTGTGTGTGCGTGTGTTCATATGTGCATGTGTGCGTGTGTTTGTGTGTGTGAGTACTGTACAGCTAAAATAAAACTCAGGGTATAATATCAGAGTATTTCAGAAAATCTATATCAACCTACGGCATATCGACACCCTTATATAATGCCCTCGTCGTTAACCCGTAACACTTTTTTCTGGACCCGAATAGTATAACTAAATACAACATCTCACGAGTAATCTGCTGGGCTCCGGCAGTGTTTGCCTGAGGGGTAAATGAAGGAGGTTGACTAAGGGGTCATCAGCTCCTCCTGGGCAGCAGACAGCTGGTCCAGCCCCCTCAGCTGTGCTCCACGATATCAGCACAACACAGAGAATACTGCCTCTAAGCTATATCAATTCACAGAGTGCTAAAAGTGTACATATATTTGTGTTTCGTCGAACAATGAGTGTGTGTTTTTCCAAAGTCCCCGGGTCAGGTGACCTAGTCCTGGTGACAGACTGTGGTCACAGATGGAGGTGAAGGTTCCAGAGGTTCCAGTCACAGGGACAATGGCCACAGCGAGAACAGCATCCAGTCCCACCGCTCCCCTGACCAGCTGCTCTGGGCCAAATATAAAGTTGGAGAGTTGGAGAAAGGACAGGTCAGCAGCAGGACATTTTGCATTGTGCGCTGGATGTGTTTTCTCAGTGAATACATATATCCAAATATCCAATATGATTAATGGCATATTAAAAACTGAACCTGATCTAACAATTTTCGTGACTGTAGTCAAAACATTGTTGAGAGTTTGAGAAATCTGGGGAGGAATGACTAAACTAATTAATTAGTTAATGCACTGTTTATGATATTAGTGTTTCAAAGCTGCATTCCATTTCACCTAGGCACTAGACACTGTATGGTATGCAAGTCATTGAAAGAGCTGTGATTTAAATATACAACCATGTAGTCTTTGAACAAATCATTATGGACACCCAAAGAAACATATTGTAATTACAATTATAGGATCACACAATTTTCCAAGCTTAGTTATTGCCCAAGCTCCTATAATGAAAATGCAAGACCCTTTTACAGTCGGAGTGCTTGAGCACACTCATTTGTCTTGGAATAAAAATGATATAGTGCCCCGGCCATTTATTTTCTCTCCAGATTTGCTGGCTGTACAGATGAATTTCCTGAGCAAGGTCACCATTTAAATGACTCAATAATTTTGCTGTGAGAATATTTTATGATCCAAGGCCACACTGGATGCCTGGGAGGCATTTTCATCCATATTCATATGGTAGTTATAGGGATTCAATCTATTTTCTCTCATCTCCACAGCTCCAAGCAATCCCAAACGCAGGCCAAGTAGGACTAAATATTTAGTAGAGAAGTAGCTCGGAAGACGTTCCATAGATGTACTGGGCCGTACAGAGAACAACTTAACTAGTACAATGAGAAACCATAGTGAAAAGTGCCCCTTTTTCATCCCAAAGTATAAGAGGTGATGTTCTCTCTTTTTTTCAGATATGTGACAGGGTCCCCAAGTAGGCCAAGGCCATTTTTCTGTTTTTTTACAGATTATGAAAGTGCAGGTTGTATGCTTTCAAATGATGTGTCATATATAAAAAGCTATGCGTATTTGAATATTGTACATCTCAAACCAAATACCGGAGAAAATCACTCTGAATCAAAACAGACACGTTTGCTACCATCGCGTTGGTAGCTAGCTAAGAAAGAACATCGCTATGAACATCTAACTAGATGTTTAGCACATCCAACATGCTGGTAGAACATCAACATGCTAAAAACACATAACTACACATAGTTATATGATCACACAGTCCTTGCTTTGAACACGTCCTAAAACATATGTTTGTTTACAAGCCATGTATCACTAACCAGTAGCCTACGAAGCCTAAGTGATTCTAAAACTGTTGTTTATTATATATCGGCTGCGTTCGTATATTCGCTCTGAGACCGCCAGAGCGCACACTGGGTTCAATGTCATAAATGGACGTCATTTGACTGGACAAGAGGTATTCCATGAGTGCTGATCAGATTCCAGAGCAAATTTACAAACACAGCCATTGAGTGGTTTCTTCAACACTTAAACTTTCGTAATGTGAAAAAAAAGGAAAATAATTTCGTTTTTAAAAAAGAAAAGCTTTGGTAATTTGCACGACTTGAAGATTGCCGGCATCGGACCTTTTCACCAGACCGTGTCACATATTCTTCGACCAAACTACATTTCAGAAGTCGCCTTTCAGATAAGAAATTACCCACCTTTCCTTTAGTCAGAGCCAGGGGGAATAGTTCTGATGGACAGGTTATGTCATTACAGCCTGTTGCATAATTTCGTTCAACCCGAAGTCCATCTAAGTGCAAAGCTGACATTCCCCAACTGACAGTAATTGAAGAATTTATGTCTAAGCGAAAGATGGTACAGTTATTTCAGCAACTTCATCAAGTTTTCTATCAACGGATTAGAACATAATAAGAATTTGGCATTACACTCTAATCTAATCAATATGTCTCGAGCCACTCTTCATTTTTGCTTTCAATGCCACTATGTAAGCAGAGATAGAGACCAGTCAGTTTTATAGTAATGCCCTAATGAAAAGTGACACACGATTGCTTCTTATATTTGCATCTGTCACTGATGTCATGGGTTTGCTTGCACCCCAAGCCCCCCACCCCCTTGTGGTTTTGAAATCACAATGAAATCTAGTTGATCCACTGACGCAGTATTGTTTCCGAGGGCCCCTTATCTCTTCAAGGGAAAACACTCTTTCCGGGAAGAACATGGTTGTTTTATCGAAAGCAAGGTCTATTGACTGAGAGTAATCCTTTGAAGACAGCAGGTATCTAATCTCTTACAATTCAGAAACACTACACAGAACAAGGCAGAACACAGAAGAACATTGTACAAGTCAAATTTGCCTGGGCGTTGTTGCTACAGTACAATACTGTATGAATGTGTTTGTTTATGTAATGAGTGTTGGTTTGTAGTAGTAGTAGTAGTAGTAGTAGTGGTAGTTGTTTTTGTTGTTGTGGCATGGAAAATAGGGGAAGCTTGTTCAGTCATTTCAGTCAAGATGCAGATTAGGCAAAAAGCCTTGTTTCCATGTCAGCTTTGATCAGGTCTGATGTCTACTCATGTATGAAGGCAATCTACTTGTGGGGCAACCACTGATACCTTAACCAGGCATCACAGGGCCTTATACAAGACTAGCGGCAACCCCTCCAACAAACAATCAAAACTCATTGGATCAATGTTATATACCTTACATTTTATAAGGCCATGGCATCGTCACAAAGGGGGAAAGCAGACAGTGGCAGTGGTAATGAACAATCATCCAAAGATGTCATGATATTTACCTAATAATTACCTAAAATCTTCCTCCTGTCCTGTCCATGCCATCTCTCCAATAGACTCTCGAATGTGAGCTTAAAAATGTTATTATCAGAGTGTTTGTAGTGTTTACTTTGTTTACCTTACATAGCCTACCATTTGAAAGCATCTCAGGGACAGTATTATTTGAAAGCCATCAATGCCTATTTTCAAAAACTGAAGGAGCTTGTGATATATATATATATATATATATATACATATATATAATAGATTTAATTTCAAAGCGCTTTTCTCAAACTCAAGGACACTGTACAGAAAACAAAGAGAAGCAGAAAAAAAAACCAGAACAAAAATACAAAAGATAAAATCGTATTCAAAAAATAAAAATGGTGTAAGAGCTCAGGCAGCTAAGAGGTGGTAGTGGTGGTCTAGTGGATAGTGAGTTGGACTTGTGATCGGAAGGTTGTGAGTTCAAATCCCGCCTGAAACCACACCACTACTAGTGTGCCCTTGAGTAAGGCACTTAGCCCTCAGTTACTCCAGGGGGAATGTCCCTGTAATTCGTAATTGTAAGTCGCTTTGGATAAAAGCGTCTGCTAAATGGCAAAATTATTAAATTAAATTAAAATTAAAATTAAATTTAATTAATTAATTATTTAGTTGTAGTAGCACATAGCCTGTTTAATTCAGTATCAACCTTGCTTTATTTTAACATCAGGCCTACTTAAGAAAAATCCCATTGAGTTTAAGCATTTGAGGGTTAGATTAGCAGTTCATGTGAACGGGACATCTTGAATATGCACTTGTTAGCCTATGCTATGGACAAAGGGTTGTACTAACTTCGGGTTGCTGAGAGTATATAGTAGATATGATACTGCAGAATTATGGGATGTTTTATAGTCCAAATCATGTTTTAACTGTCAGAGATATGATTAAAAGTGTTTGCATCTTTTAAATATATTTAATATGGTTTTGTTGACTTTAATTAATCAGGGTTCTGTGAGTATTTCTTTTCTCTCTTGTCTTGAAATAAAGTGAATGTAATCAAAGGGAGAGACACAGGGAGAGAGGTAGTGTCCCCAGTGTGACCTGTGAAGCCCCAAGCATCAGTGATACTTGGGAAAGTGTCAGTATTGGAATTCTCACCAATGGTGTTGTGTCTTGGGCCTGACACATTCTTGCGCTCTCTCTCTCTCTCTCTCTCTCTCTCTCTCTCTCTCTCTCTCTCTCTCTCTCTCTCTCTCTCTCTCTCTCTCTCTCTCTCCCCCCCCCTCTCTCTCTCTCTCTCTCTCTCTCCCTGTCTCTCTCTCTCTCTCCCTCTCCCTGTCTCTCTCTCTCTCTCTCTCCCTGTCTCTCTCGTGAAGTGGCAGAGATAGGGGAGACAGCTATGATCACGCTCCTTTTTATTTGCATTGAAAGTCCCTCAGCATTATGTGGAATCATTGGACAATTACCATAAAATAGTTTATGCTATGAATCCTAAGCAATAACATATTTTCAGTGTGAAGATTTTGAACTTGCTTCTAGCTTGTTATGACAGACTATCTCTCTTTTTATATCCATCTGGTGGTACGGCTCCGTTTTTTTTATAATGGAAAGGTAATCATTTTAACTACAAGTTCAATATTAAAATTTCTAATGACGTAGTTAGAGATTTTGAATCCCTGGGCAAGTACAACTGCAGAAAAGATTCACTGGTGGATAAAAATCGATGTCATTCCCCTCTGTGCTGTCCATATCAAAACATCCACTCTTCAACTCCCATTTTCCAATAGGGCGTCAAAACAAATTTGTTTGGAGGATCTCTGATTTAGATACGCTTTACCTTCTGAAGCAAAACAAAGACCCATCCACTACGACCACTACATTTCAGTCCTCATCAAAATGAAATGATGGAATCTCTTGATCTTACTCTGCATCAATCTCTTCTACCCCCCACCTACCGCCCTCTCTCTTTCTCCCAGTAAAGTGGTGCTATTGTAGGTATATTGCCAATATATTGTGGTTGTAATCATAATCATACCAGGGAGAAAGGAAAACCATGCCATTGTTTGTTTTGCAGCTTGATAAGCTTGATAGCAGCAGACAGGTGGATGGGGGAGGACCAAGGTGGTGTTAACTGATAGTATGTGAAGGGACACGGCATCTCTGTGACTTAAGACGTGTTCATCTGTGATTGCAGGGCTACCAGTATTGTTTAATTTCCTTCATTTTCCTGTCAGAAGGAAATAGACTGCAAATTACAGGAGATGAAGGGTTAGAAATAACTGAGAAACAATCAATATTGTAGATTATGGTTAATGGCTGTTGAAGGGAAATGTTATTGGTTGGTGAACATGCTGACTTCAAATGAAAACACATTACATGAACAACGTGAGGCATGTATTGTACATGCAAGTGTTTCACAGAATATACTCTTTAGAAATGTCACTTTTTATTGTATGTGTTGCAATTTTACCATCAAGGCCATTATTATGGTAAGTGGGCTCTCTCTGAAAGCTACAATGTTGCAGTACTATATTATGGATTTTTTGTATTTTTGCATTTTCATCTCTTATTATTTACTGTTCCTCCTAAGACCTCTTCACCCCCATCTATTACCTGTACAGTTTCTCTACTGTAAATACTAAATAAAAAAATAAAAAAGGCCTGTGGCCCTAGCATAGATTACTTTGTCTTGCTATATGACTAATGGATAGATGATTCACCTACTTAGACAAATGCATTTGTTTTAATGCTTTGGATACAGGTGTCTGCTAAATGCCAAACATGTAAATGTAAATGTAATGTAATCTCTTAGACAAATACTCTGGTTTTCAGTTCAGCATGCCAAGACAGTCTTAGCATTATGACTCACAAAATTGAATTTCAGAAATGGTTTCACTTATGAGTAGGACGGCCCAGCTGCCAGTGGGGGGTGCGGGGGCTACGGTGAGTTTTGTTGTCATGACGCCAGGCAACACCGGCCCCTGCATCAAAGTGGGAGTGAAATGAATGATGCATGAACAGCTGCCATTGTTTCGAGAACATTGTGTAATTGTGGGTTCAAGCAGCTTCCTGTGTGCATCAACAGTTATTGTCCCCCCACCCCCCTTCTCTTGACCCTGGTTTAGAAGAGGAGGTCACGGTGACCTACAGTAGCATTTATAACTGTCTGCCTTCAGACTGGATGTCTGTTATCATGGCTGGCGGTAGCGATTGTTGTGGTGTTGTGATTCTACCATCGTTGTTGTGTATTTCTCTGGGAATTAATGGTCAAAATGTGAAAGCACATATGTGTAGTGGAGGGAGCTGGATTGAAGGAACATGTGTTTCTGTCTGCTACAGAAGAAGGGCATGTGTGGACATGTTTGAGTTTTCAGCATTTGGAAAAGAAAACATGATATCATGAATCTGTGACAATCTGATTCCCCCCCCCCCCCACACACACACACACACATACACACACAGAAAGAGGAGAGAGAGAGAGAGAGAGAGAGAGAGAGAGAGAGAGAGAGAGAGAGAGAGAGAGAGAGAGAGAGAGAGAGAGAGAGAGAGGGAGAGAGAGAGAGACAGGCAGGCAGTGGGATTCAGTAGCTTATTTACAATAGTGTTAGGTGTTCATGGTGCTACATAGGTAGGGCTAGGCCACTGGTACTGTCCATGGTCCTGGAAAGGTAGGTCCAGGCAATTGGTGTTATCCATGGTGCTGAATCATAACTTATTGGACAGTAGTGCTGCTCCTTTACCTCAGAGGGGAGATGGGATACTTTGCCCTGGCTGTGCAATTTCATGTGCTGAATGGGTATATTTTACAGACCACGGTGCTGAATATCTAAAAAAAAAGTTATAGAGTAGAGATAGATGTCCACATCCCAGAATCAGCATGTGTGAGCCAAAGGCCTCAGGAACCACCCTTTTATTTGTTTAGATTTTTTTCTGAGCATACATTGTGGTACACTGTAGTTCAGGCATGTCGTGTCGTAGAATTATAAGGTTCTATCTCAATTTTTGGTCAAAATGTAGTTTTTTACAGAATCTGATCGATGTTTATTAATGCCTTTGTGGTGTTATTTTTTTAAATGTTGACATTTTTTAGTTAGTAATTAATAAAATACAAAGGTTACATCTCACAAAACATAATGGAATGTAAAAACTTTGACGCTCAATATCTCTGAACTACCCTAAACGGAGATAGAACCTTATAATTCTAAGCTCACGATGTGTAACCAGATTGAGATGCTAAACTCACTCACTCAACTTGAAATACCCCCTTTTGCACCATCAAATTGCTAGCGTTTCGATGGTGTTGCTGGTTAACACAGAATACTGAGGTAACAGTCACCTGTGTTGGCAATACAAAGGACAGGCTGGAGACTGGTGTGAGCTTGGAGTGCGAGCAAGCATGCTGTTTGCAGCGGTGTGACGCTTGTTGCTTTGGTGCGCATTGACCTGGATTGGGAGTTGTGTTTCTCTCAATGACTGGGGCAGCTGTGGTGTTAGGAGAGTAGAGAGGTGAGTGTAACCGGGTTGAAATGGTAAACACACTCGCACTCAAGTTGAAATACCCCCACCTGTGAGGTCAAATTGATAGCTGCTTGGTGGCTTAGCTGGTTTACATCGGGTTTTTTCAGTGATGGCCATGTGTTTTGCCAATACAGAAGACACAGGTTCAAGACTCCTGTGAGCTCTGGGTGCCAGGAAGCAATACGGCAATTTCCGCAGTGTGACGCCTGTTACACATTAATAGTACATAGCAAAGTCAAAACTTGGGTCAAAACTTGAGTCAAAACGTAACTAAAATGAATCCTTTATTTCTTTTTTAGATCTTTCTTTTAGGCCACTCCGTCCTGGGGCCCGCTGACATTTCTTCCTCTGGAGTATGCCTTTCCTCTCTGTGTATTTAAAGGCATTTGGAGGTGAAGGCAGAATAGAGAGAGAGGGGGGGAGAGAGAGAGAGAGAGAAAGAACATATTGGGGTGGGCGCGGTGCGGCTTCTTAACCTTTATTTTCAATGTATTTCTATTTCAGGGTGTGTTTGGCGCGGAGGGATGTGGGACGGAGAGACCCGAGCTCTGCCAGTAAGTGAAACAACACGTGCCAGCTCGTGTTGCCGTTAGCGACACTCACTGGTGTCTGAGCGCTGAGCCACATTTAGTCTTTAATCAAACTTCAGATGTAGTATGGCTGTTCTAATTCACACCAGGCAACAGATTGTAGCTCTTTAGTCATGCGCCGCTGTGAATGTGGATTACATAATGTGATTCAAATGTATTCCTCACACTTCACACTTAAATTACTAACACAGGCAAGTACTGTTCTTTATGTCTGTCTTTTTCAAATGGGGAAGATGATGTGAGATGTACGTATATTATCACACTCAGTACTCATACTATCATTTTGTTTATAACAATACCCCTTGCAAATACCTTGCTTCAGTCATCCAACCCTTCCACATGTGAGGTGTGACATTAAAAAGAGATCAGAAATCACCGTTATTCTATATTGGCAGATTTTATAGGCCTTATAAAAAGCTCTGAATCAATGCTTCAAGCAATTCTAGGTATTGCAAGAAACAGACGGGGTGGATTGGTGGGGTGACAAATCTGTGTGAGTTGCCTTTGCGGGAACAGTGGGAAGTTGTATTCAATGTTCTTTTATCAGCATCTTTAGAGGGGTTTCATACAGATAACTAAAGCCTTGTGAATCATGAGGAAACATTACCCGGAACAATGGAAGGCAATAAACAAGGACAGTCAGGGGTCTCTGTAGAATGTATTCCAGACTAGAGATCTCAGTTGAATAGAAAGTGTAGGCATTTCTACGACACCCTGTGTTTTTTTTTCTTTAATGTCTCAGAAATTACTGTGAATTATTCTCTCTTATTTTTTTTTATTTTTTTTTTTAAACATGATAATGTATCCTTTCTTTACCTGAGTAGTGTGGTATTGTTTGTAAACTGTAATAAGGAAATATTTCATTACCCTTGGTTTGATAACTGAAGAAAACACGTTTTTTTTCTGATTTCCTCAGAGACCGAAAATGTCTGCCGTCTTGTGTTAAAATAAAAAGAGAAAAGGTCAAGTTCATTTTGCTCACGCCTATTGAATGATTCCCAGCAGGGAATAACTTTGGCCTCCGCTATTCTGACCGTTATTTCATCTCAGGGAGTTTTCAAAACGTTTAGTACATTTTGCTGTTGTTTAAAGCCCTGAGAGAGCTCAGAATAGAAAACGCCTCAACCTTAATATATACTTTTTTCTTTTTCTTCCCATCAACATGGCTCTTCTATGTCGGCTTCCTTTATGATTTATTCTGTTGAAGCATAGCTACAAATCCTCAAGGGAGTGACATAAATAAACTAAAAGCTCTCTTGATCTCTGTTGCATTTAATTATACCAGAGTTGTTATTTACAGTTTGAAAAGCACAATAATTAAAATAGCCAGGAGGCCTGAAGAAATTAATTCAAGATAACCTGGCGGTTTACTCAAAGCACTAGCTGCAGTCTTTTCACTATGGGGATAGCCTACCACACTCAGTCTGGGTATTAATTTGTGTCTTGAGCATTATAGTATATGCCTGCTATATGTCTACTGTTAATAATAACAAATTTAAAAAAGAGACCAAAAAAAAGAAAGAATTCTTCTTCTAGCATTGTGACTGCCAATGGCACCTGGTCCGAGCATAGTTTTTTGATGACTGATGTATAGATGATTCACTTACTTTAGACAAATCGTGAGCTTAGAATGATAAGGTTCTATCTCCCTTCAGGGCAGTTCAGAGATATTGAGCGTCAAAGTTTTTACATCCCATTAAGTTTTGTGAGATGGAACCTTTGTATTTTATTAATTACTAACTCAAAAATGTCAACATTTAAAAAATAACACCCCACAGGCATTAATAAACACCTAATGGATCAGATTATGTAAAAAACTCAATTTTGAAACTCAACACAAAAATGGAGATAGAACCTTATAATTCTAACATCACGAAATGTACTTTGTTGTAAGTCAACTACGTTGTAAGTAGTTTTGGATAAGAGTGTCTGCTCAATGTAAAAAATGTAAATGTATACGTCTGTGGGAAAATATGTGTACATTTTCACAACAGGATTATAAAAAGACATGTGCTCGTTAGATGACAAGAATAGCCCCTAGTGTGGGTTTATAGACAGCTGATTCTACCCCCACAAAACATTCATTTAAATATAATGAAAACCAATGCATTTCTTTCACTGTACCACTGTCATGATAGCAAATGACCTGACACACTTTTATAAAATATGATTATAAAACAATGTGGATGTCCAGTATGTATTCAGATTGAAATTGCAAGTTAAACAATACACAATACAATACATTGGCTAATTTGTGTTTAATGAAAAACATCTCTGTTTAGTTCGTTGTTTGGCACATAGTGCAAAGTGGGGCATCCTCTTGTGAAAGTTTCCTCAGGTATTGAGTCAACTTCTCAGCTGCTCCCTTTCATCCAACCCAGTAATGCCGAAGAACATGCAAAAATAGCAGTTGAATATGATGACGGGCTAGTGACAACGCCTAAAGCAAAGCCTCAGAGAGAATGAGGAGGGAGTAGCAGGATTGATGTCTGTTTTCTTTTTTAAGCAGTGCCTCCCTTCGCCTCCCTGTGGAGCAAATAGTTTCTCCTTTTCCTCCTTCATCCCTAGAATGTCTCACTTTTTTTTTTTTGGAGAGAGAAAGAAAGTGAAAATGTTTCATACAAGCAGGACAGACACTCGCTTTGGTGTGGAGCAATTACAATCAATAATTGAAGGGAACCAAAGTGTTCCAGCACATTGTTGTAGTGAAGCAGTCGCCCTATTCAACTAGGGAGGGATAAGGGAGGTGTAGATTTGGAAAAAAATGGGAAGCAATTAACATTGATTTCTGAGTGTTATATTAAAGCCCATGCTTTACATTGTGTGAAATAATTATCCAACTTTTCTCCACTGAATGTTCCGGAAAGCTGAGAGATGAGAAAAAATCTCTGTGTTCCTTGTACAGATAAGACACGCTCAAAGTCAACCGATGTGTGCCGGCTCTCTCCTCGTGTCGGTAATTCCGACACAGAATACAGATTGAATTCATGTCGGTTTCCACCTAGGTCATTTCACGAAACAACATGAAACAGTTTTAGACTGATCATGCCTACTGTTCCTGTGATTCACCGTCTGCTTCTGCCTCGTCTGGCTGGGTCATTCCATCTAGGACCTATTGGAATTTTAGGACCTCAATTATCTCTTTTCAACACATCAAGTTCAGTGCTTCATTCTGGAACTATACTGTATATCCATTTGTGTGTCTGATTCAGCCATGCCTAGCTCTCCATATAATTACATGATCATTATTCACTAAAGGAAATTAATAATATACTGTATGAAGCATTCTTTTTCAAAAAAATGACTGACAACTGAATAGAATATGGCTGCTTTGTTCTCTAAAATATTTTCGCATATAAGTCGCAGATCCTTCCATTGTGGAGCAGTGCCCCCCCTCTACCGATTTGCATATCCCCAGGACTAGATAAAAGTGTTGGAACTGTGTACGCCCTGAGTAACCTTGTGTGGGGTCATTCATCATCTTAACACCATGAAAATAGTATACATGTTCACTTCTTCACAGTTTTAGTTCTGTACGGCAGGAGTACTGTACGTGTTTTTTTTAAATCTTCAAACTGTTATTTTCTCCAAATGTTAGCACTTGGTCTCCAGCTGTTAAACTGAAGCGGGTTGCCTCTACCCAGATGCTGCGTTTCTGAAATACTGTATAGAAAAAGGTGAAAAACATATTCTAGTTTTCACACGCTGCTTAAATTATCTTATTCCAAGCCAAGCCACCCTGGGGACTTCTCTTCATTAGCTAGGAGGAGAAAACCAAGGAATGTTGATGCATCTTACAAGGATGTGCTTACTGCTTAGACTGCACCATTATGCAAACAGAGGATTTAAATGATCGGAAATCATCATCTAGTAGTGTATACTGCAACAGAAGACATTTTGATTATCCATGATAATCCATTGTATTAGATACACACGTTTGATGTTATAATAGTGATTACATACAATATCTGGAGTGTATTTGTTGTGTCCATGGTGTGAATTAACTAAAACAAATATGTGGCAGAGCTACAGACAAAGTCCCATTGATTGTAGCTTTAGTGGTGGCCTTGGCCGAATGGATAGTGAGTTGATCTGGTGATCAGAAGGTTATGAGTTCAAATCCCACCTGGGAACACCACCACTAGTGTGCCCTTGAGTAAGGCACTTAGCCCTAAATTGCTTCAGGGAGACTGTCCCTGTAATCTCTAATTGTAAATCACTTTGGATACAAGTGTCTGGTAAAATGAAATCCTCATTCTGACCCGAAAAGCAACTATAAGAAATTACCATTTCAAAAGTGAATATGATGTAATGTGTACTGGTAGCATCAAAGAGGTGAGAGGTGAACACTGAGTCCAACATAAAAATACATCAAAACATTTCTCAGAATGTTCTTTTTGCGAAATGGTGCTTTTTGCTCTGCTTAGTGATTTACAGTGGCCTTCAAAAGGGTGTTAAAGCATCATCTCATCTCCAAAGGTCAGCACCTTCCAGGGTTAGAGAGTTCTTAGTGCCTTTTAGTGTTATATAACTGTATCACTCCATTCCATCCTTTTTTGTTGAGGACATTTTAAGTATTGGACTGGCTGTATGATACATCCGAGGTTTGAGAGGCCTGTATGTGAAGGTCAAAGAGGGTACTTAATGTGCTATATACAGCAGCATAATATGAATGTCTGACTAATTGTCTAAATGTCCGACAAACAGTACATTGTCTATCACAAATAATATGAAAATGTTACTTTTTGTCTGTAGATCTGCTGCTGCTTTACACAAGTTGTACATCGTTATGCATTAGGTGTTATATGTTCTCCAGCAAGTTTTCCCTTTAAAAAAAAATCATAAAACCTTTAGGGGTTAGTTCGCCCTTGCCTATGGGAAGAATGTTGCCACGGTGAATCCATGCTCTGAAGAGTGCAAAGAATGTGTGACTTCAATTGTACTTGTAACAGCATCACTTCTTACTTCTCAAATGCATTGCCTGCAGTTCTCTATCACAGGAAGAAGCACTGTTTTCTCAGAAATGCCTTTCTTTTCAGCCAGAAACAACAAAGAAAAGTGGAACACGTGTATTATCTCTGTAGAACTTTTGTTCACATCTGGCAAAGAACAGCAGATGTTAGTGAATCACTACATGCCAAGATATTTCCACTGTGGGACTTATGGGAGGGAACGTGTTCCTTGAAGTGAACAAGAGTCCTGGTGTGCTTTGTGAGTGACACCCAGGGACACACAGTACACTAACATGCAGTGTAACATAAAGAAGTCCAAAGAGAAAGTTACCTCCTGTCTTGTATCAATATCAGAGAAAAAGAACTATGAATGCATTTAATGAACAAACTAGGGGTTTAAGCACAAATGAGTCTGGTCAAAACAAATAATTGATCAGTGATACTAGAGATGCACATTCGCCAAGCACAACAGTTGTGCCCAGAACCCCAAACTGCACAGCCATAAAAAAAAAAGTAATGGTCACCACTAGCTAGAAATCTGATCACCTAAATGGAAATTGTCAAACGGCTTTTGCAGTCAGAATTAATAGCAATGGTGCTCTTCTTCAGTTAATGAGAGTGTGTGGAGCCTTTGGAGGACCATCCAGTCAGAGATCAGATACATGAGCGTTAATGTCACCATTAACAGGCTACTCACTGGATGTATAATGACCCACATGAAGAGAGAGCAAGGCTTGTTATTGAAATTAGCCCTGTACTCCCTCGTACTCCCCCTCTCTCTCTCTCTCTCTCTCTCTCTCTCTCTCTCTCTCTCTCTCTCTCTCTCTCTCTCTCTCTCTCTCTCTCTCTCTCTCTCTCTCTCTCTCTCTCTCTCTCTCCCTCGCTCTCTGTTCATACCGGGTTGTTTGCTGGTTGTTTGAGGTGACATTAGTATGAGTGCTTCATTTACACTGCTAATGGTTTCAGCCACATCAGCCATGTCGTGACAACTTCGGTCTACAGACCAGGGCTATTCTTATTTAGTGTAGCATTATTAAGGTTTGCATTTGAAGACATATAATATGTTTGAGGTGGATAGGACTCATAGATAATAAGCACAATTTAAAGAGTACCAATTGACCACTCTGGTAGACATACACTGCAGTCGCTTCTAAATTCTCTTCATTTCCTATTTTACACAATTTAAGAAAGTATTCTTTCAAATCCATTTATAGCTTCCTGGTATTCTAAAGGGCTCAGCAGGGTCTGCTTTCTGCCTCTGCCTGGTCATTTTCTCTCTTTTATGATTGCAAAATAAATTACAGTCCTTCCTGTCTTTGTCTTTAACCATGGGGCATAAGTCAAGCTAACTTCTTAGAGGGTTTTTATATGGCGGTATTACAGAACACAATTGGATTTTTGCATTAATAGAAACTCCAAATGACTTCCATAAGTCTTTAACTGTCAGGTTAAAATTACATATGTTTTCTTCCTTTCACATAGTGTATTGCATCTGTTACGAACCCCCAGATTGTATGGCTCTACATACACCTGCATGGAGAATGACAGAGGAGAACATAGAAGGGGAAGGAAACACAACAAGGACACATGGGGACGTAACAGCATCCCATCCATGTGGTATAGTTGCCCGAGGGATCATCAGTGGCTCACTTTGGAGCAAAATAACTAACCACTGCATGTTCTATCTCTAGGGCTTGGTTAAATCCCTTTCCCCGGCACAGATGTGCCAAACAGTGGGATGTAAACAGCTGGGGGAGGACACTATAGGGACAGCCTCCAGAGCTAGCCTTTCTTGAGGAGTTCCACGGCCACAGCTGTTGCTCAGCCGAGGAGATTCCACCTCACTGGTTGTAGGTAAACAACAGCAGTGTGGCTCCGCGGTGCTCTAATGGTTTACATGAAGACGGAGCCGCCAGGGTAGTATACATTACACACAGTCCTGCAGATACCATTCCATACCACAGCCAACTTCCCCAGTTTAACACTGAGATATGCAGTCCTGCAGATCCCAGTGAATTTGTACCACAATTACACCAATTTAGAAAAACTAATGATGAAGAATAGACATTTAGACCGTGCTCATTTAATCTTGATCAAATTAATTCACTTGCCGTTCATGTGTCCTTGTGGTATGGGGGAATGTAATTAATATTACTGTGCTCATTATAACCTATTACTTACATGGAACCTATTACACAGCTACAATGTGACACGGTCACTCTGGTGAAAAGGTCTGCATGTCGGCAATTCTCAAGTTGTGAGTCAAATGGCGAGTGGCTTGTTAACAAAACGTACATTTTAGGACATGTGCAAAAGCAAGGACTGCGTGATGCTACTAGCAGCTGTGTTGCGTGTGTTTCGATTCAGAGCGAGTTTCTCCGGTAGGCTATTTGGTTTGAGGGGTACCAACATTCAAATAAGCATTATCTTCTATTATCTTCTATCTATCTATCTCTACATATCTTCTATCTATCTTCAACTATTTACAGATTTCAATGTACACATCATATGAAAGTTTACACTTTCATAATCTGGAAAAAAACTGAAAAATGACCTTGCCCTAGAGGACTTTTTCACCAGACCCTGTCATATATGACAGTTACATTTAGTTTTGACTGCCTTGGTTTCGAGGCACAAAGGCAATGGACATGAATGGCCATAAACCCATACTAATTCAAAGGTTATGATAAAGGAAAGCACCAAAGTCCCTGTCAGAATTGTTCAATTTGTCAATCAATTATTTGATGCTTAGCCTTCTTTAAAAGTTCCTATCTATTACCTTCTTCATCAATGACCTATTTGTATCCTTGTTTGCATGTGTCTCCCATTCAAGGATGTGCCTTTTGATGTATGAGACCTGCAATTAACCAGAATCAATGGCTTTCAATGCTCAGCGAGAAGATAAAAAAGTAGGTAATGGCCATGCGTAATCAGTGGAACTGTGTGTGTTCGTGCGTGTGTTTGTGTGTGTGTGTGTGTGTGTGTGTGTGTGTGTGTGTGTGTGTGTGTGTGTGTGTGTGTGTGCGTGCGTGTGTTTTTGTACAGCCTTCAAATGGATGACTCATATTTACTTCATCATTGATAGAAAAACAAGGGTAGGGCTGTAGGCACTTCTCAGATGAATGAACACCACCTGTACAACCTCATACAAGTAGTTTGTGTACTTGCTTCTCCCACTTCTAAAATATTTAACGCAATTGTTGTACATGGGCCTGCTAAAACATTGCATGGAAATTCAAAAGCATGTCATCTTCAGAAAATGTCCTAGGCATTACGCAGCTAGTGCTATCAAACAACCAAAGGAACATGGATAATGATTCATAAGAATATTGAAAGCAATGGAAGCTTCGAGGTTACAGAAATGTAAAATACAAAGAGAATGATTTAATGACAATGCTGCACATAGTATGAAAATAACATACAGTACATACAACAGTGACTGGGTCTGGTTAAAAAGGCAGAAATCTGGCAACATTGTTTCCAGATAATGAAAGGGTAGATTGAAAGCTTTAAAATGATGTGTCATACATTGAAATCTGAAACAAGTTGAAGAAGTCATGGATATTTGAATGTTGATACCCTCCAAGTCACTGAGCTGAGATATCCAGCATCAAAGTATTCACAGACGTTTTTCACAGAGGTAAGGGTGGGAACAATAGCTGGTTAACTCCACCCCAACCACTCCCTTAAGACAACCACTCCCTCAAGACAACCACTCCCCCATTACACTACCTGTCATTATCTACCTGTCATCTGTTAGGGGGGTTGTCAGCTAACCCTCAGGAAACAAACTGCAGGGCTGACATGTTTACATTTCTAAATAATAATAATAATAATTCAAGATTCATGATTTTTTATTGCCATGTGTGCCCAAAGTTTCTTACATCCCATTACAAGTACAAGAGAGTACAATTCATGGCAATGGAAAAAATTAGGCAACATATAATTGAGCAATACAATAATAGAATGGTAAAAAATAACAATGTTGTGTCCATGTGCAGGGTTTTTCCTGCAAAGAGAATTATGAGCCGGCCGCCTCTGTCATATTCCATGCCGCCTCCAGCTCTCGACAAAATAGGGTGATAATCCAGGCCAGATACTAACTAGTTGTGATAGGACGTGATCTGGCCACTATCAGGGTCCGTCCATGCTGCTCTCTTTCAAGATGAAGACATTATCAAAATGAGTTTTGTTAACACATTTTCAAACAGCTTGTAAATCAGCGCCAATTATGTTTTCCGATCTTACACAATAAGTGGTCGGAATTTATTTTATTTTAACCTCGATTACAACCATTTAGTTAACTCAGTGGCAAAGCATTTTTCTGTAAACAATTATTTTAGTTGAAATAGGGTGATATTCGGGCCAAATACTAACTACCGGTAGTTGTGATGTGACGTGATCTGGCCGTTATCAGGCTGGTCTTTATTCGTCCGGGTCCGTCGGTGCTTGCTGGGATGCCAAAAACCGGAAAACCATTTTTTTCACAACAAAACTTGTTTGGCTCGATTGCACAATTTCACAATTCCCTACATGAGGACCTTCTCATGAAATGGTGTCACATCATATTTAATAGTACATACGTATATAGCACAATAGGTAAATAAAGAACATCCGAGACGAATGGCAGCTTTTGATAGCAGCCCCAGAGTACCACATCCATGATATTGTTGGTTATATCACATGCCCTCCAGCCTTCTAGTGGGTGACCTCAGTAACCTCTCTGCTTGAGCGACTGTGCAGAATTGTCTTTGACAACCTCGGGCCATTTTAGGATTCTGCTGCAATTCACACCAACCCGCTTACACTTGGTTAGCAGCTGCTTTAGTTGACGAGACAATGTCTCAACTGCACAGGAATGGAAAGGACTATCAGAGCTGTTTCTCTTAATACAGTTTAATGCCACCCTGTGTTACGGATTAGCATGGGGGTTTATTTAGCGTCTTGCCTAGATGCAAAAGATAGACCAGCAATCCTTTGGTGAATACACTCCCTTAGGCACTTTTTACAATTAACTCTCTGTGTATATCTATCAAACATGTGTGCATGCACGTATCAGGCAATAGCAGCCAGAAGTAAACCAAGAAAATTGAGAATGCTTTGCAATGAGATAGGTTGGGGTTGGAGGAGGGTGTAAGACCCAAGATAAGGACAAAATTGCCAAAAGTGCTTTTAGTTTGCAATGCCTTTCCCTACTAATGTGTACTATTTACCTAAACCTAACACGGCCTAACCACCATGTACGTTTAAGTACTATATAGTTGCATTGCTAATGGATCTGTTGTTGTTGTTGTTGTTGTTGCAGTTTTTAAATAGAGCCCCCCACTTGTTTGTTTGTCAAAAAGGGAACACATCATTGAGTGATTAGAGGTTGATGTCCGAGATACTAAGAAACACCATCTGTCTCATTTGGGTACAATTGATCAACCCATTTTGTTCTGCTTAAAGCTGTTGACAAATCCAATCAACCACCATTGAAAATCCATGGCACTTTCAAAGTTATGAGTCACACACAAACTAACGGCATGTGAAGTAGGATGTGGTTACACTGTCTCATACAAGTTATTTTAGGATCACAGTAAGGCAGTCGGAAAGTGTCAGAAAGTTTCAACCAGATGTCTAAACATAAAGTTAGGAAGACCTTATAATGCTAACGAGCCAGAGATGTCAGTTTTATATTAGCATACAGTCTTCAACTTGTTCTGACATAATTTTCTTCATGAACATTGTATTAACATATGACAACGGTTACCTTCAGAACATTATTACTCTGCTTGGATGTCAATTGTAAACTTTATCTCAGCAGTATTTGAACCCTACATTAAATGCCCACACTTCTATCACTTAAGATCACTGAGCATAAATAAATAACTCACTCACTTCCTAAACTATAATCATATCCTCTCTGATGTTCAATCTGGCTTCAGAGCCTCCATGAAGGTACTCGATGACATAAGCTCTGCCATGGACAATATTACATTACTGTGCAGCAGTCTTCATTGACCTAGCCAAGGCTTTTGATTAAGTCAACTACACCGCCCCACCCTCTTCTCTATGTGTATAAATAACATTTCACTATTCTCCCATGCCATGAGTGCTGTTGCATAATGTGAATATCAGACACTTCAATCTTTCCATAGCTCTTTCCATCGTAAAGTTGTAGAGTATGTGGGAGACAAGCTGGGTGGGGGGGCGATAACCAGGATATAGGGTGGAGGGTAGAGTCAGGAAGACTCAGTCAGGAATAATTCAGTAACTGGAATGTAGTTTTGAGAGGCTCAGGACCCCTCGGACAGATAAGTAGAGAGAGGAAAATACAAGATTAGAGGCTGTGGAAAAATCTGATAGATGAAACAGTAGGAGAGAATCAGTATAAAAGCAGGTGGCCTGAGGCCTTGGCACATCTAAGGGACATCTAAAGGACAAGGCCAGCACCTGCTTACATTGGGTCCATTCCGTCATGGTCCGTCCCACCAGAGGGACATCGGAGGGTAGGGGGGGCAGTAGCATAAGCCCGTAATCGCCCAGAGCCAACAGCAGAGGCCCCAGCCAACCCAAACTCCTGCACTGCAAGAGCCCACCCACCACTGAAAGGAAGGAAAGACCAGAAGTGTAGCTGCTCAGGTCGACCCAGATGACCCCGTCCCCCACACCACCAGAAGTAGCCTCAGTAGCCACATGGCAGGCCAGCCGCAATCAGAGACAGAACGAATGGTTTATCGCCTAGAACCGGTCGGAACGCTGACCAAAGTCAAACGGCCAGGGAACTGGTATACGTTATTTAACTTGCCAAGTAGGCATATGCTATGATAAACACCCGGATGACTTAGAGGGCGTACCTATACTATACTAGTTTGCTGAATGTCTCACAGGCTAATGTAATCCAAATCTTCCGAAACAATTCCTCACCATATCTTGGGGATCACTGGGGAGTTCTACAGATTTTCCAACACTCACCTTGTTCGTCACATTTCTACACAATTCTACAGATTCTCTGATACGCAACTTGTTTTGTCACATTGTCCAGGGTAATATGTATACAGCACAGTGGCCTCTGGGCTGTCCATGGGACACCTCCTGCCTGAGGGTGACAATATGAATCATCTTTAATGCATAGGTACAGGACCATGCCTGTGTAAATGTGTGTTGTTTTTGCCCAGGGGCATGCCAAGGTTGGGTACTGTATATATTTTAGGACTCATTTCCTGCTTGATCTCGCTCAAAGATTGGTTACACTGGTCACTTTTAAATAGGGTGACCTTGTTAAACGACACAAAGATAGTCCACAGTATTGTACTAACATCTAACAAAAGAGGATTGCCAGTTGAGAGATGGATGTACAGTCCAATTATCTATTTTCCACCTATCATTAACCGAATGAATACACCTACAGTATAAACGTAATTCTCTGAGGAGTTATTGGGACTTTATCTCTCTCCGTCACACACTATTGTATTGTTGTCTTCCTCAGAGTCGGCCATAATAGGAGAGGACATGTTTGTTGACACCGTGTTATTGGACGGTGCTCTCTGTCCGCTGGTTATTGGCAGGATCCACAGACCTCAGCACTTCCCCTGATGACAGATATGCCAGGTGGCACACTCTATCCTCCGGGTGGAGACTTTTCTGCTACTCCATCATTTCATACGACCTTACCCGCTTAATGACGTTGCAAGTCAAGTCCACCGGTACTCCGAGTTCAGCCAAAACTGAGGCTGTTTATTTTTTTCGGATCTTTTTTTTTTACAACATAAGAGATTTCGATTTGTTCTGGTCACGTGTGTGTGTGTACATGTACACATATGTTATTGTATGAGCTTTTCAACTACGGAAAAGGTAAATCATCAATCATAATAGAGTTTCACTATTCTGCACGGTGTGAACAAGCTGTCAATGGGATGTATTTATGACAGAGGGTGAAGCTGTTGTGTTGTACCTAATACATAATGTCAGGTGGTATGAGCTTACAATACCAACCAGAAAATGACAGCAAATACATAAACCTCTGGTGCTCTCCTGTTCTGCATGGGGTTGACAGTTGTTTGGAGCAATCCTTGTTTTACAGAGAGGAGGCAGAGAGTCAGTTTGATCAAGGTAAAGATAGATGCCCCTCAGTCACAACACTCTAGGAGATCATGAGTGAGTGTGAAGACACAACCAAACAAACCTAATTAACCCCAAACCAAGGACAGATGACATAGATAAGTACAAAACAACATGCATTGCTGGTGCCTCGCTGTCAGTTGTCGTCTCTAAGTTAAATCAAACTGATTGAAGAGCAAACCCATCTGGACAATATATTTGTGTGTCATAATTGCCATGTGTTTCTCAAGAGAGCGTCTTGTTTTGACAAATTGTTGACAAATATTGCTAGCGTGCACATGAGCTGCATAACCTGAGGGGTATTCCATCAACGTCGCTTAAATAAAATCCAGGCTTATTTTTTATAAGTCAAAAATAAACTTTTGTGAGCGAATCACAATAAGCCTGGATTTTCCTTTAGGCGACGTTGATGTGGCCTAGGAGAAATAGCCACAAAGATCCACCTAAAGGAAAATGTCATCGATGATCACCAGGACTCAACAGCAAGTTATAAGTGGCCTTTGTAGCCAGGAAATATAAAATAATAAATTTTGCAAAGTAGCCGTTTATCGGACCAGTAAGAATTATGTCCAAAGGATGAACTCCTACAACACCCCTAGTGCTTTGCGCTTCCCAGTCAGCAACAGAGGCATGTCTAAGCTATGATTCATGTAAGTAAACACAAGTGATAGATGTATGTGCTAGCATGATGCTTATGGGTGTAAATAAACCAAGCAGTAGCTAATTCTGGAACGGTTAGCTCACTCCTCCCTAAAGCTTCTTGTATTTTCATAAATCCTCTGATTACCCCCAAATAAGTCACTCAGGGTAAAAGTAGTGATACCTAGCTTTTGATCTACAGAAAACATTTGGAAGCTGTCTTCATATGCCCACATGTTCATAAGGTAATCTGGAGGACAATGATTTTGAGGTATAACATCTGTGGAAGTCTCCCAATGTACCATTATGCAGGATTGCACCCAGCTTTGAATGCAACATGTTCTTGAAATTAGCAAAGTTGTGGTTGAAAGTGCAGTCATTGGAAATGTTCACGGAAACATGAACATGGAAAAACATTTTTGAAAAAGCGAATTCAGGCAGGGTCTTGGCAGGTGCACACACTGTCACAGACTGCCAATGCTTTATAACTAATAATTCAACATGGTTATTAATGGCGCTTTTCCACTACCGTACCGTACCGTACCATGTGAGCCCGGTTTGTTTCGCTTTCTCCACTGCCAACCGAGCCGTACCGGCCCATAGTACCCATACCCTTCCTGACTAGGAGCGTAAGGTACTATCCGTGCTAGGCTGTGTGTGACGTGTGACGCTGCAGACCGTTGATTGGTCAATGGAAATCGTCACAACATCGTCATCCCATGTTCATAGAGTTCACCGCTAACCGCCATTTTTAAATACCACAACAGATTTCGCACTCGGAAAATGTCATTTACTTTTTCTATAATTACTTATTAATAAAGATTTAAACAATTACGATAACCATCTTATTATCTTAGTTTAATGTAATTTCAATGCATCATTGAATGACAATGCAACTTTTCTTTACAACAAGCATAACAAAAAAAATCGCTATTATGGCAAAGTGCTGTGCTTATGCTAGACCGTTCCACAGTCCAGTGCGCTTCATCATCCCCCTTTTAAAACTGCCATCCCCCCTTTCCATCCCTTATGTCATTTTATCAATGAACGTGGTATTACTGCTATTTCAACATTTAGTTTTGCCGTATCGTTTTTGGAGTCGTTTGGTCTGCGATTGGGTGTGTTTTTCGCTAACGATGACGCGGACACCCACACATGTATTGTGGTTTACTTAATACTGTTCAGCACTTGAGGTTACGTTCAATGCATGACTTGTGCTATATGCTAAATACAATTATGAAAGCGGCAAGTAACAAGCACGTAACATCCATATTGACTTACTTGACTTATGCCGTTGATTCTCTTGCAGAGCAAAGGCCATCAACGACTCTTCTCCATCCATCACGGCTCTGGGCTTTCTTTTCCACCTCTCCCCAGCTGGTACCCTGCCTCTTCAACTCCGCCTCAGAGTCCCGCCTCCAGCTGTTTCTGGGCCTTCCTCTTTTCCGCTTTCCCTGTGGGTTCCATGTCAGGGCCTGTCGTGTGATGGTAGCTGCTGGTTTGCGCAGGGTGTGACCAATCCATCCCCACTTCCGTCTCCTGATCTGGCTCTCTACTGGCTCCTGGCTCCCTCTCTGCCACAGTTCCTTATTACTGATTTTATCTGGCCACCTGATTTTGAAGATGCGCCTCAGACAGATGTTGATGATAGTCTGGATTTTCTGCAATGTTTTCTTTGTCATTCTCCATGTTTCTGAGCCATAGAGAAGGACACTTTTGACATTAGAGTTAAAGATGCGCACCTTCGTTGGAGTAACTATTTCCCTTGAGGCCCAGATGTTCCTCAGGATGATAAATGCTGCTCTGGCTTTGCCTACCCTAGCAGTGACATCACTGTCTGTGCCACCCTGCTTGTCAATGACGCTGCCAAGGTAGGTGAAGGAGTCGACTTCTCTGATGGGTCTGTCGTCTATGATGACGGGGGTGGTGTTCGGGGTGTTAATCCTCATCAGTTTGGTCTTTTCCTTGTTCATCCTGAGGCCTGCTGCAAGGGATGTGATTGAAAGCTGGGTGGTCTTGTCCTGCATGTGGTTATAGCTGTGTGACAGGAGTGCCAGGTCGTCAGCAAAATCAAGGTCATCAAGCTGTGACCAGAGGGTCCACTGTATGCCTTCCTTCTTGCCCGCTGTGATGGTCTTCATTATCCAGTCTATGACCAGGAGGAACAAGAAGGGTGACAGTAGACATCCCTGTCGCACTCCGGTCTTGACCTCGAAACTGTCTGTTTCCATATGCTGTATAAATAAAGACTACCAGCAAGACGGCCATGTGCCAGCCAAAAGCCTTAAATCAAGGAAAAGTTTCCTAAAGAGCGTCCCGCCCCTCTGAACACCGAGCACAAGCAGTGAAAGAGTCACTCGGTGGGAAGAAAGGCTTGACAAACTCCCACCAGCAACAACAATGGAGCTAAAGGCGAGCGAGGCACTGCCCCCTGGAGCAGACACCAACTACGCAGTGTGGAAATGCCTAAACAGAATAAGATCTGGTGTTGGACGTACAAAAGCCACTCTCGCCAAATGGGGATACCTAAATGACATGAACGTTGTGTGTGACTGTGGCACTGAACCACAGACCATGCAGCACCTCCTGATATGCCCCCTGCTGGAGCAGCCCTGCACAGCATCGGACTTGGCAGAGTTCAACGAGAAGGGACAGCAATGTGTTCAGCTGTGGTTGAACCACATCTAGCCAAGCCTGGTAACTGACTCTCTTGTGGACACGAAAAGAAAGAAGAAGACCAGCAAGACACCGGAGCACTCATATCTGCACGTTTGTCACAGGGCACCAGTCACAGTAAGTGTCAAGCACAGCCTTTCCGTAGAAATACATTGCTCCCTGTCTAACGTTATATATCTAATGTTACGTTGTTTTAACGTTTTAAGGCTGATCTGTGCATGATAGTGCTGCATTTTGACATAATTCTTATCACATTTTCCCCCCGTTGAGCTGTATAGCGGCACTTATTAAAGTGAAGTGCTCTTATGACACTTAACTCATCCTACTGTCCCGGAAAATGATATTGCTTAAGCTTCTCTTTAAGATTCTTAAGCTAGACAGGTTGAGGTTGAATGGGGAAATCAGAAGTCTGAAAATACAGAAATGCTGCTCCTTCGAACGAGTCTACTTGAGGTCAAAATGGTTAGTTTGTGAAATAAATTCAATGCCTGCAAAAGTACTGTAGCGAACGGAGACTGGTAGTGTAACTCGCCCCATGCGGGAATCGAACCCCGATCTCCCGCATAACCGACGGCCGCGCTAACCATTAGACCAAGAGAGTTAACTCCCTTGGAGGAGCTGTTAACGGGCCTCATACAGGATCGTTACACTATCCGCACCGTTCGGGAGAGCGTGCCCTCACGCTTCACTATGTCAAGTCCCTCACGTGGACACGCCTCTCCGATGGCCTTCCTTCCATCCCAACTTTCTGACACCAGTGTAGCGAACGGAGACTGGTAGTGTAACTCGCCCCATGCGGGAGTCGAACCCCGACCTCCCACATAACCGACGGCCGCGCTAACCATTAGACCAAGAGAGTTAACTCCCTTGGAGGAGCTGTTAACGGGGCCTCATACAGGATCGTTACAGTACATTTTAATCTTTAGTCACTTGAACTGCTAAAGTTGTTATATGCCGCATTGGGCGTTAAGTACTGTAATAATCACACATTCATGCTTTGTATAGGCCAGGGGTCGGCAACCCGCAGCTCCGGAGCGACACACATCTCATTTGCCCATCCCAGTGGCTCCCTGTGGCTTTGACATTCACGTGGCTTTGACTTACATTCTCCAGTTGTAAAAACGTGTAGCCTATATACCCAGATTTTAAAGAAAAAAGTTGTAATATTTCCTCACACCTATTAGTAATGTTGATAGGCTAATTTAGGCTTACAGTAATAGGCTATGTTACCTTCAGTATAAGGCTTGAATATGTTTTGTGGCTCCAGACAGATTTTTTATAGCTTTTTTTATACATAAAGAACTTGATTTGTTCTGGACGTGTGTGTACATGTGCAAATGTTATTGTATGAGCTTTTCAACTACCGAAAAGGTCAAAAAAGTAAGGTAAATAGAGTGTCCCTACTCTGCACGGTGTAAACGGGCTGTCAATGGGATGTGTTTATGACAGAGGATGAGAATGTTTTGTTGTAAATGTCTAATAAAGATGTCAGATGGTAAGAGCTTACAATACCAACCAGAAAATGACAGCAAATACATAAACATTTGGTGCTCTCCTGCTCTGCATGGGGTTGACGAGCTGCTTGTAGCAATGCTTGTTTTTTTACAGAGAAGAGGCAGAGTGTCAGTTTGATCAAGGTAAAGATAGATGCCCCTCAGTCACAACACTCTAGGAGATCATGAGTGAATGTGAAGAGACAACCAACCAAACATAATAATTGCAGGTTAATTGAAGCCCTGTATGTTAGATATTTCTACGTGCCAGTGCCACCCACACCCCGATCCCCCTCGACACCCCCCCATTGTCATAATGACCATTATAAAGGACAGAGTGGACAATTGGGTGATAGACACAGACAGCACTCAGACAGCATGTTGAATCCTGCTGTTCCTCAGAAGCTATGACAAATGAATGTACTGTAACACCGTGGTATTGTGACGTTCAGACCAGTGTGGAACCACTCGTAGGGTGGCCAGTAGTGGCGTCGTGAGACACAGTGGACAGCAGGCTGACAGGGTAGTTTTCGTAGGTGTCCAATGACTTATTGATTACACCCTGTGCTTTTCAAAGTCGTTAAAAGTCACTCCTCTCCATGTCTGACGAGGCCTGTGAGTAATTGTGAAAAAGAATCAGTCTCTGGTAATTGAACTTCTGCGGTTGGAAACAGATGGCTGCAGACAGGGGGGAGAGAGAGGGAGAGAGAGGGAGAGAGAAAGAGAGAGGGAGAGAGAGAGAGAGGGAGAAAGAAAAAGAGAAAGAGAAAGAGACAGGGAGAGGGAGAAGGAGAGAGAAAATTGAGTGGAGGACGACACTGTGGAGTGCTCTCATAGCATTTAGTGGGTGTTAGTGTGTGTGTGTGCGTACATGCATGTATGCCTTCCTCTATGACGCCACTGAATTAGATACATTATTCCAATATGAAAATCCTAGTAACTGTTAATCCAAAATACGTAGTAGACACGAGGCATAAAAAAGCAGCAACTATTTTAACATATTCGTTTGGCATTACACATTACTTATGTTGAAGATACTTTTATAATGTTTTCTTTTTTTATATATTCTCAAAGCCATTAACCATGGCTTTATTAATACCGCAACAAACGCAAATTATTCTCTCTCTTAACACGACTCATTTTATTAACAACAGGTATGGTTATTGAAGTGAATCGGTTCAAATGATAACCCAGAACATTGAACAGTGTTCAATTAAAGGAACCATTCAACCGGACCACAAGATAATTGTTTCCTTTTATTATTTCCTCTGTGTGCTCTCATAACTAAGGTGAATTACTCCTGAGAGGTACTTTGCAAACCTTTTTCATAAAACTCTGGCAGAACTTCCAACCAATGTTTTTGTCTTACCACACTTTCTCTCTTATCAGCCTATAATAGTAACGATCATTATCGTCAGATCATGGGTGAGTTACCTTCTAACCACCATCTAAAATTATACTTTATTTCTCTTAATGACAGTTCCAGACCATTAACAGAACATGAAAATACCATATTAGCAATGTAACTTGCAGGAATCTCCTTCTAGATCAGTATTCCGTATCCCTGGTCCTGGAGAGCAGCAGTACAGCAGGTATTTATTCAGATTAGCTCAATCGGGTGTGATATCACTAGTCTAAAAAAAAAAAGAAACAGCACCCTCTGTGGCTCTTGTGGACCAGGATTGAGTATCACTTCTCAGATCATTGCTTTGGTTCCCCATGAATAGCAGTGGCACAGGAGGAGATACCGTACATATCAGCCAGTGGAGGGTGATCTTCCCCTCTGAATCAGTTCTCCCTCCAACCTGGGGGCGTAATGGAGACTGATGGTTAGAGAGGCTTGTCCTTCTGGCAAGACCTTAATCCAGGGGTCCTAGCTAGCACACTGTGGTCATTAAGTCCCACGGCAGTCACTGAGTAACGATGTGACAAAACCCTGACTCTGGTCACCTTATCACACAACTGGTGAAAAACTATTTTATCCCACACCCACCTTGAATACATCCAAAACAGAAAAAAACAAAACAATGTATTGTCTGAGTAGATTAAGATATAGTGTAATGACTAAATACAAAATCTTTCAAACCACATAGATTGGAGATGCTCAGAGACATTGGAATATGTGTTGCTTTTCTTATTTCTCTTTCTACCTGCTAGTTCAGAAACAGTTTGGACAGAGTTTGGCTACCTGCTAATACATCATTGTAAAGTTGATGTCCTCTCGACTTGTCCTCCAAAGATTGCGTGGTCTCTTGTTTGACCTGATTTAACTCTAACTCCAAGACTGGCTTTAGACGCTCGATACATAGACTCCTCTGTCCACTCCCAGAGACCTTTCATTTTCTCTATATTAACCTGCTCCGGTTTCACACCACCAAGCACGGGGACCTGAAAACCTTTTTATTCTCAGCTATATTTTTGGCCCAGCTGAGCTGTCACCGACTGTCAAAGTTATGGCTCTACATCCTTGTGCTTTCATGTACCTATTGATCCGGCGGTGAATATAATCTTGTGATATATTCTTTGGTTCATTTACTGTAAAATACAATGCTGCAATATGAAAACTCCCAATCATGTCCTATATGCCGTAAGTGGTTCCATCTATGTCTCTTAGGCTTCTGTTTGAACATTCAAATGTAGGTAGTATAGAACTATGTTTGGTTAAATCCTTCAGCAAATTGGTACGGTAATGAATGGAAAAAGCCAATGCTTATATTCTGGTATGTCAGATACCTGTTTAATTATTCTTCTATCAATGTCAAATGGGGTGCTGCTCGTTTACTAAGTGCAGCATGTCATCACTTACTATGGGCTTTCATACAACTCACAACTCGGAACTCACCTCAATATTGTGCATAGTACATTGGATACACAACTGAAGGTGTGGCTAATGTACTGGATAATCAAGACCTCATTGTGAGTGAGTCAGAAGAGCTCGAAGATGGAATGAGTCAAGAGGCTTAAATCAACCAAGTTTTTGGTCCTCCATAGCGTTCAGCATGGTTGCACTGGCTATGAGAATAACATTTGTGCGGTTGTCCCATCCACTACCCTCAGCCTCTACCCGCTTGGTCGTTCGCTCTGTAGCCTACCCAAGGAGGGTTTTATGTCGAGAGCTCCCTGTCTATATGTATATGTTGTGGTCGTTTAACCCCAGGCAGGGAGCTCTATAGAGCGGAGCCATCCAATTACGTCACGTTTAAATGTATTACCAGTTTCATGCCATACATGGTTAAATTGACTGAGTGTCCTGATTGAACTTAACATGAATGTAACCGTCACCATCACACGGCTGCCGTCGTCAAAGTATCTCACTTTTCTATAGACAAAAGTCTCATACAAGGCATGTGTCAACAATATTACTATAAGTTTGTGCCAAATTGCAAATAAAAGGTCATTTAAAAACATTTTGATATGCAAATACATTGATATATATACACGCTAGTAGCATAATGCTACTGTAGGTAGCTGGGGTTATGTGCGTGTCTGACAGTGAGACTTATGGTAAGGTCTTCTTTACCAAGCCAACCCAGGCGTTCTCCATATTTTATGTATTCCTTTGGATAGCTACCAGTATCCCCAGTACAATGAGGCATATCTCCACCTCCTTCCCTGCTGAAATATTGAGCGAAAGGGATGTATTTAGACATTTGACCTCTGCAGACATGGAGTAAAGATGGCCCCCACCTCCCTCTCCTGCTGGGTTGACATGGTTTTGTACTCTTACCACTCCAACTAGGAACCAGAACTAAGAAGCTAGTGGTTTCACTCATCCAAGATGGGGTACCATGCAATATTGGAAGCTTGTTACAGTAACATAATAATCAAGTCATTTTACCATGATGACAATCATTACTTTAATTTCATGAGAAGAACATTGGACTAATTACTCATAATGGCATGAGGATACACACCATAAAGCAGACACACATTATGAGAAATTAAACCTATATACAGTACCAACTTAACTGCTCATTAATACACAGTAGTTTGCCCATTTTCAATCATTTCTCATAGGAAAAGTCTAAAACTCCCAATGTGGAGATTCAAACACGGCGAGTTGACAGGTGGCAACAGACCAATAAATGGGGTTGTCATTTAATTGGGTGCTGCTAATGCGCTACGTCTACCATCCAGGGCTGTGTTGCAGGTATGCTGGAGATTGACTTATTTCCTGGGGCAAAACAGCAGCTGGGGCTTTTCTCAGATCCAGATGTTGCTCTGAGAGAGCCAGATGATGATCCCGCCCTTTCCAACCACAGAGTTTTCAGGATGAATCTGTATGTCAGTGTGGTTATTATTTAACAGCATTTTTGCCCAGAGGGTCTAAGATGTAGATTATCATTGTGTTAGCAACAACAATGGAGCTAATTAAGTCAAAGACAAACAAATTAAAGATTGTAAATGAACATGTATTTGTGTTAATTGTGCTCTGTCTCTCTCTCTCTCTCTCTCTCTCTCTCTCTCTCTCTCTCTCTCTCTCACAAACAAATTAAAGATCGTAAATGAACAAGTTTCTGTGTTAATTGTGCTCTCTCTCTCTCTCTCTCTTTCTCTCTCTCTTTCTCTCTCTCTCTCTCTCTCTCTCTCTCTTTCTCTTTCTCTCTCTCTCTCTCTGTCTCTCTCTCTCTCTCATTTCAGAGTCATGCTCACCTCAGCACTCATCAGAAACAAATGGAACATTAAGCTAATGGAACCAAGCAGACTTAGCACATGTTCAGCTCCCATCCTCCCCCAAAACACACAGGGAGCCAATTACTGCATAACCCCCCCCCCCTCCGCCATGCACGGCTAATGTTTTACTTTGAGTCTCTGCTGGGTTGTCCTGTGGCTTTTGTATAGGATATAATCATACGTTATCTTCCTTGTTCTGGCCATTAGAGTAGAACAAGTGGGCCAGCATCACTTATGAACATCTAATACTTGTGAACCAGTAGCGTAACAACTACCTTCACCTGATGACATAAACCAGCTATCAAGGAAGTATTGTGACGACCCTCTCCGCCCTGTCTGCCTGTTACCTGTGTGTGTGTGTGATTGTGCTCTCCTTGCAGGTACTGGAGATGGGCGTGGCGGTCCTGTGGAGGTCATTTTGCACATTGGCAGAGCCTGGGCGTTGTGTGACTGGGTCCTTAAAGTCTCTCTGGAAGCCCAGTTGCAGTGTGCTCTCCGCCCTGAGACACCTTTGTTTTTTTGTTGTTGTTTTTTGGCCTTTGTTTGCACCCTACAACATTACACCTACACACTCTTCCACTCATGCACTCACCTACACTACTGACTTTACTGTTTACACACCCTAGTTCACTTGGTTGTGTGGGTCTCCCTCTTTTATCATGACCGTGCGGTTCGGGTTTGTGACAGTATGAAAAATGCCTCTTGAGCTAAGTTGTGTCCAAGAAACAACACACACACACACACACACACACACACACACACACACATAATGGTCAATTCAAGGTATAACAGTGGAACAGTGAAAACATTTAAATGTTCAATAAAGCGGATATCATCCTTATTAGCCCCCAGGAAGTGCTGCTGTGGACATGGATGGGCAATTTCTTAATGGACTATAGAAAGACTAGATTAGCTCATTGACTGGCAGTATTGGATCTCCTGAGTGAAATTAGCCAGCCTGCCTGTCTGGATAAGAGTGAGGAAATGCTTAGGAGAGAGGGAGGAGAGGAAAGGAGAGAGGGAGGGAGAGAAGACGAGAGTGAGGGAGGAGATGAGGGAGAGATGACGAGAGAGAGGAAGGAGAGGGGAGGAGATGAGGGAGGGAGCCATGGCGAGAGGGAGGAGAGGGGAGGAGATGAGGGAGTGGGGAGAGGAAAGGAGAAAGGGAGGGAGAGATGATGAGAGAGAGGGAGGAGATGAGGGAGAGGGGAGGAGAGAGAGAGAGAGAGAAACACTTTCACTGGGCTATTGTTAATAGTTAACTCCCTCTGGATTTCTGTTAATACACATATGTCCTTTATGTGGACTTTAGAGTAAATGTACTACAATCTGAAGTTCATTGTCAACACATTCGTTAAATGTTTATCAAGCCAAAGCAATCAGTTGTGCAAATACCACGTAAATGGTTTTTGCTTATGTTTTTGATGTGGGGGGAAAGCTGTCTTTTGGTGTTTGGGGCAATCAAGTCTATCTTAGAGGAGCCAGTGTTCCTGATGTGCAGTCTGTTTCATATCAAACTCACCCTGGCATCTAAAACCTACCATATGGGTTTATCTGATAACCAGAATAAATATTTACTCTGATTCAAAAGGGTGTTCTAACAAAGACATACTGAAGTGTGGTCTTAGAAGCCTGCACTGCCTGGGAATGATTAGACATTCACAAATAGGCTTCTTTCAGTTGCAAAAAGCACGATTATCAGGTTGTCCATATGGAGATATCAGAGACAGCCCTTCATTTTCATCCACTGCCAAGGTTTGTCAAGTTCTAATGTTCATCATCAATCAAAAGAAATGAAAAAAACGTAGGAAAATGGGCCCGTCAAGGGCAAATGATGTTTACTGTATTTTGTTTATCAGGATCCCCATTAGCTGTTGCACATGCAGCCTCTACTCTTCCTGAGGTCTACTTAAAACATACCTCTCTCTCTCTCTCTCTCTCTCTCTCTCTCTCTCTCTCTTTATATGTATATATATATATATACTTGTATATTATTATATACAATGGAGTTAAATTAGATCATTAGATATGTTGTGTTTATGTTCTACGGAACAGTATGTATTGCTTCAGAGGTGACATCTCTAGACATACTCTATTGCTTTATGATATTGATGTTCTGCATCACTTCTTTTTGTATGTTAAAACAAAAGGCTATTATCAACAAAACATACACAGGCCCCTCCTCCAGCCCAGTGCACCAGAATACAGTCACAGTGCTCTCCACACACTCCACAACCCTTGATGGATTGTTTTTCAACTTCAACCTTATGACACAGCACAAACCCTCCTGTTTGTTGCCACTTTGATATTATGAGAATTGTTATGCTGCTCAGTACCTGTGCCCACGCAAAGCTTGCCGATGTCAGCACAAACTCCACCCACAAGATCCACATAGTAATTGGTGGGACTGCAGGGAGAGAGAATATGGGGGGGGTGGGTGGGGGTGTCAGGAGCTGTCTAGAGAGAGAGAGAGAGAGGGGTTCAGGGCTGGTTTAGACTGAGAGAGGGGATTCCGAGAAAGTTCAGACGGATAAGGAGGATTTAGTTTAGCCCATGTGGTTTGAACAAGTATTCCTGTTGGGGTAGTTTACTCGTGGTGCATTACGAGAATGTTAATGTTAATGTTGTCGGTAGTCATCACTATCGTAGTGTTTACAATACATAGAAATACACACAGTTAGTTCATTAATGTAGTACATCAATTCAATCTACAGTAAGTCTGTATGACTGTGGGATTGGTATTGTTTCAATTTAATGGTGACACGTTTAACCATGAATTACAGGTATGCAATACGCTAATCACTAATGTGTTTGCAGACTACTGTATCTTACACGTGCAGTCATAGTATTCTGTATTTGCATAGTACATTTGCTATAGCGTTATGCATTTGCAAAGTATATCACAAAACAATTGTGACGTATTGTCATATTTCACCCCAGGTTCTTCATTGATTTTCGTGTTTGTGTTTATGTCCTTATGGAGACAAATGAGAGTTAAATATGTTATAATAACATATTATGGCCTGAGGAGGTGTATTCTCAGACTCTGGTGTAAATTATTTCTGTGGACTGAAGGAATGAGAGCAGACCAAGACAAAAGGGCCTGACAAAGCACGGTGGAATGAATCTGGCCGCAGAGGGTATTATGACAAATCTCCTTACTTACTGTTTAATGCATCACAGGGGCTGATTAGTTGGCTACTTCAAGTCTGAATTTGATTCAAGCTGCAGAGAAAGAAGACGAGAAGGCCTCTCCCTCCTTCTCCCTCCTCCAACTCCTCCTTCTCTTCTTCTTCTTCCTCTTCTTTTTTTTTTCAATACATTTTGTTATTTGATGAGATGCAGGAGTGGAGCAGAGTTTGACATCACACATGCCGATTTGCATTCACCATTTTTTTCTTCAGTTTTTGCCCCCACCCGACCTCCAGGGAGAAGGGAAAAAGCATAACAATACAAAAAAAATGGCAAAAAACAAAACAAAAACAACATAGAAAAAAAAAAAAAAACAACAACAGCAAAAGGAAGAAACTAAAAACAAACAGCAACACATATAACAAAACTAGTACTCTTCTTCTTCCTCTGCAGCTTGAATCAAATTGAATCTTTTTTTTTCTCCACATATTCTGAAAGAGAAACACTAGCAAAGAGAACATTGAACAAACACTCTTATCTGGGATGAAACATGCCGGCAAAGCAGTGGGGTCTCAAAGGCCTCAGATGTCTTTAGAAAGAAAGGAACACATGGAGACTTATTTATTGTATTTCTGATTTATTGTATCAGTTCTTTATCCCATATGAACCGACCATTACTTAGCTACTTGATGTTACAGTACATGCATAATGGAGTAAACAATTATTGTTGTCTATTGATTTTATTTGCCTCTTCAGAGTGCTTTGTAAACAACGTTCTACCGTTCTCAAAAGACAACAGCTATAACAGCCCTGTCAAACCCATCATAGCCGCTGACATATGACACCGTGGAACCGTGGTATTGAGTAAGTGCCTGAACCTGCCCTGGCTTGGCTCTGGCTGTATGGGTTTGATTGACAGTTGCAATACAGGAGGGAGGCCTACAGAATGTTCCTCTATTCTCGCATTGAAAGGGAATTTGAATTCGCTTTTTCAGTTTCGGGCCTGCGATTCTGTATGTTATGAACTGAAAGCAGGTGGAACCATGGGTCTCCATAATTTAATAAGCACATAAATGGTTTAATAAACCAGAAACATAATCTGAAAAACAGGAGTGAACAGGATAACTGTTCTGTTTGGGCCAGGCAAATATGCTGCAATATCGCAGAGCAGAATCATGACCAACAAAACAAAATGAAAAATAACTACACACTGGTTTGAAATGCAGGAAGTAGAGCAGTGTGTATACAGTAGCTTGATGAAGTTGATGTTGCAGTGGCCACCAGAAAAGCTGGCTCGCTGTGAATACTTTAGAGAAGACACTAGAGGCATATAATACCTTGTTTAAAAATTCCACAGCACTTATTGTTGAAATGTTAAATATTGATCAAGTGTTGCTGGCTGCATCAGTAAAGGGATTCTGTCGCTGCAGTAAAATGGATGAATGCCGTGAATTTGGTAGCAGTGGAAGATGTTGGGTGTACTAATATATCTTGCGCCTCTGTAGCACTTATCCTGAGTATCACTCGTAGCACTTATCCTGATTATAGTTGAAATGTTTTACGTTGCAAGAAGGGTGGTCCAAATTGATTTGCTGCGTAATCAAATGCATATCGGAGTGGATCAAGTGATATATTAAGTACATATAACCCACCCAGTGAAATTACAACTCAGAATTTGACTACAAACTGTTCTCTATGGGGAGCTGATCATACATCGGTCAATAAATTAGCCTTCATCCAAATCTTCATATTCATAACAATGAAGATCTGCTTGTGTCAAGACAGACCATGCAGCACATCTGTGTCAGTGTTGTTTTTTCTCCTGCTGTTGTCTAGCAGTAACCAGGTCCCTCCTGGTTTGGGAGGCCAGGCTACCCGTGGCTCTGCAGTAGAGGGTTGGCCCCTGCCACCGCTGCTGCCGAGGGAGAGATGAATATTCATCATATTTACCCTGTGGAAGACACACGGAGGAATGTGATCCCCTTGACTCCTCAGTTCAGCTATCCTCCCTGCCTCCCCATCCATCACAGAGACTGCAGTCGTCCCCCCTCGGGGCCTATGAATGCAGTGTACTAACCTCTCACTCCAGTGCAGGAGAATCCAGTCAGATTACTAGTGAATTCAGCCACAGGGTGCCATTAACTGCAACCATGTTTGTACGCTTTTAGTTATATTTCGCTCTTTGCTCTGTTGAGCCACTGTTGCTGTGCTGTTGTGCTCCTCTTGTCATTCAAGTACGATGGAGACCAACACATCTGTACTTATGTTGAGCTTTTTGCTCGAAAGAAGCTTAGTGCTCAGCATGTGATAGATATTTTTTGAATTACCCATCTGTGCCTACTTTTTTTTCCTTCCCCAATCAAAGCCTTCTTCAATAAAAACAGCCAGACATTTATCACAATGTGGCTGTTCGAGACAGGAAGAGCACACAGTGGCGTTCCGGCACCTGATTATAGGCTTCGATGAGTAATTACGAGCAAGATCTCGCAAAACTCCTGTCACCTGTTTGCCTCTGTGTTTATGCTCCTCGGCTCCACTGATAGGTGCCTGAGGAGGTGCCTGAGTGGTCCTCACAGGAGACGGCAGTCATACAGACACAGGTGTGCAGCTTAGTTTAGATTAAGTCATGTTTCAGTGATTTGCTCCCTGCAATCAGTACTGATGTGTTTGTACGTCTTCTTCCGAAGCTATGTGGTACCGTACATTATTATGACTTGTGTCTGTTGCATTATAACACAATCTAAGGTTACGGTAACTGATTATCAGATAGCATAAATGATATTGTCTTTGTTGTAATCACAGAGATTGTGACTGATTCAGTACTTCAGTGTCAAATTACTGCAAGTGAAAGTAATGAATAATATTACAGGGAATTACTGTGAATGCAGGTGTCTGGTTATGGAGTTCCTCTTGAGCAGTTCCTCCTAAAAAATGTTCCATTTGTGAGATGGATCCTGAACAACAGTGCAGTACCCACTTCCATTTCGCCTCGCTGTGTACGTATTTCCACAGGCAGCAGATAGCAAGTAGCTATAGGACTGCCTGACTCAGAGTTCATCAACCGTAACATTCAGCCTCTGTTTCTAATCCTTGGTGTGATGACTCGGCTGTTTCCAACCCGCCTACTGAGGGATGGGCAAACAGGGGCTCGGAGTCTGTTGCGGTTAGTGCCTCCCATGTCTGAACTCCATAATAACGCCTTCATCCCCATTGGCTCGCAGGGGACGTGATGTCAGGCTTTATTGGCTCTTCCATCGTGGCTCTATCATCCCACCCCTGAGGTTTTTTTAACTGAACCTTTGGGGCGACCACTCCAACCCCAGAGCTCCCCAAAACAACCCCAGACTCCCCCAACCCCGCAACCCCACCCGCACATCTGCCCCCTACCCTGTCCTGTCAGCACTTGTTAGCAGCGCCCATGGCAGCTATGGCAGGATTGGCCTGGATCTTGCCGCTAGCTTGTCTGCAGATGGGCCTCCCTGGGGTGGATGCATCCAAGTTCAGCGCCAGAGGAGGGGAGAAGCCAGCTGCTTCGCTGCCTCCCTCCTCCATCACTGTTTTTATGGGGGCCCTGTGCCCTGCCTTTGGCGTGGGGTGTAAGTAGTGAGCACTCCCTTGAGTGCCCCTCTAGGGGAGAGAGTGGTGTTTTCAATGGGAGAGCAAATCATCTCCGGATCAATACATTCTCAAAAACAACTCTGCAACGAATGGACACATGGAAAGTCAAACCCGGGCCGGTTCGGTATGAGGACCGTACGTCTTCGGTGTTTGCGCCGCCGACCTTGTTGTTACTCTTCTCCCCATGAACCCGGGCGTAAAGTCCCATTTCAGGGGGGTAGAGCAGTGACAAGCGGATGAGGGATGCCCTCTCTTTTGGGTGACCCAGTGATCAACCCTCCGCTGACATGTGCATCACGCAGCAGACTGAACGATTCAATACCCATCAAGTGTCTCCCTGACTCTCTGTCTGGCCCTGCCAGAACACAGTGTGACAGGCGGAGAGGAGATGAGAGGAATACAGACTAAGAGAGAGAGAGAAACCTGCAAACATCAAACAAGTGGAAACCCAGACAGATCCTACAGGCAACAACTGAGACGTATTCTGGCTGTGGCTGCTAGGTAAGTGTTGCAGAATTGCATCCTGCAGGTGTTTCTTGAAGACATACTGGGAGCCCACCACATGATTTCATAGTATATTGCTGGGCCCTCTGATTGAATGGCCATGATATACTTTGAAGCCGCCACACTGTAGATAACAAGATTTCATATGCCTGGTCTGATTGAATAACAATAAATCAGGCAAACAGAATCAGAGTGTAGAAGATGAGAAGGAGGAAATGGAGAGAGATAAAAATGAGGTGCACCCCCTGGCAAAGATAAGTAAAATGGGTTATAAAAAGCTTCACTTAATGTAATGTTCTAATGAATTAGCTTAATGTCAGACTGGAAAAAAATTGAAACATCCAATCTTTAATTGATGTAAATTAATTCAGAGAAAACATAATTATGAAAAATAATTATTTCTAACAAAACCACATGTGCCACAAAGATTGGGAAGATGTTATTGGCATAATAGAAATGATTATGAACAAAATTTAACAGAAGCTTTTTTTACATTCATATTTTACTTTTTTAAGTTCTTCAGAGTGTTTAGGAACTTTCGAGCAGTAATCCATGACATCCTATTTCACTGGGGTATACATAGGTGACACAGAGGCCATCCCTTATTCATACATAAAGACGGGAAATATAAGAGAACCCAGAAATCAAATGAGGGAAAAGTGTGTTGAGCTTCATAAGTGCCTGGAGTATTATGGTCAGATAAAACAAAAATGTAGCTTTTTGGCAGCGTGTTAGGGTATTATGGCATCATGAACTCCATGAAATACCAGGACTGGCTGCCTCTGCCAGGAAACTAAAACTGGGTCGCAGGACAATGATCCAAAACATTAATAATACAAATAATGTTCTTTTTCAAAATACATTTACTTACAATTAAAGGTTTGATGTTTCGCTTTTTCCCCCAGTATGACATTAAGAAACATTTTTCATTACCTTCTTTACTCATCTTTACCAGGGGTGCCAATAATTGTGGAGGGCACTGTACATATTATAGAAAGATCGATAGATAGATAGATCTATATATAGAGGGAGAGACAGAAGGATAAAGAGAGAGAGAGAGAGAGAGAGAGAGAGAGAGAGAGAGAGAGAGAGAGAGAGAGAGAGAGAGAGAGAGAGAGAGAGCGAGAGAGAGAGAGAGAGGGAAGGAGAGGGCTCATTGTCTCAACATAAGCTTGGGGTGCAGGCAGTGAAGGACACTATCAGACACATACATAGCACCCTGTGGTCCCAGGATGATACATCAGAGGAGATGAGGCATGCCATTAAACCAGCAATAAAACCTCCTCCTTATTCAATAAGATAAGCCATTCATTCTTCACTTCTGCCCTTCAGCAAACTACAGATATCAGCATGGTTCACAAGAAGAAAATCTGGCAAGGACTCCTTGTGATCAATTTGCAGCAGCAATGGTTCTGAAGGAGTGGGGTCGGATTAATTAAATCCAGCATTATGCCCAGTCACACTAGTGCAGGGTGAGAGGTGTCGGGTGATGAGTTAGACAGCAAGTCATCAAATCAAGGATCCTTAAGATAACTGCATGATTTTGAATAGCAGACAGCCTCCATAATTATTAACAGGATTTGTCAGCTTTTGGGTCATAGTTAATTCCAAACTTCTCTGGATTGAGAATAAATAGGATTTTAAGTGAAAAAAAAGGGGAGTTGGAGAAAATAGCCAGGAAAAATAAGTTGAGTCAGGGGGAAAAAATAGATATCCTGTGGGCGGCTGAAGAGTCCCCCTAGGGATAAAGCATCACTCCCTGCAAGTGTGTGGTGAGGAATATTAGAATACAGGACTTAGGTGGACTGTCTACTGGGTACAATGTATAACATTGTCTAATAATGCTGGGCTTACTCTAGTTACAACATTGAATTTACATGTTGATAGTATTTTGTAAATGGCATGGAACAGTATGGCGTTGAACATCAACTCCATTATGCTGCCATTGCACATGCAATTACCAACAGGTTGATGCAATGTTGTTACTATAGTAATTACATAGCTTCTAAACATAATAGGGACAACTTGATTAACTTTTTTTTTTTTTACATTTCGCAGATGCTTTTATCTAAAGCGACTTACCTTGTCTAAGGTAAGTAAATCTTCTATACGTCATTTATCATAAGAACAATTCTATGCTCGGACCAGGTTTTTTATCAGCTTTTGGCAGCGTGGTAGATCAGTTTAAACAATTGTTGGCCATGTGCTGTCTAGGGCTGTTCTACAAGGCAGGGTCAAGTCATGTCTGATATGGTTCCTAGGCACTTCAACATAGGGTATTTCTGTCTGATAGATCTCCATTAGTTCCTCACCGATGTCAAGCTGCTCCGATTGCAGGCTCTCTTTGTTGGGTTCGATTAACACCACTGGGTTGGAGGTGTCACAGCTGGCTGGCAATTCACACGTGATGCGGGCGACTTTGCCAGGTTGGATGACAACATCTTGCAGACCTACTTTCACAATGGCATCTTCAAGTTCTGAGTCTTACAGATGTACAGTGTTGCCCAGTTTTATATATTCTATGTTCCCTCTGTCATAGAGTACTACTGTACCGTCAAATAACCAGAACAGACAGAACGTTGGACAGAACAGTACCGCCTATTGAATTACTCCCATTAAGAGAATGTTATGCCAACACAATGTTATGCAACACACACCAATCTGGATCTCTAGTGTGTATACCCACTGTGTAATTTGGGTCATTTGGACATCCTCTTGGTCTAATGGTATAAGCTTGGACTTGATGTGCCAGAGACCCATGTTCAATCCTGGCCTGTTGCATTTGATTAGGTAAAACAGTTTCAATCAAGACGTGCTCAACTTCAGCCTCATCTAATTAGATATGTGTGTCTTCTCTGCGGGGTGGAATTCACAGAAGCTAGCGCCATGGAAACGCGTATGTATCCACCGTGCGTTCTGTCACTTATTGCTTTCTAAACAATATTACATCAGCAGAGGGAGAGAGCCTGAGCTAATATGAAAAGGCTAATGCAGCCATGATTAAATGAGAAATCTGCCCTTCATCTCTGGATAATACATAAACAGATAATTTGATATTCTCTCCATATCACTGTAAATACATCTAAGGATGAGACATTTTGGGTTACTGTCTCCACCTTTTGAAGTCTGGGAGTGGCTAACATGACATTCTAAGAATGATGTGACTTATTTTTCTTCTTCTTGGGATTCAGTAAATATAACTGAGATCAAAGGGACGAAAACTAAGACGACAACAAAATGAAACTCAGATAACAGATACATCTTTGGGGAGAGACAGAGTTTGAGCCGCAGCATGGCCGGAGGCTTTTTTGCATCCTTGTGACAGCATTACAGCAGAAAGTAGTTTCCCAGGGCTTCGGGATTTTTTTCAATAATGAGAGAGCCCTATGATGATTGAAAAATGCTCCGGGGCATCATCATCAGGGTCACTCAGCCCTAAACGTGAGAGTTCTTTTGCATCTGCGAGCTCGGTCTCATCCATCATCCATATGAGTGAAACTTTAGGCAGCCCTCTCCGTTTCCCAAATTAAATTCTCCACAGTGGCTGCATTTGAGGATGTTCACAGAAGAGTAATGTGCCGAGAGAGGGGATCCTGAGAATGCAGCAATCAGAGAGGTGTCGGAGCGCCAGGTGATCTGTGACTCCCAGAAGGAAATTTATTTTTCGGAGGTGAAGGTGTTCGCCTGATTATGCCAATGATTTTTTACAAACGGCTATATACCGTAGCTGTTTAATGCAAATGTCTATTTCGAGCATTGTTTCTGCAGAGAGGTAATTGGTTCCTTCGTGTGGAGAGAAGAATCCATGATACTGATACAGATCACAGCACTGAGCGATTTGGGCTGATAACAGCCGTGTAATGCCATAATGCAGTGCAAGCACACGCAATTAAACTCTTCTTGTTGTTACCAGCAATGCCAAATGTTTACCAAAGCTGGCACCTCCTTGTCATTGTAGGCTGTTCGAGTCAACAGTGCAAATAAGAGGGCTTGATAAGGAAACTAGCTTTTCCCTTACATCATCACAATATCACATAATTTGATATTGATATATAATTTGAATATGATACATTTTCTTCAATCTAAATCCAATTCACATCCATATCTCCATGGAACTTTCCACAGTTTAGTCCGGTGGGAGATTAGCAATCCAAAAAATCTCTAGTTTCTACTCCTTCAAATGTTGAGGATATCACTTCCTGCACAGGTATCACTCTCTCTGGGTAAAACAATCCACTGTTGGAAAAAATGGTAAATGAAGTACCTCTGCAAAGGAATAGGAGGAAAATCCATTATCATACAACAATATTTGCTCGATGCATCGATCAGGAGTAATATTTCAGCCGTTTCTGTTTTTGTTTCATCTGCATTTTTGTCTTTATCTTCTCCTCTCATTAAATATTTAAGGGCCCAATCTACTTATCCACATTTTCATTATCTGCAGATTTCACCAAGTGAATCCATTAGTGCAGTTTAACATTACACCTTGCCAACATTCTGTGCTTTGCATCTGGGAAGTGGACATAACCATGACGATCAACAACCTTGGGTACTGAATATTATAGTGCAGCCAGTTGTGATCTTCAAACTAACATGAAAATAGGTATCATGTACCATGAAGATACCATCATACAAGGTAGTATACTACTATAGTAGGCAGTAATGAATGATGCCACAATGTCCTCTGCAAAGGCAATGGACAATGAACCTTCAATGAGATGTATCACTATGTGAGATGTAATATTAAGAAAATCTATGTTCATTCAAAATGTCACATTAATAACTTTTAAAATGCTTTGAAGTATGAACAGGCTGCACTTGGTAAATAGCTGTGCTCCTACTGCGGCATGCTAAGCTACAGTAGATCCTACACGTAGCAGCTGAACAGGAACACAGAACACCTGACAATCCTCAGCACACTGTAATATAAATTATTATATAATACATCTGCTGAGAAGCTGTTGAATAGTATACTCTACTTCTGTTCCTTTGCATTGAGCCCTCGGCAAACTCAGATGGTCGCCAGTAAAGCGGTAAAGTGATGTAAAAAGGAGGGACACCAGGACAGGTGGGGGAGCAGCTGTTCCCAGTGGGTACAGAGACATCACCAATGCAGGAGGCCAGATGGAGGCTCTCCACACATTGAACAACACCCTCTGCTTCAAACCAGAGGGCCAGAGATGACGAATGGTTTTATTAATGTGTGACTATTGTGGAGATCAAATTATATCACGTCTGTATCCTTCTGATTATGTGGCTGGGAGTCAGGATAGAGAGCCAGTGTCCTATAGTGTTGGGTCATTTAATTGAATTTGCACTGGAATTATCCTCTACCTGTAACCATTATACCAAGCATGGTGGGATATGCCACTGCAACCTCAGCCAATCGTTTCTAATGCATTCATCAATGGATTAGTTAGTGGTCAATGATCAACTAACAACCAACCAACCAATTAGTAAATCAATCAAACATGCAATTAGTTAATTAATCAATCAATCAATCAATAAGTCAGTGAGTTACATGCTTTAAATGTGTTAGTAGATTACATATTTTTTGCCTTATCATATTGCAATGTAAAACCTTGAACATCAGTAAATCAGTTTGTTCAAGAATGCATCACCTAAGTAGACATTTAAGATAAATGATCAAATAATTTGGATGTATCATTCTGTCATTCGATCACATTGGAAGAACACCTTGAGATTTGCTATTTTGTTTTCAAATCCACAAAGTCTAGGCCAGCATGTCCTAATCCAAGGTCCTATTTGCTGATTTTAATGCTTTTTGGATGCAGGTAGTTCATTATTCAGACTCATTAAATATTCAATTTGCCACAATCTTTTAAACCTCAAGAGAAGGAATACATTTTTCATGGGGCCCCTTGTCAAGTGGAAATTGTGTTGAACTGTACCATATTTGTAGGTCTGGGAAAAGGTGTCAAATATGGCCCTGTAATTTAATAGCGCTTTAGTGTAGCCCCGATATGGCTGACACCTGACAGGGTTCCTAGCGTTATGCATGGGGAGTGCTTCCATAGAGGTTAGATAGATGTTAGATAAATGAATCCGGCATGCTTTTATGCTAATGGTAGTTTCTGCCAGACTATGCTGGGGGATGTCAGGGGAAAGGCAGATGGAAGCAGTTGATGAAGGTTGTGTGGTGTAAATGACTGTGATGTGGGTGTTTTCCGTGATTCAGAGGTAATGTACGGTAATGTACCATAATAATCAATAAATGAGAGAACAATGGCTTATTCATACTCCCGAGGTGGACAATGTGATCTAAATGGTGATAATAGGAGGTTATCCATCAGTGTATCCAGGTGTCCTTGTTTCCTTGTAGGCCTATTATTCAATTAGTTTAGTTGTCCAAATGTGTTACCTTTGAATAATACTGATCCCCCCCCCAGGAATACAAACACTTTGACTCATTAATATCCAACCTTACGACATATGAGCTTTTACATTCAGTATGTGTTTGTTGAGTTGTTGACTGAGTGACTCCAATCAGTCTGCAGTTTCCCACCGCTGCCATAGCCTGGTGACCGCCTGCAGGCAATGATTGAGGACTTGAGGGGAAAACGCAGTGTGAGACTTTATACTGTCTCAGTAGTCTCAGTCTCAAACTTTGTTAAACATACAGCCGGTGGCAAGATATCTGGAGGGAAGTAGGCCTACCTCATGAGAAATTGCGACCCACGCAAAAAACAGAGTAATTGGTAAAGGCAGATAGGAAGTATAAGTTGCGCGGTTTTTGGTTGGCGCGGTCCAATGAAGAGCGTAGCCTTACAGCGTGTGGAGCTGTCCATTCTATCGTGGTTCTGAACTGTGTAAGCGCCAAGCGGTCACTCTTAATGAGTCCCACAACGTTAACTATCTATGCCCATAACAAATGCAAGTGCGCCATGCATAATCATGCATGCAGCACATCTAAAAATAAAATCGGATTTATTATGGGTATTTCACCACCAGCGAGTGGGAATAAACGGAGAGAGAGAGAGAGAGAGAGAGAGAGAGAGAGAGAGAGAGAGAGAGAGAGAGAGAGAGAGAGAGAGAGAGGGGGGGGGGGGGGGGGGAGAGAGAGAGATACAGAGAGACAGAGAGAGAGAGTCACACATCGATATGACGGAGCTTTGGGAGCTGATCGAGCGAGCAGAGGATGTTGTGTTGTGAGCGCTCCTGCCTCTTAAAGGTTCTGTGGTAGTGAGGTGCATGAGGTCTACGCAGCTGGAATAATACTGTACTTATACTACACAGTCAGAGGAGAGGAGGCACCATCGGAGATATATTCACTCACAGGCGAAGGATTTAGGGTACAGCAGGTTGGATATCGCGTCCGTGGCGAGCGAGCAAGGTGGAAATGTCATCCTTGGCATGCATCGCCGTCAGTGTCACCATGCTCGGCGTCCTCAGTACCGCGCTGGCTGCCAGCAACTGTGAGTATATTACCAACTTATCGACAGGCAAAATACCTTGAATTGATTGATCATTGAGTTATTCTAACTTGATGGTGTACCACTTATTTTGGAAACCTGAATCAATTAGCCGTTATTCGACAACATATTGCCATGCATGAAAGCTACCTCCTCAATCCCCATTCCCCAGGATACTGTCTGTATGACAATGTAAGCTCAGATAAAGTCAGTGCATTTTTTTTGTAGGAGGCTGTTGTGCCTTTTCCATAGAAATGCAACGGATCTTAAAAATTCTGTTTTGAGGAATTAATTGTTTTAGAATGTTGAATCCATATACTTTATACAGTTGCCAGTCGAGTCGAGACATGGTGTGGCACATCATGAGTAATGGACTTAGAACGTGTGGCGCAGAGATCCATCTTTCACACATTGCAGTGTCTTTACGGCGCTATGTGTCAGAATTAAAGTTTCTAACAGCACTTTTAAATTTCGGGATTCGTGCATGCAGCACATATACGAAAACGTGCGTAATGGTTGCAGAGCTGCTTCGTGTTACCTATAACACAAAATATTCGTTTTAGGGATCGCCCTAAAGTATGGGGCTACACACCATCGTCATCTTCCACTCTTTACAAGTGCAATGTCAAGTGCGAGTGTATAGCCTCTTCTACAGTATGTGTATGTATCCATGTCTACACTAGAGGGTGCAGAGGGATGCTTGTGCGCGCTTGTGCGTTTGCGTGTGCGTGTGCGTGTAATGAGGGACAGTTGTGGTCATTAAAAGGTGTTCAAAGCCAGGAAAGGTCATGTGAACAGTATGCAACATCCGACATTACCCATCACATCAATGGTGTATTTCAATATTGCATAGCGTATCTAACATATTTGCAATGACATACTATTAATGTATATTATTAGTGTAATTAATTAATTAATTAATATTATTAATTAATTTATACAGTGATAAAACCATAGATGGTGATAAAAATGCCATAGATGTCATGTAAATGTAATGTTACTGTATGTTTAATCTCACTTAGCCATATGTGCAAACCGCGTCTCACACCTCCGAGTACAACGACTGGGAGCCTGTGTTGTTGTCTGTGTTGTCCTGACTAGTCATCCATTCAAAGGGTGACTTCCATTTAGGGGGTGACTTGGTGCACTCTCTCCGCCTATGTGTAACATAGTAATTTGGTTGGTGGCAGTTGAATGTCTCCCCCAGGACAGTAATCGTGTTCTATAGTGCTCTCTGTGGTCTTGGATGAAAGCCTAGCTCAGGGCCCAGGGAGCAGGGGAACCACAAGTCTGTGTGTGCCTCCCAGTCTGAGCAGGCCGACCTGTCTCCTCCCTATTGGATCAGAGGTCTTATCAAATCAAGCTTCTGTTCAATGGTCTAAGGCTCTAAGCTAAGGCAGAGCCCTCTGATCAATTGGGTCAGTCCTTACCATTCCCCCTCACTTGGTTTTTCTCATTGTTGTGCCTCAGAACAAGGACAGTTTCAGCAAACGAAACATACAGCAAAAGAGTATTTTTTGCTATCATCTGTTGAGGTCACATGGACGTGTCACTGTGTCGGTCTTTGCTTTCGACCTACTTGTGTGAACCCTGACCCTGGTAGTCTAATGGGAGTCTAAAGTATGGCCTACAGTACATTACTGTGTGTGTGTCACGTCATCAGGGACATCAGCACAGAACACATCTTTATAATGTACCATGTCCTTGTCATTGCATATTATTGTTATTCTTTATCTTGGGGTTACAAAGCAAAGGCGATCATCCTTTGACAAATCCAATCAGTAATTTATGTCACAGTGTGCGAATGAACTGTACTGTAGTTCTCAGCAAAGTCTTCAAAGAGGTAGGCTACTACCTATTCTGTAAATGGGATATAGACATGCATAGCCCCAGACATTGTTCTCATGATATCATCGCTTTTGCCTAGACTTTGGGGGTACATCAAAGCACAAGCCTAATCAATCATTCATGATATTCCAGCGGATATCTAATGTATCTAGTGATCAGGATTGACATGCTGCTCGAAGATGAGACGGCTAGATTGTCCTTGAGGACAAGCAAACGACTGCTCTCATATTTACCTTTGAGAAACTAAAGGAGAAGGCAGAGATCCATCATGGGTGGTTTGTGTTGCCCATGTGTCAGGTGACAGAGATAATGGCAGCCACATCCTCTCAGAGGACCATGTCCTTATGCTCTCCTCTCTCACACAGAGAGATAACAAAGGGGATTCTTTGCTCTAGTGTCCCAAGAAGGCTATTTGATCTGTCTGCATAAGCACAACCTGTCTGAATAAGCACAATTTCACTGAGACTACACATCCACTTTTTGTCCTGGACCTAAAAATGAACCTTTATCTCAATGATTGGCAGAGCCATGTTGCTGCTCAGGTGTTTTAATTCACATAGTCCACCTTAAAACTCTTAAGCTTTTTAATTTCATAATATTTTATTATTAAGGCCATAGTGAGGTGCTGGGGAAAGGGGAGGTTTCCTGCTGGGAGTGAGTGTGATTTCTGAAGGTTGCCTTTGGCAGGGAACAGCAGGGGCCTTTCATTACTGGGGCTGTCTCTGATAGGACACACTCAACCACCACTGGAATAGGAGTGCTCCACTTTTAGCCATCCTATCATAGCTGGCATTCCCATCCATGCCATAGCCCACACCATGCACTTAATCTAGTACTTAGAACTAGAACTGTCACAGGTTGGGGGGTGGGGGAGGGGGGGGGGGGGCAATCATCACCTTCAACACACAGTACAGTCCAGTGTTGTATTTACCCACGTTTGTGTCACGGTTCGTATTACAGTTCTATTCCTGTGAGGAAATGCTTCAATGTAAATTAAGTCCTAACTGAAGCACTTACTGACTGTTGGGAGTTCTGCGCTGTACTGGTTCCCGCAATGTGTCGGAGATGGCAGCATCGTATTGTTAATGCAGGCGTGAACACGGTCATCACTATTCTCCAGGCTGATTCATGCAAAGTGGGCTCTCAAAGAACCAACTGTTACTGTTTTACAGATGCATAAAAGCCTGATTAATTTATCAGGAAATAAATGAGGCAGGATAGAACAGTTGGCAGGGGACTCCTCCTACCTTTCCTGTTTCAACAGATATTCTTTATCGAGAAATAACCTGAACAGGAACCTGATCCAAATAGTAAGCAATGGGTATGTGACCAAACTGGAATTCCAAGTTGTGTCTACTGTGTGGAAGTACCAAACCTACCAGAGCCTACTGTAGGTATTATCTTAGAGTGTACAGTACACACCATACACAGGGAGATGATGAAATCCAGTTGGAGTGAGTACAAAAAAAATATGTAATTTACTTTAATTATGCAATTATACATGGATTTTCTCTTGATGGTGGCTTTGGCTGTCCTTCATAGCTTAGACATCATGTAATGGCAACATATAATTACTGTCATTTACTCTATTGTATACTGTATATTCTCCACTGTATGGTACTGTAAGTGCGGTGATTATATGAATTAGAGATGGTCGCTATACATGCGGTGAATTGTATAGGGAAAGCATTTTTAGTAATGCCTAGTACCTCCTCCTCTAGAGACACATTGGATGACATCACACAACACGTTGACCAGGTTCGAACCATTCTGAAAGGCACCCGCTGATAACGCCCTTAGCATTAGATGCCCAGGGTGAACAGGGCATTGGACAGTACAGGAGGAGTGTGTTGTCTGGGCTTTTGCAGGACTGGGCAAGCCTGGCCGAGGCAGGAAGTCAAGGCTGTTCTTGATCCAGGTGAAGCAGCCTTCATAGTGTAGAACGCCACTACTAATAAATCCACAGAGCTGAACGCAACGATTCATGTTGATTACAATTGATTTTCCCTGTCAGGCCTATTCACAGAGATCCTTACACATTCCCCTCAACGATTCAATTACCGAGGCTTTAATGAAATGAAGCTGAGGGTTTGTCAAGTATTTTTGTTCTTTTCAGGGGTGGACAGCTGCTGTTTTGCACTTTTCTCTCTTGTGTTGCATGTGGCATGTTAGTGCAGCAGATTAATGAAATAATCGTTCGCTTGGTGATACAAGCACCAAATTTGGCACACAAGTGCTTTGGGACCTACTCTCTCAGAAAAGTACGGTTTCCACTTGATAAAACAAAATGGCCACCATTTTTCAAGATGGCCGCCATTCGAAATTGATTCAAACAGCGTTTTTGACTGAATAATCCTATTTTGATGGCCTATACATTGAAATATATGTTTTTGAGTGTGAGAAATCCAATTCTGCATTTAGAATATCAAAATTATTGAATATTATGGTGATAAAATGGGAATTAAACTAAAAACACTCTCTTGGTGTTGTTTCCGATACGCAAAATACGCATATTGCATTTAAGCAGTGCTACAAATTTATTTTATTTTATCATTTCAAAAAGGACACAAAATAACCAGAATGATTGAGCAATTTCCTAAAAGATGCATTAAAGACATTAGTTTCACTTTTGGCTATTGGACCTGTAAGCTACTTATCCAGGACCCCAATTGAAATAAGCCAGTGGCTTTCTTGGGTTTTTATCCTGTTAGTTGACCTTGTATGTAATATGTACTTTCATGTACCTACTTCTGCAAATCTTCTAATAAAGTTTTCAATCAATCAATCAATCAAGGCCACGTAGAGGCTGTCTTTGTCTCCCCCCCAATTTTTTGTTGTTGTATTTTGTATTATTATTATTATTATTATTATTATATTATTTTTTTCATTTATACTGTAGTTAGCGGAAACACAGAAAACATGTCCAAGCATAGGCTGCATTGTACAATTCTGAGCAAAACATGGCTGGCAATCATGGCTGTTTCTTCTTTTAGTCCTCACATTCACAGGCACACAACTGGGTACACTTCAGGCCGAATCGATAACATTTGCATCGTCCTCTGCATTCAGTCTTGCAGCCGCATTTCGTCAACTGCTCACACGTCTGAACAATCGGTGGAAGGGTTGTCCAGACCACTTGCCAGACCTCACCATCTTTTTTCCAGCCCCAGTTGGCAGGGCTTTCAATTTGCATTTTGCACACTGTTGCCTGGCCCCATATGCAGGCAGCTTGGAAGGCAGGCCGTTTCACATGCTGAACGAGGGATGCGCTTGTCGGTGGAATGGCATCATAAGACCTTTGCTTCCGCGCAAATAATTCTAGTCTTACCTCATCAACCTTGCCTGTAGTGCTCTGCTTGTCATACATGGTGATGACAAACTTCTCAAGGATGTTGAGGTCTGCATCTTCTATGATAGGTGGGTACTGACTGAGCTTTTTGAAGACAGGGCTCACTTCAGGGCAAACCTCCCATGCTTGCCATGCCGTTTTTTTGCCTTTGCCACGAAAAGCTGACACAACATCACAGCCAGTGAAGGTGTGAAAGAACAGCATGCCACTGGATTTCTCTGGGCCAAGAGAAAGCACCATGTCATGGATAGGCAACCACTTAATGGACTGACCTTGGCCAAATTCTACCCAAAGCCTTACTAAGCCTGCATCCTGAAGAGTCGCAAAAACATTGACTGCAACAACAAGAATATCTGTGTCGCATGCCTTGATCAACACAGACTTCATCTGTTGCTTGGCTGCATGAAGAGTATGTATGAAGATTCTGGAGCCAGCTTCCTCATGGTTACATGGACTTAAGCCTTCAAGGCTGATGGGCTTGTTTGATAGAGCCTGCTCCCCTTTGGTCACAACTATGACATTGTTGAGACACAGGGTCACTATCTTGTCGGCTAGGAACATGAAGAGCTCAGTCTTGTTGTTGCTGTCTCGCAGGAAGCTTTTCCAGTTGGGTGGCAGTTTGTTTTTGTCTGTCACTCTTCGTCGACCTCCCATACCTCTGTTTGACCTAGTTTCAGCCTTCAGGCTTGAAGTCCAGTAGACATCAAAAATGATATCTGTTCGCTCATACTTTGATGAGTAGGTCTGGATTTTTGGAACTACATCCTGGACAGCATATTCCTCAAAGGTCTTTGATGTCGTAGGAGACAATGAATGCACAAGAGAGGAACCATCAATGATAATGGCATCACATTCTGGTTGTTTGTCAGGAGGAGAAATGGTAGCTTCCAGAATTTTTGAAAGCTGAGACTTCTGGCCAGAGTGGAGTTTCCCTGTGTCACTCAGTGCAGCAGGGAAAGGTTGATTCTCATGCTTAAAGAACTCAAGCAGGTCACACTCTCGTGATTGGCACGATATAAAAAGCTGCGAGAACAGACGACAGTCATCTTTGAGTACCTGCTTCTTCATGTCACTGGAAGCTGCAGCTGCCTCTTGGCGAAATAAGTCGGCTTTGTTCTTTTTAATGGGCTTATAGAAGGAACCCTCATCCCCCAGACCATTGAAAAAGTCTCTGAAGGCAGCTTGACCTTTCTCAAAGTGAGTTCTTACAAGCTCAGCAGCACTGGGATGTGTGATGGTTTTTGTGTCCAATGTGAGCAGATCTTTGGACTCTTCCTGGAAAGGATTGCCCAGATCCTTCATCACATCAAACAACTTTTGGACCTTGTCAGTGAAGGACTTCTGAGACTGACTGGTCTGCTCATGATGCCTGACATCTTTGTTTGCTTCTTTGACTTGAGATGCCAACTCATACTGGTTGACTAACTGGCTAACTTCTGGTCCAGACACCATCCACCGCCTCAATGCAGATGGATCCTCTGTAAGGCCAATGGCACCACCATCACCTTTAACAACTGCATTGGCCTGCTCGTGAGCTTGGTCAATGGGTAAGCCTGAGAACTCCCTGTGAGTCTTGTGGACCACAAACTTTCCAAGCTGAAATTCATGGAAAACCTGAGGATGAGTTTGCTCCAAAGACGCCAATTGACACAATTGAGTTCCAGTAAGGATACATTCATTTTGATGTTTGGACCATTAACCCATTTCTGTTCATTCAAGTTCTACTCCAAAAAACGTTATTTTGCATCTGATGAGGCGGCCATCTTGAAAAGTGGCAGCCATCTTGGATTTTCAGCTGGAAACCGTACTTTTCTTAGAAAGTACATCCTGGACATCATTTGTGCCAAATTTGGTGCTTGTATCACCAAGTGAACGATTCTTATGAAATATTGATTTAATCTGCTGCACTATGTAGGAAGAAGTTGCTTATTCAAAATGCCAAGAGGTTGCACAGGTTGTTATATATATTATACATATGTATATAAATATTATAATATATATATATATATATATATACCAACCTGTGCAACACCAAGATTAGGTTTGGTAGTATTAAACGGATGGCTCTGACCCCCTAAATGGAAAACAGCTTATTTTTAAAAAACATCTGAAGTGTAAACTCTCAAATCTCATAAACAAAGAAAATACGTTAGAATTCAAGAACTGTGCCTGAGTTCTAGAACCCATAGGCTGCATTCCAATATTTAGCATGCTACATAGGATGAAGGAATACTGTATATTGACCATGCATTCTCCTGTATGTAGTGTAGAACTCCCTTGTTTTTCTGGCTACACTGTTCTCTGACAGTGTTCCATATTTTATCCTTGTCAGGAGTTGTTGTTCTGAGTCTCAAAGAATACATGTGTGCTTGTCCCCTTTATTCCTTCTCTGTCAGTCAGAGACCTGTGTCCTGAATACTGTGGGGGAGAACCAGGTCTAATTTATCACTGTAAATGCGCCTCCACTGTCTTTCTGCAGTCTAAGCAAGGCAATGCCTTCCCAGAAAAAAATCAAGCAGCAACGTGCCGTAAATGCATTATTCTGGAACTGTCTTATTTATCCAGCTTCTATTTTGTCTGAACAAAAAGAGCAAACTTGTAGCGGCCCGTAATAAATAAAACAAAACCTCCCAAAACTGTGGATATATGATATAAGGCTATTTAGAACAATCATTTCTACTCCGCCACTTGGGAAGGAAAAAATCTATTTGATGAATGTGGCGCCAGTGGAGGCCTTTGCATTTCCAATCGCATCGCTCACATACTGATGGTACCCAGCTCTGGATCTATAGAGTGCAATGAATATGCTTCAAATAGCAGTATAGTCCGTAAGTTCTCCCTTCTATTTATTTCTGGTGTTACTGGCAAAGGATTGTTAACACCCACTCTCTATCGATTGTGCCAATAAGAAAGCAATGGTGCTAGGCAGAAAAGCTACATTATGGGCTAGTCTGAGTGATGAAAATAAGAAGATGATGCTCTTGTTTTTCCAAAGTAGACTGAACAGTCGTTTTAAAGTTTGCCTCAAACCATTTTCCGTCAGAAGGTATTATCTTCCTAACTCAGGAGATCTCAGTAGAGAATTTGCTATGAGAAATTAGGATAACAATGATCCATGTGTGTATTGTGTATTATGATCATTTCGATCATAACCCCCTATAGTATGGGTTAGAAACAGACCAGTAAAGCAGTATACCTCCAATAGCTTCAGTCAAATGGCCATACGGTACGAACAGGCTACTGTACTGTCTGTGATAGTTAACTGGTGAACTGGAGTAGGATAAATGCTTGCACAATGTGGACAGCCTGTATCCCAGCTTGTTTTTCCAACAAACAGGCCAATATCCCTGTTTTGTGTCACTGCCTGCTGTGTTGTATTAGTTATCTCTTACTTATGATGGAGGTGTGCCACTAAACACACTTAATCCCTGTGTAGTTAAATGTGAGTGGGCTGTGTGACATTTATCCATGCAGGGAGAAAGGGGAGAGGGCCTTGGGACTATCACAGGCACAATTTTTCGGCTGCTGGGATAGAAGAGCCAATGTCACGTTCCTCCAATGGTAGTCCTCTGTCCTCCCAGGCTGATATTCGCCAACAGGCTAATCATCCACTAACCTCCTGGTTTCATTGCATGGTGACACACAGCGTTGACTAATAATGAATTCAGTGTGATGGATCTCACAAGGGTGACACACACTTACCATGAAACTAATCAGAAAGTCGAATGATTCCAGATGCAACTACTGCAGCACATCATAGGTATAGGTCTATATTAACCTACAGTGTTAATGAAATTCAAAGTGAACACAACTTGATCAAAGCAAGCATTGTTGATTGGCAGCGAGGTGTTTGAAGCCGTGATTTAATCAATCATGATAATGTCACAGTTAAATCACCGGTTATGATATTCATACGCCGCAGTTGATTTGTTTCTCACATTCCCTTGACAAGGTTTGTCTATTTGTGAACTCTTCTCAGTACAAGGCAAAAAATCACCACAATTGATCACAGAATAAACATTTAAATCATTGATGTCATTTTACAATTTTTGCATTTGTTGTTTAACTGTTAACATAATAATAATAACAATGATGTCCTCTAATATGTGATTTAATCAATAGTGTTATGAATCACGGCTAATGAGAGAGGGCATTATTGCTTACGTATGCGTTGCTTGCCGTTCTCTGTTAGCTGAATAAGAATATCAGCCTTCCCTGAGGTATATTGTTTTCCCACTGAACTGTGTTTTGCTGCCCACTCTATCTGACGCATTATTGGAAACGATGTGCTACAGCACAGAACTGTGTTTCTCAATCACTTGTATTGACGTGCACTTCCTTGAATTCAGCCTGAGTCTGGAGCTAATTGTCAACCGATACCTCAGCCTCACTGAAGGTTTTGCTGAGGAGATAGAGATAGATAGATAGGAGGCTAGGAGACTTGTCTATTAATCTATGGGAGGTATCATATGCTGCTTTATCAATAGAACCCCGGAAGGGATGGATGGGGCAATGGATGAGGCCTATCATCACCCCCCTGGATTAGGGTTGGGTTGATTTGATTTAGATTCAGTCAATTCAAGAACAATAAAAAACATATATTTTTCAGTGTATAGATAAGTACCTTTTTTAGGGAAATGGCGTATTAGGAATCATTGAATTGTAATTTCATTTTACTTTTCATTTACTGAGTTCAAATTCAAGTGACCCTAACCTTGATCCTAATTAATTATAATTAATTATAAATAATAACACATTTATTTTATAATTTATGTCCTAGATAGCATTAGTTAGGGATGGGTCGATACTGATTATTCATAACACAATCGGCCGATACTAATTCTAATTATTTGTTATTTATTTACCTAGTTGTACCCTTGCATAAAATAAAATACATATTTTGCTTTTGATGATTATTTTAAATTAACACACATTCATACAACTACAATGTGATGGAACGACTTTTATTATTAATTTCTATACAAAGATAATGATCAAAACAATGATGTAGCATACGTGTGTACACCTTTAAGGCCCAGGAAATGGAGTGTACATGGTGAAGGAAAAGGAGACTCATGGTGAATAAAGCACCTTGTTTATAACGTTCAATACTCCAATAAGTCCAATGTCTTCTGTCTAGATACAAGCATTACAATTACAATTACACTTTATCATTATTATTACAAATGAAGAAAAGATACCCATCTTTTTAATATTGCCTTTAAATGACTAAATAATTAAATGATGATGATATAATGATTGGAGCACTTTGAGCTGCAATGTTTGCAGGAAAAGCGCTATACAAATAAACGTTATTATTATTATTATTATCAAATGAACATGCCATGTTAGAATCAATAATCAGTCTGAATAATAAGACATTTAAAGAAATTGACCGAACACTGATTGCATGTTTTGCCAATATCCGCTGATACCAATTGCTGGATGATCAATAAGTGCATCCTTAGTATTGGTACTTAGGCATAGGTAGACAAAACCTACTGGGTGTTGAGCTTCATAGCTTTCTGGCTTGGGAGGTTTTCTCCTCCTGTCTTCCCACACATTTCCAGAGATACAATACCAGAGAAGAAGAAAACAACCCTTTAGTTTTCAGAGGCAGCGGAGCCTTGTTCATTGGATTTACTCTCCCTGTTTAAACATCTCTGTCTCAGACCACAGTGCTTAGTCATCGTCAGTCATCGTCTGCACACACTGGTACAAAAAGGCAGTTTGTTGACGTAATTTATCTTTATTTCTTTGTGGAGCAGTGTTTGTTTTGCCTCCAGATTAAGGAAGGATTGCTAATGAGTAGAATGAGCGAGGGAAGACAGCTGGGAGGAGCACAGTTGACGGAAATGTAGGGTTCAATGGCATCATGTCACCCCAGTATTTCTAAACATGTTCTAACGAGGACCAAGCGATGGGACAAACTTGCGTTTTTCAAATGTCCTTATCTACTATCATACCGTCATCACACATTCCTTCATTGGCCCTATGCCAAACAACATGCAAGGGGGGGGGGAGGAGAAGTGGGTGAAATGTTTTAGCGTAATTTGGTATGTATAGTTGGAGTCGGCTTCGATAATGCAACCTATGGATTACTGAATAAAGTTTGGTATTTTCATAGGAGACAGGAGTAAGGATTTGGGGTTTAATGAGACTGGAAAAAAATGTATCCAGTATGTTACTGTATATAGGAAAGCTGAAGATAGCTGTGACATCAGCCCACAGTTGATTCGCTCACCTTCCTCCACTTCAGCGCGATTATGTAAATTCCCTGCCCATTACAGACTCATGAATCACTCTCTTTGAAAAGATAGATTGTTCTGTCTGTATAAATTACTGACTCGCATCCCCTCCTCCTCCACCGTTGAGCCTGCTAAATCTCTTCATTGGTTCCATAACAGACAGTGTTTTTAAATTCCTTAAATCTTTTGAAAAAATGTTATCTATTTCACCTAGTACAATTGCTTGTTCTGTAAGCATTCTGTAAGCATGCCTCCCATACACTCAGTTGGGATGTTTCAGCTCAACCGGTGGCATAATCATTGACGGTAAAATGTATAATTATCATTTGGACGGAGGGTCTGGGAGAAATTGGTGGATAGACAAAGTGCTTTTTTCGCTGACTGCTCTTTTTGCAGCATGCTTTTCGGTCAGGAATATGTTCAATAGAATGTAAAGCTATGTGTGACAGTGTCTATACAGATCTTTCCATAATCAGTCTAGCGCGCCCACAGGCCTATATAAACAATACTGTGCATCCCACGGCCTTTTCTCACATTGCCCTCACAACTCCACTCTGACCCTGTGTGAAAGGCACTTTTAAACTGAAATTATATTCTCTCCTCAATATCTCAGAATAGGCTATCAGTAGCATATAGTTGATCACTGGCGGACTCAGTGGGGGGGGGGCAGGGGGGGCGACTGCCCCTCCTGGTGCCCCCACGGTTGAAAAACGTCTGTCTTAAGTGCCCTTTTGAGTGTCAAAAATGCCCTTTTGAGTGGCTAAAATGAGAGGACGTGCCCTATTGGTGCCCCTCCAATGGTCTAAACTTGACCATGTGCCCCCACAGTTGAAAAACGTCGCACTAAAGTGCCCTTTTGAGTGGCAAAATTAGAGGATGTGCCCTATTGGCTGCCCTTCCAATAGTCTAAACTTGACCATGTGCACTGATGGAGTCCCATGTTGTGCAGTAGGTGCCCTTTTTTTCTTTTCGCCCCTGCCCTTCAAACAGTCCGCCACTGTAGTTGATGACAAATTTGCTCAAAGATATAGGATCCCACCTTCGCCCAACCTACTCATAGATCTCTGCACATTACCCATTTGAAACAGACTCCCTTTGAAAAGAACAGATCATTTTGTTGATAGAAATTAGGCTACTGACCCACCCCCCCTCCAGCATGAAGGAACATAAACGCTCTTCAGTAAATTCTTAAAAAACATGTACACATCTCCATATCTCCATATATATTGGTCTAAGTAAGAGGAGACTACAGACCTTTTCAGCCATTTTTTAGATTCTATAGGCTTAAAAGAACCCGTCAAAGGTTTTTGAAATACTAGACTCGGTAGATCCACCAAACTGAAAAGTACATTTTGTTTCAAAAAGGAGGTGTAAGGTCTTGTTTATGTGTATTTTAGATGAATAAATAAATGGTATTCTACTTTGGCTGTAAAATGTGATTGTTTCTCCAACCTTGACGATAACACTTACATATCTACTGACCCTCATCCACAATTTTGTTTTCACCTTCCAGGCAGCATGATGTCCTTCTAGTTCAATGTCTCTTTCATTGGAATTAGTTATGGGTCATTGTTTTACATGACACATATGTTCTTCATTTTGTCTATTATTAATTGGTGTACAGCTTATAGGCCAAAGAGGAAAGATAGAGCCCACACTGTGCATCTAAATCTGTTTGCAGCCATCCATCTTCCCATGCATGACTGCATGATGGTACACCTTGGGGAATGAAGGGGAGATAGCTCCTTTTATTTTTATCCCAAACACAATCACTGATAACCCTAACTGTGTTATACCAGCCCGAAGGTGCCGAGATGCCTCTGTGGTGGATCCTCACATATAGAGCTGTGTGCTGACTGAGATCCAGTACCATGCTAAGATCTATCGGTCTTCAGTCTATAAAAGCAAGTGTTTTCTCTTGGTTCAGTTTTCTATTTATTTTTCCGTGTTTTTTTGTGTTTGTGTGTGTGTATGTCTGTGTGTGTGTGTGTGTGTGTGTGTGTCTGTGTGCGTGTGCGTGTGTGTGTGTGTGTGTGTGTGTGTGTGTGTGTGTGTGTGTGTGTGTGTGTGTGTGTGTGCGTGCGTGCATGCGCGCGAGAGAGGGAAAGTCAAAGGGAGAGAGAGAGTGTGCATTTGTAAGATTTAAGCCCCAGCACTTTGCATAGGGAGTGTGTTCTGTGGTGGTGACACGATCACATTCATGGCTTGGAGAGATTTTCAATTATCCCACAGGGCAAGGAGGCACTGAGCAGAGCAGTGCAGCTTTGCAGGCAAATCATCCTTTGCCCATAAGTCTTCATGATTGACAGCCTGGCATTTGGCTCAACAGCAAATACGCACATGGAGACTATAAACAAAAATACTGCTCATAAAACACGCATCATAAAAATAAAAAAAATATTAAAAGCCGAGCTGCGAAATTGTCTTTGTATTCAGAGGCCTGCAAGTTATGTCCTGTCACTCTGTGTTGCATGTTTCTATGAAATAAAATGTTTATTGGCGGACTCCTTTCCACTGTATCAAGGTCTCTTATGTGATGTGTTTTGATGTAACCCTCAAATGAAATGGAAAAAAGTTATCGGGCTGGTCTTTGGAGTATTTTACCGGGGTGAAAGACTACAAGCTGACATTTACTGTGATGTTGCAAGCTCTGGTTTGGGAGGAAAACCATTAGGATCAAAGGTGCAAGGCTTGTGTTGAAAGGTTTGCAAAATCTCCAGAGGGTGATGGATAGTGTGAGATAAAAAAAGAAATGGATAGAGAGGAAAGAGAGGGACTGGAGAGTGTGGGATACCTAGAGATTAAAATGTAAAGTAAGGATATCGCCTGCAAACATTAGCATTGAACAGATGTGTATCATATGTTTAATACCAGTGACATTACATAACAAATGTGTGTTTAATTCCCTGGGACGGTACATTAGTTAGCATATTAGTGCATTGGTCATCCTGGTGACCATCTGTGGCTATGTCTTTGCACTGCGATATATCTGGGTCTTGAAAAAAACAGGTTGATCCACTTCAGTCACACTTTAAATAAAAACTAGAGACATCTGCTGGTGAGTGATCTGAGAGCATTCAAATCAGGTCAGATGGAATCCACTGGGCATTCTACAAAGACCTATTCGAAGTACAGTAAACAGGCTTATACTGTGCTGTCATTTTTCACTACGCTGTTGTCGAACCGGATGAATTAGCCACAACAGATGTCGGATGTTACGAGGAAAAGCTCCTACATGGAGTGGACGGCATCCAAAGCCAAAATGCTTCCTTCAAGAGATTAATCACTCGCTGATGGAAAGAGAGAGAGAGAGAGAGAGAAAGAGAGAGAGAGAGAGAGAGAGAGAGAGAGAGAGAGAGAGAGAGAGAGACAGGGGTACAGAAGTGATCATTGAAATGTAGCTGTTGCCAGTCGTTATCATGTCCTCAGATACTATTTAGGAGCAACTCATGCAGAGTTCTGCTCGTTGACAACAACAAAGGAGAATGGTGCAGTAAGTGAAGGAGCTCCACCCCAACTGCTCTTATTGTGCCTGCAGGCTAGCAGGGCTGGACCCTGTGGAAGATGAGGCCGACACGTACAGATCACTGGCGTCTTAATCTCCTCCTGCGTGTTGTGCTCTAATCTCACAGTGTTGGATGAAAAAGGAATACGCACACGCACACACACACACACACACACACACACACACGCACACACACACACAAACACTTGCGCCTACACACACACACACACACACACACACACACACACACACACACACACACACACAGAGGCAGAGAGAACTGTGGATTCTACTGTCCTGTTTTAAAGGGTCACTGCTTCAGTTAATGGACTGTTTGGGAGAGATTTGTGGAGTGGATAAATGCGGCCACCCCTATACCTGGATTTACACACTATAGCATGCCTTCCATACAAACACAAATCTGTTAACCATGTGATGGAAAAAAACAGTAATGAAACAGGTGTTGAAACGTTTAACTGAGTCAGGCCAGTCTAAAGGTAACACATTTTAATATCTGTAAGGTTACTTTTAATATGTTCCTGTATACAGTAATAATAAATAAAGAAATAAAGAAAGGATGTAAATTGCTATTCCAAAACATTTAGGAGAAGCAATCCTCTTCATCATGAGCCTTGATGGGCCAGTGATTATAATAGAGGATGACAATGATTAAAATGACATTGATGATGATAAAGATGATGATGATGATGATGATGATGATGATGACGTCGACGATGACAGTGATGATGATAATGATGTTGTTGTTGTTGTTGTTGTGATCCCAGTTACCCGCTTCTAAACTAAAATGATATTATAATGATATAACTAAATTATATTTCCCCCTTCCAGACAACTGCAACGGTCCTCTGGTCTCCACCCTGCCCCAGGCCTCCTTCCAGGGCTCAACCAAGTCTTTGGGCAGCACCTCTCCCCACTTCGCCAAACTCAACAGAAGAGATGGTGAGTCATTGAAACTGTTACTGCAATATCTACTGCAATGATCTATTCTGTCTTAACTGAGAAATCACTGGATGTTTTGGGGCATAAATAATCATTGAAGACATGTCATAGATATTTTTATCTTAAGATAGATGAGGTAATTCTCTGCCTGGTAAAAAGCTCTGGCAGTTGTACAAAATTGTGCAGAGGATCTTATCAACATCAACAGTAACAGTTTACAATAGATAGGATGGCACTTAATCCCAGATAATATTGGTATGCAGCTGCCGGCTATTGCGTCAAACACTGTAATTGGCCACTGTTTACCTTAGATACGCATACATTATCTCCACCTACTCATGGCTATTATTGTTAAAAAAAGAGATTTTGAGATCATTTGGAACCGCTGTAGGAATGAGTCAATTATATGATTAAATCAGGCATGTTGTGCATTTCAGCACAGTTTCACAGTCTGAAAATATCACCCATAGCCATAACAAACGAGGTTACAGATTGTAGCGTGATATAAATAATGTACTACCCCATTCTGCTCTGGCTGTTGTCTTAGTAAAGATTGTTCTTGAAGTCCATGGCGCCAGGTCTACTCAATGATTAACACATTTCATACATAGCTGACATTAAAGCAGTTACGAAAAACAAAAGACGGTTACTTTATGTATACGATTCTCAGTTATTAAAGGTGTTGGAGGCAAAGACACATTCTAATTTGGCTGTATGTTATTTTTAGCAGTGGCCAACTCCCACCACGTGTGCTTGTAAAAAACAGAATGATCCTGGCCCCTGGGGGGGCTCAGTAAACGATGCCTCTTCCTTCCGTAGGGGAAGACTCTTGTTTGATATTCTGCACTCATCCCCTCCCATGGAGTTGTGTCCCAGCCCACAGAGGCTGAGTAATAAACCTCTGCCAGAGCTGACCTGTTTCTTCAGCTTGATCGCTGGGTTAGCTTGTGGGGTCTGCGTCTAATTGTACACCACGCAGTCATATCACACATTTGCATTAGTCTTTCCATGTAAGACTTTGCCCCCGTACTCTTTCAGGCTAGTCGAGTTCTACTGTTCAACAGCGTATTTAGCATATCAAATGCGCTGACAACTTTTGAAGAGTTATTCTCGGAAAATGTTGCAGTTCACATTTCATTTCAAGGCATGTTGTTGCCAAGTAAAAGGGATAGATACTCTAGATGGTCCTCAACGATCTGAAACCTCAGGGAGAGTGTCGCCTACCTAGCGAAAGATGCTTCAAATACAGACAGCGGGCTAGGAATACAACATTAATAGCAGGTTGGAGCCCACCGGCGGAGAGTTATCTAGACTGAACACACCACAATTCGATCCGCTGTGCATCGACAGAAAGCTAAAAGGGATCTTGCATGTCTCTCTGGTGTCCCTCCAGGGGCTGGCGGCTGGTCTCCCCTGGTGACAGACAGACAGCCGTGGCTGCAGGTGGACCTCAGGGACAGGATGGAGGTGACGGCCGTGGCCACACAGGGGCGCTACGACAGCTCAGACTGGACCAGCGGCTTCCTGCTGCTCCACAGTGACACAGGCCGAGCCTGGAAACAGTACAGACAGGAAGACGGGGTCGGGGTGAGTCGTCTCATACATGATCTGTGATCGATCCAATGAGTGCACCACAGGACTTCTCAATGTGTGGAATGTATTGGGTTGTTTTAACAAGATGTTCTGAGTTTTTGTTGTAGTTGTAACTTCCATATCTCATTTTCAACCACCATACTCATGATTGGAGAGGGCTGGGGACCATATATTGTATATTCAAAAAGGTATGCACTCACTGTAATGTAAGTCGCTTTGGATAAAAGCGTCCACTAAATGGCATATATTATATATTATTATATAGGGCTCCTGCATGTCACTGATAGTCAGTGATGCCCGTTATTGCCACAGTAGATTTTTTGAATTCCAAATGTTCCTTTAACTGAAGCTTTGCAACTCATTTCACCCTAATCATCAAGGCTAACATGCTTCCCTCTCTCCCCTGTTTTGCATGGTCTTTGAACAGGAATAACTCAGAATGACTATCTCTTTGTGTGTAATCCTTATGAAAGAGAGGTTGTTCTTAGTTTTGACAGTAGTTTTGTAGTTTTGCTTTAGTGTCTGTTAAAAATGCGTGAGGTGTTATACAGCCTCCTTCACTTTGCACGTGACTTGTTTCCCTCGACTGTGATGCCATAGCTTCGTGCTTGGTTGGTGCGTTTGCATAATTGACCTAACAGCTAAGAAAATAGCCTCTTTGTACCTCATGATGTTGCTGGTGTGCTTATAAATTCTTTATTACCCATTGTGTTCGCCCCAGTTATGTCAAATATGTTTACGTTAACCTCAAATTGGTTAAAAATAACAGCTACGGAATAAGACGTGACAATTGATACTGTACAACCCATTATTCCTGAGTCGGTCGAGGTGTCAGTCACATGTTTGCAAGACGACTACAATACGCTGGCACATCGTTATACCCAGCGATGTGGTGTCTCTTCTCTCATGGTTTATAATTAATTACACTTGGTGGTGTTACAGCAGGACAGCAGCCTTACTTCAATTATTTAATCAACTCCACACATCTTGAAAAATACATGATTTACTGCAGATTTCAGGAGTGTACAGAAGGACTTTGAGACTTTGTTCTGTCGTTTTTTTACTCCCGACCAACACATTCATCACGGTGATTGTTAAAGACATTATGTTATACAAAATATTCGTAACGGACTTATAGAAACAGAATATGGTAGTACGTTCTATTACAGCACAGAATAAAGCGGTAATAACATGGTAATACTACGGTAACAATGAGCCTTACTAGTGAAATGTCTACCCCTTTATTATTTGCTGTAATAGGAAGTACTACCCAAACGACAAGGTACAGTATGCGTGGTGATGGTGAATCATCTGTATAATGCTTTGCCAGGTGGAAGTGCATTTCACTCCTTCTTCCGCTCCTTTGATTGCATGGTAAGCCAACCCCTCTGTGGCTCCAGGTTCAGCTCGTGGCTGTCGTCACTGTCCACTCACCACAAGGCTGTATCGTAAATCACCTTCTCAGATGCTTATTGTTCAGTCTTGTATTACTGATGTCCTATGACAAACCCACAGGTAATTAACACAGGAGACTATTATTGTGCGTGTAGAGGCACAAGGCAGATGAAAGCATGTAGTTTTAAATGTAAGTCATTTGTCAGTGAATTAAGTGGAGGTTTAGTCTCTCCTTTCCATTACTAGCAAACGCCCCGTTGGTGTGAATGTCATGGGATTTGTAATGGCCATTAGTGTCAGGATAGCAGTATAACGTCTCAGTAGAAGGATGGCACCCTTCGCAAAGCGGCGTCCCCAGTCACCGTCCTAATACGTATAGCTCTGCCTTATGAGTCTGACCCTCTAACACCACCGCCAGCAGCATTTGATCACCTAGCTGGGTATTGGCCACATCCAGGCCTGCTTACTGTTGCTTCAGATGAAAGCCAATAGAGAGATGCAGTGGTATGGCTGCTTAACACTAGAAGCCGCAGGAAAGCATTACTAACCAAAGCACCCAGATTGACATTTGGGGACTTCCATGTGTTCCCGTTAGTGTAAGAGTGTATTCATTGAATTAGATAATTAGATAATTAGATAATTAGATAATTGTACATGCAAAAAATACTGGTTGTGTCTAGTCAGGACTTAAGAAGCATTAGAATAGCACATGTTGTATTTTAAAGAGATTACATATTGAATATAGTATATTGACGGACATCATTGGTCATCATTGTAGAACAGACGGTTTACAGACGAATCCATCGGTTCTATGCTCCACCATACTAACCCTAACTCAACAAGATTCAAAACAAAATTATAGATTTTGTCTGCTGCCTTATAGCAAGCAACCAAGTTACTCACAAAAGCATTCAAAATGATTGTAATCAGTGCACACTTTGTCTGTCGCCCTATGCACTATGCTCTATGCACCTGCCAATCAGTCAGACACATATACCTGTAGGCTATTGTAGCCTACATAAATATACAGGTGGAGAAAATAATGTGACATGGTCTGGGTGAAAAAGTCCCCAAGTAGGGCAAGGTCTTTTTTTTTTTTTTTTTTTTTTTTTTTTACAGATTATGAAAGTGTAGATTGTAAGCTTTCACAAATGATACATTGAATTGAGTGTCATACATTGAAATCTGAAAAAGGCTTAAGAAGATATGCATATGTGAATGTTGGTACACCTCAAATAAACTAACAGAGAAAAACCCCTTCAAAGTTGTCACACATTTCGCAGGCAAAAGTTTATTACATCCCATTATACGTATTATTATACTTTAAATGAATGTGCAATAACACTATGTGCAATATGACAACCCTAGGGTACATAAGGTTGCAGAGAAATAGTAAATGTTAGAATAGGTATAGCATAGCATAGAGTACAGCACAGTGTTTTATCTGTACAGTATAGTATAGTGGATAGTGTACATAGCCTTTATTTATGTAAACCAGCTCCTTCCCTTCTTGTTTTTTTTAGTTTTTTTCTTTCCTAGCACCACCACCCCCCCTCCCAAATTTCATTGTTTGGTACCTGTACTATATTAATGACAATAAAGACCATTCATTCATTCATTCATTCATTCATTCATTCATTCATTCATTCATTCATTCATTCATTCATTCATTCAAGAGAGTAACATTCTCATGGCTTCAGGTCCAGCCGACATTGCAGCAACAAGAGAAAACAAAATGGCAATATTTATAAAAGGAAACAATAAGGCAATATACAATTGAGCAATACAATAATAGAATAGTTAAAAATAATAATGTTGTGTCTGTGTGTATGCATTTATCATTATAGTCCATAATGCATGGTGGTTCTAATAGACTGAGAGCAAAATGATGGCCTGAGTTAAACATAATGTAATAAGCCTACGTTTGTGGTCCTCTGTGGCTCAGTTGGTAGAGCATGGCGCTAACAACACTTAGGTTGTGGGTTCGCTGGGACCATATACATGTATATACTGAAAAATGTATGCACTCACTGCAATGTAAGTCTCTTTGGATAAAAGCGTCAGCTAAATGGCCTATATGTGACAGCAGCTGGTGAAACCGAACAACTGAACAAGTCGCCATCCGCCGGACCGTTCAGACTTTTATTCAGAAAAATGTAAATACATTTCAATATTGTTGAAAATCAGTAAAATATTTGTTTCTGATTAAAAGTGTAAACATTTTGATTGGTTGGCGACTTGTTCCCAGTTTAACCAGCTGCTGTTACATATAGTATGTAGGCTACATACTGTACTTTTATGGCTGGGATGAAGTCTGTTTTTGCAGGCTGGATACGTGCCTTTGTGGCCTTCTATTCACAAGTAATTGCTTTGATCATGCAAATAATTATAGTCTGTTCTGATATATTGCTGATATGAATGAATGAATGAATGAATGAATGAATGAATGAATGAATGAATGAATGAATGAATGAATGAATGAATGAATGGTCTTTATTGTCATTAATATAGTACAGGTACCATACAACGAAATTTGGGAGGGGGGGCTCCCCTGGTGCTAGGAAAAAAATACTAAAAACAAGAAGGGAAAAGAGCTGGTTTACATAAATAAAGGCTATGTACACTATCCACTATACTATACTATACAAATAAAACACTGTGCTGTACTCTATGCTATGCTATAAATATCCTAACATTTCCTATCTCTGAACCTTATGTGCACGAGGGTTGTCATATTGCACATAGTATTATTGCACATTCATTTAAAGTGTCGCAGTTTGCAGGCTTGAAATGTTCACAGTTGTGTTTCAGTATTGCACTTGATTACAATCTAGTAGCTGCCATCAAATTGTCTAGATTGTCCAGGGCCTAGAACCTAGGTCTTTGCTGTGTTCAGGGCCTGAATGGCCCTGGGGTAGAAGCTGAGCTTCAGTATCGCCACTACGGCTGAATGAGTAAGCCATTCATAACTGTAAGGTCAATTTCATAAAACCGCTAGACACATGCACAGACACATGAGAGAGTTTGCTTGTATTATCCACATCATTATGCACTGACTGCCCGCTTTTGGTGTCGTTATCAACATCAATGGCCTTTAGGCACACTCACATAGCCTACATACGCACACGGAAGGAGATATGATAGGATGCTCATTGAAAACATGGTCTAAATAGATGAGAGGAAAACGGTGTTTCTCTTCTTTGGAGGCTGGCTGTGTGCTGCTCACATGTAATCGTGCATTGATCATGCAACAAGTGTTATTGTCTGTCTGTCTATGTGTGAGACCCTTTATGGTTGAATGGGTGAGCCATTCATAACAGTACATTTTGATTCACCATGGTGAGGGTAATTATGTTAAAAACAAACATTTAGGAAAAGTCAGGGAAGGAGGAAGGTATGGGTTTCACAATGGCAGATTTATTTTAGTATAGTGTCACACAGTGCCTGTGCCTGTGGACTTCTGATTGGTATGACTGGTGTTAATAAACATATTGATTGGCGCTATTATGTACACAGTGCTTTGAACCAATTTGCTTAGAGCAGAATATTTTCAGGTCATAAATTGCCCAAGGTCAGATTCATCAGTCATTTTGTTAATTAAAAACAGCGAACATGACTTTGTTGTTATTGTTGTTGTCAAGGACAGTCTTAGCGACACCCTCTAGACTGTTCAATACTCACACGTCTCTCCTTTAATCTAGGAGATGTCATTTTCCAAAACAGTGAAAAACAAAACGCCTGTCGGTGAGTGGCAGATAATTAGCAAGGCTCCGCTAATGAAGGCCCTCCAAAGGAGGCTAACCGCAGTTTTAACCTATGCCTTTTGAGATATTAATTGACATGCGTCTGGCGTTTTAACAAGTGCAGTTCAAAGGTAATGGCCTGCTGACTGTTTCTCAGGCTGAGGGGGCTAATGAGAAAACACCAGCTGCTGAGGCTGCCAAGGCTCAGCCACTCTGCACCTGGGAGGTCACCCAGTGTGATGGGCTCGAAAGATATCAACATATGTAGGTATATGGAAAATAGATATTTGGATCACAAATGTGACACCAAGGCAGGTGCCAGGACACACACACACACAAACACACACACACACACACACAAAGCCCAAGCAGAGCCTTACAAACATGTACACACAGGCGCGCACACACGCACGCACGCACACACACGCACGCACGCACACACACACACACACACACACACACACACACACACACACACACACACACACACACACACACACAGCTGCAGTCCTTTTATCTCTGCCCTGTGTTAGACCAGGTCACAGTGGCAACATGATTAACTGCTCTTGAAGCGCTTCTCAGTCTTTGTCTCTGGGAATCATATATACCGGTACCTAGAACTGGGATGACACAATAGGGAGCAGGCCATAGATATTGGCAACAACACATTGTCTCTCCTAAACAAGCTGCTAATGACCCAATTAGCCAAAAGCAGGGAGAGGTTAGGATAGGATGGGAAATGACTCATGGCTGTGGGTGACCAGCTGAATGTTGATGAAATCTGGAGATCTTTTGAGCAATATGGTTTTAAGATAGATATCGAGGGACTGAACGTTTGGTCTCATTTGAGGATTCAGTCTCGGAACAGTCTGTTTTTGAGAGTAGCTAGTCTGGAAGTTTGTTTTAAATAAAGATATATTTAAAATCCCAATTCCAATATTTGACTAGTTAAAAAAAATCCTACTACGCTTGTTAGTAGGTCATTGCAGTCCCTCTCAATTTGACAGTGTTTTGATTCTGGTTTGATCTTTCTACCCCGTTGTGAAGCAATTTGCAAAAATATCTCAAGCAAGCTTGGATGGTGGATATATATGTGCAATAATACAATTACACAGAGGCCACAGAGAGCAATACGGGAATGTGAGATGACCTTCAAGAAACGGTGTAGTTGTTTATCTCTGTGTCTCAGTTGGTAGAGCATGGCGCTAACAATTCCTAGGTTGGGGATTCGATTCCCGCTGGGACTATATATACTGAAAAATATATACAATCACTGCATTGTAAGGGGCTTTGGATAAAAGCGTGAGCGAAATGGTTATATTATATTACCTTCCAGTCTTACCACTTTTCGATTCTGTTTAAGCAATATATATTTACATGCATGTTAATTATAAATGTACATGCATGTTTATTATTAATTTACATGCACATTAGTTATTCAGGCATGTGTGTGATGTTATTCTAAAGGAAATGTGTGAAATTAGGAAATGAGGAAATTAATCCGTTTAAACATTTGGCAATCTAAACTTGCTCTGGTAGCTACTTATCTGGAATGAAATTACTTTGCTGGACTGTACATAGAACATAATACAATAAATACAGTTTTATTAATTAAGTGTTATTATCTGTCTATATCAGTAAATTGGAATCAAATGTAAATATTCAGTAGGCCAGCATTGTCGCTTATACTGTACACTAACTCAACCATGAGCATACAGTACAGGAGGAAGATAATTAGGGGTGTATACTTAATAACCATATTATCATGTCATGATATCCTGATTATGTGTTGAGATCCTGGTACATTATTCAAGCCCTCAGCAGGACCATCTTATGTGTGTGTGTGTGTGTGTGTGTGTGTGTGTGTATATGTGTGTGTGTGTGTGTGTGTGTGTGTGCGTGCGTGCGTGCGTGTGTGTGTGTGTGTGCGTGCGTGTGTGTGTGTATGTGTGTGTGTGCGTGCATGCGTGTGTGTGCATGCGTGCCTGTTTGTGTACATCCGCCTGATGCAAGTCACATGAGGGACCTCCTCACAGGAGAGGAAGAGTAAGGAGCCCTAATGAATAGGGAGGGAGGGACGGCGTTCAGCAGTCGATACAGAAATAGAAATAATGAAGTCACAGTGGGGTTATGGACTGTTCACGTGGACGATGCCTAACCTGAGCCCTTCGCTCCGGTGGGAGGTCTCATGCACAGTAATTGATGGGATGTATTGTCGTAAGTTTTTTCCGACCTGGAATTTTTTGGGGAAATACGTCATGGTGTGACTGAGTGCTGAGTATCTATTTGTGTAATGGAACAACAGCCTGTAGGGGATATCCTCACCTGATGCAGTAACTAAATCTACTCCTCACATCATTATGCGTTGTGTTGTTAGTTAGTCCATCTAATTAACTGTTAATGAACTCTGTTTAAACAACCTCAAGCCACTTGACTGCAGGTGACCTTCGCTGACCTAAATGTGACAGCGGCTGATGAAAACAGCGAACAAGTCGGCAGCCAATTTAATGTTCAGACTTTTATTCCGAAAAATTTAAATACATTTCAGCGTTGTTGAAAGATCAATGACACACTCGCTAGTCAACTAACACAGCTTGTTTTGTGAGCCTGGTAACAACGTAAAGTTGTGTTATAGTGAACTAGGTAGTAGTGGGGATTACTCACCAAATTGCATTGCAATATTTTGGCTTGACTAGCGAGTGTGTCATTGATTTTCAACAACGCTGAAATATATTTACATTTTTCACAATAAAAGTCTGAACATTTTGATTGGTTGGCGACTTGTTCCCGGTTTCACCAGCTGCTGTCACATTTAATCGGGGAATTGTTTTTGTTTTTGTTTACGAATTTCAACTTTGTTTGCAATATGTCTAACTTTGCAATTACAGTATTTGCTGTGCTTCGCTATTTTCTATTGTACTTCCAATTACTGTGGAATTGATCTAACTACCACTGGGAAATAGTACAGTATTTGGACTTGGACTGGATGAGCCCAGTTGAAGACAATTATTTGACTCTTTTTCAGTTGAATCAATATAAATAGTTTTAAGGTGTATTTGCTGTATGCTTCCTTCCCCATACTAATACATTATGGATGGGGAAAAACAAAGAGTGGTACGCACATCTCAACCACACACACACACACACACACACACACACACACACACACACACACACACACACACACACACACACACACACACACACACACACACACACACACACCTCAGACATAATCTACCACGAAAGCAATTACTTGGAAATGCAATAAAAGCTCAGACAAAATCAAGACATTCATTCGTCATCAAAAACTGTTTCACATACTGTTTCATCTCAGCTGGTGCTTCACCTGGGTCGATACATTTTGTGAGAAGAAACCCCCGGCCTAGACTATTACAGTGTGTAGTACACTGCAGTGTGCAACGCAGGATAATACTGTAGGTTTAGTCGGATTATTCTTCAGTACAGAGTAATTGAAAACTGTTTTTTGGTATGAGATGCCGTCGTATTAAATTGCTATGAGTATTGTGAAATAGCTTTATTTCAAAAATGGATATACAATATACCATATTTTAATGAGATGCTTCTATATTATGTAGATTTTCTATAGAAGCTTTGCTTTGCAGCTCACGGTACATTCATAGACATATAGCCTCGATATGCTCTGTCTGATTGTGTTAAAACCCCCAGCGAAATGTTTAAATGCTTGTCTTGCACAGACATGAGTTACTGTAGAGCGCATTTGTAAGTGCTTACATTGCACCTCCTCTAAAACAAAGTCACCAGGCCCCACTTACACAGCTCACAACAGTAAAAGCGCTGACATAAATCAGAATAACAGCCTAAATAGTTACCATGTCAGACTGTCTTCTACATTATCTATGAAGGAACCCATGTGTGTATGCTCTGTCCCTTCCCTTCGCCACCATTTTGTGTGTGTGTGTGTGATTGTGATGTGTGTGTCTGCGTATGTGTGTATGCGTGCAACCACTTCTTATGTACAGTATGTGTCCGTATGCCATTGTGTTTTCTCTGCTACTGGGAGAAGTGAATCGACTGTTGGGCTATTCACAAAGCCTGGAGGCCCGGTGTCAACAATCCATCTTTTGTTGCTCTGTAATACACATCATTATCGACTTAGCTCGTCACCTGCCTTGGATCTGTCATGACGAGCTCTGGTCATCAGTCATCTGAGTTTCGTTTGTTGGTACCTTGCTTTTTCTCTCTCTCTCTCTCTCTCTCTCTCTCTCTCTCTCTCTCTCTCTCTCTCTCTCTCTCTCTCTCTCTCTCTCTGTGTGTGTCTCTCTCTCTCTCTATCTGTGTCTGTGTGTGTGTCTATCTATCTCTTTCTCTCTCTCTCTCTTCTCTCTCTCTCTCTCTCTCTCTCTCTCTCTCTCTCTCTCTCTCCCTCTCTCTCTCTCTCCATGTCTGTGTCCCCAGGCCCCTCCCTGGCGGTGCAGGGTGTTGATGTAGTGGTGGGTATAGGGGGATGGAAATGAAGAAGAATAATGATATCTCACATTTCACAGAGAGGTTTTCATTTTTATCTCCTTGGGAGAAGAAGACAAATGTGATAGCGATTGTTTTTCTACTCGTTGCTTTTTTTCCTCCTCCTGAGTTGTGGGTGGCAACAGTAGACATTCTCCTATATCTCTTTTGAATGTTTTTCATCAAATTTCTCTGTAATAATGGGGAGAAAAAAAGACACGGCGTACATTTTGCTTTGTCATCACTTAGGTGTTTTTCCATACTTTTCAAAAGCGCTGCAATACATCCAATTGTTATGTTAGAATCCAAAGACACACAGATACCTTGACACACATAACCCCCTTTTCAAATCCCTTGCTGGGGATCTGTTCCATTCATTTTCCCTAGACAAGGTTATCTTCAACCATCCTTGCTATGGAGAGATTCCCTTGATATTGCCTCTGTAATTGCTGTCTTGTTTAGTTTAATGAATCCAGTTCCCTCAAGGTTTTTCATGATTTTATATTTATCCTGGGCAAACTGCATCTGACCCTGTGTCTGTGTCGTCACCCCCCCCCCCCCCCCCCCCCCTCTCACATGTGTGTCTCCAGAGGTTCTTGGGGAACGTGAATGCTGACGGCGTCGTCCACCACAAGCTCTCCCACTCTATCAGAAGCCGCTTCCTGCGCTTCGTCCCCCTGGACTGGAACCCCAGCGGGTGGGTGGGACTCAGAGTGGAGCTGTACGGCTGTTCTTACAGTGAGTCAACTCAGGCAGGCTACCATCCATTATAACACCCATGCATTTCCGTCTGGCTGATATCTTTATTAGCATATTGCAGTGCAAATATGTGTGTGGTCAGTTGGTTCAGTTGGTAGAGCATGGCGCTAACAACCCTCAGGTCTATTTCTATTTGGGACCCTATACACGTATACTGAAAAATGTATCCACTCACTGCAATCCCTAAGTTGCTTTGGATAAAAGCATCAACTAAATGGCATATATTATTATTTAATAGCTTTAGCAAGAGTATGTTTAGACACGTCCAGATTCTAAGATGTTGTACTATTGGGGCATGTTCAGGCATGTACATTTAGCTAAAATGTTAATGTCTCTCTTACCCATTTGGACTGCAATGGAAGAAGCTCTAGAGTGTATCCTTCACTCATCCTTCCTACTCATCGTTCCTTCTAAAATATGGTTGGACAGGGTGACGCCTGACTGCTGATGTTGTGGTGCTGAATAATTGACTTGTGTGTGATGGCATAATGACGACTTGAAATGGAACTTGGCCTTGGAGGCTACATGTCCTATTTCCCCCCTTTCCTTAGCAATCCGATGCGATGTCTCTGACTTGTGTACCAGGTACAGCCTTATAGGTGACAGATGGCAGAAACCCTAGCTAGTTTAAACTGTATCACATCAGCATAGAGAAGAATACCGTATACTAACAGTATACAAATAATCTATTATATGTTGGCGAAGGCAATACTATAGGAGGACAACTGTAGAAACAGCGATAGAGGGAGGCGGTCGATATCGATACTAAAGAAGGCAGTCCTTTTATCACTCATGATTAAAGCAAGCGCTGACCAAACACAATCCCTGTAGCTGATAGAGAGAGGCAGTGACAGGCCTGCCAGTCCAGAACCCAGGAGACTGAGCCCCTGCCAGGGTAACGCTAAATAAAGGGGAGACGCTGCATGTGAGACGCCACCCACGCGCATCCTGAAGCAGCACTAACTGGATCAGCCAGTGAATTATTGCTCTGTGAAAGACAGTTATAATTATCCCTGAGTGAGCATTTTCATAATGCCCAACGGTTCCACAGCATGATCCCTGTATTAATGTTGGATGAATGACGATCTCTGAATGCTCCATCTGCACCTCATTGCAGAGCAACCACAAATGTATGAATTAAAAAAGGAACCATAGGATACAGTACCAGTACCAATATACAGTAGTAATAACAACAATAATAATAATAATAATAATAATAATAACAACAATAATAATAATAACAACAATAATAATTATAATTATAATTATAATATTATAATAATAATAATAATAATAATAATAATAATAATAATAATAATAATAATAATGTATACTTTATTGATCCCTGAGGGGAAATTGGCTTTTTGCAACACCCCCCCCCCCCCCCCCGCCTCCAAGACAGTACACACATAGCACAGCACATTCTTAGGAAGAATCAATCTCTGGGCTCTATTGCACAGGGTCAGCCCCCAACAGGCGCTCCTGGAGCAGTTAGGGGTTAAGTGCCTTGTCACTTGCCTTAACACAATGGCAGTGTTTGTAAGGATACCTTAGATATGATGCCAGCAGCCCTCCAGTCACCAGCTCACATGCGGCTCCCTCCTGAGGTGGGGATCGAACCAGTGACCTTTTGATTGCTGGCCGGCCTCTCTAACCTGCCTTACTTATCAAAAGTCAACCCATTACTAAGTCTGTCAGATAATGTTAATCAATATATTTTTCATGGGAGTGCCATACATCTATAATGGATGAATGTGATTGATTGATTAATTGATTGATTGCTTGATTGCTTGATTGCTTGATTAAGTGAGATATCATATGCTCATATTCTATCACATGGCACAGTGTAAGATTTGACAAACTATTAACTACCTCAAATTATATATATATATATATTATATATATTATATATATATATTATATATATATATATATATATATATTATATATACCGTATTTTCCGGACTATAAGTCGCACCCGAGTATAAGTCGCAGCAGACCAAAAATGGGTCATGAAGAGGAAAAAACCACATATAAGTCGCACTGGACTATAAGTCGCATGGTTCAAGGGAACGGGCTTGGCGGAATCAGCGGGGAAAGAAGACCCTGTTGAGCTTGACTCTAGTCTGGCACTGTGAAGAGACATGAGAGGATTTGTAAGCCCAGGAAGGACATAATTCACGTTGAAACTTCTTCTGAAAGGTTAAGGAATACTTGTATTATCGAGTGTAAAGTCCGCTAGCTAGCGCGGGGCTAACAACATGGCGTCGCGGAGGAAAAATGAAACTTTGAACAGCCTCTAAAAGGTAATAAATGACTTTAACATCGTGTGTAACGTTCATAATAGCGTGTATAACGTTGATAATATAGTGCTTAATGTCCACATTGTCGAGTGTAACGACTATTTATCGTGTATGAGGCCATGGGAAAAGATAGCTTGGTGAAAAACGGAAGTAGGTAGGATGCTACAAACAATGTAACATTGAACAGCCTCTAAAAGGTAATAAATGACTTTAATGTCGTGTATAAACGTTCATAATATCGTGTATAAGGTCCATAATATAGTGCTTAATGTCCACATTGTCGTGTTTAATGTCCACATTGTCGAGTATAATGGCTATTCTATCGCGTATGAAGCGCTACCGGAAGTAGCAAAATGCTACTCGCGGGTGCAACATTGCAACGTTAAATAGCCTCTGGAAGGTATAAATGACTTTAATATCGTTTCTAACGTCCATAACATTGTGTATAAGGTCCATAACATCATGTTTAATGTCCACATTGTCGTGTTTAATGTCCACATTGTCGAGTATAATGGCTATTCTATCGCGTATGAAGCGCTACCGAAAGTAGCAAAATGCTACTCGCGGGTGCAACATTGCAACGTTAAATAGCCTCTGGAAGGTATAAATGACTTTAATATCGTTTCTAACGTCCATAACATTGTGTATAAGGTCCATAACATCATGTTTAATGTCCACATTGTCGTGTTTAATGTCCACATTGTCAAGTATAATGGCTATTCTATCGTGTATGAGGCGCTAGCGGAAGTTACTCCTTGGTTCATGTCAGTCAGAGATTACCGTATGTCAGTTCATGTCAGTCAGAGATTATGAATTATTGATATATAAGTCGCACCTGACTATAAGTCGCAGGACCAGCCAAAGTATGAAAAAAACCGCGACTTATAGTCCGGAAAATACGGTATATATATATATAATTACATCAACCTGGAGATTGAAGGTGACGCCCATGTTGCTTTAAATCATGCCAACAATGGTAGGGAGGGATAGAAACTTGAATATGAATCAGTTGAGGGGAGATAGGGAGGAATGAAGAGAGAGAGAAAGAGAGAGAGAGAGAGAGAGAGAGAGAGACAGGGGAAGGGAGACAAGAGAGGGGGAGGGAGAGAGAGAGGGAAGAAGATATAGCAAAGACACAATTGCTATGCAATGTTCATGCTATGAAAGTACTGCCTATCCATAGATTCATGTATCTATGCATGAGCCTCCTAAGGTAAAGTAGAAAAAGCCCCCAATGCTAGACTCACAACTTGCCCTTAACCATGTTCTCGAAGATATACAGGAATTAATTTATTTATGACTGAGAGGAGAGCATACTATAATTTCTAAGGAAAATAACCAGGTGTATGTCAAAGATTGTCGGGCGATTCTCCCTCTCCAGTACGGCATGGAAGTGGCTTTGGGCATGATACATTAAAATATTACAATACCAATAACATTAGCATACTCTTATCAGGTATAAAAACCTAGAGAGATCACTCTGCATAAACTCTCTGTCAATGACATCCTATGCTGAAACTATTTAATTTCTGTGTTGATTGTGTAACAGAGTCTGACGTGGCGGACTTTGACGGCAGAAGCTCGCTCCTCTACCGGTTCAATCAGAAGTCCATGAGCACGGTGAAGGACGTGATCTCACTGCGCTTCAAGAGTCGTCAGGCTGAGGGGGTGCTGCTCCACGGGGAGGGTCAGAGGGGAGACTACATCACTCTGGAGCTGCACCGGGGCAGGCTGGCCCTCTACCTCAACCTGGGTGAGACACAGAGGAGAGAGGGCAAAGGATCATGGGTAACCGGTCGCAGGGGGCTCTGGGAATGGAGGGTGGAGGATGTCTTGGAAGATTTTAAATAGAGTCTGGGGAGTTTGTGTGCACGTGTGTGTGTGTGTGTGGGTGTGTGTGTGTGGGTGTGTGTGTGTGTACGTGTGTGTGTGTGTGTGTGTGTGCGAGTGTGTGCGTGTTTGTGTGTTTGTGTGTTTGTGTGTTTGTGTGTTTGTGTGTGCCCTTGCCCTTTCAATTACCACTGCACCTGAGCACCATTCACTAGCTGGCCTCCGACGTTTAAGAGTTCATGTTGTCTGCAGCTGAGTTAGAACACCATTATCAAGTGTTGTGTTGTATACAACATGTCCTGTGAGAGCACTTCTTCTGAGAGCACATCCTTCACAATTAACATTAACAACACGTTATGATCAATATTGATAAGCATATCGATCCCTGGTTAATAACTTACCATCTCTATCACCCCCTCCCCTTTCTCTCTCTCTCTCTCTCTCTCTCTCTCTCTCTTCTCTCTTTCTCTCTCTCTCTCTCTCTTTCTCTCTCTCTCTCTCTCTCTCTCTCTCTCTCTCTCTCTCTCTCTCTCTCTCTCTCTCTCTCAGATGACACCAGGCTGCGGTTCAGCAGTGGTCGTGTTGCGGTCACTCTGGGCAGTCTTCTGGATGACCAGCACTGGCACTCTGTCCTCATCGAGCGCTTCAACAAGCAGGTCAACCTGACCGTGGACACCCACACACAGCACTTCCGCACCAAGGGGGAAGGAGACTCACTGGAGGTCGACTATGAGGTGCGGACATCCAAACACCTCCTGTGTGACTGTCATAGATAGTACTGTATTTACCTGAGTACCACCTGTCCTTCAGTTAGGTCTACCTCTGTAAAGTAGGTGTACCTGTCTAAAGTATTGAAGCAGAGTTGGACTTTTTCTATTAATACTTAAAGATATTGTATCATTTTGACTGTGTGTACACATGTATTTTTGTCTCCAAACACCCCCCTCTCTCTCTCTCTCTCTCTCTCTCTCTCTCTCTCTCTCTCTCTCTCTCTCTCTCTCTCTCTCTCTCTCTCTCTCTCTCTCTCTCTCCTCATCCCAGCTGAGCTTTGGAGGCATCCCTCTGCCTGGTAAACCTGGTACATTCCTCAGGAAGAACTTCCATGGCTGCATTGAGAACCTCTACTACAACGGAATCAACATCATCGACCTGGCCAAGCGACGCAAGCCTCAGATATACAGTGTGGTAAGGGCTTTCAAACTCACGTTTAATCAATGCACTGTGAAAACAGATATACAATGTGCTAAGACAGCTATTTTTATCCATACATAATTATTGTGCTATTATCAAAATACTATGGGAACAAGAAAGTTAACAACCAACCTGGCCTCCTTCCTTGGGTTCCCAGACAGACGATTTTAATTGCACTGTTGAAGTGAGATTTCACATTTTGCTGCAATGTGATCCTATCACGTTTAATCACATTTGTATTTGAATTAGTCACATAGCTTAGCTCTCAGACAGCTTTTCCTATAGCTTTCTCTCCGTGGTCCCTAAACTGTAAGAGATCCAGGACAGCCACTGCTGTCTACTCTGCACCAACTGCACTGCAGTTGTAAGAAATTGAGTGAGAAAACCAATCTATTTTCTCTTCATCATTAAGCTCTATCAGATCCTCACTACTATGTCATTAAGTAGAAAATCTATGAATAGATTTAGGCTCCAGGCAGTGTGAGCCTATCATTTGGATCCCACTCCCTCCCCACATCCACTCAAAGAGGACAGACAGGGGGCCAAAGAGCCACATTCCATCACAGGCACCTTTTCTCCCCTCTCAGAACTCTGATTGCTATGTTAAAGGGGCCTTTACTTACATTACAAGTGAGAGAGAGTGACCAATTTTTGCCTCACTGTGACTGTGATGTTCCATGATGGAATCGGTAATGGATTTTCAATGTCGAAATTATGGAATACTACCACAGGTGCTTGTGAGGGTTCCCATTCAGAGTCAAAGAGATGTGATTGCGCCCATTTGCCTCTCAGGGATAGGGGACTGATGGGCTGCTGCCCTCAATTGACATGACTGAACTTCGGGGGCGTGTCCTCTAGCATGACCTCTGAACTACAGAGAATTACAGTGGGATTTATTTTACTTTTTTTTTTTTTACCTATCCGATGACCTACTACTACTATGACCTACTTAGCGATTTTATTTGAATTCAGATGAAAGTCCTGCAGTTTGGTCCTCTTCTAACACATTATGGGGATTTCAGATCATCAGTCAGCATTATCAAGCATTGGAAGATGATGTTTTGGTTGTAACTGGTTTTGGGCACAACAATAATTACATCGGAATGAACTAGAACTGTAAATTAACATTGAATGAAGCAGATTAACTTTATTTGTAACATCATTCACAACGTTCACTTACAGTTCTATTTCATTCCAATGTAATTATTGTAGTGCTCATGTGCTCGGCCAGGGCCATGTCATCTGTAATACAAATCTAATCAAATTGTGTTCATCACATGTATTGCACACAGTTGATACTGATGACAACTGACACAGTGAAATGTTTTGAGATCTTGCTCCACGCTCGACAACAGCAGCCTGCAACAATCAACAATTCAATAATAACTAAGAAAAAGTGGCAAAAGGTGACAATAAAGTGACAATAGTGTGAGTATTATTTGATCAACGTAAGGAGATGATTGAATAGAGAACAATTGTGTAATTACTTGTATGTGAATAATAATAATAATAATAATAATAATAATGTGGACAATCAAATTAGTGAAAGAGCGTGTTACGCGCTACTCCCCCACCCGTGGCCCGAGGCCAGCCCCTGCCAATGCATCAAAGGTGCATATTTGAAGTTACTCCGTCGGTTAGTGCTGAGGTACAAGGCTTCAAGTGTTATGCATTAACAGTGTTGATGATGGTATGTGTAAATGACTGCCACTGTGGCGTTCCTTGGTCTCCAGGGCAACGTGACCTTCTCCTGCTCGGAGCCCCAGCTGGTGGCCACCACCTTCCTGAGCTCCAGCAGCAGCTTCCTGTCGCTCCCGGCGATGCCGTCCGTCATGGGGGGCCTGGCAGTACGCTTCCAGTTCCGCACTTGGAACGCAGACGGCCTCCTGCTCTCTACCCGGCTGACCCAGGAGCCCCAGAGACTAGAGCTGCAGATCAGCAACAGTAGGCTGCGCCTGACCCACCACACGTCAGCCCAGCAGAAGTCAGAGGTGTCCACCGGTGAGGACCAGGGGCACACAGCCTCCAGCTAAACCACCCAGCGGCTCTGTAGGCTTGGATGAACATGGCATGCATGGGGGATTAAATAAGGGTTTTTATTCTAGCTAATCAGATAACCCATTTGTATGTAATACAGCGAAGAACACATGACTCGCTTTGACTCTGAGGCTCACCAGATGTCAGCCCAGCAGCAATCAGAGGGCTCCTCTAGTGAGGCTCCAGGGCACACGGTCCACTCCTGACCCGACTGTAACCTCACAGCAGTACGGGCTGCACAGTCCATCTGCAGTACAGTACAGGGACTCTCTGGTCTGCCCTTATCTGTGCCGAAGCCTATAAATGGCTCTTTATTCTAGCATGGCAGACAGACAGTGAAGAACTAATCCATCACCCTATCCAGCTAGGGAGAGAGACTACTACACTGTCTGTGTTTGGTTTTTGCACATCATTTCATCGACATCATTTTTATTACTTTTGCCCTCAATAAACTCAAAGCACGCTTAATCTCCTCAGAGGGGTGCGTGAAGAAAAATGTCATCTTCTAACTATGTGGTGTTTTGAATGTTTTGTAAGGGTTCTAACTTCAGGATTGCCATTTGAAAAATGTGGCATCATGTTGAACATATAATCATGTTGGAGTTGGAGAAGGCATACTCTGAAGCAGATGGCAGGCACAAAGGAAAATAGTAGACACAGAAAAATGCCACAGCTTGAAAAGCCCCCTTCACTTTTAAAGGCCAACCTAAATCTAATCAAAATTCATATTCCTCAACTGCTGTTGCTTCGGTTTGAAGCTTGAACTCAATGCCATGTAGGGTGTTTTATCTAATAATAACAAGTACAGTAGGACAAACACAGCATGATATTTAACCACTTCTCCAGCAGTGCTCTGCGTGCATGCTGATCTACCACATACATAGTTGAGAGAAATTATGTGAATCCCTACACAGTTTTCACATTTGTTATGATAGGGTCGGAAATTGAAATGCGTTTCTAATAGTAATATAGTTACACATGAGTAATGTTTCATTACTCTCCAGCCACTCACATTGGAGGAATGGCATGGAGTTGTAGGCACTATTCACTTTTTAATGACTGACAAGAACTTTCCAGAGAGATTATTATGTTCATGAATTAATTAAATACTCACTAAATAAACAGTTAGCGGGGTAATTTTAGTGCTTTGTCCTCATTTTGGTTTTGTCATTGACAAGGGTTCGCATACTTATTCACGCAGGACATTTTGGGTACATTTGTACATTCATAAAATGTTTTGTACAATCCTCCTTTTTTTGTACATTCATTTATTTCTGTACATTCTTTTTAATTTGTGTTTGCTTTGAATGTGTGGAGTAGAGCAAATCTAAATGTAATAAATCTGAATGTGAACATTTCTACTCAACCCATTTTAATGCATTTTGTTTTAACCTTTATTTATCCAGACGAGTCAGTTAGGAGCACATTGTTATTTACAATGCTCTGTAAATGGCCAGTGACGACTGAGAAAGGATAAATAATAATGTACTGTATGTATTATGTCAAACTGATTAACACACAGTGTTAGTACATGGTGTCAATTGATTGGTTACATAATGATTAATGAACAGCCAAACAATTAAAGTCACCAATTTGGAATCCCATGCAATATATATATATATATAATTGATAAGTGTTTTGTTGAACATTTCAATAATTGAAAATGTGTGTGTCCACAGGTCATAGAGTGAATGATGGACTGTGGCACTCTGTGAGTCTTAGCACACGAGGTCTGCAGGTCACCATGACTCTGGACAGCGAGCCCTCCTCAACCATCGAGCTGGGAGACCACCTGGAGGCAGGAGACTACCTCTACTTCGGAGGTGAGAGGACAGACACAGTCTGTCTCAAAACATCAACTTTCACACTGCCTAGTATGAACCAATGTATTGGCCATCTATACTACTCTAAATAGTGTGCAAGTCTAAATATTGGGACAGAGGCCTTACAATCTAAAGACAGATACAATCAATCCTGTATGACGAATTTAGATTACATTACTACCATTTAGAAGACGTTTTTTTTCCCAAAGCGACTTACAATTTGAGATTACAGGGCCAGTCTCCCTGGAGTAACTTAGGGCTTAAGTGTCTTACTCAAGGGCACACTAATGGTGGTGTTCCCAGGTGGGATTTGAATTCATGTCCTTCTGATCACTAGCCCAACACACTATCTACTAGACCACCACTAGCCCACATCAGTGTTAAACACTAACTGTACCTGTCTCCCAGGTTGTCCGTCTCCGGATGTTTCCCACTGTAAGAACCCCACAAAAGCATTCCAGGGGTGCATGCGCCTCTTCTCCATCAACGGCCAGGCAATGAACTTCAACCAAGTGCAGGAAGGACATGTGGGGAATTACAATGAGCTTCAGTTTGACACCTGTGGTATCCACGACAGGTAAGGTATCCAAACACTTGATGTTACATTATTATCACAAAGTCACGATCAGTAAAGCCCAATGCACACGGCGTGCGATTTTTGTCGCGCGGCAACATTCGATTCTCCATTCAGACCACCGAAGTGAGTGGGTGTGAATGGAGAATCGAATGTTGTCCTGCGACAATATCGCACGCCGTGTGCATTGACGTGCGATGCGATATTGTCGCAGGACAACATTCGATTCTCCATTCACACCCACTCACTTCGGTGGTGTGAATGGAGAATCGAATGTTGCCGTGCGACAAAATCGCACGCCGTGTGCATTGGGCTTTTAGATGTATAGATGGCAAAACAAAGGCTAAAAATGAATGGTTAAATTCAGAAATAGGAGGCCAGTCGCACGACAATGCTTGAAAAGTCGCTGACAAGCTGGCCAAGAGATAGGCTTACTGACAGGATCATCCAATTAAATATCAGTGGAGCCGAGTAACGCCATCCTTGGCTGAGGGCCCTGCGAGCAAGCAGCTTCCTGAATCATGCCATCCTTCATTACCCTGCTGGCCTGTTGTTAGAGCGATGAGTGGGATTAGCAGGCCTCTCTCTATGAGCTGAATGAAATGCCATTGTGGAAGGTGCCTGTAACATTTGCATAGGAGACAAACAGGAGAGCTGGCATTTTCCCTCGTATTCACCCTGAGGGGGAAATCCTCTCTGATGTCAGAACTGCTGCTTGCTGATTCTTCCATTTGGAAAGCAACAAGTGCTGACAGACTCAGGTGCTGTTAGACTAGATCGTATCTGAGACTACGCAGATGACTGAGCAGACACGGCTTTCACGTAGCGAGGAAATAGATGAGAGAGATGTTTAAAAAGACGGAATGAGATGTTATGGTTTTGTGAGAACAGAATAGATGGCAGCGAGAGAGAGAGATAGAGAGATAGAAATAATAGTGTTATGTGATTCATACTGTAGTAATGTCTTGTTGCGGAAAGAGATTTCAGGCTTGTGTGAAAGCGGGCTGTGTAGTAAGGGCAAGGTTTAAGTTCAGCTTTGTTTAATGTTCTAGCATATTTTGCGTGGTGTGTATCTCACCCTCTGTTGCAGTGTTTTTGTGTAATGACCATAGCTATGCAGCATAAAAGGATGGAAGATTAACCTTTATGAGTGTTAATCTCCTTCTCTCTGTGTCCAATCAAACTTGATGACTCAATTTATTGCAAGTGTGCACTTCTGTGCAGTGGCTACTGTAATTTCATGACCTGTGAGGGCACCCGTGAACACAACAATAGAAATAGCTTGACGGTAATTAAAGCACGGCCTGCAACCTTATCCGCGCCGTGGTCGGCACGCTTCTTGGCAATTAATGGGAGAGAGACGAAAGTGTATGAAATTATAGATGCGCGGTTGAAAGGCCGGCAATTATGCGAAACTCAAGGAGGCTTGAGGAAAGGACTATTAATCAGGAAAGCAGCGGTCAGGAATTTCCGTGAAAGACTGGTGTTGAAATCCCACAAACACATGCTCCGATTTGTAGACTTGACGATGTTCTTATTTTTAGACGCAACATGTCTAGTCTGACATGTGTGTTTGTTTTTCACTTGCCCTGCAATCTTGAATTTGGGATTTAGTGAGCAGCCTTCGTAAATCATAAATAAACAACTGAGAGGAAAATGCAAAAACGGTGTTGTCTCTCCTCTCAACGGCTAGGGTGCCAGACTGGGTCTGGATAATGGCAAGGAAATAAAAAATATATTTGTGAACAGGGAGGCTACTTAACTGATAATGAAACGATAAGTGTAGTACACACAAAGACTTTAACCCACCATAAATGGCTTGGCAGATAGGAGAGATATGTCTTAAGGGCTCTGGAGGACTTTAATTGTGTCATTAAATCGTCCTGTATCCGTCTTTGATTTGTCACAAACACATTTGTAATTGTTTGTGTTTATTGCCTGATAAAAGTTATCGAGAAAAAAAGAAGAAAATAGAAGAAAATAGAAAGTAGAAACAAAATAATATTGAACACTATCATTCAATGTGTCAGTGTTAAAAAACATTGTTTTTCTAGAGTATCTAATCACTTGTACTGTACACTGTCATTTAGTCTTTGTCACAGAGTTGTTGTCACATAGTTTATCAAAGAGAGATTGATAGTTCTTCGCTACCATGATTTATCTTGTATCTAGTTTAAATTCTCTACATTCTCTACAGTAATTTGGTAATGTGGAAAATGTGTCAACATTAAGAAACACTGTATTGCTAGAGTATCTGATCTCCTTTCCAGACCAAAAACTTTCTTCTACGTTGGCATTGCTGTCCCTGCGGCTTTGGAATACCAACAAGTCTTTCTCTGGTCTCTGGTCTCTGGTCTCTGGTCTCATGTATATTTTTGTCTCCAAACACCCTCTCTCTCTCTCTCTCTCTCTCTCTCTCTCTCTCTCTCTCTCTCTCTCTCTCTCTCTCTCTCTCTCTCTCTCTCTCTCTCTCTCTCTCTCTCTCTCTCTCTCTCTCTCCTTCCCCCTCCCTCTCCTCAGATGTCTCCCCAACTTCTGTGAACATGGAGGGCAGTGTTCCCAGTCCTGGAGCTCCTTCTACTGTGACTGCTCTGGAACAGGATACACCGGAGCCACCTGCCACAACTGTGAGTCCGGCACCGCCCTCCTACACTACAGCAACTGACTGATCTCTACAGTATCGCTGTTCTGTTTGATAGTGTAAAGATGTCTGACTTGTTCATGTGTGTGAGCTGCCCTTCCTACTAATACTATAGTACTTTACACCTTTCTCCTATCTGTACTTTATTGTCAAGAGGCTTCCTATATTTGTATGTAGACACTCACCGAATACTTTATTAGGACCACTATATTAATACTAGGTAGGGCCTCCCTTTGCTCTCAAGAGACTCAGTTCTTCGTCACGCTGATTCCACAAGATGTTGGAAACATTTCTTTGAGATTCTGGTCCATGGTATTAACGGGTCCAAAGTGTGCCAAGAAAACCTTCGCATTACTCCACCTCCACCAGCTTGGACTGTTGACAGGTGTACAGGTGTTCCTAATAAAGTGTTCAGTGACTCTACATCTAAAAGTGCAATTTAAAGGGTTCACTCACAGGACACTCACGCCAGTTTAATCATGTATTGCATGAAAATGGTAATACATTTAAGCTTGGTGTAATTGGATGGCTCCACTCTGTAAAGCTCTGCCTGGAGTTAAACGACAACAACACACACACACACACACACACACACACACACACACACACACACACACACACACCATATGGCAGGGAGCCTAGTACTTGTCAAACCCAGGTAGGCTACATCCAGAGTGATTGGAGGCTGGGGGTGATGGATGGGAAGACCACACAAAATGTACTCTCTACAAACATGTCCCAACTGTTGAATGCTACAGAATGGGGGAGTGTTAACTTGTTGTTTTTAAGCCTCTGTCCCTTGGACATTGGATTAGATTAGATACAATTGTATTGTCAACGATTACACATTGAGTACAAGTACTAGACAACGAAATGCAGTTTAGCATCTAACCAGAAGTGCAAATAGTGATATAAACATAACATAAAACATGATATAAGAAAAACATGATAGGGATATGTACAGTGTGGCAAGTATAGTACAGTTATGAGCTATGTACAGTTAAAGTAGCAATGTACAGTATGGTATGTACAGATAGTGTTTGTTACTTGTGAATACTTGTGAATCACCTGTCACGTCACCTGACAGACAGCCGCGCGGCTTGATTTAGCGTGCCGTCCCTGAACTAACGCTATGTTTCATTTAACAAAAACACATGCCAGTCGGTCATCCAGACTGTGTAACCTTTTGGTATTCTCCTCTGGTGTTTCTCCATCTTACCTACCTGCCAATGTGGTCAATCTTTTAGCAACACACATCGAGATGAAGCTCAGTCTGACATGCAAGTTTCTACTCTCATGTGGCCTCTCTTGACACACACCGGCTCCTCTTTGATATTCACCACGGAGCTCTGTTACCATCCTTGTGTGTGAGACCTCCCTGGTCCAGAATGCTGATTTCTTGCTTATACGCCAGTGGATGCAGTTGTCCTTGCATGTCAGGGAGAACATGACAGAAAAGTGCAGCACCTGAATGAAAATGGGGCATCTCATAACTTTTCCAAAACACTATGCTACATGCATAATGAAAGTAGGCAACCCTTTGTGTTTCATAAAGAAGGCAAATGGAAGGTCAGGGGAATAAAAGCTTTGATATGTGTATATTGTTATTCATGTACATTGTCACATATTATATTTCTAGATATTGTCTGGCATAAAATATCTGCTGGGGTTGTTTTGTTGCTTTTTTTTTTTTAATGGGAAGACACAAGGTAATGTCAGGGGGATGTCGGCACTACCATGGCCAGTGTGCTCGCTTGCTTTGTGACTTTTGTTTTGAAGGTCGGAGTCTTTGTGTATCAGTATCAGCCACTTACTAGCCAATAGGGTAGTGAATCACCCCCTATGGATTACTTATTGTTTACTTGAGTTGTCTGTGTCCCATGTCCCAATGTCCCAATATAAACTATGTTGTTGCTTTACCCCCCCAGCTGTCTATGAGGCATCCTGTGAGGCCTACAGGCTGATGGGCAGCTCCTCAGGCTACTTCTCCATTGATCCAGATGGGAGTGGTCCTCTGGGGCCCGCACAGGTCTACTGCAACATGACAGGTGAGCTAGCGAGTCAGGACGGGGGCCGTAGCCGTCACCCCAGCTTCAACTCTCTCCCAGTCTCCACTAGGCCCTGTGGGATCATGCCCAGAGGAGAGGAGAGAGTAACAGTAAATGATCCATCTGGTCCAGTCACTTACAGATCACATTGCATCGACCCGGCCAGCATAACTGACAGCTGACAGTTCGCTATCAAGCAGAAAATCGTTAGGTCACTCGATATGGGCCCTTAGTTGGGTTACACTGAAGTTTCCTGAAGTTGATTTGTGATGAATGTCCTCCTGTTTAAGGAAAGATATGCATAATTTTCCCTGAACAGGGTGATACATTTCACCGTCCCAAAGGTGACTAAATGCACCTAGAAAAAGAATAGCTCAGCAGTGAGTAATGAGTCGGTGTCGTGCCTCCGGGGCTTGGACTTTGAATAGAGTTAGGGAATGAGAGCTTCAACGCTGGCACCCAAGACAGTATCCATCACTTGGGCTGTCAGGAGCTTTACTGCTCTGACCTTTCCTGAGGTTAATGCAACATTTAAGTCATTACTGAGGTGGTGGTGGCTGCAGAGCTGCTGGTTGGCCTGGCTTTTGATAGTCTGGCTCAGGACTGTATTGAGTTTTCCTCTTCTTGATCACACACACACACACACACACACACACACACACACACACACATCCTAATCATTTTGCAGGGGAGTTGCCTCAGGTTGACCTCAATTAACAAATCCATTAGAGATGTAAATAACTCTTAGCTTGACAACCAAGGATGTGAATAATCACAAAGTGGAATAGGATTTTCTCTTAGGCAAGGTAAACACAAAACCCTCATAATACATACTAAACGGGGGATAGGAATGAATTGGAGTCCTCACCTCAATTAATCAAGCCAATGGTAGTGTTAACCCTTTACAGCAGAGCACACAGAATTTCAATAGGCTGTTATCAGTAGTGGATTACCTTTATGTACATACATCAAATCCCTGTATTCATACGTATTAATTAATCATTGGATTGGACAACTTTGAAGGCAGGATTGCTTTATTCAAGGTCTTCTTAATCAGAAGGTGAAACATGGCACTACTTGCATGCTCATATAATTAAAATTATATATATATTTATAACAATAGAATTATTTAGAAACATCATGTATGAGATGTCTTACAGTTGGACATGTGTTTTACAGCTGAGAAGGTGTGGACCGTGGTCAGCCACAACAGCACAGCTCCAGTGAGAGTCCACGGCTCCACGCTACAGAAGCCCTACATGATGAGGTTCAACTACAGCGCCTCACCTGAACAACTACGAGCCCTTGTGGCCGGGTCGGAGCAGTGTCAGCAGGACGTGGTGTACGGCTGCAGGAAGTCCCGCCTCTTCAACACAAGAGGTAAGACGGTACACACATGTAACATGATTTGCGACATCAGACCTCAGAAATTCTCCCTGAACCGTTGTGTTATTTCACTTGTTAGCATTTTTCCTTTCGAGAGAGAGAGCGCCTGACTCTGACCTTCAGCGTGATTGAGTATATACAGATATCATCTGCCATTCCTCTCATTATTTCTGCAATAACTTGAAAGGCTTCCTCCGAGCATGTCTCAGAGCATTCGTCTTCAATTGCTTTGGGAGCAAAATGCAGTCCCAGACATCTCACGTTTGCTCCTAAATCATGAAACATTCATGAAGTCCTGCGTCCTCGCCGTTCCCATGGTGTCATGATGCACACAAACAAACAAACAAGTTCATTATCACACCAGATCAAAGAGACACAGAAAACAGGACGTTATATGGCGGCATCAACATGATGAGATAGAGCATAAATTGGGTAGATATTTATAGCCATGCTTGAACCCAGATATGCAGTAATCTATCGAAAAAAAAGGGTTGTTGGCTCTCAACCGCCCTACCGATATAGCTAAACTAAGAATCTATTCGCTCTTTATGCAATTTGAACTTGGTTGGTGTATTCAAAAGTACTTTACATATAAACACATCACTGTTGTTTACAGTGCTTGACATGATATGCGATGACATATAGTGGGTTATTCAGACAATGAATTATGTATTATATTTGTCCTAAAAGATGAATGAATCAAATTGAATACACATGCTCTGCTTTTTGTTGACGTTTGATTACCCAACAAACACATGAGAATGACTTGAGGCCATGGAATCATTTAAATGTAAACATCAACACAATAACAGAGCTGTTGGGTTGTGTTTATAGCTGTTTAACCTTCCAATGTGCAAACACTGAAATAAACAGCTGTTTAATTGGTTCGATAATTGCTGTTAGTTAGTACAATTATTCAGTCAAATAATTTGTAGGTTAATGATACACAGTTGTGTTTGCTTGGGCTAAGGCAAGACTACAGCTTGTAGTATGACAAGAAACAAGCAACTAACATCTGCAACATCAACAACAGCCATTTATGTTTGATTTGATTCTTGATTTGATTTTACAGCAAATACTTGCTGTATTTACAATGCAGTTTGGTTATCTACTGTATGAACAAGTAGTCACACCAATAAGATCATTTTTGGCAAGGGTGAGACCCGTTCTGACAGCGCTTGTGACAGCGCATGTGACTCCTGTTACTGGCATTTCTTTAAACACCTCTGTTTACATGTGAGGTGTTTGAGACGGTGTTAAAAATGTCTGTGAATAGTTGACGGTGTTAAAGCCTAATCTTAGATAGAGATAGTCATTTGATTGGACAAGAGGCATTCCATGAGTGCTGATATACAGTATAAAAGCACTGGGACTTTTAACTGTATGTATCACTCCGCCGCAATAGTTGTCTCTGCACTCTGGAGAGTTGCTGAAACAATGGTTAAACAGTTGTCGCGTGATTCTCTTTTTTGCCTAGTTGTACAGTAGGTAACCATGGTAATTGCATGGATGTGTTTGTGCTCTGTCTCAGACGGTACCCCGTTGTCATGGTGGGTGGACCAGGGTGGAGAGAGACGGACCTACTGGGGAGGCTTCCTGCCTGGGGTTCAGCAGTGCTCCTGCAGCCTGGAGGAGAACTGCATGGACATGAACTACTTCTGCAACTGTGACGCCGACACAGACTCATGGTAACAAGGCAAATACGGCTCTCTGGCTAGGGAATTACTACGCTTCCGTTTTCATAATGTCTGCTTTTTTTCTGTGTACTTCCTGTATATATTGATCATCATTCATCATCCTCTATTGATTGTCTATCGTTATTGCCCATTTCCTCTCCTGTTTATTTGCAACATTGACCAGTGGTAACTGTTGTTTTTACGTTCCAAATGACTTTCTATCCATATGTAACAAAAAAAGTGGTCTGTATGAGAATTTAACTTTTGGAAATACTGTCAAATGATGGATTGTGTGGATATTTCAATTACGATAAAAGTGATTGAAGCTTTAAATACAGATCTTCTCGTGATATTCTTTATTACATATTTTATCTTTCAATTTTAAATTTCCATTGCATATATTTGTCTTCACCCGAGTGCATGCCCCGGGAATTGCATATTGAGAGATTTCATTTGCATATCTCCGGAGGCATATGTCCACGTTGTGATAGATTGCTCCATTTGGAGTGTTTACTCCAAGGTTCCAGCCGATGCTGAGGAATGGATTCTTTTATCTGTAGTGTCTCTGAAATTGAGAGGTTTCTGTTTTTTTCTGTCTCAGGGCTAATGACACAGGAGTCCTCTCCTACAAAGACCACTTACCAGTGAGCCAGATTGTGATTGGAGACACCAACAGAACGGGCTCGGAGGCTGTCTACAGAATCGGCCCGCTGCGTTGTCATGGTGACAGTAGGTGAAACGCTTCTATTTTGTGAGCGTTTGGCTGCGGATGGATGCCTTCGCTCGTCCTTGTTCTCCCAGGCCAAATGCTGATCAAAGACGGGAGCGTGTGCAAATGCTTCATGCGCTCCTAGACACTAAATGCCCTTATTATCCTCCTTCACTTTTGCTTCTGTCCTTCGCATGTCGAGTCAAAGGATTGTTCATTGAGAGTGATCTTTTAAATAGTTGTCTCTCTTCTTCCAGAGTCTGTGTGGAACGCAGCCTCCTTCTACCAGGAGTCTTCCTACCTGCACTTCCCCACCCTCCAGGCAGAGCTCAGCGCCGACATCTCCTTCTACTTCAAGACCAGCGCCCCCTCAGGAGTTTTTCTGGAGAACCTGGGCCTCAAAGACTTCATCAGAATGGAGCTCAGCTGTGAGTCAGTGTGCTACACACACACACACACACACACACACACACACACACACACCCACACACACACACACACATGTGCGTACATACTAGGGGTGTACAGAGACGTAATTATCTGTATCTGTAGGCCTATCTGTATCTGTTCAACCATCAAAATGATCTGTATCTGTATCTGTATTCGGTTAGAAGACCGGAAGTGGGCGTGATTTATACCGGAAGTCACATTAAATCGTCAAATGTTGTATTTTAAAGTCTAATATTCATTGGCAATGCAATGTTTGTGCAGGATCAAATTGATTTCATATTGATTTCATTAATCATTTTATTATGAAATATATGTCTACATCCTCATACTGTACTTTTCATCTCTCTCTCTTTCTTTTTTCTTTTTCTTTTTCTTTATAACTAAATTAAGTTTCATGAACTGTCTGATCTAGGCATAACAAACAGCAATACCTTATACTATTCCAGCAACAGATTCAATCTGACTGATATTGAGGGAAATCAACATTTGTTCAAGGCAATTAACCAATGATTATATATTAGACTATAGGCATTAATGTAGAAACCTCTAAATATATATTGGAATACAGAAGGACGGCTATCAGGGCACTCACAGTAAACAAGACAGTCATGACGGGACTGTTATGCTATAGGAGGCTGGTCGCTTACCGTCTGCTCCCCTGAGCTGAACTCTGAATTGCGTGATGCGATAAATGGGGGAGTCCCATTACCTAAATCCCAACTGTTTGACCTGCCATGTCCAATTCAATTGCAGTAGTCACAGCTAGTTACTTTACATGGAGAATATACCCCATGTCTGAAATGGAGGATTTCTCCAACCCAGATTCCAACATCGTGTCCCTGTGTTCCACAGTAACTACAATGCCTGAATGTAGCAATCATTTCCACATCTTTCTCCTGCTGTTTTGCCCAACTAAGTTTTTCTAACTAAGTAAACTATCTAATTTAAGTTGGTAAACTAAGTTTAAAAAAATGTATATCTTTGCACTCAATCACATTTCAGGTCCCTCCTTTCATGACTTTTCCTAGATATGTGTGTTCTGCCACCCAGTATCCTTACTTTTTCAAAATCACATCAGGATAAGCTAGTATAAAGCTATTTTGCAGTTCTTCTGTGTAGGAGGCAGGCTAATTTACAAGCCGGCCAACTAGTGGCCGTTGTGTGTAAATAGCAGCTTTCCATTGTAAAGACTATGGTCATTTGACCCCGAGGCGGTTCTTATAGTAGGTAAAAAAGGCATGGCTGTTCTAGTGTTAAGTGGAGATTTTGAAAAGCCATTTTGGATATGAAATGAAAAGTGTCTGCAGAGAGAGAGAGAGAGAGAGAGAGAGAGAGAGAGAGAGAGAGAGAGAGAGAGAGAGAGAGAGAGAGAGAGAGAGAGAGAGAGAGCAGAAAGAGAGGACGGATGGTGAAAGGAGAGGGTTTCAAATGCAGTTCTCACAGCTCATTGTGAAGAACAGCTTTCAATATTAGCCTTTCTATTGAAGGAAAATGTGTGGGAAAAACATTGATGGAAATATTGTACCAATGTGATGATTGATGGGGTTCCTCAGTTCGTGTGACCTCACTCCTCTCTCTCTCTCTCTCCCTGTGTGTCTGTTTCCTGTGGCCCCCTCCCCTCCCCTCAGCTCCTCTGGTGATAAGCTTCTCCTTTGACGTGGGCAACGGGCCGGTGGTTCTCGCGGTGAAGTCCCACGTGCCCCTGAATGACAGGCAGTGGCACTACGTGAGGGCGGAGCGCGGCGTAAAGGAGGCCTCGCTGCAGGTGGACCAGCTGCCTCTACGCTTCCTGGACGCCCCCTCTGACGGACACCTCCGCCTCAGACTCAACAGCCAGCTGTTTGTGGGTAGGCCTGGACTAAGACTAGGCCTGGACTAAGACTAGGCCTGGACTAAGACTCAGTAGACATGCGCACCCACACGCACGCACGCACAAACACAACCCTTATGGGATCTTGTTTTTTTTCATTGAGCTTTCCTTTTTTTTTCATTACCAATGGCCTTTCCCTTTTACAAGTCTCTATTCTACATACATACTACAATGTAGGCTATATCTCAAGATCGACGGTGTCCTCAGATACTGGAGGTCACAGCATGAATTATAATGCTATAAGATCTTCGATTCTCATATTCATTATCATTATTGCACAGTAACTTCCTGGTTATGCCAAGGCATTACACAGTTGAATGGATTTAGAAATTCCCTATAAGCCTTGCTGAGACAAAATCTTTGGGGGGCTATAAATCCTGGTTTGTCATTCCGGAGCGCTGCTGTTTTCTTCTGGATTCTAATGGCTTAAAAAGGTCAAGCCCAAACACTTTATCCTAATAGATATTCTTCCATATTCGCATATATTTAGTCTTAATGAGACCTCTCACACTTGGATGGTTTCGGAGTTGTGTTACGACGCTTACTGGAATTAAATCATGAGTTGCAGTCAATTATCTTCAAACCCTGAGTGGATTTTCTATGTATGGTATATCAAGTTATTCCTATAGGAGCATCACTGGATCCTCCTCAGCCTTTGAATTGATTTGTATATATTATAGATGTGTTATGATTGTGTTGTAACACTGTAATAGCCGTACAAATTCGTAGCCGTATGAATAATCTCCCCTCTCTCCTCCAGGAGGAACGGCCTCCAGACAGAGGGGCTTCCTGGGCTGCATCCGAACTTTGACCATCAACGGCGTGACCTTTAACCTGGAGGAGCGGGCTAAGATGACCCCGGGGGTGACCTCTGGCTGCCCCGGCCACTGCAGCGGCTCCAGCAGTCTCTGCCACAACAGAGGGAGGTGCCTGGAGAGGAACAGCGGCTACGTCTGTGACTGCTCCCAGTCCGCCTACGGGGGGCCCTCCTGCAAGGAAGGTGGGAGCTACATCAAGTACCTCATATCCCCCATGTCCTTGTTTTACTATAATAGTGTGCGTGAAGTCTAAAAAAAACATTGGGTTCAAAAGGGTTCGCTCTTGGTTTTATTGTTGGCTTCTTTTCTACAAGCAAGTTTCTATATGAATAATAGAATAGAAACACAATGCATAAGAAATATGTATACTCTTCCAAGTGAGAAATCATATTTAATAGGTGGTTTCCCCACACATCTCCCTCATGTATCTACTGCACCAGAATGATGACACGCGTTGCAACTGGTAACGACAGTGCAGCTCTTTACCTGAGTAGTAAAACGCACTGGGCCGTTTCTACCTTCTCCAGTTATTGAGCTGTTATCTCCTAAAAAGTGCTCCGTTATGAGCAGCAAGAGCAGTTCTTCAGCAAAAAGGCATTTGATGTACTGTACTATAGTCACAGCATGTTGAGTGTGTGTGTGTGTGTGTGTGTGTGTGTGTGTAGTGGGGGGCGGTATTTGCATATTTTCAATACATCTCTCTCTCTCTCTCTCACTCTCTCTCTCTCTCTCTCTCTCTCTCTCTCTCTCTCTCTGTGTATGTATGAGCCGCTGAAAAACATTTCATTCTGTACATCTTTCATGTTAAATAAATTATTCCCCTTCAATATTTTTTTAGGGGAAAAAAGCAATATTGATTCATCTTAACCCTGTTCTGTCTTTCTAGATTATGTTTCATTTCCACGGGCTGCACTTGTGTGGGCGTGCAGCAAGCCTCTCATTTTCTCTCCACTAAAAGTCATGACTTGTTAGGAAACATAGTTATGAAAACCCCACAAAGTCTATCAGAATCTACTCTAGACAGTGCTATAATTACGCGGCGTAGTCATTGTCCGTGCATGATCGAGTCAGAGAACAGAGGGAGGTCGGAGAGAATGTCATGTTTTGAAAGGTGTCGTCTAGTTATTCTAGAGGATCACTGTGCTCTTGAAGTTGGAGGTGTTAAGATCAGTGGCATTCCGAGTGCAAATTGAGCTCAAACAAGTAGAAGAAGAGATCAAAGTGAGAGAGGAGAAGATGACAGTTCTTTGCTGCTCAGCCTGTCTCTGGCCTGTCTTAGAGGAACCTTCTCTCACATTCCCACTAATCTAACTCCGCTACCATGGGGGAGACGCGTCTCCTATGAAGGGTGATTTGCCTGCCTGTGAGACCGTGCTGTATGTGTCATATTCGTGACACATACAGGCTTTGTATGGGATCCATGGGTCCATCATTTATCGATATTCGCAAGATGGGTTGTTTTTCTGGCTCCGACTGTCCATAGAAAAAAAGTCATACTCATGTTCAAAAATGGCTGATTATTTCAATGTTTGACGTTCAAGCTACTCAAAGATGCCTTTGATTCAATGTATCACAGCATAGCACCATAACATCCTCCCTCTGTGTCGTGAGGTAACTATGTTGTTCAAGACTGCTACGCAGAGATAAACCTTAATTCAACCATCTCCTGTCCCCCCCCCCCCCCCCCCCCTCTCTCTCTCTCTCCAGAGGTGTCTGTGTCGTTTGACAGAGAGTCGTCAGTGACCTACACCTTCCAGGAGCCTTTCTCAGTGATGCAGAACAGAAGCTCTCAGGCGTCCAGTGTGTCCAGAGAGAGCAGCAGGGCCAGAGAGAACATGGCCTTCAGCTTCATGACCACACAGAGCCCTGCCATGCTGCTCACTGTCAGCACCTTCAGCCAGCAGTACATAGCCATCATCCTGGCTCACAACGGTATGTAGAACGTTGTAGAAAAGGCAATGAAGTCAAATATAAGAGTTCATTTGTTTTAGTAGTAGTATATTTTAGGTAATTGTTTTGTGAATGAACATATGAACATAGAAAATACATATCAATAAGGCAAGAAACGAAATGTAAAACAAAACAAAAACATGACCGAGAAGGACATTTTACATCTGTGCTAAGGCTGTTACAATACTAGGGGGTTAGGGAAACTGTATGGAGACTCCACTAAGGCTATTACGAACATACTTACTTTGGCAAAGGGGGTTTAGAAAAGGATTTGACACTCCACCAAGACCTTACCAGCTAATGGGTTACAGTACATGAATGAGCAATGATACTGTATGGAGACTCCCCTTAGGCTTAGGCAACATTAGCTTTTCAGCAGAGGGCTGTTATGAAGTTGGGATAATGACCATATTAGTTGGAGAGTGCCACTGTAAACGCAGTATATAAATCTTAATATCGTCCCACATAAAAGAGAGAAAGTTGCTCATTCATTATTTCATAACTGAGGGTGCTAAACGTTTTAGTAGTGAAATCCCAATCGAACCCGGCACCTGGCACACAGCATTCAATGTGACAAAAAACAGGCAATTCCTTTTCAAATAGGATGTGATCATTATAATCCACATGACATGTTTAAAATATTCCCAGCAATCACCATTCACAAAACCAGACATTAAAGTAAAAAATGCAAACACACTCACCCATGACAGATACTCCACGTGTCAGTGATATGTCTAAGCCCCTGTACAGTCTGGTTCATAACGAAGCCATGAGCACAGTGGATCACTCACAATGGCCCCTGTAAGCCGACAGCCTTCAGAGCAAGTCTCACGTCAGCAAGCATCACCATGAGTGACACCACTTGTGTTCTCCTAAGTCTGTGGCTCCTTTCTATGTTCTTTTGTGTCCTCAATCGGAACGTGTGGATGAGCCCAGCTTTTGTAAATATTGAAGGATCGGGAGGGACACTTCATCCGCTGTAATCTTACCCACCAGGGCACTGTCAAGGTCTTCTCAAACATAACATAAACCCCCCCTTCCACCAACCCAGCCTGAATTGCAATATTGACCCGACTTCACTTGATAATGCAAAGCTCTCTGCCTCTGTGATCTGGTGTGGTCTGTGTGTGGGAGGAACACTGAGTGTGTATTGACATATTCAATACAGGGGGCAAAGACTTGTAGGATACTACCAGGAGAAATATTAATATCTATAAAGATGCAACTGTTAGGGGTTTCAATAGGGGAGTCTATTTTTAAGTAAACTATACCAACTCGCTCTCTACTGTATCCCATACATACTCTCTCTCTGTGCTCTCCAGTTAAAAGCATTGCTGCATTCCAAACTCAATCATATTTTCTAGTTCTAATACAGTATATATGATTATTGATTGACATGTGGTGTGCTGAATTCAAAATAAAAACACATAGGTTAAGGTGGGCTGCAGATGAGGATTTTCTGTTTGCCATTTAAAGGTTATTCTCAAGTCTACTGCGAATATTCTTTTAATTCTTGAGCAACAAGTGTCAGTTTCAGTGGCACAGTTCATTGCAGACAATTGCAGTATTCAATTGCAGCAAGCCAATACAGTTTTCACAGCATCATAAATGTAATGAATAATATAAGTATACAATGTTTAGTTTGAATTCACAATATTCGTCCTGTTTGTCTAATGTTCAGGGGAATGTGCTATTATGAAACCATGTACACATCATGCTGTAATAACAGCTCTAGAGATTTCTGATGCTTCATTTCCAGATACACTACACTACTCTGGCAAACAGCAAATGGACAGTGTATCCATAACTAGGTGAATGTAGTACATTGGGCATTGCACACTCTCTTCAGGCTACATCTTGACTGCCCCCCTGAAAAACCTCTTCACCCCCACTACCCCTCTACAGATGTCTACTCTACTGTTAATAAATACATGTTTTTTTTTTTTAAACTAATCCTTCTTTCTTCTCGAATTGTGAATGACAATGGTCCTAGCATAGATTTCCTTTTTTTCCTTATGATGACTGATGTATAGATCACTTACTTTAGACAAATGTACTTGTTGTAAGTCGCTTTGGAAAAAAGTGTCTGCTAAAAGTTAAAAAAAATAAAAAATAATGACACCTATTCCCATCTAGATTATTCCTCTGAAAGTCTCCATGTCTCTGTTCCCCTCCACCAGGGACTCTGCAGATCTGGTACCGTCTCCATGGAGACAGGAGACCAGATGTGTTCATCCCCAGACGCAGCAGCCTGGCAGACGGACTCCTCCACCGCATCAGAGTCCACCGCGAGGGGAAGGACCTCTACGTACAGGTGAGGAAGACACCAATGTAGAGAATGGCCCTAACCCTAACCCCTGTGGGATTCTAACCTGGGTCTCCCAACCTGCAAACCAATAGGGTTAACCTGCTGGGAGTGATTGTACAGGCCTTTTCTAGGCTAGGGTTGTTACATGTACAGTACATCAGGGGAGGCTGGTGGAGGTAGATTTTGGAGGACAGGCTCATTGTAATGCATACAATGGAACCATTCCCTATTCGATACTGTGCAAGGAGTCCTCGTCCTCGGATTCCTACCTCTACTAGTCTCCACTGAGGTACATACTGTATGAACAAGGGTTTGAACAGCACAAGTACTAGAGGAGAATTGTTTTTCGTTTCCTTACCACTGTGCTCTAGATTTTTCTCCCCTCTGGGGAGTTTTGTTCCTTGGCTTACTTTTGGGGCTCTATGATTAGCTGTTACAGTAGTATTCTTACAGTAGTATTGTTTATATTGTTTACTTTTGTGATGTGTCTGTGTAAAAAGGGCTATACAAATTGACTTGATTGATCGATTGATTGCATTGTGATTTCAACATCATGTTCACTATTGTTACTAGAGAGAGAGAGAGATAGAGAGATAGAGACAGAGAAAGAGACTTGAGATTGAGAGTGGGGGGGGGGGGCAGGAAGATTGAGGGAAGGAGCATGAGGGAGGACGATAGGGAATGGACAGAGTGGGATGTGGGTCACGTGTTTCAGTACAAAAAAGAGGTTTCAAAGCACTTAAGCTAGAGCTAGACTACAGATGCCATTCAGACAAAGCTAGTTACAAGAACATAATACTCAATCTATATTGCATTGAAATCTACAATGGTTTTGTATTTCTTGAAACCTGCTCATCATTTGATTACTCTCCGCTCACCAGATCGACCAGGACATCCACAGAAAGTACACACTGTCATCCGATGCAGAGTTGATCTTAATCAGATCCTTGACTTTGGGCAAAGTCATCGGTAAGCCCTCTTCTGGAATGAAACGGCTAGGCTAGCAGTGGAGAGCTATTTTGAATAATGGAACAAGGAGCGTTTAATGAAACCAGATTATGACGCAGTTTAATCATTTTCTAGGCTATACATTTTCTTAAAGATTTGACCAACAATGCAGAGGGATGATGTTGTTTTCCCTAGCTGATGTTGCTTTAGAAAGTTTTATATTAATTTCGGAGCTAAAGAAAGCGGAATCTAATTTAGGGGATAAAGATTCATTGATGTGGCATAAGAGAACAGTTACTCAAGCAATAAGCAGCCTCTATCTCAGCCGTTCAATAAAAAACAAATGAAGATGCATGAAGACGATTTAGAATACAAATACTTTCCCCAAACAGTTTATTTCACCTTAAAATGTGGCTGATTTGTTTATTATCAAATCAGCCGAATGAGCTAATTCTGTTGTGGGTTGACTTTCACAGAGATCCTTAACATGTATAACATGTTCATGAGAACAATATTTTCAGAGCAATGTTTATAATAACATGTATACTGTAACAGGCACCAACAGTTCATTGTTGATTCTGGATTCCAGGTGGGGAGAATTTCAATGAGGAAGTGATGCAAGCAGGAACCAAAGGTTTCATTGGCTGCCTGTCATCAGTCCAGTTCAATCATGTTGCTCCCCTGAAGGCAGCGCTGCTGAATCGTGGCAGCTCATTGGTCAGTGTACGGGGTCAAATGGTCGAGTCTAACTGTGGGGCGCTGGCGGACTCCACAACCTCACACCCACACTCAGGTAAGTGTTTTTTTTAGTTTTTTTTTTGTTTAACACTGAGAATCTGGACACGGCTAACAAGATGAACTCAGATCCAAATAAATGAGTTTATTTTCCAGCTACAGCTGTTGCTCTGTCACAGCAGAAGACATTTGGAGTGTGTGGATGTCAGCAGCCTTGCTGCCTCTAGCCAAAAGCATCATTATTACGTTCCAGGAATAAATCAGGGAATGAGTACAAAACAACAATGAGTCGATGCCTTCCGGCCTAATGGAAGTTTTGTTTATCTTTGTTTTTTTTGCAGTGTTACACAAATGCGTTATCTTGCGCCCGGCAAACAGCCTGTTAAAAGACCATCCATTGGCTGCTCGGCGCGGCACGTTCACTCATTACTGTGAAAGTTAATGAATTAGGCTGTTTCTCTTTTCTTCTCTCCCAGATCAAGCTGCCAACGCAAATAAAGAGAAAGGACAGCACGGCAACGATAGCAGGAATGATTCAGTCTTAATAGGAGGTCCGTTTCTCTGTTCTCTGTTAATTTATTGTTTGGTTGTTAATATGAGAATGAGCACCCGGTTGTCTTTGTCTGTCTCTCTCTCTTTGTTCTCCTTTTCTGTCGTTCTCTTTCTCGCTCTATTTCTCTCTCTCTCTCCCTCTCTCTCTCTCTCTCTCTCTCTCTCTCTCTCTCTCTCCCTCTCTCTCTCTCTCTCTCTCTCCCTCTCTCTCTCTCTCTCTCTCTCTCTCTCTCTTTCTCTCTCTCTCTCTCTTTCTCTCTCCCTCTCTCTCTCTCTCTCTCTCTCTCTCTCTCTCTCTCTCTCTCCTCTGTATGTGACGGCAGCTGGTAAAATGTTCTGACTTTCATTCTGAAAATTGTAAATAAATGTCAAGGTTGTTGAAAATCAATGACATACTCACTAGTCAAGCCAACATATTGCAATGCAATGGATTCTGTGAGCAATCCCCACTACTACTACTACTACTAGTGTAGAGTAGTGGGGATTACTCACGAGTCATTGATTTTCAACAACATTGAAGGTCCGAGCATTTTGATTGGCGACTTGTTCCTGCTTACACCAGCTGCTGTTACATATGTTTCTCTCTCTCTCTTTGAGTTACAGCAATGGTCAGTTTAAGACCATTGCCTAGCTAATAGTCATCTGACTACATTGAACTCCAGACAGGAGAATACAGTCCTCTCTACTCCTCTAAAGATGGCTGCCCTTGCTCCTCCCCTTCCCCAGGTGTAGTCACGGCGGTGGTCTTCATCACTTTGTGTGTGGTGGCGGTGATGACCCGTTTCCTGTACCAGCAGCGTAAGGCCCAGAGGAATGCTGCCAGCGTCAAGGAGAAGGAGCAACGGCAGCACAGCCTGGAGACGGCCTACCGGACAGAACTCCACCTCCACAACTCCGTCAGGGACAGCATGAAGGAGTACTACATATGACTGACACGTAGCGGCCCTGTGCTGGACTGCTCTCCGGCCAAGCCTTCTAGCCATTGCTTACCTCTCTTCTGTTTTGTCCAGCTGTCTGCACGGCCCGGGATGAGGTCCTTGGGCTTTCCCCCCTTCTCTGGGGGCTAGAAATGGAGGACAGGTTCCTTCTCCTATAGGGAACTGTGGGAATAGTGTGTAGACAGGACTTGTAGCTGCAGTGATATTGTTCTGTTTGCCCGGGAAATGCTGGCGATGGGGAGGGCAGTGTCCTAAGGGAATGTGACATTATGGGTATGGTGCAATGAATGGATTTATCCAGTGATAAAGTCAACAGGAGCTAGGTGTGGTTGCCCACAGGCAATGCTATGGGAACATGTTGTTCCTAAGCCAGAGACAGAAGGAAAGGACGGACAGATGGACATTTGTGCTGAATTGGTGAATGGATGCCAGAGGCCAAATGAAGACCCAGGCTGTCGAGGGGAGACAATGAGTGCAATGAATCTGTTTAAACCCATGTAAGAAGAGGGTCAAGAATTAATCACAGCTGAAAGCCACAGCATTACAGCTAATACAGAGGGTAAAATGCCATAAGTGGCCATGATGTTGACAGGCAATTACAGCACACTGCTTTAAGAATATCTTAATGCCTCCCTTGCCATACTATACAAAACAATCAAATAAAAAAAAAGTAAAGTAAAAATTAGGATAGGCCAGGTACCCAATATCCCACAATATTCTTCAGAAGTTCGACAATAATTAGTTTGCTCTTCACCAAATATTCCTGCCTCGATTTTCCAAGCTGTAGGCTGGTTCGTATTGTACTGTACCGTGGTAATGGTTTAACAGTAAGTAAAAATAACCCATCAAGCAGAAACATCTGCTACCTGTCCCCTAGCAAGAGAACTCGTCAAATCCCATTCAAGTGGCTGCTGGCCAAGGGTTAGAGGAGCCTTCAATGAGCTGCCATATACAAAGCTTCTTTTGTTTTTCATGTTCTCCTGAGCTCTTAATCTTTTTTTCCTTTGTTCAGTTTAGTTCAGTTTCTTTTTTCTTTGTTGTTGGAGATGTTTTGTTGTGTTGCAACCTTGATACTCATAACATACATATGTGGATATTTAATATCTTCTGAGATTGTAGTTCATTTTTTTCAGTGCAGATTAAAACCAATAGCACCCCTATTTTAGATTTAGAACATGTGAATAGTGTTGACAACTGGTAATGAGATACTTGATGGTAATGCTTATACTGTAGTCTTGTTTTCGTCCTTACATTGAGACAGGATGGATCAGTGGCACTAACGCCTAATGTCACAGTGACAGTGTCCACATAAAAAAGAAAGAGGAAAACTGTATACTGTATCTTATATGCAGAGAACTTTCATGAGCAACTGTTCATGAACACACAATCATTAAGTAGTGGGAGGACGAAAGTATTGCCTGAAAAACAACAACAATTATTTCCAATTAAAGTGTCCTTGACAGCAAGTTATAATTAACCTCTGAGACCCTGAAGATCTTTTTTGTACTCATGTTGATATTGTGGTTATTTTGAGGGCCAGTTTTGTACAGCTAGAATTGTACAGGTATATTATGAATATATGTTTAATAAAATCAGAAATTCTTTTTTGAAAAATAAACATTTCTTCCAGAGCAGATTTGTGCTACAATTATTTTGTGTTAGGGTCTTCTCTCTCCCTCTTTCTCTTTCTCTCTCTCTCTTTCTCTCTCTCTCTCTCTCTCTCTCTCTCTCTCTCTCTCTCTGTCTCTCTCTCTCTCTCTCTCTGTCACACTCTCTCTCTCACACACACACACACACGCACACACACACATACACACTCGTCTCCTTGGAGTGTGCATTTGCATAGATTTGTGTGTTTGCGAGCATGCATGGAACACGTTTGAATAATAAAAGGTGGTCCTTGGCATTGATATTCTTATATCACACATCTCTTTATTATCTGGTCTGTGAATGAACCCTCTTCCTCTAAATGTTATGGTAAACATGTTACTGTACAGAATGGAATCTGACCTAATTCGATCATGCAGGCAGGGTATTTAATTGCTTTGAGTCAAACCAGCAGGTGTGGAAAATGGTATTGTGTCTCTAAATTAATCATGCTTACTGAAGGATTTCATCCTGACAAGGTTAGTGGAATATTGCAACACAGGGAGATGCCTCTTATTCTTCCAATTAAGAGTCCAATTAAAATGATTTCAGATGAAAATGTTTAATTGAATAACCCCTCTGTCATACTGCTACAATGGCGTTGGTAGTGGAGGGATGTGAGTAAGACCATGGGTCTTTGTTTTTATTTGATTTCTATAGCCCAATGCACACTGCGTGCGATTTTATCGCACGACAACATTCGATTCTCCATTCACACCAATGAATGTGGAGAATCGAATGTTGTCGTGGGATAAAATCGCATCGCACGCCGTGTGCATTGTCTCATTCAAAACAATGGAATAGAATTTGGCGGTGCGACAAAATCGGGGCCGTGTGCATTGGCCTTATGTCATAGCATAGGTATGTACAACGTGCAACATGGGATGAAATATCAGTGCTAGTGCCCAGTGACAAAGAGTAAGACGAAGCATAACACTGTGTATGCTGTTGTTTGTGGACCCATTTATTTGACCGCCGCCGTTTCAAACATCTTTTAGAATCTTTGCTCTGATGCGTCCAAAAAGCGACTTGGGGAAGATACATCAACAACCCTCGAACAACAATTCCTCCTGGTCGCCATAGCAGCCAGCAGTGCCTTCCACCAAGCAGCCAGCAGTGCCTTCACTGTTTTTAACATGTTTCTCCCCAGGGTTCTTCAGATCCTTGTTATAACCACCTATTATGGAGAAACCTGTGCTAACTTTTCATCCTTCGCCTGTCTTCTATTACATCAACACCGTTCCCCCAAGTCATACTATCTGCTCCTGCCTGAGGAGGCACATCAAAGTCTCCATATACTGGGGTCTCGCATTGGACAGACTTCTGATTCTCATCACAATGACAGCGCATGCACCGAAAGAATGTCTGAGAAGAGGAACGAATGTGTTAATTAATTCAACAAGCAACACCACAGAGCAAAGCGTTGACTCTGAGACTGTTGCTTTCTTTCTGGAGTACTGTCTGCATCGCGCTTTACGTTTGTATAACACTTTATTGTATTAACTTATCGTCAAGCATTTGCTGATGCTTTAAATGTAATAAACAACATGCAGTAATATGCTGTCTGATTTGACTGACTAGAAGTCAGATAGAAACACATAGAAACATTATCTCAAACTCCATTTTAAACAGCCATGACACAGTATAGAATATGAAAATAAAACACTGATGACGAGTCAAACATAAGACATACAGTATATTTATTCCCAATGATTACTTCTAACAGTTATGGACGTGATGAAACGAACTCAACACAAGTGGTCACATGACCAACTGACACAAGTTAGTGTGAAAATAGAACTGACAGATTTGCCAAACAGATGGGTCAGAACATTAATATCTCCAAAACCCAAGTGATGTGCATAAATTCAACACCAGCCTAAGGCACATCTGTGCAATAATCATGCTGTCTAACCAGCATCTGGATATGCCACACCTGTACGGTGGATGGATTATCTCGGCAAAGGAGAAGTGCTCACTAACACAGATTTAAACAAATTTGAGAACACAATTTGAGAGAAATATAGGCCGCTTCTGTGTACATAGAAGAAGTCTTAGGTCTTTGTTTTCAACTCATGAAGAATTAGAGCAAAAACAAAAGTGTTGTGTTCAGTGTATATGATACACTGGAGCCTGTTTCTAAGCTATGCAAGGACAACAGGGTAGCTAGGATTCGATGTGAGGAAAGCTTTCATTACCGTTTTGAACAGAAATATATTCAAATCACACACTGTTAGCTACTATAACCTTTAGGGCCGACAGTATACAGCTACAGTACCAATCAAAGTTTGGACGCACTTCCCCATTCAATTTAATGGGAAAGTGTATCCAAACTTTTGACTGGTACTGTATATCTGAGAATTATTTAGGTATGTATTTATACTGCAGTAAAAGGTGATTGCATAATCAAATTAAGGCATAACGCCCACCTCCATCTCTCTGGTGTTCTAGTTTCCTTCTTCATACAGTACACTTATTGTCCCTTTGGACTGTTTTCAAAAAATCTATAAATGAAAAAATGAAATAGAGAAGGGTTGGGGGGGACGGCTCTCTCTTATGCTGGGGTTTCATTTAAGAAATAATGCATCTAAATCAAGGTCATAAACCATGCCACTGCACTTGGAGAGCAGCAAAATTAAAAAGGAGCGTGCCAGCTGGACAAGATGAATGAATCCCGTCAAACAAAGGTCACAGTGGGTAACGCCCTCCCAGTTTATCCTATTAGTAACGGACACACATCACTGGTAAGCTGATGGTAATTTAACAAAGCCAGGGCTCTGATTCATGGTATTTGCCAGTTTGAGATACTATAGGAAAACACAGGCTACTAATTTCAGGGCCAGCAAAGATGCAAGTGTGGTGGATTGGAGCTAGTGGTAGGCTGCTTAGCACTGAGCAGTAGTGAAGTCGCCTTGCTGAAACTTGAGGTACTTTAGACCCCTGACCGATAATGACGTTTGTATTGTGCATCACCAAAATAGAACTGAGCAACTGCTCAAAGATATTCGAATCCTAACAAATGTGAAGCTGTGTAAATAATGCCAAATACTGTGTCATGTTCAGATGGTGCTTTTCCAAAACTTTTACATACTTCTTAATTAGACTCTGGAGAGTCTGGTTTTGGCAAAAATGTCCTGCGGATTGTTGGGCCATATAGTACCATTAATAGGTAGTTACTGAACTTCGCAGGCGACACCACACATCCCACACAGGGCTTCTTCAGTCTCCTGCCGTCAGGGAGAAGACTTCAAAATGGCACAAGTAATGTATAAAGTAAAAAATTAGATGCTTCCAGACTGTATCCAGAGACTGTTTCAAGTTAGACAGAGTAATTACGAACTCAGAGGAATATGTATGTTTATGAAAACAAAGATTAGAACAAATGCAAAGCAAAGATGTATAACAGTCAAGGGAGTTAACTTATGGAATACCTTTGAAGAGGAAATGAAAATGTGTAGCACACTAAAAGGATTTTAAAAATTACTAAAAAGTAGGATGATTGACAAGTATAGAACAGAGGTATAGATATAGTTTTTGTTTGGTATTTTTGAACTTTTTGTTAACATGCGTAAGTAAAGTTTTGTTTATAAATGTTTCTATGAATGAATGGAATGAATGAATGAATGGACTTTATTTGTCATTGCTACAGTACAGGTACCAAACAGGTACAGGTACCTATGTCTTGATTATAAGGGGAAAACCACTCATGTAAAAAGGGTAGACGCATTAATATAGTTTTTTGTTTGGTACTTTTGAGTTTTTTGTTAAAATGCGCAAGTGAAATTTAGTTTTTGTTGTCTTTGATTATGCACTCATGGGGAAAGAAAACATGCATGTAAAAAGGGTAGGCGCAATAAGCCATGGCTTACCTTTTTGGTCCTGGTACGCATTGTGACTGTGTACATTTTTATATATATATATATATATATATATATATATATATACAGTATGTATTGTGAATTGTATAAGGGACCAAAATAAACATTCTCACTCACTCAAGACTGAGGAGCCTCCGGGCAAGGACTAGCAGGCTGAGGGATAGCTTTATCCACCAGGCTGTCAGGAAGCTGAACTCTCCCCCCCCCCACACCCCCCCCCCCCCACTCTGCCCCCACTCTGCCCCCACTGCCCCCTACACTGCCCCCACTGTCCCCTACTCCGCCCCCCCCCCTACTCTGCCCCCACTGTCAGGAAGCTGAATTCTCTCCCCGCCCCCCCCCTACTCTGCCCCCCCCTACTCTGCCCCCACTGACTCCGGACTGAGAACAATCTCACTTCATGCATACATACATACAAGCATACCTGTACTTTAGCCACTTTCTCTATTATACTGAGCCAATTACCACTATTGCACTATTGTCATTGTTCATATTGTATTCCACCCCTGTACATTGTATTTTTGTATATATAGTTATTTTTTAATCTTGTCGTATTATATTGTTATTTATTGTTTTTGTTTGCTATGCACCGTGGATGGGAGGGAAACGCAATTTCAGCCGTCTGTATGTCAATATTGGATTGACAATAAAGCTGACTTTGACTTTGGCTTCTGCCCTCTCACCTTTATGAACTCACTTTCTCCTCGTTCATTAGGGATTAGGGTCTGAGGCAATGCGGCAGTGTATTCTAAATTCTTCACTATGAGTTTAAGAACTAGAATTCCTGGAATACCTTTCAGTCTATTCCATCCATTGAAAGGTTATCTAGGGGAAGCCTTCATCGTCCAATAAAAGACCACCTTCACACACAAACACGCTTTTAATACAAAATGAGTATTAAAGCAATAAAGAGAAGGGACATGATTGATCACTGGCACGTGAGTCTAGTTAGACTCATCCCCATTTTCTGGGGAGTTTTCTTTTTTTTTGTCTGTCTTTGTTTTGTCTTTTCCAAATACAGTGTTCCAAATTCAGTGTAAACAGTGTTTGACACTGTTCAAACAGTTACCATGTTCCCCTAAACATATAAAACGTTTGCCAAAACACTACATTTGTTTTGCAAAATACATTATAAAATTATTTATATTATTATTATAAAAAAAAATCACTGGGATATCCTGTGATGGAACGCTGGATGATGGTAAGCGACTCTTAAACCACAACATTTTAGCTTTTCAAACCATAATACTGTTTTTTACTATTATTTTTAAATGACTGGACTTTTTAAATAGGCACTACATTTTATAAACACTGCTATGTCTGTCTGTTTTTATTGTATGTATGTGACCTATGTGTGTTTTTAATGTGGAAACTGTATTCTTGAACTGCACTTCTGCCTGTCAAAGGAGAATTTCTGTCACTGTGTGACAGACAATAAAGCAATCTTGAATCTTGAATCTTGAATCTCCCCGCGATGACCTAACCCTGAGTGCTGTCATACAGAACACTGAGCTAGCCTACACACCTGTGTCCGGCCTCAGCCCTGTGTGGGAACGAGCCTTTTGAATTCAATGTACATGCAGAGCTGTTGGGTCGTGACACTCTTGTGTATCGAACTGTTTTCGCTGAGGACACACTTTGGAAGGGTTCTGCGTAAGGATTGAGGACTATTGATCCCCCCCCCCCCACACTCCCCATAAATAACCTTTAATCCATTTTCTGTGTTTTGTTATAGAACATGGTTGAGTGGAAACCCCTACACACTTGAGCCTGCTACAGTAGGGATTGACTGTGATGGTGGAAATAGATATATGCTTTTAAAAAATAATTGAGTTTTATGTCACTTACTGAATTGATTACTCTCTACATAAGACACAGTGTTAACTGTTTTGCAAATACAATATGTGCTTAAAATTAGCATTTTGTGTGGGATAGCAATGATAAATTGCTGAAAATGTTACAGTTTTGCTCATGTATGTTATTGATGTGGGCATGTGAACTCCTAAAACAAACGGTTTAAGCAGTCAATAAACAATTTAAGTGAGTGTCAATCATACAATGATTATATGCACGATATCTCCCACACATTGCTCTTGCTAAAGTCTGTTGCAGTACAGTATGTTGAGTCTCCCCAAAGGCACATCCTCAGGCTTGCTTTGGATTTCAGCACAGCATGTGACCCTTACACCCCACCATACTACAAACACACAAATACAATATGACTAATGTAGACATGCAGCTTATTTATGTACTCTAGTCCAAATAGAATGAAGAGGCTGACTGCTTTCTGTCTCCGCAGTCAAGAACCAACAGTACTTTATGCACACTTTCCTTTGCTGTTGTGACATTCCGTAATGGAATGGCACTTTTGACAAGAAATGGATGTGCAGGTAAGTGATACTGAGCAATGAGGCAGGACTATTTACATTTCATCCATTTCATGGTCCTCCAGAGGACTGCTTGTGTGATACTCAGAAGACGTACATTTGTATGTATACGTTTTTCTCTGCGACTCCCTGAAAACGTTAAATGGGCCCACAGACTTCAAAGGTCTGGCCATTCTCTCATCTAAGTGACGCTTTTTCCAACTCCCTTCCTTGTTTAACTGCATACGCATTCTGTTCATTTAGAAGTAAGCCTGGAAACAAGATTGTGCATCAATATTAATAGGCTGTAAGAATAGTACTCTACATGTTCAGTGCATCAACATTTGAGCTTTGCATTAAAACTATCCGTTATTATTTCATGATTGAATCTTTAATTTATTTGAAGGGTTGTCATTTGTAAAATGCAACACAGTCTAGACACTGTAATATAAGTGTAAATACAAATAACTCAATGAGTTTACAGTGAAATGAAAATAGTTCAACCAAGTATTCACCTCATAATGTATTATTCCTTACACAGTACCGTATACCCTAAAATACACAGTATGGAAGATCATTTGTTTTGTATTAAGGTGTCTAATGTATGTTGCTACTGTACATATGCATGTTATCAGTCCTGTTTCAACTCTTACAATTAAACGATATATTCATCGTAGACAACTTTTTGAACTTTGAATAGAAACAGAATGGTCACAGATTTTATTTAAACAAAACATTATGAAATGTTGACCCGCAACAACCATCTTGCCTGTAAAGACGTTTTAATAACAGTCTCACATTTTCTGGGTCCACAAGTTCTGTCACTTCATGGAATAAAATCCCCTCACAGTAAAACTACATGTTATAGCATTTTTTTGTTGAGTTATTATTGCTATCGCTAATGTTATTGCTAATGTGGTTTAGAGGGAACGCTGGCTTGTTTTTTTATGACATGCTTTGCCCGCGGCTCTGTATGGTTGCCATGGGATTACCAGTGTTCTATTTCTTGATGTTCTCTCTTCTCAAGCAAAAGGTGCATGCTGGTTCAAGAGATCAGAACTAAAGGTACTGCATGCATTCTCACTGGGCTCTTGGATTACTTGGCTTTAACCAGTTATAACCCGATTCCCTTTTCTTTTTCTTCTTTTTTTATGTCATTATGTATTCATTTCTTTATTTGTTGTTATTGTATATATGTTATCGCTAATGTATATCTGACTTGTGTACTTTATTCATACAGTATCTTCAATGATATTCGAAATTCCACCACACAATCTTGTCTAACAATGAATGTGATAGCATTTCAGTGCTTTTACTTTTTCCCTAACTGTTTTCAAATGAGGAGTTCTGTAAAAACTCTTTTCCAAAGTACATATTTCACAGACTGACTGACCCTGATGCAAGCAGGTTGTTGACCCACCTCTCTACCCATGCATATTAAAGACTCAGTGGTTGTTGTTACAGATTATTGTTCAGGCCTGGTCATAGCCTCCGATGGTGGGCCTTAGCTCATTGGCATTCATGTATTTCTACCTCCCTATAATCTGCCCTTTAATAGACTGCTGGTAGGAGGCATAATGAACCGTTGAACAGGATAATTGTTGTTGTAATTACCTGTAAAGAGCTTATTTCCACACAATTAAAATGGCAAGGGGGGACCCCTTTTTTGCGGACATGGCAGAAGTTTGGGCAGCATGCCCGGGGAGAGTGGTCATGTGGACATTCGTCACATTCTCCCTGTGGGGTCCTTTTGCCTTCTGAATCATAAAAAATAGTTCTCTTTGGCAGAGGTACAGGCTGGCTTTGCACCAAAAAAAACCTGCATGGAATTAAATTGTTTGTAACTAAGTTGAATATGAAATGGAATGCTTTGTATAACACCCCTGCAATTAACTAACTACTCATCTGTACACATCTGTTGCATTGGCTTAAAATATGTTGAACTTCATGCAGCAGATTTCGAACAGCCAACAGCCAAACAAAGAAATGACTTCAATATTATGATCTACTTGAACATTTAGAGCCAGAATGTGTGACTTGTAAACATTTAACTCTGCTATCATTATTAGTTGTAAAGGTTTAAAAAGGCATTTTTGCTAAGCTCATACAACACAAATATTTTTGTGTTTTATTTTCTGCAGTGTGCTTACAGTAATCAAATCCAGAACATTGTTTTAAATGAAGAACAAATGTCGAAACATTCATATGTTACAAATATGCAAATTACAGGAGACAACAGCTTCTTTCTCAGCTCTGGGTCTTTAGTGAACACTTTTGTACTGTTAAGACTTTGAAATTGTCTGTGGAATTGATCAATATGGTGAATGCAGGGGACCATTTGATGTGAGAAAGATGAGCCGAAATTAACCCATTAGAGATCCAGTAATGGTTCAAATATAGATGACAGGCCATCTGTTAGCTGTCTGTTAATCAAAGAGCCTTCATCTGCAAACGCTATCCTCTGATGTCCTTTTTTTGCGTCCATTGGTACCAGCCATTTGTCTGGTCTCGCCTTTAAGTATACAGTATAAATGTTCCATAGGCAGCAAAGATGTCAGATTTTCTAATTCCTATTATTTTTGATGATCTATAATGTACCTTTAAAGACATACTGTATAAGGGTTCATAGCATGGATATGTCAGTTGATTAGGTCAAACATTACACAACAGTGTTACAGTCATAGCCTTTTTATACTGTATGTACTGTAACTACATACACACTGTATATCCTGTATACTATATAATCTGCTACTACCATATGTTTTACCATGTTTTTTATCGGCCTGTTCATTTCAATTGGTCTTTGAATTGAGTACTGTAAAACGAGATGCCATAGCACAACCAGTAACTCTTATGAGGTGACAAGGTTTATTCCAGCTGGAACAATCCAGAAAACGCATGGTGTCGTGTCTGAGGAGAGAGCGGCCATATTGTTGCAATGGCCAGAATGACAGTTAGATCAGATCATCCGGAGAGAGAGGGAGATTGCTGAGCGTCGTTATCTACAGTATGCACACCGGTGATGCTTATTGAATCAATACATCTGTCAAAACAATAACATGGATCAATAACGTATATGGCTAATAAGGACAACTGGCCTTTCAGCGCTTCCATAATAATACAACTGGCTAGGTTGTTAGCAGTTTATTTTTCTCTCTGAAGTCTCTGCATTACAGGTTTAATTGGGTAGTGGGTGTCTGGCACCAAAGAGTATACAGAGGTGTTACTTTTGAAATAAACCATCTTCCCAATTACTAAATTAAAGCCATTATACATAGGAAATGAGTGTTTTTCTTTTTTTCCTCTCTTCAACTATGAATTCTTCCGCGCCTTTCCGAAAATATACATGCCACTGATTGTGATGATTAATCTGATCATCACTGAATAATGCCTTAATCTAATTAAAGGCATGTTTCAATCCCACAGAGGAGAGGGAAAAACACAGAAGGCAATTAACTCTGGATAAGACACAAGGGGAGGATGCAAATCCTTCACCTGTGATTCGGTGATGCCATTTAATCATGAATTACCCTTTGGGTCTCCTTTTCACCTCATAAACAATAAAACTACTGGGCTCATTTGTTGCCATGGTAGTGGAGAACATCTGTGGGAAATTGGAAAGAGGGAGTTGTGTTTGCGTATATCCTGAGAAGCTGTGTAATAGTTTACATGTGAATGTCATTTTCATGGGAGAGCATTACACACAAAATACGACTACAGTGAAAGTTGACATACAGAGCCTCTGTATTCCCAGATCTGTATGTGCTTTAGCCAACTAAATGAGGTTATCATTGTCATAGTAAACAAATATGCCCACTTTCCAATCAATACTTCTGGGCAATATATCATTAATAATAAGCAGAGTGGGCCACGATCCAATCACCTAATGACTACACTATCGCCACTATAATTAACTCTGCAACTCAATAGTATCATAGACAACCTTGTCAGCAATACCACTACAGGATGATGAGCCCATCTCTCTGACAGCAGACTGCAGTAATGACACTTCTCTGGAGACCAGTCTTCCATATTTCTCTCTCTCTCTCTCTCTCTCTATAAGAAAGGTGCTGTAGACTCTTGTAGCGGTTCTGAAATGACTCATCAATGGGCCTGTCCTCCTCCCAGCCAGATATGGTATGGATGAACTTCTATAGCCTCGGGGCAGTCAAGCCCCAGTTCTGTTGTTGTTTCCTGTCTCAGCTAGGCCTAGCAAACAACACTGACCTTTACTGTTGAGGCCTCATATCCATTTCAAAGAGAAATGCACATAAATAGCATGTCAAACAAAAAGCCAGGGTGAATCAAAATTGTATACAAATGAAACCATCCTTGTAATTTGGGGCGTACATCAATCAGATCATCCTCTAGGCTCAATAAAATAATTATTTCGAAAAGGAGGGGGTGGAGAGGCGATCAATGACGTGACGCATAAAGGCTTGTTTGTGCTGTGTGCTCGAAAAAAAAGAACACCAAGGGAATTGATTTTCCCAGAATTAGAAAATTGCTATTGCAGGGATGTGGGATAGTTGATGTGAAAGTGACAAGCATTTGTCATCCATTACCACAAGCAAAACGACTGTTCAATGTGTGATACAGAACTCAATTATTTTGTCCCTACTTCTTCAGAGCCCTTGTGATTACCTTGGACCCAAGCAGAACTGTTGTAGATTTCAAGATGGAATTGAAAATAGGTCTATGCTAGGACTATTAGCATTGCTGGTTTAACAGCCCATCTCTCTCTCTCTTTCTGGGAATTTATCAATTCAAACTTATAGGATTGAGGCACAATATTTGTTTTGTGGTAGTTCATACTATACTGTACCAAGTTTATAGCATCAGCATCAGAATTCAACACAACTTATGGTGGATTTTATTTTGCTACCCTCAGCTACCATCAGCCGTACCTTGAGATATCAACTGTAACACTGAATCTGAGATGTACAAAACATTTGTGTAATTGCAGTGGTAGATAATTGCTATGGCATGTTATACAGTATACCAGCATGAAACAAATTGTTTTTCACCTCAGATAGAACTTGAAGGACAAGCTTTAGCTGAATCTCTCTCCTTCTCTCCCTCCCTCTCTCTCTCTCTCTCTCTCTCTCTCTCTCTCTCTCTCTCTCTCTCTCTCTCTCTCTCTCTCTCTCTCTCTCTCTCTCTCTCTCTTTCTCTCTCCCTCTTAATTAAAGTAAGATTACAAATCCCTAACCAAACGTCTTTGAGAACGTATTCCTTCTTTGACTGTGCTCGACGGTTTCTGACCCTGAAATACTACAAGGTGTAGAACACATGCGGCTCAATACTTATCTATAGATTAAAGAAAGAGACCCATGAATATAAGAAGAAACAAACTTGAGCCGGTGCAATTTAAATGATCTGCTCTTTTATGTCCAAAGTCACCAAGAATAAAGGGAGAAACAGAGTCAAGCAGATTTCCACCAAAGCCGAGGGATGAAGCGTGGATAAAGTTTGATGCTAGAGTCTGTGGGATCTTTGAGTACAAATCAAAGAAGTTCTCTGTGAAGTTGTCAAGGTTTCACTATGCATTGATGCTATGCAGTTGTTGCTACACTCACTGCACACTTTGTATTAGGAACATCTGTGCACCTTCTCATTCATTCAGGTTGTGTAATGGTGTGAGGAATGTTTTCTTGCACCATGCACCATGTCACGAAGCAAAAGTCGTCTCAAACTGGTTTCATTAACATCTTCAGTGGCCTTCTTGGGTTGTGATAGAACAAGAGGTTCACAGCTTAAAAGTGCACCTGAAAAATCTCTCAAAAGAATGTCTCCAACATCTTGTGGAATCAATGGCTGTTTTGAGAGCAAAGGGAGGCCCTCCCCAGTATTAGTATAGAGTAATAACAGCATTATTACATAATAGAATAGCAATTTAATGTAAAGACTGTATTCTGTATACAGAAAGGCAATATTATTATCTCTGTATTCTCATCCCCTTCTTTATGTTGACCGTTTAATCTTTTGCTGCTGTAGATCATGAATACTGAATTACTATTCAAATGCACTATTTCTCCACACTGAAACAACAAGAGCCATTTTATGCCAGTGTTGTAGCAGACATTAAAGCAAGACTCAAATTTGTTTCATCTTCTCTCAGCATGGCCCCTAGTGAGAGCATAATGCCGAGAGCTTGAGTGACAGTCCATCATTCTTTTAATCTCTCCCGACCTACAGCCAGACAGCAGTTTGAAATGGGTATCGCAGTTACCAGCTTTATCAAGTATGACACCCCTCTACAGCACACTAATACAGCACAAGCGATGTGTCAGGAGATTCCCCCCATTTGTCACAAAAACACAAGACTGACAGTGTCTTTGCTGGTGGAATCCAAAATATGAGATCAAAAAACATCTTTGCTGTGTTGTGTTTAATTATCACCCTGGGCCTTCCAAAACTGTTTCTCGTGTGATGTGATGTGTAGCTCAAGAACAGAAGGTTGAATATGAATGCGCACATGCTCTCCGAGTCCCGTCTTGAAATAGGGCTTTACATTTCTTTCAGATCCTCTTTAGCAATGTCACAAATCATCACAAAGGGATCACATCAAGAAGGGAAGTTCAATGTTCTCACTGGTCTGGGGAAAATAATGTTTTCAGAGACGTCCAGCTCCTTCCAGAGGGGAGGGGCTTGAAGAGGTGATGGTCATGATGGGAGGGGTCAATGATGATGGGGATTTTTTTATGTTTGAAGGTGCACATGGTATACAGATAGCTCACTGAGGGAAGGTCAGTGACTCCCTAAACTTTAATTATTATGATTAAGAGATTAAGATCAAGAACACATCTGCAGAGGTAATGTTGTTTCATGCTTCCTTAAAATGTGTCGATCGACATGCTTGACAAAAAAGTCTTGCTTGCCTTGTCATGACATGGTCCTCTGGGCAGAGCATGGTGCTAACAACTCTTAGGTTGTAAGCTTGATTCCCGCTGGGACCATATATACTGAAAAATGTGTGCTCTCACTACAATGTAAGTCGCTTTGGATAAAAGCGTCAGCTAAATAGCATATATATTATTATTATATTATGACAGCGTCAGCTACATAACAAAGTTCAGGAGGCGCGTGACATCCCTTGGCAGAACTGAAAAGTGTCGACTAGACACATCATTTCTGTCAATCAATGTTTTTTGGCAGTGTCGAACGAGAAAGAATGCATTAACCTGTTGACATCTTAGATATGATGCCAGCAACCCTTGAGTCGCCAACTCACATTCTCCCGTCGGCACCGGGAATCCAACTAGTGACCTTCCACCCACTTGCTGTTCCACTCTAGTCGTGATATGAGTCATGTTAATTCAATGTTATTTAATGACATGTGATGTATAGTGAACATCATGGGAAAGGTTTTACACATAGATCTCACAAGGTTAAAGGAATATCACATACATTAAACCTTGTTAACCCTTTATATATTAGCCTCAAGAACTAATAATTGCATATTAATTTCCCTCTAGCTTAACTAACTCTAGCTTAACTAACTAACTCAAGCTTCACATTTAGTAGCAGGCAGTTACCAATAGTGCTGATTGTATTGAGTTAAGTACCAGAATGTACCCATCGTTACCCCATACAAATGGACATACAAATGTTTCTTAGTCAATACTAATTAAATACTAGCTGAAAGGGCTGTAAAAAGGGTTACCGAAACTTCTTCATTTGATTTTCATATCTGTATGCACAGAGCCATAAACCTCCTTTCAACCAACGGATGGATCAATGGTTCTTCCCACAAACTGGAAAGAGGAGGTGAAGCACAGCTGTAATTACTAACGGAATTAAACTGAATGAATTATCCAATTTTAAAAAATGACATGGTTGGCTAACATACCAAAGGCAGAATTAAAGTCTGCGGCTTAATCAAAATGTATCGTCTTTGCCAACAACACGAGCAATAAGAAGAAAATACAAACAGCTACATGTTCTCTGCGAAAACATATTCATGTGACCTGAACGTAATAATAATAATAACAGGATGCAACAGCTTGATTTAATGCAAATGTGACAGATATTGATATGATAGTGGATATTGATGTGATCGGAAGGTCGCTAGTTCAATCCCCGCCTCCGGAGGGAGCTGCATGTGCCCTTGAGCAAGGCACTTAAGCCCTAATTGCTCTAGGGACGCTGACCATGGCTGACCCTGTGCCTAGAGCAAGAAATACCAAATTCCAACAATTGATTAACAAGTTGATTGCATGGCATATACATTTGTTATTACTTAATAATAATAATAATAAGAAGAAGAAGAAGAACAATAATCATATTAATATTAATTACATACAGAGCTATGTGTAAAGTTACCCTAGAGTAGTTATGCTATATAGCTACCACACCAAAATCATTCAATTACATGGTGATCTGACTGAGGTCTCAACAGCTATAGGCTCTCACATACAATACATTGCAGTAATTGAATCTATTTTCAACTACATGTTCTCCTTTACACGCCTCATCTGAAGACTCCATCAGGTGCCTCAGTTCAGGGGTAGGAGTTAAAAGATTTGGGAAAATCATAATAAAAGAAGATCCTACATAAAGATACAATAAACATCATGGGCAAACTTTTCCATTGGTGTTCTTCTCCCTTTCAAAGATAATAAAACCATCAAAGAGAGTGCTTCATCTCCTGCCACATCATCTCTCACTACACTCAATTTCAGACTGTAAAGGAATCTTGTTAGAGAAATCCCATTGGATAGCGTTGTTTTTCCAACCATTTTCTTCTTGCTTTCGGCAAAACGCTCAGCAGACGAATTAAAAGGGATTCAAAGAGAACAATCCCTTAGCACTCACTTTGGTGTGTAGGTAATATTCACTCTAAAAGCAAATCAAAGGAAAAGGGAGAACAGTTTCTGTGAATGGTGACCCCTGAGATACACCGCTCCCAAACCAGTTCTCATTAATTTAACGAAGATAGGGAGGGAGGGACATTGATTGCAGGCTTATGTAAGCCAAGCAGTTTTGTAGCCAAAGTCTGGCCAAATTTGAAATTGAATACCCTTACCCTACCCATTAACGCAACACTGTGTAGCTTTGCGTCCTATGCATATGAGTTTCCAACAAGTTTCCATTGTCTCCTTATCTCATGTGCAGAATAACGCAAAGACAATCTTTTTTTTTCAACTGTCAAAGTTTCAAATGCAAAATCATGATTGAAATTTGAACATTGGATGACATGTATTTGTACTGCCAAACCATCAATTGAGTGACCTTTGTCTTATTGTGTTATTTTTGCATGCTGAGATCAAATCAGGACTGATAAAAATGCATTAAAGCCAGGCCTATTCATTCTTAAACCTGTTCTCAAAGGACAGATGGGTTGTTTACAGACAATATCAATCTTAGTGAATGAACCTAACTGTAACTAACTGGTTTGCCATCATTGAGAGTGGGAAATATTGCACGGCAGCATCACTGCAATTGTAATAAGAGTATGACATCTTTATCTAAGCTTCAATTACAACATGTATTCAAGATAATTAGGTCATTTAACCGACGAACTAGGTCTTGGAATTGTTTTGCTATCTCTAAAGTAGTAGAGGAAAAACCCTTTGAGTCAACAACATCTCAAGGTAGAAATGATAAAGGCAGTTAACACTCCTTGAGAAGCATTAAACAAATATGCATTGTACAGATGCTCTCTCACACACACACACACACACACACACACACACACACACACACACACACACACACACACACATACTATGAAAAGAATTCTGATTAGGACCTGAAAGTGTTTAAGTTGTTTATAGACCTCCTTGACACTCAGATGTGTTTCCCCTGTAGGTAAACCTCAGACAGACTGTATCATAAGAAGGTGCAACACAGCGCTTATGTCTCCCCCTCACCACTTTGAGCTCAAGAGCTGTCTGTGTTGAAAAGTGCAAATCCGTGGAGGGTAGAGCTAGAGGAAGGTGCTTTTAATGCTTGTGAATACATATGTGTTTTTACACCTTTGGAGTGAACAGAACAGGAAGAAGAAGAGGTGTTTGCTTACATGTCTTCTGCTTTTTGTTCGGTTTCTCTCTCTCTCTCTCTCTCTCTCTCTCTCTCTCTCTCTCTCTCTCTCTCTCCCTCTGTGGCAGTCCGAAGGGGAGGGATGAAAGGAAGATGCTGAAGGACTGAGTAGAGAAGAGTGCTCCTCCTGTTTGTTTCTCTGTTCTTATTGATTTGATACGGTGTCTCCGAGGCTCAAGAGAAGGGCCCTGGCTGCCACACTCTCCGTCTGGAATACCTTATTGATCTCATATTTCGCTTGTTCACTTGGGTTTTTCTCATTAACGTGATGAATCACTCTGAAATCATCATTAGTCCAATGACTGCTGACCTCATAAGAAGGGTTCACATTACACTATGCACTACACACTACAGTAGCACCACAAAAACAATAAATCAGAATCAGAATCGCTTTTATTGCATCCCAATGTACGAGTTCGCAAAAGTAATTATTTGGCTTTGGTTCCTCAACATTAACATTGCAGCATCAATATATGTATCACAGTAATAAAGTACAGTAGTAATAAGTAATATAGTAAGTAATAATAATAGGTATTATACAACAGTTAGTTCCGACCAAGTCATTTGATTGGACAAGAGGCATTCCATGAGTGCTGATATACAGTATAACAGCACTGGGTATAGGTATCACTCCGAAATTACCGTTAATACAAAGTAGCTAACCTGCAGATGTTTGTGTTCAGGTTACTAGGCAACAATCCAGTTGCGGAACAATTTTTTCTTGACGGAGCCAAAATAAATGATTAAATAAACAAACAAATCATAATCTGTTGTCACTTATTACTGTTAACTAATAAATTGCGCTGTAGAACTGTTGTATAAAAGCAATATCACACTCGATGCTGTGCTGTTATACTGAATATCAGCACAGCTGTGATTGTCTTCGGTACTCAGCCTGCGGCCTCGTACCTACGACCGAATGCTGATATTCAGTATAACACACTCCCTCTCGTGTGATATTGCTTAAATAATAAGTAATAATAAAGTACTACAGTAATAAAGTGATAAAGTGATAATAGTACCAGTCGTACCACAGTGTAACACATCAGTAATTGTGTTACGTCCATAGCGTGTTTGTGTGTGTTTTGTTTGTTTCCTGTGTTTCTCCCAGGTGATTGCCCTTCCTCCCTGCTTATTGCCATGGTTACGGCCTGACTGAGCACACCTGTGCTCAATCGCTCCATTAAGGGTGGAGGTGGAGGATAAAAGGCTAGGAGAGACGTTCAGATGGGGCCAGCGGGTCAGTCAAGCAACGCTTTTGTCTGTGTGGTTTACATTTTAGCTCCAGCTGCTGTGTGAAAGTACATGTTGTAATGTGCACTGGTGTCAGTAGTTTTGACTTCAGTGTGTTTGTTAATATTATGTTTGGCCTTTACTTTACTTGCTGCATTTTTCATCTGTTAACTATCTAATTTACTTTACATTGCTTATTAAGACATATTCGCTCTCTTTTTTTATAGAGTAGTTTTTAGTTAATGACTTTCACAGAAGTGTATTTATTTGACAAATTTTACAACACATGTTGTTTTATTTATATTCTCTGGATAATATTTGGGGTTGTAACACTTTGTTTTTGTAATTGTTATCGTCATGCGATCAACATGTCAGTCAATTGTTGGAATTTGGTATGTTGTGCTCTAGGCAAGGGGTCCGCCATAGACAACGACCCTGGAGCAATTAGGGGTTCAGTGCCTTGCACCAGGACACTTCGACACATGGCCAGCCGGGGTTTGAACCGCCGAGCTGCCGACCTTGCCATCCTTAGACACCTCTACCTCTACCTCCTGAGCCACAGCCTCCCACCCTCCTGAGGCACGGCCCACGGCCACCCCCGTGCAAAAATGCTGTGCAAAATACAATTACAATTGTATGCCAGTAGTGATAAAATAAATGTATTACTGTAGTGTATGTGGGGTTGGTTTGGTGGCAATAGTCTATAGTCAATAGTCTTCATTTGGGATTGGATTATACACTAATTATGGACAAACCTTTAGTAATGAAAAAATACACACATAATAATGTTTGATTTCCTTAATTAGGATAAACACTTTGTTCTGTATGCTGTCTGTGACCACTCATGCCCTGAAGTGTACCAGTCGAGAGACACAGTACATTTGATTATCATCTTTCAGAGAACTTTCAGAGATGTTACATGCATTGCAGAGATGTTAGTTATCTAACAATAATATTCTTTCACTCCGAAGGGATCTGTCTGTCAATGTTTCTATGTTGGTGCAGTATATACCACAGTTATAATGTATGTTTTGACATAGAAACTGCTCTAACAGCTTTGAAACTCAGTCAGCCATGTTTCTCAATTAAGAATAAATTGACAGATAGTCATAAGAATTATCTCTCAGGCATATGCTGTACTGCAAGAATTACTGTCTTAGTTTTCTCACAATGTCACATATTATTCTCTTGTCACATACTGAACTGTATGTCTTTCAAATGAAGAGTAAATACAAAGAATCTATTTTTAATGGAGCATCATATACATGTACATTGGAAGATAATTAGAACCGTGTAGCATGCTTCAGATTCATCATCGACCATATGGCATGTTTGTGCTTCATAGAATATTGTGCTGCTTTATCCACAGTATGCTTCAATCCATAATAATAATAATTGGCAATAACGAGGACGTCTAAATGCAGGATAATTACACAGACAAATGATTAAGGGAAATACAGACTTGTGAATACCATGAATTATTATGTCTGATAAGATGTATCTAATATTTTTTTTCTCTCTCTCTCTCAAACCAAATATTCGAATGTGTTGCAAGGAGAGTTCCAGGATAGAGAATTCCATGCTGAATTAATTTAGCCGAACTGCCACGGTATGAGGTGTATTCACCAAAGTGCCGGGTCATTCTATAGTCTATTTATATAGCGTGCTCTTTCTCTGTGTGTCTGAAAGGACTCAGACTCTTTTCTCACTGTGACTTAATTGGATGGATGAACAAAATATCTTGTAGCAATCAATTGACATCGATCGACCCCATGCAATGCTTTTATTTTGGTTGTAGCGTGGATGCACTTGAAGAATGGTTGGTCTTGAGTGAGGTAGAGAGAGAGAGAGAGAGAGAGAGAGAGAGAGAGAGAGAGAGAGAGAGAGGAGAGAGAGAGAGAGAGAGAAAGAGAGAGAGAGAGAGAGAGAGAGAGAGAGAGAGAGAGAGAAAAAAGTGATATTCTGTTCTGGTCAGACTATTGTGTTCTGGTCTGCCTTTGATTTGACCTCTATGTTCTCCAGTGCTGCAGTGTGAAGTGACGTTATATACTCACACTTCACCACAGTACTCAAGCCTTGCTATGTAAGATGACATCAAAGTGAGTCGTACATATAGTACATTACTGGGGCTTTCACTCTTTGTTGCTACAACTAAATAGGAGGTTGTTTTTTGATGATTTAGCTGTCCAAAACCAAAATGCATATACAGCGAAACCATGTCAGTTCTCTTATTTGAACTGCGCGTTCGATACAACACAGACATGTTCAAATTGAAACCAGTGCATCCATAACAATCTAGTACATGAGATTAACAACATGTCAAGAAGAGGTTGCATTGTGAAAGCACCATGAAATGAGATTGCAGTGGTCCGGAGGCTGGCGAAATTGACTTGCCTCTGACACTGCTGGCTGGAGTCAGCTCTCTCAGGCCGCCTCATTCCTCAGCCTCTGTCCTCAGAATCTCTCCTCAGCCTCTCTCCTCAGCCTCTGTCCTCAGCCTCTCTCCTCAGCCTCTCTCCTCAGCCTCTCTCCTCAGCCTCTCTCCTCAGCCTCTCTCCTCAGCCTCTCTCCTCAGCCTCTGTCCTCAGAATCTCTCCTCAGAATCTCTCCTCAGCCTCTCTCATCAGCCTCTCTCCTCAGCCTCTCTCCTCAGCTGTCATTCAACTTGCCTTCTGGCCAACAGCCTCTCAGGCCTTTTCTTGAAGCAGCTGCTTAGGGCTATCTTGGGACATAAGTAGCCTTGTGAACACACAGGCCATAATGGCCCAAAGGGTAGGAGCTCATCGATCTCTTGTTTCTGTAGTCTGAGGCAGCTTGATATACAATTCTACTCCCTGGACACGACGCTAGTCTGATGCACGGCCTATCTTGTGCTGTAAGGTCTATTAAATAGTGTGGAAAGTAAACCAAGATACGCTGACTGCATTCTAACATCCACTGTAACCAAACAGCTACAATACTACAGAGAGAAGTTACCCCCTAAGCAAGCATCTAGGATCAGCTTACCTGACCCAAATCCTAACCCTTAACCATCAGGGGAAAAACTCTGATATCAGCCTCTAGGAGTATCTCCACAAATGATGGCTGACACTGTGCCCAGAGCCCAGAACGCCGTTCTCCCTTCGGGGGGGGGGTGTGCAGAAAATACTACATTCCAAACAGTGATTGATTGATTGATTGATTGATTGATTGATTGATTGATTGATTGATTGATGATTGATTAGCAAATCATGGTTTGGTGTGAAGTGCTGGATGTAGTCTTCATTGACAGTAGAGCTTGATTTACTTTTACCTATATCTTAATAATAATAATAATAATAATAATAATAATAATCAGAGAGCATTCTGACTGGGTGCATCGCTGCCTGGCACGGAAACTGCACTGCCCTCAACCGCAAAGTGCTGCAGAGGGGTGGTGCGGACAGCCGAGCACATCAGTGGATGTGCACTTCCCTCCATCCAGGATATATACGACAAACGGTGTGTCAGCAAAGCACGGAAGATCATTAAAGATCCCAGCCACCCCAACCACAGTCTGTTCGAACTGATGCCGTCCAAAAGACGACGCCTCTTGGCCAAAACTCAGAGGCTAACCAGCAGCTACTTCCCCCAGGCGATCAGGCTCATAAACAAGCCTGCTGGAGATAAATGACTATTATCCCCAAGCACACCACATGAATACAGACTACCTAAACCTTAAGCACAGAGTCAGTTTACTCAATACTACATCTTACACCCACTACTAGTACTACTGTACTATTTGTATTTATTTTACTATTTATTTTACTATTTGTTTATCTTTTGATTGATGGCAGCTGCTGGACTGAAAAAATCAGGTGTAGTGCTGAGGCACAAATATGTACTTTTCAAGCCTGCAAACTGCGACACTTTAAATAAATGTGAAATAATACTATTGTGCAATATGACAACCCTAGTCGTCTATCTGTACAGTATAGTACAGTGGATAGTGTACATAGCCTTTATTTATGTAAACCAGCTCCTTCCCTTCTTGTGATTTTTTTAAAAGTGTTTTTTTTTTCTTTCCTAACACCAGGGGAGCCACCCCTCCTACATTTCGTTGTTTGGTACCTGTACTGTAGCAATGACAATAAAGACCATTCATTCATTCATTCATTCATCTTGCCTATTGTCTTATTGTCTAGTGATGCAATGACGGGAACCAAAGCCTAAGAATTTTACTCTTGTTATACTCGTGTAATGTGTAACTTTACACAAGTATAACTTGAAGACTTGAAACTTGATATCAATTACAAAGTCAACGTGGGCGTCTTTTTACCCTGCTCTGGTTTAGAAGGAAGGACATGACTAACTAAGGAAATGCTGCGATTGCATCTGACATCACCGGCAGGTAGATATTCATAGCATACCCTTCAGAAAGAAGCCCTATGAAAATGTCACACCGTGCCAGATATAGGTATCATCCTTCACATACAGAGCTGCAGGTACAATGTCCATACAAATCTATTCATCATCATAGTCTTCTGTCTGATATTTTGGTGGCATTACAATGTGCAATGTCCTTGTTCAGCATTCTGAAAAGGCATCGTACAGTCGGAAGGCAAAATGTCGCCAACATATTATTTTGAAAGGATAAAAAAAAAAATATTTAGGCTGTTATCATTGTCATGATCTACAATAGTAGATCAGTGGGCTCATGGCCAGCCATGTAAACAGATATCA
>NC_137677.1:57976219-58056219 GCF_963989245.1 Nansenia antarctica | reverse complement strand
GCTGGTATTACAGACTATGATTTCACCTTGTTTAACATCGGGGTAAGAGATGGAAAATTGCTGAAGGATAAATCATTTTTTTAAAGTTTGGAATACTCCTAATCTATTTCACCTACATATTTTCCTCTCTCTTGCTTTCTTCTTCGTGACTTTAGAATTATAAGGTTCTATCTAAATTGTTGGTCAAAAGTTGAGTTAGTAATTAATAAAATACTAAGGTTCCATCTCACAAAACATAATGGAATGTACAAAACTTTGACGCTCAATATCTCTGAACTGCCCTAAACGGAGATAGAACCTTATCATTCTAAGCTCACGATTTCATAACTCGACTGCATTGTCAAATGGAGGTAACGCAATGGCTCTAACAGAGCCTTCTGGATCTGTACCTCCTAATATGTCATCATAACTGCATCTTGCAGCTGGGACGTAATTATAGCCCACATACTGTACATGAAACCAGGAGATTTTGCTAAAAGCTTTCATAACCGCTGTCATTCTGAGACAGAACGACCTGCAGTCATACAATCTCCCTCTCCTCCATGTCTATTTACTTGTGTCTTCCTCTGTTCCAATGTTGTCGCCTGCTCTCTCTGCTATGCTTCCTTCTGACTCTCTTCTAAAGCTAGCATCTGCCTCTGGCACCTTGATGAGTCTCATGTACTGACAAGCCCAAATGCAGCAGAGGAGAGACCCCACTGTGACACCGGGTGTGTGTCATCCTTAGCAAATCTCATTCTGCCATTGCTCACCTCAACGATTCCCACAAACACAGCCTAGGATGACATAAACGCAGTTCAAACACAAGTCATCATTGAGACCGAATGGAGGTTTGACTGTGATCAAAGGCTCTCGGTTCTCCAACGTCTGATATTGGAATTTACCTCCATCTTTTTAATTCACAATCTACCATTTTAGCATGCATAGTTCCCCTCTGACACTGATGAAACCAGCTAATATGACAGACAGGGTTAGAACCTGGATCTCCCGCCTGGAAGACTGAAATGTCTGCCATTACAAGAAGACAATCCTCAAGGTCAAAGAGCAACCCTTGAGTTGACATGTCTCTGGTAGGGCTTATATGATTCCATGACCTATCGTGATTCCAAATCAGCTCCACTACACTAACAACCCGAACATGGTATGACTACTGCTGTGTCATCCCCAAGAGAACCCTGTTTATTCTATGTTCTAGGTATTTATATCAAACAAACATTTAAAACTCAAGTCCGTTGGATCTGTTTCCACCTTTGTTTTTGCCTCACATCTCTTTTGCCTAATGACTCAATTAGCAGAAGCAGTTGCTTAATTAGGCAAACTGATGTGAAATTAGATGAAGACACCGACAATTTAATTGCTCTTGCTTTACAATACACAATTGCATCATAACATGTAAACAGGGAATTACACTGAGCGAATAACATTTTGAGTGTTTGAGTGAATAACATTTAAATAGGCGAGGAAGTAAAGCTAACATACCAGAGGCATTGAATTTGAGGCCTATATCTACCCTGATCATTGTGTGTAAAATACATTTTATTGGCACCTATCATGGTTCCTGTGAAAGTTATATGATATGATTATAAATATGTGTATTAATAAGGCAGTTGCATCAAAAACAATAACTGTCTCTTTGTAGTAAAATGCTAATGGTTTTGTTGGCTCAATTTACTCACCATTAAATGTGTGTGTGTGTGTGTGTGTGTGTGTGTGTGTGTGTGTGTGTGTGTGTGTGTGTGTGTGTGTGTGTGTGTGTGTGTGTGTGTGTGTGTGTGTGTGTGTGAGTGCGTGCGTGCGTGCGTGCGTGTGCGTGTGTGCATGTGTGTGACCGTGCGTGTACATGAGGGTATTAGCAAGAGAAGATGCGTCTGAGCCAGCCTGACCGTGGGAACATCGCAGGTTTTCACTTCAGTAATTACAACAAACAACCGTCTCACTAATGAATGGGAAGTGGCTGATCTTAGTGCACACACACCAAACTAGCCAGAACCTTTAGTAGCTTTTAAAGGTACCCTGGGGAAAATAATATCTATTAGATGCTGATGGTGTGTAAATTGAAGCGACCAATTTAGACCACACTAGTCTATTTATAGACACCCCTAAGGTTGAGCAGAGGAGCAGATTTGGGTATGGCCTACTGTACACATACTGTATGCCTACACTCTGAACTGAACACTTTATTAGGAACACCTGTTACACCTTCTAATGCATTCAGGTGGTGGAATGGTGTGGGGAATGTATTCTTGGCACATTTGGGCCCTGTAACCTCTTCTTATCCACCTCATTTTTCTGGTTTTCTGCTCGAAATGACATGCCCACAGTGAATATAGAATATCTCCACAATCACAAGGGCCTTCATAATGATCTTGTTATCAAATGAAAGCTAACACCTGTGGGGTGGCTGTAGAAGTGTCAGAATCAAAATCTATGTTACTGTGTCAGAGTAAATAGAGCTAGAACATTATAAAACATCTCAAATTCAGTCTCCGCCTAAAAAAACAACAGCTTTTACAGTGAATATCACCTTGGAAACCTGATAACCAAGCCCAAATCATCTAGGAATCAGTACTCCAGGGTCTTATTAGTACTTGTGCCAAAGTTGATGCTAGTAATGTGAGCAAATGCAACTTTGTACCTGTTTTAGTACAGGTATGTTTAGGCGGACACCTATATGTTTAGGCCATTTGGAGATATGTTGGCACCATCTTTGACCTTTGACCTTTCTCATGTATCAGATTTCTTTTTTCTTTTTCTTTTTTTTCTTCTTTTTTTTGAGTTGGCCGACCAATGGTATGGAAATTTGCCGTTGAAACCGGACATGACACATTCTCCAGTTGGAGAAAACTGGATGTGATTTAGGCCGTGTTTACCGTCTCTGGAAGAAAATGGTGGCATCGTATAGCATGCAAAGTTGTGAAAAAAATGTGATATCGATGAAGAGAATTGATCGAGGTAAACTCTTTATATCACTTCGGATCCCCATGGGGGTCCGTGGATATAAAGAGGTTTTAATACCAATCAATCATTGTTTGAATACCACAGCCTATGTGAGTATTGTTGTGTAGGATATTTACGTTAGCATTTGGTTTGAAATAGATCACGAGTAAAGCTTCTGAGTTACAGACTATTTATTGAAACAAAAGTACATACAGCTTACAGCATTCCTACTCTGATGTCATAGAGAGGGCTCTGGTCGATGGTTAGCAGGGTGAAAGAGAGACAGAGCTGTCTTTAGATCACACCTTTTATACCCCCAATGATATGGTAATACAAGTATATGACAAACCACATATAGTCCTATCACCTTACTAAGGACAGGTTAGGGTGTGAAAAGAGGAACAGTATTACTCAGGTCAGAGGAAGAGAGGCCATCTTGTCCATGTGCTCTCTAGGCCAAAGGAATTCTAATTCATTCAACCCCCCCCCCCCCCCCCCCTTGTTAGGAATCGTGGGGACAATGAAAAAGGCAGAACCTTTACAGCTATACAGATCTATGAATGTGTGTGCAATAAGACATATACAGTATCTACAGGTTCTATACACAGGTCTATGTGTGTGTGTAAAAATATACCACAGTTGCTGACCATGTGCATCCCATCATGGACACAATTTACCATCTTCTAACGGCTACTTCCAGCATGATAATGCACCATGTCACAAAGCAAAAGTAATCTCAAACTTGTTTCATGAACATGAGTTCAGTGTTCTTCAGTGGCCTTCCCAGTCACCGGATCTGAATCCAATAGAACACCTTTGGGATGTGGTAGAACGAGAGATTCACACCCTGAAAGTGTGTGACGTGACACTATTCATGTCATCATGGACCAGAATCTCAGAGCAATGTTTCCATTCAATCAAAGCCACAAGGACTTGAGGCTGTTTTTGAGAGCAAAGGGAGGCCCTACTACCCAGTATTGGTATAGTGTTCCTAATAAAGTGTTTGGTGAGTGTATATAGCTCACAGGTGTATCACAATGTGTAGTTAGTTAGCTAGTTAGTTAGTTAATATATTCTATTTCAGTAAAGCGATATAGTCAACGAGACAATGAGTTTTCTAGGCAATTAATATAATAGCAGGAATGACAGGGAAACATCTGGCACCGAATAGAGGAACAGGGAAACAGTGTGCTCAGCATCTGTAGTCCCTGACAGCCACCAGTCAGCCTCATTTTTAAAAGAAAATAGAAGCAATTAAAAAGCTATTCTGTTACAGATAGACATGCGTTATTTACTTAGCAGTCCATCAGTGTGTCAAGGGACCCCCGTAGTGTTTGGCACCCAGTGTGTGATGTGTATATAAAAAATAACAATATACGTTTTTTAATTTATCTAATCATGCTGCTTTTTGGAGGGAGATTCAATGGGAAATGATGATAATTGTTCATTAAACATAATATAACATGCTGTGTCTTCATTCGTTGCATTTTGAACAATATTTACACCTTAGTGGAGGTCGGGACCCATGTGGGGTCCCCTGGTCGCAAATTAACAAACATTTTGTTTTGGGGCTCAAATCCAACCAATTAGAGCATATTGTGGGTGATACGAACACACTTGGAGGTCATTATTATGTGTTGGCATAGACTGCAATCAAATTATTGATGTACATTTGGGGTCACGAAACAAAAAGGTTTGGGAACCCCCTGCCTTAGTGTCTCTTAATATTTTCAATATTACGTGAGTTTAATATTGTCTTCACTTATAGACGCATGTCAGCGGATTGTTCCATTACTGTTCCTGAGATACGAGGAATCGTTCAAATATTCATTAATAACGAACTTGTTTGTGTGCCGCGCTCCACTTCCACCTAGCCTAGTGTCAGTATAGCTCACTCTCCTGTCTGTCTCTGTCTGTCTGGGTGTGTGTGTGGGTGTGTGTGTGTGTGTGTGTGTGTGTGTGTGTGTGTGTGTGTGTGTGTGTGTGTGTGTGTGCGTGTGTGTGTGCGTGTGCGTGTGCGTGTGCGTGTGCGTGTGTGGGTGTGGGTGTGTGTGTGGGCGGGCCCAGGCTCCAGCAATCAGTCTTGTCATCATCTCCACCTGCTCGGTCTTCACACCTGGGGTTCATCACCTAATCTACTCACAGTATTTATACCCCAGCTTCCCACCCACTCATTGCCAGATCGTTGCTTGTTGTTACACGTCAGTGTTGCTCTCGTCTCAAGATTCTCTGTGTCTTAAGTATTTGTCTCATCGTGTTCTCTCTGTGCTACAAGACCACTTCCCCGGTTTCTGCCTGCCCTGCCTACCTGCCCTGTCTGTCTGTTAACCTGCCCTGTCTAGCTGCCCTATCTGTCTGTCTACCTGCCCTGTCTGCCATATATACCTGCCTGCCTGCTCTGCAACCCTACCCTTTCACCATTCCACCCTGCTATTCCTTTTCCCCCATTCCCTCATTAAAACCTGATTCTTCTATATATGTGTCCTGTCTCTGTGTCCAGCGGTTGGGTTCCTTAGCTCTGACCGTACACAGTTTGAATATATGCCTGATTAAAAAAGCTAAAAGCAAAGGGCATCGACATCACAGGCTTATTCATCACGCCCCGACTTCTTGTCTTGTTTATCACGTATGTGGGTTGCTTGACAAACAAGTGTGAAGTGGCTTAAAATGGCAGCGGCGTAAACATAAGATAAGTACCTTGGATCATGATCTACAGTCTGAGTGGATGAGTAAAGGCGGAGAGAGGTATTTTATGAAGTGTTGACATCTAAGATAAATGGTCAGATGATGACGATTCCCTCTGCATATACAGGTACTGAATGTGAGATATGTGAGGTAATAATTTTCACTGTTAGAAAATGGCAGGCGCACTAACACCCTGGAAAAAACAGATGGGGAAGAATGAAGATGGAAATCCCTGGCGACGTCGGGTGAAATCATATATTGTACTTCCACCGGAAGAGCTTAAAAGAACACTTTCTGGAAATGATCATTTCAATTCAAGACAACTTTGACATACCGTACATAATGTTATCACCTTCTTCTGAATTCCTCATCTTCCTTATCCCCTATTCATTCACAAGATCACTAACATAGTGGATTAGGTTGCCCCTAACACTGTAATTACTCTAGTTTTCACAAATTAGTTAAGCAGTTGGTTTCACTACACAAGTGGGTAAAGTCTGTTATATTAGGCTGCAGTCTATGCTCAATCTGACATAATCCACGATTAATGCGATACCTAATTTGCATTCAGTCTTTAGCCCACCTTACCTTCCCACAAGCCTTTGATCACGAAACGATGACATCATGTCATTAAAATACAGTTCCGCAGCACAGCATCAAAACCAGATTATCCCCCACCACTGCTCAGAGGATAAGCACTGTTGTGTAATGCTTGCGACTGTCTCATCATGTCAGTTTCCAATGCAGCATTCTATATGAATTGAGACAAAATATAGTACTGTCATTGTCTTTACCAGTCATCAGAAGATGAAGGACTGAAAGGTTATTTTACGGAACATGGAAACTGTAGAATGTGGAATGTGAATAGAGACGAATGAGATTAGCTACTGGATTGAGGATTTGTGCTGACTCCTGGTATTGGTTGGCAGGGGATGTTGAGGATGAAGCTGATCAAATACAAATCCCTCTTCTTTGTGGTGCAGCCGTATCTATTATTTTCATATTTGGATATTGTTTTTGCTGAGGTCAAAGTTTATAATGTGTAACGAGTCCAGCGTTAAAACGGATTCCTGCTGGCACAGAGCATTAAAGAAGAAGATTAGCAAGATTAGCATTTTGAAGACATCGAGAATATTGTTCTTGTACAACTGAACAAAACGTACTGTTGGTTGTCATTGTGTGTGCTGCTGCATCCTGAAATTTTACAGCATTGACACACACATACATTACCAAGCCCCAAAAAAGCCTGAGTCTGTCTTTCATATTTCAATTGAGGCCCCAGGCAGATGGAGACTCATTAGATTAGATTAGATTAGATTCAACGTTATTGTCATTGCACGGTACCAAGTACCAGACAGCGAAATGCAGATGGAGACTCACTGTACTTTTCAAGCACTGTACAGATTGTATCGTACAACTGGACATGGCTTTTGGTTGAACACTCCCCAAACACTATATGCAGCTGTTCAAATTCCACGGCCGTTCCCTCATCACCCCCTCTATCCACACAACTATGACTGTGTATGAATATCATCTCCTCGTCGACCCGGAATACTCTCCTATCAAGTCTGTTTGACTGAACCTCATCTGAGGACTGTCACTCAGATACCAGAACTAGGAGCCATAACTCCCATAGTACATTTCTGTTCTGTCCACAGCGTTACAGCTACAGTATACAGTCGGCTGCAGTCTCTCAGTAACTCGATTTTGGCTGGCGGGTAAGGGTAAATGCCCTTCCCCCCTCCCTCCCTCCCTCCCTCTTCCTGTCCTCTCACTCCCTCCCTCCCCCCCTCCCTCCCTCCCTCCCTCCCCCCTCTCCCTCCCTCCCTCCCTCCCTCTCTCCCTCCCTCCCTCCCTCTCTCCCTCCCTCCCTCCCTCCCTCCCTCCCTCTCTCCATCCCTCCCTCCCTCCCTCCCTCCCTCCCTCCCTCCCCCCTCTCCCTCCCTCCCTCCCTCTCTCCCTCCCTCCCTCCCTCCCTCCCTCCCTCCCTCCCTTCTTCTACCCCCTGACTGAAGTGAAACTCGGCCCCTGCAACAGCTGTGGATCGTTTGCATGGTGCTGGGAGGGGCCTCTCCCACCATTGGTGGAAAGGAAGACATCCTTAGCAGGGAAATAAGTTTTAGGCAGAGAGAGGAGAGAAGAAGAAAAACATAGTTCATGACACGTACAGCCCACCACCCGGTTCTTACAAACCAGCAACAAGTCTCACAAGGTTGGAGTACAACAGCCTAAGTGAGGTGAATCCTTTGTCAACTTGAGAGAGAGGACTTTCTGCCTCCACGAACTCTGTCCTGAATAACGTTTTTTTTCTTTTGGAGTGTGGGTTGAGAGAGTGCTGGTGACAGTGAGTGCAGACAGGGTTTCTCGGAAACTTGTTGCTGTGCAGCCCTGGAAAGTTGGTCTGGTGAGTGTTCCTCTCTTGATTCATTGGTGGAATTATCTCTGAGGTATGCTTTTTGCAGTCAGACTACTACAGACTGCAGCATTCACTCTTCAACAGAGGCAGTTACAAAGGCCTGGGGTATGCTGAGGCAGTTCTTTAGTCATGAACAATATTGTCACAGTAGAGATTCACTGGAAGGCAAAGCTTCCTGTGTCATTTTAGTTGAGTTGAGTTGAGAATGTTTATTTTGGTCCCCTATACAATTCACAATACAGATATAAAACAATTACACAGTCACAATGCATAACACCAGGACCAAAAAGGTGTAGGCTGAAGCCATGGCTTATTGCGCCTACCCTTGTTACATGTATTTTTATTTTTATTTTTTATAAACATATCAACACCTTATGATTTATTGTATAGGTTCCGTGTGGACCCCAGAATGCTTTGCATCAGCTAATAATAATAATAATAATAATAATAATAATAAATCAAATCAATCAAATCCAACATTGCATTACACTGTACTGCCCTAGTTATGAACTCAACAGGTGACAGGTCAGGTGGCATGTTTAATAGATGTTTTATACACAGAAACATGTGACAACGGACATGGAGAGGATCAACACTTGAGGGGTGTGTTTCCTCGCCTTCAACAGTGACCTAAAGTGTCAGTTGGTGTTTGTATCAGGGGAGACAGGAGGTGGAGATAGACATCACACGTGGTTGATACCATTCCTGATTCTGTTCCATGCATTACCATGAATACTACGGTACTACCATGATACTACTAGATTGTAATCAAGTGCAATACTGAAACACAACTGTGAACATTTCAAACCTGCAAACTGCGACACTTTAAATGAATGTGCAATAACACTATGTGCAATATGACAACCCTCTGGTACATAAGGTTCAGAGATAGGAACTGTTAGGATATTTATAGCATAGCATAGAGTACAGCACAGTGTTTTATTTATATAGTATAGTAGAGTGGATAGTGTACATAGCCTTTATTTATGTAAACCAGCTCTTTTCCCTTCTTGTTTTTAGTATACATTTTTTTCCTAGCACCAGGGGAGCCCCCCCTCCCAAATGTCGTTGTATGGTACCTGTACTATATAAATGACAATAAAGACCATTCATTCATTCATTCATGAGCCATGATTTATACCCCCACCAGCCTCCCCTGTTGTGAGGGATGAGACACTCCTCACAATAGAAAGTTCTGGTATGTTCAAACAGAGACATTGGCACAGTACCGCATGTTTCTGTTATGATATAGTCGTCTGTGTGGACTGAATGTCTCTAAAAGTTGAAAACAAACTGAGCTTTTCAGCTCGTGTCTGTCTTTTCCCTTCAGAGAGTTCTGCAAAGTTACAATGAAGCCTACAGTAGAGGGGCATATGGAGTACAATTGCATAGTGTGCTTGGAGTGAATTCTATAAAAGTTGAACAAAAACTGGCTTTGCATCTCATGTGAGGGCTCGTCTGTCTATGTCTCTTTACTTCAGACATGGTTTCTGCAAAGTTATTATTGAAGCAGTGCTATATAGTGGTAGCACGTCGTTACGACGTAGCAGTCTGAATGCAGTCTCTTCAGCTCATGTGACTGGGGATCAGTGTGTATAACATCTGGCCCTCATGCCACTCAGTCAGCAACGACAAACCAAACACAGAAAACCTTGTTCAAGATCACTCACTGTGGTACATGTGGTTTAGAGTTAACGCTTGTATAACACAGGGAGTACTTGTAGTGCTCAAACACATTCAAACGCATACAGTACAAGTCATAGTTTTGACATTGGTTGGATGCTAAACCATGATCTCCAAGATAGAGACCTGATATTCAGGTAGAGAGGAAATGATTCCTCCATGTACACTATGCTGTCGTGTGTATTTCTAGTTAATTAGGCCCCAATTAAGTTATCAGCTAACACTTTCCAAGTGACAACGGTGACATCATCAGCATAGCACCTGCAGTGATAATAGGTTCTGTATTTAAAACTCTAGGATCACGCATTGTGATTTTTCCCCCTGTTTAAAACGGTTGTATTGTTCTTTTTCATAGAAATAGCTTGATCACAGAAACTGTGACAGCATGAGGAGGAGGATAGAGGGAGAGGGGCTGGGCTGGCGTGCAAAGAGGGGAGGACAGGGGAGTTATGCAGGGGCTCTCTAGAGTGAAGGACATATCTGACTGTTTGACTGTGATAAGGCGCTGCTCCAAGCTCCACATCCTCTGTTTGTTAAAAAGCTGTTGGGTCAGCAGGCTAGAGATAGCAGGGGGGAGGCTGGGGAGAGTGGGGGGAAGAGGAGGGGGGCGGGGGGGCTTATGGACCACATCCATCGGGGTGGGATGGATAGATTCAGCCACGGCTCGCTGTGTCTGGAGAGACACTCCACATGAATGTATTTGCTTTGCAGACATCTTATTCACGGTGCAATGCAGCAGCAAACACTGAACATCAAATATTGTGTTACACTTGACCAAGCAATGAGGCAACATTTCAATAATTCAGTCCAAATCATCACTTCCCTGAATGGGTTATTCAGCATCAACCTATTTTCTGCTATGAACATTAGCATTAGCATTAGCATTGTCTGTGAACACTGTAATTCACCATAAGTTACCTACAAACCCTGTGAGGAAGTCTTGTGTTTGGGTGGGCCTTTCCATTGCCACAGTTTCTCTGTGTGTGTGTGTGTGTGTGTGTGTGTGTGTGTGTGTGTGTGTGTGTGTGTGTGTGTGTGTGTCTGTGTCTGTGTGTGTGGACGCGTGTACACGTGTGTGTATGTGTGTGTGTGGTTCTATGTCATTGTATCAGACAGGAAAAGCGGAATTCAGAGATTAATGTACCATTTCCTCTCGCTTCCTTTCCCATAGAGACTTGAAACCAAAAGAGGCGAGTAACAACACCCCCACACCCCTCCTCCAGGAAACCCCTTTACCCTCCGTCTCTCTCTCTCTCTCCCTCTCTCTCTCTCTCTCTCCCTCTCTCTCACCCTCACTCCCTACCTGTCAGCTGTCCCTCTCAATCCCTTCCACTGGATGTCCCAACAAACTCTCGACATGGCATTTACCCCGACCCCTGCTCAGATGAGAACAGAGGCCATGACACAACAAGCCATGCCAACAAGTAAGTATGCCATGGTTCACTGCGGTCTAACCACTGTGCCCCTCTCAGCACTTGTCCTGCCCTGCCGTAAGTGACCTTTCTAAAACAGAAAAAGCCTAAGTGTGCGTGGCATTCAAAAAGGCTGACTGCAGTGTCACTGTCTTCTCTACTACTCTTGTACTTCTTGACAGGAGGGAAAACATTGTGGAAGCACAGCAACAAACTCACAACCTCAATCTAACACACTCAATCTAACACACTGTAAGAGAGAGAGAGAGAGAGAGAGAGAGAGAGAGAGAGAGAGAGAGAGAGAGAGAGAGAGAGAGAGAGAGAGAGAGAGAGAGAGATTGTATAAGGCATAAACAGTTTGGAACACCTGGTTGGCATTGAGGATGTTGAGTTAATACATTACTAGGTCAGGAGTCTCACAATGAACAAAATAAACGATGACAACCAGCTGTTTTATATTCACTCCCCCAAGCCTTGCATTGTTGTGGCGGTTGATGTTATCTGTATTGTCTGTCAGAGTTCCTTGTCAATGACAGATAGTTCAGTCAGGAACACTCACGTCTTAGTTTAACCAGAGATTGTATGTACCGGTACTAGAGATATGCCACTCAATTCATTAGGTTTTTGCGAGAGACACGGAAGATGGAGCTAGTTCCACATGGGGATACATTCCTACCAATTACCACACAGTTACTGAGATTTCCGTTACTGACTGTTGTCATTGCGTCTGTGCTGTAGGTGTTTGCATTATTTAGGGATAGAGCCAATTAAAGTTAAAGTCATGACGTTAGAATTACAAGATTCTATCTCCATTTTTGTCAAAATGTAGTTATTTACATAATCTGATCCATTAGGTGTTTATTAATGCCTGTGTGGTGTTATTTTTTTAAATGTTGACATTTTTTAGTTAGTAATTCATAAAATACAAAAGTTCCATCTCACAAAACATAATGGAATGTAAAAACTTTGACGCTCAATATCTCTGAACTACCTGAAACGGAGATAATTCTAAGCTCACGAAATGTTAACTTAACTTAATGTTTCTACACACTTCTAAAACTGAAAGGAAAAGTTGCTAATCCGTATCATGTTGGTAGTTTTTTTTGGGGGGGGTAGTTTTTGTCCTGCCCTTCCATAGGTGACCTGGACAGTGTCAGACAGACAGTGTTGATCTTCTTATTTTGCTCTAAAGAGGTGCCTCAATACATTGTATTGAATATGAAATGGTTTTACAATTAGGCTTGGCGTATTTAGATGGCTCCCTGCCTGGTATAGTTATAAACGACCACAACACATATCTGTACTGTTTATAACATGGCAGGGAGCCTATACAATACAGACAGTATATCAACTAGATAGATACAGACTGAGCAGAAACAAAGCAGATGGAGACTGGGGGGTAGTGGTGGGAACAAACACAAACAACACTCTTACAGCACAGTAATGACCAACAGTACCAGCAACCATATGGAAGGCTGTGGAGTGGTGTGTAGATTGACCACTTAAGTAAGCCTCCATACCAACGTGTCACATAGTAATTGTGTGCATAATATGTGTAGACAGCTGATCTGTCACCTGACAGACGACAGCTAGCACTGACTCAGAGTATCCTGCCTGAACTGAGCTTGCTCATTCTTGTAAAAGTGGCCCAGACAGGAGGAACATTGTAAACAGACAGCCACAGCAACACAATGTGGACAGTTCTCACCGGGTGTTCTCTTTGAATAAAATGAAGTTAGAACTATAATAAAGCTTTGGGGAGTTTATCAGTGATTATGTGTGGACAGACAGGTTGCCACCAGCTGTCAGCCCAAACACACTGGACGGCCATGAAAGCGTACCAGCGACAATCCCCCCAAAAATCCATAGCCACAGAAAAACGAGGGACAATGACAGGTAGTTGTTTGTATGCATAGAGGACTTCCATTTTGCAGAGGGAGACATGCCATCCATTGTGTGGATGCGTGTGTTTGTGATGTCTCCTCAGGTGTTAGAGAGGGAGCCAGATAGATTATGACAGGTGTGGATATACCTCTGCAGACGGGCCTCAGGCCATGGTAGGTGTGTGTGTGTGTGTGTGTGTGTGTGTGTGTGTGTGTATGTGTGTGTGTGTGTGTGTGTGTGTGTGTGTCAACCAGTGTGTCAAACAAGACAAAATGACAAAAAGGTTTCTATGGCAGGGGTTTTCAGACTTTGAAGCAATGCCTATTCAAGCAATGTCACATCTCGTTAGCGTCTTAGCTCATGAAATGCTAATCAATGCTATTAATAATATTATGGTTTGGTTAGATAGATAGGTGTCAGGCAACTATCGGGACTCTGGGGAAGACTTTAAACGAGAGTGCGAACCACATGGGCCGTGGGTTTAGTCAGTGTCTGTCCCACTTATCTCAGTGTTTAGATCTCATTCTCTCACCGTATCTGCTCCTCCTCCTGAGCATTTTCGAGATAATAACATAATGGCAAGTCTTATCACACCATACATCTGTCCACAATTAGGCAGGCAGATACAGGGAGAGGGAGAGCAAATGCCTGCAGAATTTATAAAGCTGTCTTTTAGTTTCGGGGGCTGTTCCCTCTTATGTGTTTTCCAGTGAGTTTTAAACTGAATTTGCATAACAGAGGAGGAGAGGCAGCAAACATGCTCTTCAGCTACATTAGCAAATTGCTGGTTCTCTTCTAATCCATGATGCACAAGCTTTAAAGGACGCAGTGTGTTTTTCAATCAACAACAAAAGCGGGCTCCCTGTAACTTTTTGGCGGAAACAGCCGAGGGACGGAGCTAACAGTATGCAGTGATTGTTTACAATTTCACTGTTTATAAACAACGAGAGTAAAACAATCTTATATTTTGGGTTCTGACGGTCTATTGTAAGCTCATGAGGCATTTAGAAGTTATATTCTTCAAGAATCAATGGCTATACATCATTAATTTAAAAGTTAATTAATTTAAAAGATGGATATGCATTTTTCTTTCCCTGCGGACTACTTTCTTCTTATAAGCATCTGATTTATTTCACCCTGCACACCTAAAAGCCTGAAATTATGAGAGAATACTCGGTGCAAGGTTCCATTCAATATCGTACAGCAACAACAACAATTGAGGGGAAGCCAGTGGGGAAAATGTTCCCCTAGTGTTATGTCCAATAGGTAATAAAGTTACACTTAGAGAGGCACACTTGTCACTCTTTGATGAAAATGAACTCCAAAGGATTGCCTTTATGAAATAGCAATGATTAAGCGAGTATAACATTAATTTTGCCATCAAGCTTGACTGTTGATGGCCCCAAAGTGCTCAAAGTAGGAATTTGATGTTAATTGACGATTACCTGCCGCCAGGCCTCCCAGGTTGAACAGTTTTCTGCCCATGATACAAGGTAGTGAAATCATAAAGGCTGCATAGTCATGTGTAAAGCACACTTATACGACAGGTTTGGAGACATGAGATCACTGACAATCACACAGCTGTTCCTCTGTTTCTTTGTCCGATTTCTAATACTTTCTAAACTTGCTTCAGCTACAGAACGAAGTGGCGACGAGGATAGTGGTAAATGTAATACTTCTAGCGAAAGAGAATCTGAAGAGGAGATGGCTCTGCTTTCTTTACAACCTCCCGCCGTTTTCCTTAACTGCCCGGGCGAAAAAGTTGTCTGACAACTACCTGCTCACAATCAAGGATTATTATGTTTTTGGGAGAAGAGCCCAGCACAGTGCCACTCGCAGCTGATAACTATGATGGGATTGTGCTTGCTTTGAAAACGTTTTTTCCTTCCATAACTGAACATTGTCACTGAGAGATATCGCTTCAGACAATGATCCCAAGCTATTAGTGAGTGGATGGATCACTATGTGGCAGCCCTGCGCAAGCTTTAAGGAATTTAAGCTTAGCGATAAAAATGGAAAGTGAAAATGCTGCGCAATCAGATTGTTGAGAAAACAAATAGTTATCGCATACGTGAAAGACTGTTAATGGAAGAGAATTTCACACTTGACAGGACATTGGTGCCACTATGCAGCCTCACTGATGGTGAGTGTAATGTACTGTAATATAAAAGTTTGGAGTTCCTGAGAGCTCCCCTGACAGCGAAGAGAACAGATTATTACTCCATATTACCATGACCATTAGCTAGACCATAGCTGACGCAAAAATGAATTGGTCATCATGACAGACCCGACGTTGCTGTGCCTCCGTTCGTGTGGAAAAGAGGGCAGGACATGCAAAATACAAAAGGAAACCAATTGATGAAAAGCAAGAGAATGCAACTCACACCTGCTATCTTTGTGGTTCAGCCAACCATCTAGCCAGTGATAAATCCCGCCCTGCCAAAGACCGTCAATGCAAAACATGTGGGGAAAATGGGACATCTTTATGCAAATCCTGAGTGTGCAAATCCTCATGAAAGTCTGTTTCTATCCTGCCTGAGCATTTTTACAGTGACTATTTTAGTTCAAGTAAGCTAAGTAAAGCTAAAGCACAGCTTGTTACATATTCGAGAGAGAAGTTGAATGTACTAGGATGTCTTAAAGGTGACATTACTTATCATGACAAGAGTGCCTCCACAGACTTTTACATAGTAAAAACAGGGGCACCCATACTAGGATGGACCTTGTGTTTGCTCTCCAGCTACAGATCAAAGGAGGACAGCTGATACCAAAGAGTGCTACTGTCTGTGTGACTGTCCACCAACCCAAAGCTCCACCCACTAAATGCAAAGAGAAAGGTGAGACTTTAACTGTGTTTGGATGTGCAAAGGACTTCGTACACAAAGTGAAGGTACGCCCAGTGAAGCCTGTACAAAAAAAGCTTCGGCGCTTACCACTTTCAGTCTGTGATGCTGTTACCAGTGAACTAAAGAAAGTGACTTAAGAAAATGTAATCATTGAAAGAGTTGATGCATCAGAGTGGGTATCCCCAATCGTAGTCATTCAGAGGAAGACTGGTGGCATACGCATGTGTGTCGATTTGAGGGAACCTAACAAAGCTGTGGTCATTGATAGCCATCCCTTACGGCTGATACTTTCTGAGCTGCGAGGGTCTGCCTTTTCTCGACCCGTGACCTAAAATCCGCCAATCATAAAGTAAACCTACATGAAGAAAGTAGAGGGCTCACCACTTTCATTACTCATGAAGGCCTGTACAGATACTGCAGAGCTGCTGCATTTCAGAAGATGATGACAACATCCTCAGTGGCCTCAAATGTTACCTTGATGATGTAATTACATATGGATCCTCAGTGGCTGAACACAAAGCCAACCTCCATGCTGTGCTGCAGAAAATCAACGAAGCTGGATTGAAACTCAATCTTGACAAATGTAATTTTCACCGAACTACTCTGAACTTCCTTGGCTAGATGACAAGATCTGTCTTTATGGTCTACAGCCAGATGACTTCACACGTTACTGCAATCCTGAATGCTCCTGCTCCAACTGATCCTACAACTCTGCGCTCATTTCGTGGACTTAGTGCATGGCATAGCAAGTTTGTGTCCCCAATTATGCTATTGTTGTGGAGCCTATGAGAGCTCTGAGGCAACAGAACAGTACATTTCAATGGAACAATGAAGCACAAGCAGGCTTTGACCAAGTCAAGAAGATGATTGTGAATAGCTCTGCTTTAGCACTATTCGACCCAAGAAGCCTACTATAGTATCTACAGATGCTTCAGATTATGGGCTTGGAGCTGTCTTTACTCAACTACACAACACTGGTGAAGAACAGACTGTTGCTTTTACTTCTCACAGTCTATCTGATGCTGAGAGGAAATGTGTGACAGCACTGGTGAAACCGGGAACAAGTCGCCAACCGACATTCAGACTTTTATTCCGAAAAATGTAAATAAATGTCAGCGTTGTTGAGAATCAATGACACACTCTCTAATCAAGCCGAAACATTGCAATGCAATGGATTCGGTGAGTAATCTTTACTACTCAACACACTGACTTTCAGCAACACTGACATTTATTTAAATGTTTCGGAATAAAATTCTGAACATTTTGATTGGGTGGCGACTTGTTCCTGGTTTCACCAGCTTCTGTCACATATTCAATCGTCGAGAAGGAACGTGGCTCTGGGGAAGATTCCACAACGCACTGATCATCAAACGCTAACTACGCTCCAGACTACCAAAGGGAATAACCGTGCTGGCGTACGGATAGCCAGATGGTCTGCTCACCTGATGGAGTTTGACTATGATGTACAATACAGAACTGGATCTTTGAGCTATGCTGCTGACTGTCTAGCTACTAGACTTCCACTTCCTGAAACTGACACTGCATTTGCAGAGACTGTGGAAGCTGTTGCAACCATATTGACTGTTCTGAGTGCTGTTTTTGAGATGGACCTCCAGTCTGTCTGCTGTGCCTACCCTGTGCTCACAAAGCTCTGTGCACAGATACAGAAAGGCTGGACCTCAGAAAAGAAAGCACTTGATCCTGACTTACAATCATACGTATTGATTCATCATGAGCTTGCAGTCGTGGACGACTGTATTGTCAGAGGCACTCATCGTTTGCTCGTGCCTGAACCATTGCAGAAGAAACTCATTGGCATTGCTCATGAAACCCACCAAGGCACAAAACAATGCCTCAACTGTACCGGTGTCCCACAAAAGACTCTCAGACAGAGATACTGATAAAGAACTGTACTACTTGCAGACAGAATGATAAGTCGACCGTTACCCATGATGCTCCACTTCTACCTGTGCCTCTGCCAGCTGCTGCCTGGGAGAAGGTCTCAGTGGACATTGTAGGTCCATTTGAGATAGTGCCTGCTGACTGTAGATTCGCCATAACGTTAGTAGACTACTATAGTGAATGGCTTGAAGTAGTCTTTACTCCCTGTGTTGACACAGCTAGTGTCATACAGTTTCTGACCACTGTCTTCTCTGGTGAAGGAAATCCAAAGGAACTGGTCAGTGATAATGGACGGCTGTGGCGCAGGAGGTAGAGCTGCTGTCTAATGATTGAAAGGTTGACAGATCGGTGGTTCAAGCCCCACATGTCAAAGTGCCCTTGGGCAAGACACTGAACCCCAAATTGCTCCCAGTGAGCGGGCCGGCGCCTTGCATGGTAGCTTGCCGCCATTGGTGTGTGAATGTGTGTGTGAATGGGTAAATGAGAGGCCGTAGTAAAACGCTTTGGATAAATGCGCTATATAAGTGCAGCCCATTTATATGCATTTTCTTTTCCCTGCAGCCTTCTTTCTTCGTAAGTCGCTTTGGATAAAGGAGTCTGCTAAATGCAGGGTAAAAGAGTCAATGTACATGTAAAATGTCTTCTTATAAGCATTTGAGCAACAAGAAAAGTTGGGTCGAAGCCAAACGTGTGGAAAACGTTGCCCTAATCTTTTGTCTAATAGGTAATAAAGTGACACTTAGAGAGACTCACTTGTCACTCTTTGATGAAGATGAACTCCAAAGGATTGCCTTTATGAAATAGCAATGATTAAGCAAGCATACAATTTCACATCATGCTTGACTGCTGATGTCCCCAAAGTGCTCAAAGTGGGAATTTGAAGTCAATTGACAATTACCTGCCACCATGCCTACAACGTTGAATAATTTTCTGCCCATGATGTAAGGTAGTGAAACCATAAGGACTGCATAGTCATGCGTGAAGCACACTTATACAACAGGTTTGGAGACATACGTGTGTAATCACAGAGAATCACACAGCTGAGACAAGAAGTGGTGCCGGGTCGTTAAGGGTTAAAAAACATGGCTGACATCTCTCTGACCTTGAATTATCCTTGCTTACCACACAATAACAAAGTAAATATCTCAAACCTAAAATACATGTGTAACATGTCAACACTGAAATAACACTACCCCAGTGGATGTCGTATTATCTAGCAAGCGATTCTTTGGCTGCATAGTAATTTTTCCAAGTTAAACTGATACCTAGCATTGGAGACATTAGCAGGCAGTGCTTGTTTTCAGAGTTGTCTCTGTCGGTGTAAACCCATTGTATAAAAGCAATAACACAACACTCAGATTGTGCTGTATCTAGGATATTGGAAGGGCTGTGATGGTTGAGGCTGCGCTCTGTGCCTATGACTGCATCACCATTCTGATATCCATGGATACCATATCCATATATTGTCTTTATTATTAGATTGCAAGGTGATCGTACAGTAGAAGATAACATGAGTCTGTCCATGACTGGAATACAATTCAGTGTCCTAATGATTTTCTTCAACCTCAAGGAGTTTATCTCAGTGAACTAAAGGTTAAATAATGTCATTGCCTACACTACAATACCAATCACGACTTCAACTCAGCTTTTTCCCACTACTGTTTTTTCACACTGTACATACTGTACATATTGTATTGATAACCATTGCCCCTGCTCTGTACATATCTACTGCATTTTACTGTACATATGTACATACTGTACATTTGTCTGTACATAACTCAGTGTACATATATCTGTACATATATCTTTATGGCTTGTGCACTATGCACTATTGCATCTGGCGAGATGCCGAAGTCGAATGCATTTGGTTGTCTCTGTACTTGCACTATGCCAATGACAATTACATTGAATCTGATCTGATTGGTCATAGAAGTTCTAGAAAATCTGATATCTTCGACCATTGTATTCTGGCCCATGTGACTTTAGGACTTTAGGAGATCTTTAGGTTATTTACATAACCGCGGTTCTCTGAGTAGTATTCATGAGTGTCTCACTATGGGAACGCTCCCTGCGTGACCTCATCAGAAGCTGAATCTGCGCCAGCCCATTGGATCTTCTCCCGACAGGCTAGCCAATGTGGCTTAGTCGTCGGCAGAGAAGCTTATTGGGGAACGCGGCACAGTGGATCCACTCATCGGTAGAGATAACAGCGGCCTGGGTGTGGGTTAATCCCAGACACGCTGCGCACTTAGATTGAGTGTCCCAGCTAGCCATTGACTTGCGCACGGGCAGGACATCTGGCTAGTCCCAGTTGTGCAAGGTCCGCTAGCCTCAACGTTAGCCATTGCTGGCTAGGGGGTCGTAGGCTAGCTGGGTTAGGGTTAGGGTTATCTTAGTTAGGGTTAGGTTAGCTGCTAGCAGGCCTTGCTAATTCACTAGTTAGCTTGTCAGCTATCACGGGAAAAAGAGGGGCCATGGGAGGGATATTACTATCTACCCACTACCAGTGTGTTATAGAGGAATTTTCTACTTTTGTCGCTACCAGTGCGTTATAGAGGAACTTCTACTTTTGTCTCTCACACTGGGTATTGCTACCCGTAACAGTTTGGAGTATTTCTACTCATAGAACAAGAAGTATTGCTACTTGTGTCGTTCGGAACAAGGAGTATTGCTACCCCGAATTAGAGTATTTCTACCCTTCGGCAAAAGTATTTCTACTCCGCACACACAAGTTGGTCGCTCGTATCTATGGACAGTTTAGCTCTAGCCGCCCGCACAGTTGTCAGCTCCAGTGAGAAGACGAGAAGAGGTTTTTGAATGACGAGAGACGCAGTGTCTAAGCCATATATAGGCGGAGGGTCCCCGTCCCTCCTGACACAAGCGTCATCTGGGCCAGCCAATGGGCTGGCACAGTGTAATTCAGCTTGCGATGAGGTCACGCAGGGGGCGTTCCCACAGTGAGACACAAAACGAATACTATGAAAGAGAACCATCTATAATCCCACTATACTCCAGGACCATGTAGGAGATATTTGGTGGTTGTGGTGAGGGTAAATCAACTGTGAGCCAAGTATGAGTCATTCATTCTATAGTTTCATTATATGAGGCCTTGAGTTTCACGTACATGACTGCACACAACTCTGAATACAAGATTATGTCAGCCACACACAGGGTTTGACGGTAGGTTATACATACTACTGCATGTACTGCTTCTATTTCACCTCCTGCTATTTACCGGTTGATTGGTGGTAATTAACAGATAATGATATAGTAATAACACTTTGGGGTCTTTGAGATTCATCTGAATAAGCACCACTGTTACATTAGGGTCTCCACTACGACCAAATTATGTCCTATTCCCTAAGAAGCGCCATGTTCAACCAGCTGTGAAATAAAGTTTCACCCTGGTCTGCTATCATTAACTTGCTCATCACACACCATTTGCAGGGGCCGAAACCGTCTGAATGTGCGTGTAAAAGGTGGTGAAGGATAATGATATGTTTTTCAGCCAGCAAGTTGTTACATATATACTGTACCTGTCTGAGAGCACTGTTAGTGAGCAGCAACCTGGCATTGTTTGCATAAAAGCTGTTCTGGTAGCAGTCAGTCTGCAGGTTCTCATTAACAAGGTCATAGCCGTATGGTACTCTACACTATGTAAGCTACAATGCTATGTTTGTCATTAGTCTGAGCCAACACTGGGTTATCTGTTATGCAAAATATGCTGTGTTGGCTATGTAATCTGGGAACCCACAATCTCATCTTTCTGCTTGAGGGCGCAGGAAGTAAAAACTATCTCCCACACACTAACTAACCTTAAAGATACATACTTTTGTCATCTGAGACACATCCCAGAATCATCCAGGAGAGGATACAATTGTGGGAGATTCTCAATTTTTAGCATGAACAGATGTGTCAGAGGATCTGGGATGAGATGACAGCAAGGCTGACCTTGGCTTGTCTGGGGCTGCTGGAGCGGACTGGTTGGCAGGAGGTTTAGGAAGAGACTCCTAGTGAATGCAGGCAGAGGAGACAAAGGCAGGAAATGTCCTCCTCTTTGGCTGTCAGCGTTTTTTACTCTGCACACTTCAACAGTATGCAGGCAGGTAGGCAGGGGGGATGGGGGGGGTGTGTGGAAGGAGGAGGAGGAGGAGGAGGAGAGATGGAGGTAGAGAAACAGAGTGACAGAGGGGAACAGTGGGGTGTCAGGTACAGAGAGAGAAAGCACAGCAGAACCAGTAGTTGCAGCTGGGAGTTAGGGAGATCGATAAGAAGATAAAGGGGTCGGGGGGATAGGAGCAAGGTAGACAACTAAACAACCACTTCATGTTTTTTTAAAGCAGGATGTGTTGAGTTTGAAACCGCAGGAGCTGCTGGAGGTACAGCACTTCTCTGACAGGGGGGAGGGGGAGACGGGGGAGGATGTGTTTCTCTCTGGGAGAGAGAGACCCAACGACGATCCCAAAGAGGGCATGTACTGGTTTCTGTTTATCTTAGCCCCCCCTCCCGCCCCCCCCCCCCCCCCCAGTGTCTCCTCCCCATTGCCCATCATCAACCTTTCTCCAAAGATAAGAGGCTAATGTGCTGCAGCAATAGTTTGCCTCTTTCTCTTTCTCTAACCACCCCTCTCTCTCTCACACACTCGCGCCCCCATCCCCTCTCTCCACGCCCCCCCCCCATCTCTCTTTCTCTTCTTCCTCCTCCATGCTGGTGTGCTTTACACCAGGGATTGCCAATCTCAGACCTGGCGGGGATGCCGTCTGTGAAGAGCAACTGTCCAGCCAGCTTTCCAATTCCCTCTGAGGGATTCTCAGTTGCAGGCCTAGGAGAGGTGTTTAATTGATTCCATCCAGAGAAAGAGGCCCTCGGTGTGTAGGAGTGCTACAGTATATATCCATTTGCTTTTTAAACACACAGAACAGAGGGTGAGATGACACAGTTGCACCAGAAAGTACCAAGCTTTTATATCCTCAGTTGGATACTCATAAGAAAAAATGGTTATTTTAGGGGTTCTTTGTCATTATTTGTTCATAGAACCATTATATAAAAGAGTTATACAAGCACCAAAAAGGTCTTTTTAATTAAGAACCCTTTTTGGTACTAACTGGAGTTTTTTCTAAGAATGTATGCAGGGGTTCAAAATCACACGCTGTGTTTGTGATGTACCAATCTGAATGTTTATATGCAACAAATCAAATAGCAACTGTCATAACAACTGTATTGTTTGCCATGGGAATTCAGAATTGAGTCTCAGTTTGAGATTGCTTCTCCACCTATGCCATGGCAACAAACTCTCTAGAGTCTCCACCTATGCCATGGCAACAAACTTTCTAGAGTCTAGACCTTTTCTTTCATGAACACAACATGCAGCCATGCCGCTGAACACTATTGGCCGTGGTCTCTAGGGTTCTGTTTGCTTGTCCTTGTCCTCTGGTCCAGTCAGTGGTATCTCTGTGTCTGTCTCCACTGCTTAGGCCAGTGGAGGGAAAAGGCCTTTCTATTCATCCCCATAGGCTGCTGGGCAAGGTAAGGCAGCAGGGAGCACAAGACACTGCACCATCTGTCCCCAATAAGCCCAAACCGCCATGCCTGCAGCCTGTCATCTGATCCTGTCATATGATTTCATAGCCATTAACACACTGGCTCCGACCCCACTCCCATTCCCCTCTGTACACCCCGGTCAGCTGTACCTCCACAGTTTGCTCTACGAGGAAGAGGAAGGGGAAGAGAGAAGGGGAAAGAAAAAGTATTGTGTCCAGCTGTTGCCAGGGCCATATGGTTGGAAAAGATATGAGTTGAGTGTTTCCACTCCATATTCCCAGCCAGATAGTGACCTAAGGCAGCCAGTCGGTGGGAGAGAGGGATGAGCGTGGGTTGCAAACTGTGTTTTCGAGGAAATAGGACGGTGCGTGTATGCGTGCTTGAGTTTATGTGTGCTTGGGTGTGTGTGTGTGTGTGTGTGTGCGTGCGTGTGTGCGTGCGTGTGTATGTCTGTGTGCGTGTGCGTGTGTGTGTGTATGTCTGTGTGCGTGTGCATGTGCATGTGTGTGTGTGTGTGTGTGTGTGTGTGTGTGTGTGTGTGTACTGTATGTGTGTGTCATTGCCTGTTGCTGGGTCATTCAAGCTTGTTATGTAAATGTGTGTGTGTTGTGAAGTGTGGTTGGACTCAGACTGACCGTAATTCCCTGGAGGATATCCCTCTTTTAGAGGAAGTCAATGTAACACTGATACCTTTGTTCAGCTTTCATTAACAAACGATTCACAGTGCACAGCAGTTGAGCAAAGATAAAGTAGCTCATAAAGTAAGGTTTACATAAGATTATGGGTCGCTATGGTCTTAAATAATGTCAGTTCATAAACTCGGTTTGTTTGCCTAAGATTTGATTGCAGAGTACATTTAGCCACGGGTTGTCTTCTGAAATAATGCAGAGGTGTCTCATTAGATTATAGACATTCTGACTCTAAACATAACGCACTGAAATGAAGTTCTCCTAAAGCACAAGGGACAGATCTTCACACAGTATGTAACCTTTTGCCTCCAATTATTTTCTCTCTCTCTGATTTCATAGCATGATTAAATGTGGCTCTCCCATTGAACCTGAACCGGGGAACAGAGGTATAGTAATTGAACGGATCTAAAGGGTGTAAGTGATTTCATTTAAAAAAAAAAAAACGTTTTGTTAAAATCCTCAGCGGCTCAGTCCTCTTTTATTTCTTACACACGATGACACTTTGATTATTGGCTATAATAACTATTTCAGCTCAGGGATGCAGCTCGTGTTAAGTATCTGTGTCTCAAAGCTCAGGGGTTAAAACTGTGAGGGGCTGCTGGTTAATTGACTGGTCTGGAGGATGTTTCAAATCATGTCCTTTTGTGGATCGACTCATGCAGAAGCTATTTATATTTCATGTCAAAAGATGATTATGGTTTTGTCCATCCGCCTTTGTTCTTTGAGCAGTATTATCTTTACAGGCAGAGAATCAATAATATATGGTGAATGGTGTGTGTACGTGTGCAACAGAATATCATCTCCTAAGCCTTTCACAGGGTCTTCAAAACGTTTTTCACCATCAGCCAAGGCCCTTGGGCTATCTCAATTCAAACACCTATCAACCAGGCGCCCCCTTCGAGCTTTATTTTCCAATATTATTTTCTGTCTCCGTGAAACATAATATTCTTTTCAGGTCAGTAAATAACTATATATGTGCCCTGCTGACCTAAAGGTCATTCACAATCTCCCATATGTCACCTCTTTCAGTAATTCATAATCCATCCCTCTATATTCTTCCCCTTGAAAAAGATTGGATAAATCTCTCAATGCAATTCGAAGTTGACCTTGACTTAAGTAAACACAGCATTTTCACAAATCATATTTATTGTTGACTCCACCCAGTAGGGTTTGTTTTGTTATCAGCTTCCCTTTTTGTTTTTGGAACTAAGATATCTGTCAGTATCATCAAACAGGACGTGCTGCCTCGCGCACCCAGTCACTGACACAGGAAACAGGTGTGTCTACATAGAGTTGTTGAATATTAAATTCATCGGCGAGTTACTCTCTCCGTCACAGTCTGCCAGTCTATCATAATTGGTTTGTGCTGAAAATTGCTTGACACAAAACAGCCTAAAGCAATGATATGGTAAATGGAATGGTAAATGGACTGCACTTATATAGCACCTTTATCCAAAGCGCTTTACAACCACCTCTCATTCACCCATTCACACACACACATTCACACACCAATGGCGGCAAGCTACCATGCAAGGCGCCGGCCCACTCACTGGGAGCAATTTTGGTGTTATAGAGCACATGCATATATCATGGCATTTAATTGTATTACTACAAGGTGAATACAACTGTATTTACTGTATATTTACAGTAGAACAATATCATAACTCTCTTTTGTGGGAATCCAGGGTAAAATGACTATTTAAAAGTACCCATTATCACTATCGGTGGCTGGGCTCATTGTAATGCATGTAATGTATGTTTGATGCCATACCTTATTCCATTCTATGCGGTACAATGAGCCAGTCCTCCGATTTCTACCTCCACAAGCCTTGCCAGTTTCGGAAGATCCTGTGTACACCAGACCTGGAGAGAGGATTAGGGACAACCTAATACATCTCTCTGACAGCTCTGGGCCAGATGAATAAATAAAGCTACAAGTGCAGAAGAAAGAGAATTTGTTTTGTTTTAATCAGATGTGGGATGTTTGGAAGGGCCAATGTTTTATTAAGTGTTCCTCGTAGTGTCATCGTAAATTATCAGATGCCAATTTAGCTTGTTAGAGCCACCCTCTCAGTGGGTTAATTACTTTAAGAGTATTCCGTGGCAGAGTGCTCATAACATTGTCATCGATCAGAAGGGAGAAGAACTTCGATTTTGCAACAAAGATTGAGGAGAGAGGGAGTCTGAGGGAGTCTGAGGGAGTCCAAGTGTGGCGGAGTGAGAGACAGAGATAGCGAGAGAGAAACAGCTGAACACAGCCAGATACAGCGGGGAAAAGCTGAGAAAAGAATGTGGGGGAGAGGCGAGATAAGTGAAAAAGGAGTGTAATGCCAAATATTTGAGAAGCAGTGTAATGGTATTGGTCCGGACTGAGGAGGAGAAGGGAAGAGGAGGGGCTGCCCATGTGTTATTATGACCCTCTTGACGATAAACAACAGCGTCTGCCAAGGTGTGGCTGATTTCTCTGGCCTCAGACTGAGATCTCCCCCCTTTCACCCCTCCTCCTTTCATCCTCATTCCTCTCCTCTTTTCATACCTCTCATTCATGTTTTCCCTCCTCCTTTCTCTCCTCTCCAGTCCAATTTTCGATCCTGTCACTGTTCCCTTCCATGTCATTGTATATTCTTCCAGGCTCATGTCTCTGCCCTCTTCTGACCCTCTTCTTTCCATTTCTCCTCATTTCACCCCCTCATCTCATTCCCCCGCCCCCCTCCCCCCGTCGCTGTCTGCTCTCCGTCTGAGCTTCCTTTGAGAGCTGTCTGTGATTGAAATGTTTTCATTGAGAACTCTGGCCCGAGTCATCATTAGGACCTCTGTCAGAGGAAGGATAAGGGTTGTTAGGGCATCAAAGAGCAGGAAATAGCAAGGGAGGAAGATGGGGCATGCTAGCGGGAGAGGGGAAGGGATGATCATGGCCCACGTGTGGGTCTCTGGGATCTGACATTCCACACATTTTAACAACATACATAACTTTTGATAAACAACCCTAGGACCTTACAAATGTTCTCTCAAGGACACATTTTCTGATAGCATCTCTCAAACACATCATGCCTGAAGCGGAGAGAGATACACTGTCCACTTTTCACCAGGTTGATGGGAAGCCTGATGATAAAAAGTGTTCAACACCAACAACTACAGGTTTATTAAACCTGCGCATTATAACAGGAAAATGTGTCTGACAAGCAGTAAACAAGCAGTAAACCCCAATTGTAACACTCACCTATAACTGGGTGATATATCGGGCTTATACACCATTTCACGCGAGGCTAACTCTGTGGACAACATTTCTGTCTGAAAACTTTTTTATGAACCTTCTGTACATTTTACATGACTTCAAAGGTCACCCAAACTTCCCTTGAAGTTTACTCACAAGTAAACTTTGTATTGTCAACCGTTTTTTTTCAGTATTTCATCACACTGTCAACAGTGTTTGTTCAGCTCACACAACGAAAACATTATTTACTTCTGCTCATCAGTGATGTGATCTCTCCCAGAGATATACCATAGTCTATAGTCATGGAATGTTCCTTCACAAAGTTGGATATATTCTCTAATGAACAGTCTCTGCCAGATGGAGAGAGTTAATACCTTGAGTTGTTTCGTAACACTCTGTATCGATTGAGATAGCCTGCCAGATCTCATAACATCTTTCTCGAAACTGTAACTCTCCTCTCCTCTCCTCGGTCCATACAGATTGAGAAATAATAACTTCGCTCCCGGGGAAATCTTGCCGACCATGCCGATGATGGCTTCGCTGTTTGTTTGTGAAGATGTCTTTTGCGCGTTCATTACAGACGTTCCCATTCTGCCAGACTGCACTGCTGGTATAACCACTTTGAATATTGCTGGTGTTTCATCAAAGCATATTGACGCTGAAAAGATTGAAATATTGCCCCTCCCCATCAACAGGGTGGGTCTAGAGCAGCAAAAAGAAGGAGACTCATTAGAATGTGTAGACTAGTTATGCCTGGCAGGCTATTTGCAGAGAGAGAGAACTTCTCAGTCATGCTGCATCCCTCAGGCCATCATTTCGTTTCATTACCCTCATTGGAGATGATGATCAACCTGCATCTCTGCTACAGAGATCACACTCATACCACCGGCCCATTAGGTTCCCATCTATTCCATACAAAATCACAGTATTTTTGGATGACATTTCTAAACATGCAAGGGCTTGGCTATTACTGAGTGTGTATAGTATAGTGTCAGTTGGTATTGTATTAAAAAGACTATCCTTAAACACAGTACTGTACTTGTATGCATTGCACAAATTGGCAGTACAAAGAACATATATAATGGTGGATCCCACTAGGGATCTCTGTTGAGCTAATGACCTCATACAGACTGCATGTACTGTATGGTTCCCCTGGCCTATAAAATGTCTCCCTCAGCCACCCAGCACTTTCCTCTCTATCCTTATCAGAAGGTGAGTTTGAGGTCAGTATGTTAGTACAGAAAGTGGGAGGAGAATTAGCCAGGAATGTGTTTAGAGAACGATGGCATGGTCAGCTGAAACGAAATAACAATCTTGATTGGCAGGGAATGGTTATTTTCTAAGACAACCATGTGCATTTAGCTGACACAGATGATATCATGTTACAATCCATTGTTCTTTATAATATATGCTGTGTAGTTGAAACCATGTGCTGTGCTAAGGGCCAAACTTCTATTGGATGACTTCTATGTCATCTTGGGCAAACATTTACCTAAACTCAGCCTTGCTGCTTCTTATGCAATATAACTCCTGTACACTTATGGAGATCTTTTATTTTTATTTTTTATAAAACGTCATTGAAAAGTCCATGAAATATAATTACTGTTGTATGGCCCTTACCTTGACATTGAATTTACTAGAAGGATATATAAAATATATATGTTTTCTGCTTCTCCATGCTCCGTGATGAAGAAAATGAACGCGAACAGTCAAAGTGATTTTTTTAGTACCTGCAGTGTGTGAGGAGGCTGGGTTCAAAACACATGTAGATAAATAATAGATCAAAGTTTTAAAAGAAAGTCAGAAAGTCAAATATGTTTGGAGCCCAGGCAAGGAGTTTGAGGCGAACAAAGGAGACAAGAGAAACCCTGCATATTGACATAATGCTAGAGGATGTAGCGCATTGGCTGGCAAGTTGAAATATTTGTCATTTATGTCATTTATAGAGGTCAATCTCAGTACAAAAAGAATAGCATAAGATTTTGAAGCTAGTGGTTTTGAATACCCATGGTAGCTTAATAATAATAATAATAATAATAATAACTTTTATTTGTATAGCGCTTTTCCTGCAAACGTTGCAGCTCAAAGTGCTTATGCAATGTATAACTACTAATAGGCATGCTACAGGTTTGTAATTAGATCATCCACCACGCAACACAAATGCTGTTGCAACACAGGGAAAAAATAACTTGGGAAATGTGATTATCACATTTAATAATACACACACACACACACTCCAGACACCTGCCACAAGTCCAAAGGTGGGCATTTAATAGGCACTCAGTATTTTTCTTTTACAGACAGCTGTGATGGAGGGAGGGGGAGAGAGAGAGAGAGAGAGAGAGAGAGAGAGAGAGAGATAAAGAGAGAGAGAGAGAGAGAGAGAGAGATAAAGAGAGAGAGAGAGAGAGAGAGGGAGGGAGAGAAGGAGAGGAAGAGGCTCAGGTCTAGGGCCATTCCAAAAATGGAAAGACAGAGAGAGGTGTTTAGCCAGCCGTTTAGTGGATGTTTTCACCGTCAGTTAGGCCACAGCTGAGCCGCTAGCTAACAACAATCAGGACGAGTCAGGCATATCCCCCGTCCGCCACGCAGCCACCTCACACCAAACAAACACAGACAGGTGGCAAATGAAAGGCCCTTTCACCCCCTCAGCTTTTAAAAACTTTGAAATCCACTGAGACAAGGTAAAACTATACTTTTAGGAGTCTGATCAATCTCGAATTGTGACAGCTGGTATTGAAGATTATGGTGTTTTTGTATTTCCTTTCTCCTTGCAATGCCAGCAAAATTCATATCTATCCTTTTCGCCCTGAATACTGATGTGAAGCCATCCATTTTCTTACTTAGTGAGGACTCACTCCATTGACTGAGCTGAGCATAGTACTGCATGTCCCCCCAACCCATTCACAATAGGAGCAGTAGTGGGCCAATAGAACATGTGAAAGGAAGTCACATCATTTAAGTTAACAATTACTCAGCAACCAGCATAGCAACATGACGGCTGTTGACTGCAAACATCATTGTGTGGTTGTGGCCCAGCTGGATGACCTCAAGTGACAGCTGCCCAAACCATATGTGTCATTGTTCTGATTGCTGTTTGGCAGCGAAATAACTCTCAAGACTTATCACTGCTCCATTAATTACATAACTCATGCCAGTCCTGGGAGTGTCCAGGAAATTGACTGCCCAAGTGCGATAGCTACCCCTAACATTAGGAAATACTTTGAGAGAGAGCACAAACTCTGTCTGCACAACATGATAACATTTTCATTAAGATTATCCATACAGTGTGATAGCACGAGTCAGAAGCAAGCATGGCAGCCCCATAATATTTATAATCGGTCATTTTTCTATTTTTCCAATGAGACAGGGGCCCCCCAAATTGGACCACATTTAGGAACACAAGAGTTAAGATTGTGGCCAGGCTTCAGCATATTATTTCCTGAGAATATCATATCAGCGCAGTGTCAGCCATGGAGCTGCGGGGTGGAATTAATTTGGCTTCCAGTTTCCCTGTTCGGTTCTTTTGCTCCTTCTTTTCCTACCGGGAGGACACTTACCAGCCCTGCTTCAGAGCCGGCTTTGGGCGAGATTAACGGCACTTCTGGGAATGTGATGAAAGCAAGTGTATCTCCCGCTCCCGAGGCAAGCCAGCTCTTCTGCTGGATATGTCTGCAAAATGTGTGAAAGCGAAAGAGGAGGGGAGAGGCATGATGGTGGTTTAATTCACTGTGGCATCTGAACTCAACTACCCCCTCTACCCTCTTCACCAACCCCCCCCCCCCCACACTCCACCCCATCCCTTCACACACACCAACCCCTCTACACACCTCTCCAACCCCTCTACTCACCCCTTTGCCTGCCTGCATCACGTGCCTGTAGTGTCTTCCCTTCTGGGCTCGGTGAGGGAAAAAGGGAAAATCTGCCCTTGGATGTGGCTTAACGGCCCCCGCCGGGGCGGTGCAGATGTCCCACTCTTCATGTCTAGGCAGCGAGCGGATCTTGCTAACGAGGAGACACCTCCGGGTGAGACAGGCCCCCCGTGTTTGGTTGGCAAATTTATCAGGGATTTGAGCTCACTTCTTTGCTGTGGGAGATTTTTTGGCTGCCCTGATTAAGAAGAGTGAGACGGGAGAAATTAAAATGATTCTGGTTCCCTTGTGAATTATGAATATTTCAGCTTTTATATAGCCAGGCCCAGACCTCTGCATTCCCACCATCTTTGGAGAGGATTAAACTATTGACCTGCCTCCTCTGTGATGATAAGTCTAACCTAAAGCAAACCTTTTTTATATTCCCTTTCTAGCAATGTTAGTGAACGTTTGCAAATATTAGAAATTGTGCATTTGTAGCAAACTGGTAAATCATTGGAAGTGGCCAAGAGAGTGTACTCTCGCTAAAAGCTTGACACATCCTTATCCACATTCACTGTTCCATTAAAAGGCCAATGTGGCATTCTGAAAGTGAACGTGATTGAATTGTAATGTAATTATATTATATAATTACCTAAATGTATATATACTGTAGGTATTAGTGCATAATCTTGCTTTTGGTGTGGAAGATGGACAAAATAGGACATTATAATTATTATTAATTAAAATTATAATTTTGCTTTAATAATAATAATAATAATAATAATAATAATAATAATAATGAGGCAATGGGGCGTGTTCCTACATATATGCCCCCATAACCATAAACGGGGTGAGATTGACAGACACGGGGTAGATCTACAGACAGGTTGTAGATTGACAGATAGGGGGTAGACCTACAGACAGGGGGGTAGACCACTCACCTAATATGGGCCAAGTTGAACTCATGATATTAACTCCACAAAAAAGGTTTGGAAACGTTATTTCGGTCGATTATTCCTCCCCTTTAGTAATACCAATTGGTATTGTTTTTTATATCGTTGGAAAGCCTGATTAGTCACCTTTACAACGAGGTACAACTTGTAAGGATCATGCATTCGTGGAAGGAGCAACACAGCTAAATGTGTGGGTAGAGGCCCAAAAAAGATTGCCAAAATCCCCTGCAAAACAGAACTTCTCATCATTGAAGGCAATCTCAATGCAGTGAGAAATATTGGAATGATATTCTGGAGCCAGTGTCGATCCTATATCTCTAGAATCTGGGACCCAACTCCATCCTCCAGGATGACAACGCTCGCCCCCACAGAGCCAGGACCAGAGTGACCAATGCAACCATATTGGCTGACTTGCAGCAACTCCTGGTTGAGGAATGGGATGCCATCCCACAGCAGTGTGTGACCAGGCTGGTGACCTGCATGAGGAGGAGGTTGTGACTGCGTATGCATCTTCCACACGCTACTGAGGTCCCTGACAGTGTAAAATGAATAAAGTATAAAAATGTCTATGTGTTGTTTTTTCCTAATTACTGTGGGAGAGTGCAATCATCCAATCCACCAAGCAACTCAAAACGAGAGTGAATACCAACAGAAGAATATTGCAGGGGATTTTGGCAAATTGTTTTGGGCCGCTACCCACACGTTTAGCTGTGTTGCTCCTTCCACGAATGCATGATCCTTACAAGTTCTACCTCGTTGTAAAAGTGACAAATCAGGCTTTCCAACGATATAAAATACAATACCAATTGGTATTATTAAAGGGGAGGAATAATCGACCGAAATAACGTTCCAAACTTTTTTTGTTTTTTGTTTGTTTACTAAGCTATGATATTATGAAGTACCCTAGGACCACAGGCCTGTAAGATACCAGTCACCTAATTATGGCCTGATATACATAGATACGTAAATATATAGATATACGGAAATACGGAAATGCATTGTGGATTAACCTTCCCCAGTTAATGACCATGTTGTATAGTTTATGTCAAGCATTTCACTACTTATAATGTGCTTACACTATATTCTGCGAGCCTAGCATAGTATGCCACCCCCATCTGACTTCTTCTTCTTCGGCGTATGGGTAGTTGTTTTTCCTCTCCACTCCACCAGGCTCGGGGCCGAGGGGCTACCCTTTTACCACCCCGAGACCTGGTTGAGGGGCTCACCCGGGCTATATTTCTGGACACCCCTCCAGAAGCCACGTCATCGTCTCGTCATCTAGTACCGACAGACCATGCATCCCGTTGGGTGGGTGGTACACCGGGCAATCCAGGATAATATGGTCTGCGGTTTGGTCCTCTGCGCCACACTCGCACGACGCATTTGGGGCCAAGCCCCATCTGTGCATTGATGAGCGGAAACGCCCGACGCCGGTCCGGAGACGATTGAGCCTCACCCAGGATAGCCTTGGCAAGTCCATCCCGAGGGGCTCAGCGCCGGCGACTGGGATGTGGTCGCGGAGTTTGGAGGTGTTAGCCTCCCACTCCGCGCGCCACATATAATCCGCCCATCCTGCCGCACTGATGTTGAGATCTCTGCATTGCTGCCTGAGATCCTGTGCGGCAGGCACAAATGGGTGTCTCGACTTGAGACGCCGGGAGGGCTCCGCTGTTATAGTGAGCCTATCATGGAGCAGATGGTTATTAAGCTCCACGGCCCGGCAGGCGAGACGTGCTGTGGCTCCCATGCGGCGGAGGCCTGCGGGCTGGATGCCTGCTAGGATGGGAAGGTTGTCCACGGGGGTAGGACGCAGGCATCCTGTCACAATGCGCAAGGCTTCGTTTATAGGCGAGTCGATGAGGCGACTGAATCTGACTGAATCAAGTAAAACGGTCATGAGAAGATGGGTTTTAAAGTGATATATTAGCATTAGCTAATGCATTAGATATTTGAGATATCTGGATGTTCGACATAGTAGCACATTGTAGTGCCCCCTATCAGCCTATCGACTGCCATAAATATTGACGTAGCATGGCAAATTCTCAGAGCATTTGAAAATTCGGGGCCAATTTTCTTTCTTTCTCAGATATCTTCAAATGGATCTCTTATCATATAGAGAGATGTGCACCACACATGATCATATACAATTTCGGACCAATCTAACTTACAGTTGATTTTAATTGAATTTTTATAAGTTTGGCCAAATTTTCCACCTGCAAAAAAATCCATCATGGCGGACTTTATGGGTTCTTGAGGCAAATATGTTCCCCTTGAGGAAAGACACATATGTACCAATTTTCATACATTTTCATACAACGGGGTAGAAACGCCTGCATTGTAAAGTTACTTGATTTTCTATTTGTAATTATAGCGCCACCTATGGTCTAATCATAGTATTTGGCATGCACATTTAGAGCATTTTTGGTCAGGGACTTTTTGAGCTATTTGACAAAAGCCAGGAAAAGAATAATAAGAAGTATACTACCAATAACAAAACTGGTCCTACTATGTAGTAGTAGTAGTAGTAGGAACACTAATAACTTTAATGTATATAGCGCCTTTCAGGGGGCCCAAGGTCGCTTTACAGAGAAAAAGAAAAGAACGAAAAAGTCAGATAAACAGACAGGCAGACAAAACAACCACAGAACTAGGGCCTGAATAAGACCTTAGCAAACAGCTGGGATTTAAGGGCTGTTTTAAAGGCGTCCAGAGTGGGGATGCTGCGGATCGCCACAAGGAGAGAGTTCCAGAGGGTGGGGGCTGCCACACTAAAAGCTCTGTCGCCAAAGGTGCCCTGGTTGGTGCGGGGGGTGGGGGGGGGGGGGGGGGGCAAGCAGGCCAGAGTCTGAAGGCCGCAGGTTCCGGGGAGGGGCATGTGAGCGGAGGAGGTCGGAGGAGGAGGTGTGGGCACGGGCATGGAAGGACTTGTAGGTGAGGAGGAGGATTTTGTAGGAGATGCGGGACTTGACCAGAAGCCAGTGGAGGTGGATGAAGGTGGGGGGTGATGTGCTGCCACGGCTTTGTATGAGTGAGAACCCTGACAGCGGAGTTTTGGACATACTGGAGCCTGTCCGGGGTTTTGTTGTGCACCCCGAACAGGACACCCTCGCAGTAATCCAGGCGGGAGGTGACAAATGCACGGACCAGGGTTTCAGCAACAGACTCCGAGAGTGACAGAGCTTTGCTGTGTGCACATGAATAACAGAACTAACCATTTGCTTTCTTTACCTTTGTGTGTTCACAGGTCTGAGTGAAGAAGAAAGTCGTGTTGGTAAGTACAGTGTTTCAATATTACCTTTGAACGTCTAAAGAAGATTGCATTCTGTTCCCTATCTGATCAATGGAGAGAAAATACAGTGTGCTAAAAAATGATATTAGTAGAGTAGTTAAGACAGAATACAGTACAGACAGCCTCTCCCGGCTGTTGATTGCAAGATGAATCCTAAAAAGTAGCAGAGTCTCTTAACTGAAAGAGTGTATTTGATCATGCCTACTGTAAGAGAGGCAGAAGAGATCATGTAAAATAGCTAATCATATTTGTAACTAGAATTAATGAAGAACTTTTGGATTCATAAATTCATAGACAGTGCAGTACTGTCGTTGTTCCCTGAGTGAGTGATGTCCCAAGGACACAGACATGTTTTTGTCAAAGCCTACAACCAAGGCTTGTTTGTTTACTCAGTCGAAGCACAGATATTAAAGATACTCTTCATTTGGTTTGCAGGACACACACACACATACACACACACACACACACACACACACACACACACAAACTGCTCTTCCACTGTATTCAGGTCCTACAACTCTCTCCCCTCGTCCCAAATGAGCGGATCCTGTAATTCCCCTTTAATTGCTGAGAATGTGTCCACATCATAAACAATGCTGCATGATGAGGATTTAATGAGTGGGCGAACACCTAGATGTTCTGGGTGATCAGGCATTAATGAGCCTGCTTTTTAATTGCACACTTTGGGGTCTCCATTAATGAAGCTTGGATGCTGGTCTTTTTCTTTCTTTTTTTTCCCCTCTTTTGCGCTTCATAGTTTGTGGGAATCGATCTCCATTTTAGATCTCATGTTGTGTTTTACAAATGGCACAGTTTCGTTAGGCTGAGCTGACTGCCTGACTCTAAATCTCCGTCCTTCAGAGAAAGTCAAGGCAAGGCAAGGCGGGCAGATGTTGCCTGTGCAATAATTAATGATTACCTTTAATCGCTTTCTTTAATGAGCACTTTGTCCCCTGGTGACGGATACAAAGAGGTGCACGGCACACACCAGGGGGACAGCAGTCTATAAAAACAAACCCTCATGAAAAATTCACATTTGTTAAAATAACAATGTCAAAAGTAAATGAGGAAATAAATATTGATGTGGTTCAAGAAAGATACCAGTTATATTTTTTGAAATGTTAAGCATTTCTGCTCAATGTTCTATTCTGTATTCTTGGTTCCATCTGAGCACATCAATCTAAACGTTTCCCTCTTTTGCCTCAGTAGATTATGACGTGGATGATGGATACTTTGATGCTATATTAGGAGGTGAGTTTAAATGAATGTATTGCCATGCCTCAGGAACAGTCAAAGTCATTCTATATTTCATTGCCTTCCTTTATAATCTGCATTTAAATTGATATGGCACATGGATTGAAGCTGGAAGCAGACACCCTCTGCAACCTAAAGACATCTCATTCTTAAAGAGTGAAAGCAGAAGTCTATGCTAAATGTTTCAGAACAGAGCTATTTACAGACATTTTGATGTCAGCCAACCAACTGGCCAAGTTTTAAAAGTAGTGCTACTGCTATATTTATGGCCCAACACATTGTCCTTGTCTGCCAGAAGCTGTAAATTACCACAAACTATGCATTCAAAACGACACTTTATTCTTTTTCCACAAGTAATGGGTTCAATTTTGAATTTAGCGTGAAAGTGCCTTTTTTACTCTCAAAAGACAAAGAATTTAAAGACTTAAATGTCTTTTGACCACCACCATTTATGATTTGGGCCCAAAGCAGTTCAATCCACTAAGGAGCTCACAGTCAGAGTTGGGACTATTCAGTCAGAGAGCCTGAACTCTATGGGACCCATGAATTTAGGGTCATTTGGGTTTGCAAGCCTCTCTTTCTGTATTACTATACTGTATCTCAGTAGATTCCAATGACATTAATGTTGACACTTTAACTAATAATTGAAATACAGAACTACTGTATTGTTATATCTAGCATATAAAGCTGTTGAAAATGAATTGTCACTGTGAGATCTTACTGTCCTGTAACACCTTAATTTCTCTCCGTTTGCAGCTGTCATTGCTGCTGTGGTCCTGGTGCTTCTGTGCCTTGCAGTGGTGCTGCTTCGCTACATGTACCGGCACAAGGGCACCTACCACACCAATGAGGCCAAGGGCACAGAGTTTGCCGAAACAGCGGATGCCGCACTCCGGGGTGACCCTGCCTTGCAGGGCGCCATGGACGAGAGCAAGAAGGAGTACTTCATCTGAGGATCACCCCCTGCTGTTTTAGAATGAACTCTAGTCTCCCGATGCATGTACTTCAGTGTTTTTGGGTTGGAGGAGGAAAAGTGAGAAGAGTGGTGTTGCTGTAATGCCCTCATTGTATTCAAGTGAAGAATGTCCTTAGCATCTCCCAACATTTCCTATTGGGACTCATCATCAGAGACTTATCTGACAACAATTTGCCAAAGAAACATATGAAGCGTCTCCCAGATGATAAGGGATCTATATCTCCCTGCCCCCAACACACGCCCCCTCCCCGCGCTAGATTACAGGACTTCATGTGGCATATCACGCCATCCCCAAGTAGAGTAGGAACATAGGAATAGGCCTACGTTAAAAGCAAGTGTATCGGCTTTGCTAGGTAGCTATTTTTGCCTTGTGTAAAATCTTGTGTGGCACTGTCAGAAGAAAGGATCTCTTGTGCATCTAAGAGATCCGTAGTAGACCATCCCCATAGTCACATACTTGGATCAGTTATCCTGGGACAAAGTCTTTCGGCACACAGTAATGGAATCTTTGCCTATGATGGAATCTTCGCCTATGATGAAAGTCACAAAACCGAATTGATGGGTCTGCAGAATCCTACTCGAAGCTTACGAAAACAACTGTATTGAAGTTAAAATAGGAAATACAAAAAAGGACTGTATGGAAGCCAGACATTCTGTGATGAAGAAACAAAAAAATAAATTGCCACCGAGTTAGAATGTGTCCTCTGTTCTCTTATGCATAAATGACAACATCAGACAGATAATGTACAAGAAAACTTTTCTTAGCCATAACTTCATTGCCAATGTGCTGATGACAAACCATTTGTGCCCTGACGACAAACCGGGGAAAACACGTATCTTTGGTTCTAATTACAGTTGTTCCTAACCTAATGAGATGCAGAGAAGGATAGCTGCTGGAAGACCTAGTCTAATGTGGTTAGTTGTACATCCCACATGTCTGTACTAGACCTGAACAAGCATTGCTTTTCCTCACAAACATTATGTCTATTACAAGTACAGTATATTGCTGCTTTTAGCCATAAGGTTAGAATAACCTGCCGTTTGTTTCTCATTCTTATCTAGGCTCAGGAAATTAGACACATGTGCCTTAATACTAACCAATAAAGTACTTTAAATTGAGTCTTCAGTTATTGCGGGGAGTGTGTCTATTATATGTGTGGAATGGAGATTACGGTAGTGACTTTTTTTCTTTGTTTCGGGTTGATTGATTGCACCCAATGAAGGCTGATGTTCAAGGCTGAGGGTCCTGACGCTTGTAAATACTGTACGTCTGAGCAGGGTTATAGTGTTGTTATTTGGTCAAGCCTAGAACCCTATTTGCAGGGACTATTTCTCAAAACACTGTAATAATGCTGTTCAAATTGCCTTTGTAAGGAAAAGATTAAAGTCTATTATGAACCGGCAGCAACAATAACTGCCCTGGCTCAGTGAAATGACAGCTGCAATCATTTGATACTGTGTGTGCCTTTTCTGCCAGGATGACGCTAAGCAACAATGAGAGCACCAAGGAGTTTTTTTTTTTTTTTTTTTTTTTGTCAATTAATTTTTATTGTGGTTGAAATAGAAACTGGGAATAAGCCCCTGGAGCTCAGAATCTCATCTAATTCCTCTTCCCCAACCCCTGTTGCTCTTTTCCTCTCTGTTGCATTTTATTAATTTTAAGACTCTGCAGAATTGTTTTTTTCTTTGTCTTCATGATTGCTGAGTAAACATTTATATATACCTGTATAAGTGTGTGTGTTTGACAGGGTTTGGTGAAAAAGTCTGCATGTCTGGCAACGTCATTTTTGATTTTTTTCCAGATTATGAAAGGGTAGATTGTAAGCTTTCAAATGATGTGTCATACATTGAAATCTGAAACAAGTTGAAGCATATTTCATGCATATTTGAATTGTGATACCCCCCTAATCACCAAACCCAGAAATCCGCCCTCAAAGTTCTCACAGCCTTTTTTCACAGGTAACAACCACTCCCTCAAGACAACCACTCCCCCATTACACCACCTGTCATTATCTACCTGTCATCGGTCAGTGGGGTTGTCAGCTCAGGAAACAAACTTGCATGGCTGACATGTTTAAATTGCTAAATAATAATAATAATAATAATAATAATTCAAGATTCATGATTTTTCTATTGCCATGTGTGCATACAATTGAGCATAATAGAATGGTAAAAATATATATAATGTTGTGCCTGTGTGTACGCATTTATCATTATAGTCCATAAAGCATCTAGTGGGACATTGGTGTAGTTCCGTCCCATCCCATCTGGGCATAAAAGCTGTCAAATGATTGCCCACTGTTACCAACACACCATTTTTAGGAAATACTACTAGGTTGATCAAATAGATTTGCTAATACAATGACAATGACAAATACCTGAAGTGCTGGTGACTCAAGGTATCAGATCTCAGAACCTCTCACCTTGTCATTCTGTAACACAAATTTCAGGTCAGAGGTGTGGATACTTCTATAGTGTAGGCTTGTATGCTTTCCATAAGGGCTCTGCACACAGCGTGCGATTTCTGTTGCGCGTCAACGTTCCATAATTTCCATTGTTGTTATGAATGGAATCGAATTTTCGCCGTGCGGGGCCGTGTGCATTGCGATGCGATGTTCTCATAGACTTCCATTCAAACTTCAAAATGGAACGTTGACGCGCAACATAAATCGCACGCTGTGTGCAGAGCCCTTTAGACTCTCATGAACAATAGTGTACTGTACTTCTTGAAGTCATCCTGTACTGTAAGAAGTAGGCTAGTGAAATCACTTCAAAGCGCAGTCGCTTTGGACGCCCGGTCCGCCCCCCGACCTGTGCACCTTTTCACTTTTGACTGTTCAGCTGTTTTGGGTTTGTTTTTCAGTTCTAGTGAATTCTGGGGGGACCTGTGTGGTGACCCACTGTACATAGACATTCCCTAGACACTATGGGAGGAGGTACGGCTCCTTTAAGACGGGGAGTTGAGAGTTCAACCCAGTGGCTTACTGGGTAGTGTTTTGAGTTAGCAGTTCTTGTTTATACACACAAGTATTTTACGTGAAGCTATTGTTACCATTGCTGTTGCACTGTGATACTACTGCTGCTGTTCGGTTATTATACCGTCTCCTCGTTTCTACTCACTCCCACAAATGAATCATTATTTTTGATTCCACACAACATTACCGTTCATTACAAAAGCATTTACCTTTTCTATAATATATTATATCTCTAACAAAGCTAGCTAGCTAGTACACACACACACACCATAACTTGTGTACGTTCGTAAAAAGCTTCTACCAAAGCTAGCTAGCTAGCTAACAAGCTAACACCTGTGTGGCTAGCCTTGTAAACACTGACACAGCTTAGCATGTAACTCACTACATAGTAAAAAAAACTAACACTTACTCAAAAACATGAAACTTTCTCTGTGTATAGTGCTTGATTGCAGCGCCTCTCTCGTCAACAAACAGACACGCACATGGCTATTTATGAGAATGTGGGTTGGGAGTCCCGAAAGCGACACGCCCATTAAAAAATAAATGAATAAATAAAAATACTACCCCCCCCCCCCCTAACAATGTGTAGGTATTTAGTGAATGTAAAACTGTTGGTTAAGATATCGAGTGGGTTCTTCATCGCTTCAATCTTCGTCCTCTGCCAAAAAACGGGAAAACCGTTTTTTTTTACAACAAGACTCGATTGCGAGGTTTCACAATTCCCGACACGAGGACCTTTTCATGAAACGGTGTCACATATTGTGGCAACCCTCTCACAATGACCCAGGGAATAGTACACACACTCGAGCTAGAGAGATGAGGAGACGGAGGATATCAATAGGCTCATCGCCATATTTATTCCTAATTTAGGATTATAGGTGGGCACTGCCCACTCAGAAAGATGGCTTGGCCGTGAAGTTCCGATGACTCTGCCTAGGGGTTTGGGGTGCTGTCCCTGGTGCTGACTCCCCGGCTTAGGGGTGGTGGTGAGAGGGATGCCACAATGTAGTATATACAGTGGGGGAAATAAGTATTGAACACATCAATACTTTGTCCAGTAAATGTATTTCCAATGAGCCTATTCAAGTGAAATTTGCACCAGACTTTGGTAGTAACTCAAACAATCCAGACAAAAAATCGAAACATTAAAGTCCATATGTAAATAAAGTGGAATGAAACAGGAATTGATGTGTTCAATACTTATTTCCCCCAGTGTACACTCACCGGCCCCTTTATTAGGTACACCTAATGTAGCTAGTACCGGGTTGGACCCCCTCTTTTGCCTTCAAAAACTGCATAAATTCTTCGTGGCATAGATATTCAACAAGGTGCTGGAAACATTCCAGATTTCGATCCATATTGACATTATAATAACACACAGTTGCTGCAGTTCAAATCCCAGTAGATTAACACATTCTGAAATACTCAAAACAGACCATATGGCACCAACATGGCACCAACACCCATATGGCACCAACACCCATGTCATGTTCATCACCTTTCTTTCCCATTCTGATTCTGATGCTTGTCCTATATATACAAATAGGATGAGAGGTGTTTGGGTTGAAACAGCAGGTTTGTTGAAGAGAAAGTCAGCTTTGATAATCACCTTTGACGCACGTATGAATAGCTCTGCAAACAACGTCAAGACTCACGCACCCACCCACCCACACACACAGCAATGCAATTACCCGCCTAAGAGCAGTTTTTTCTTTCCACACATTGAGTGGAGGGTAAGACACTCAGAACACTTTTATCTATGCTTAACATTCCTGAAGATAATGCAGTTCTATCTCGCCTCTCTCGCTCCATAAAAATATAAGAGCAGCAAACAATCTTCGAATAGCCAACCTTGATTCTAAACGCTATGTTTTATCTGATTTGTTTTTTTTGTCTCTTTGCAAGAAGCCATGCTAATGGGTTTCACTGTAAGTGTATGGCATACAGCAAACAGTAAGGTGCTTTTAACAGACAGACTTCTGTGTCCCACCGTCCTCTCTTCCGTAAGTGACACGAGCCTGTTGCCGTTGAAAAACAGCGGAAAGAACCCAGCTAGTCTCAGCTGGAGAAATAAATAAATAAAAACGTTACTCTCTGTTCCTTCTGCACTCTGGGATAACTGATTTTTTCAAGTGGGAAGAATTTACTCTTAACGTCCCCTTCGTTGTATAGAGAAAATGTTTTCTTCACTGGTGAAATATTCATGGCGCTGCATTATTTTGAAGGTCCAATGGTTTATTCATTTCCACAAGGTAAATCCAACTAAAAGCAAATAAAAGTCATTCCAAGTCGAACATGTACTATTTCTAAGTTTTCAAAGAAAATGACATATATGAATGTATTCATAATGTGAAAAGTGCTGCTCAGGTTCAGAAGGAGTATTTTCCGTCCCTTGAGCCGTGACTGGTCTTCTGTATCAAACACACAGTGTACTGTATAGTAGTGTGGGTCTGTTTGTCGATAACTGTAATGAGCTAAAAATCAAAACACTGCTGAGAACTTATCAAGCATGTCTGCCCCAGCAGAAAAGATTTTGTTGATGACCTGTGAAGATTCTCAGAACTGCTTACTTCACAGTATGCCTCTGCCCTGAAGTCAATTTACTCTGATGTGATTCGAGGGGAATAATCTCTTTCTGCCATTTGAGAATTGGAGACTAGTGCAGGTGCACACTTTCTCTCTGCAAACATGGACTTTGCCATCACACACACTGTCATAGTCAAGTGAGAAAGTCCATGTCCCCACATGGTAATCACATCACCCATGCCATTAGAACAAAATCAATTAAAACAGTTACCTTGTATGGTTACTACAGGCTGTCATGATCACTACAAGGGGCCTGGACTACTAAACAAATATCCCCTAAACTCTGCCTACTGGGCAGTCTGTTTTCAGTCTAATTTCCTCCCAGTTAACATTCGTAACAGGTGTCGTGTATTCTTATTGATTATGAATCAAAGAACAGTTAGTTTAAGATAATTTAATTAGTTACAGGCAGGTTTATACATTACATCTGTTCCCCGTGGATCCTGGGCTGCAAGAGAGCGCTTGTCGTGTCTCTCTCCCCGTTCCCCTCCAGAGGGGAGGGGCCAGCGTGCATGTGTGTCCCTGCCCACCCCCCAAAGGTCCCTGCTGGTCATCTGTGTCCCTGCATGCCCTGGCATGTGTGTGTGTCTAAAACATACCACATATTCATACATAGATCATACATACTACAGAAATATACTACACATCCCCCCTCGGACCACCCAGAGGGTGTTCCGAAACTAAACTACCATAAAACAAAAACAAAAACACAAAACCCCACAAAACATCCCAAATTTTTTTTTTTTTTTTTCTAAAAATAAAATTAAAAATTAAAAAATAAACAACAACAGACAGAAAAACTACACCAACACACAACACAAGAAGCACAATAACACAGACCAACCCAGGACCAGTATTAGGAACCAAAGATATCATAAACAAAAATAGAAAACAACCAATAATAAAAAGAATTTTGAAAATAACAACCACAATTAAACTAAACACAGTTTATCATGCACAAATCAATACAGAAACTTCCAACGACCGATGTTTTCTTTGTCCTTGAAGCGTCGGGGTCAGAGGTTACTAGCACTTGTACCCAGTTGGAGAACAGCCTTTACCGCTGTCTCAGATTGATAACACTTCCATAGTCAGGAGCTTTCCATTTTCGTTGCGCTAGGAACAGAACCTCTCTCCTAGCTTTGTATAACCACCACATCACTTCTCAACTGACCTCAATCACACGATATAGAAACAAACAAACAATACACAAATAATGACATTCAGTTATCATAACACATAATTCTCCAACAGTAAACATAGGACAAAGGGAATGCATTAATGCATAGATCTTCACCTCAGGTGAGGACTAGTCTTCTGAAAAGTTCATTAACGTGGACTGAGTGACTGATTTTCCAAAAACAGTCAATGAGGCCCTGCCTTCTAAGAAAGTCAAAAATCATGTCTGCTATAATAGGTGCTCCTATCTTGGCAAAATAAGTTTCCCATGCCCCTAAGACCGTTTCCAGCCATGCTATCATCTGCTGTCCATTCCCGTCGTTCCCTTTGATCTGCTGCTTCACTACCCTATTCATAGTCTTTAATCTTTTCCTAACTGGTCGTCGTCCGTCAGTGTCATTGAGGTTAAGGCAGCCGCCTGGTCCCCTCCCACGCTGATCAAGGTCTGGGGAGTCGCCCTCAGCATCATCTGAAGCATGGTGCAGGCACTCGCCAGCATCCCCAGTAGCACAGGTGTCCAGGCTTTGGACACTCCCAGGCTGGACCTCCAGACTGTCAGCACTCTCTGCTTCGTTGGTTTCTGGTTCATTGGCATCTGGACAGCTTTCCACTGTCCCCTCGGTTTCAGGCACTGCCGGTAATGTCACTGGCTGTAACACTGGCATTGCCACTGGCTCTGGCAACACCACAGCATCTCCTCGTAGCTCCTCCTTCTCAGGTTCTCTGGGGACCTCGGCACCTGTTGGCACAACATCCTGCCTACTCTGTACATCCACCCCCCTGTCCACCACCCGTGGCCCTATTGGGGTAGGGATATGCCCAGACACCACTGGTGTACCCACTCTGATGTTGTTTCTCCAACAGACCCCACATTGACCTAAAGCATGGTCAATCTGTTCCATCAAATATGGACTCCAAAACCCATATTTCTTGGTAATCTTGCGTCTTACCTCCCCCCTAGCCACATGTGCTAATCCATGAGCTTCCTGTATTAACATGCCTAATAAATCTGAGGGTGCTACAACCAACCCCTCATGATTCCTCCATAGACCTGTGTCATCCTGACTTGCCCCCCTTGCTAGCCAAACGCTCTTGTCTAACGTAGTTACTCTACTCTGTAACATCAATAAATCCTCAAGTGTGATCATGCCCTGTAATTGCTTTTCATGTGTGACCAGAAGACCTTTACCTGCCTTGTCTGCTCCTGTAATGGCTTTGGCTGCATCTTCTGCAGCCCTGTTACCTTGTGTGACATGTGATGAGTCAGACCTGTGTGTGGCACACTTCACTATAGCTAATTCCTTTGGCTTCATCATGGCTTGTAACAGCTTCATGATCTGTGCGTGATGCTGTATAGGCGTACCATCAGTTCTCTTAAAACCCCGCCCCCTCCATACAGCTCCATTAAAATGACAAACATTATGTGCATAGGCAGAGTCGGTGTACACTGTCACTCTCCGTCCGGTTCCCAAGTTGCATGCTTCTGTGAGGGCAATCAATTCAGCCAACTGAGCCGAGCAAGGCTGAGGAACTGCCTCAGCCTGTTCTACAATAAACTTTGAATTCTGTGCTTTAACTAAGGAATACCCAGCGCACAACGTTTCTCCTACCCCGTAACAAGACCCATCAACCCAATATTCTATATCAGCTCCCTTTAAAGGCAAAGCTTGTAGGTCTGTTCTATGCTTAATCACTTTGGCTGTCGATGGAACCTGAGCACCGGATGGCACCGTCACCTGACAGTCGTCAGGTGTGCATTTTACTGTACAGTTCAATTGGCATAGAGCATCTCTCCCTAGCAGCCCTGTTGGCGTGTGTTCTGACACAAGTGTTGACAGAGTTGCTCTCTGTCCCTTGTACTCTAAGTCTACAAGCTCAGTTGTAGGAATCAGCTGTTTAATTCCCTCAAATCCGATTGTCTTCACATATTTTCTAGACATAGGGAGGTGCGTGGCGCCTTCAGGCTTCTGTGTCACCACCAGCTGGCACCTCCCACTCGGATCTTCCGGGCACCCCTATAGGCCAGCTGCTGGGCCTCCGTAAGGGTTCATCACTCCTGGAGCAGGTGTAGTAGGGGGCCAATATCCTCCTCCTTGGCTCCCCCCTGCGCCCCCCTGGGGCCTGTTGCAGCAGGCACAGGCTAGATGTCCATTCTGGTCACATTGGCATGGTTCTAGCATCTCCTTCCCTGCTGCTGTCCATCCCCCTGGTGGTGGTCCTTGGCCAGGCTGTGTGTACATCTGGCATGGAACCGCTTGCACCCCTGGTGGCCCTTGTGGGTATGGATACCCCCCTTGTGGCCCCTGTGGGTAGGACTGGTAAGTAGCAGGATACCCCCCTTGTGGCCCCTGTGAGTAGGACTGGTAAGTAGCAGTCTGCACTCCAGGTGGCTGTTGCTGTGGGGCTAAAGCCTGCACTCCCTCTATGTTCCTCTCGCTTTCAGTCAATTGCAAATGAGTCAATATTCTGAGGGATTCTTCGTCTCGTGCCTTCTGTATCTGAATGTTCTTTCGATATAACTCAACTTGATGAGATACGTGGTCTATATAAACAGCTTTGTTCATGTGTCGTAGCCCCACCACTTCTGCTAGCTTATCCTTAACTGGGGTAGGAAGCCCTTCTTGTATTTTTTCCCTGATTATGGATTTTTCTAAGGGGTTATCTTCAGCGTCTTTCCCTGTCACACTTCTCCATTGAGAGTGCATACGGGCAATATAACCCCTGGGATTCTCATCCCCCCCCAGTGGCTTCACAATGATATTGTCTGGGTGAATGTGAGTAGGGTAGATCTCCCTGATTGCTTTCCACAGTTTGCCTCTGTTTGCTGCGAAAAGCTCTGGATCATAAACTGATGTATTGATATATCTATGAAGTCCTGCCTTCATCAATATTTCCTGCATTGTATCCAATCCTGCAATAAAAGCTAAGAGTCTTTTCAGGTCTCCCATCGCGGCCTGCGTTCCTATCAGTATCACGTCGACTTGCGTCGTCCACGAATGTCCTCCCTCTTGAAGAACTGGGAGTTTCTCGATCACTTCAGACAAATCTGTATGATGCCACGGATGATATTCCATCTTGTTACCCCGAATCAGCACTGGACAGTTCTTTAATGTATTTGATGACATTCGGTGACAATCTCCCTCTTTCTCCGGGCGTCTTCTCCCACCTTTCCTTTCGGCTGTGGCTATCATCTTCCTGACCTGCGGGTTGTAGCCTCCATCTGCATTGTCGTCATCACTTGAGTCTGCACTGCCATCTTCGCTGTCATCTTCCTCGTCACTCCTGTCGTCCCCTTTTCCCCTTGGCTCCTTCTTCTTCTTCTGGGAATGATCCTCCAGTGCCTTAGCATATGGAGGGGGACTGGAGGCAGGACACTGAGCTATTTTCTGTCCCTCTACCTTAAATAGATCTAAAATAGCTAACTCTAACTTGCGTTTCTCTGATCTAATCTTTCCTCTTTGATGTGCTTTGTGCCCATTGATAAGTATTTCCAATGTTGCAATTAATTGTAAATTAATGCTGCCCTCTTTCGGCCACGGCTGTTCAATGTATGCCCAACGGCTATTCCATTTCGTTGACATTTTGCTAATTTCCCTAACAAGAGGATTCATTTTTTCCACTACAGCCATAGGGGATAACGTAGCCAACATTCCACGATGTTCACTAATATCTTTTAACAGCTTCGTGGAATTCGACCCCATTCTACTTGTTCAATATGCTGACAATATTCTATATTAGATAAGGTGTACGCTTCTTACAACCCACCTTATTTTGTCTTGTTTGCTAAACAAATGCTAGTCCAATATAACTGTATTAACCATCCCCACAAAAACCCTGCAACTCCAGAATAACAGACTTGCCTCTTGTGTATGTCAGTGCAGTATTAACTTAAATCTAATCTCTGTGTAAGTACTTTATACTTAAATGTGTTTCCTAATTGTTTATGAATGTATCTTAATTACTCATTCAATACTAATTACAGTTCTGGTCAACACAATTATTAAATCACAACAGCTGGTCACACCTAAGTATTCACTGACCCACAAAAACCCTTTTACTGCTTAATTATCAATACAAACTATTCTGCTATTCTTAATCAAACACTGTGGAAATGACCTAACTAAAATAAAAGATGTAAATTACAAATATTAATTATAACCTGTAGAGAAATCGACTTGTTATTTGGAAAAGAATGAATGATTAATTATTAATTACACACTTAAAGAAATCGACTTGTCATTTGGAAGGAATAAAATGATTAATTATTCATTACAATCTGTAAGGAAATCGACTTGTTATTTGAAAGGAATAAATGATTAGTTAGAATTATTCACTATATCATCATATACATTGATTTAAAACTTATGGAATCAATCAATTGTTTTGGGAAACAGAAAATGAATGATCTGAATAATTAATTCAACTGATATGTAATTAATTAAATTAATTAAAGTAATTTAATATAGAACAATCATTTAACCATCTATTTATTAATGTATCGGACTGTTTCATCGACCTCAGCTGTATCTCCCTGAGGATTTAGTGTTTTAAAATGTATTGTCGTATTTCGACCAGCAGATGGAGCTGTGCTCCGGCTAACGCGCATCGATTGCGCATGCGCCAACTCTTAGCCAAGGCTATGAATGTTTTAACCGTAACTCTAAACTATTTAAAATACCCCGAGATCAATTCACCATATCTCTATCTTAAATACTATAGTCTATGTAATGCAACAATCACACGCAACCCCCCTACGTGTCCGAAGCCTAAAGGCCAGAGACAGAAAGCAGGCGGCTCAATTTAACAACCCTTTTGTCCTTGAGAAACCACCGCGTGTTTGTAGCCTGCCCTCATAAAGATGGCCTCTGTGTGTGTCCTTTCTTAAGGACAAAGAAAAATGGCGTCTAAGAATAGACTCTCTGACACACTGCAAATGGCGTCTAAATGCAAATGGCGTCTAAACTCCGCCGACAGTACACTGCAACACCCTCATAAAAATGGCGTCTATCAAATAGACAAAAGAGCCTCACATGTTCTCCACTGCTACAATATAAAACAGACTACCCAGTCCTCCAACACATAAACACAACCTCACCGAATTTTACACAAACACACACACGATATTCCAATACCGTACAAACAAACCTTACCATTAAACACTATATTTTACAAAAAACGGGCTACAAAGTCCGGCTCTCACCACCCAAGATTATGAAAAGTTTGCTTCTATTCCAACAAGATTACCGTTACACAGATTCTTTTGACTATAACTTATCTGAGATTTACAGTTTATTTTAAACACACCAATCGACTAGAGAGAGATTTCTGCAGAAAATCTACCTTCTTTGTTAGATTGAAGTTCGCAAAATACTGTAAATTAAGTTACATTTATCTCCTGGCTGGCTCGCCATTTACTGTCGTGTATTCTTATTGATTATGAATCAAAGAACAGTTAGTTTAAGATAATTTAATTAGTTACAGGCAGGTTTATACATTACATCTGTTCCCCGTGGATCCTGGGCTGCAAGAGAGCGCTTGTCGTGTCTCTCTCCCCGTTCCCCTCCAGAGGGGAGGGGCCAGCGTGCATGTGTGTCCCTGCCCACCCCCCAAAGGTCCCTGCTGGTCATCTGTGTCCCTGCATGCCCTGGCATGTGTGTGTGTCTAAAACATACCACATATTCATACATAGATCATACATACTACAGAAATATACTACACAGGCAACCAGATCCACTGACCAATAGTTAAACTGTACTACTCATGGTATAACTGCAAGTAATCTGATCTCCGTCCAATTACATGTTCCACGTCTAAGAAAGACTGGATGGGTGAAATATGGATATGGCACTTCGATGTTCGATCGATGCAATAAGGCTTTTGTTATTAACTCATATCTGAACATAAAATCCACTGCATGTTTTTAACAGAAATCTGGTTAATTAGCAACTGACCTGCTGTTCTGATTGAGACGTCCCCTCAATGCTATAGTTTTTAGCATTTTACAAGCCAGGGGAAAAAAGGCAGTGAGACTGCTTCGATATTTGCTGATAAACTGTAGAAATATCCGATTGGTGATTTTTTTTCCTCCTTTGAACATTATGCTATACTGTTAAAAACCCAACCATCTGTACTTGTTATAACAATATAGATCCTCCATCTAATTATCACTTGTGTATCCTCTGTAATGCACTGGGCAATCTCAGACCACTACTGTATTTTTTTCTCTGCATTTGTATCATCATCTAGCTTTGTTACTGAGCAGATTGTTAGGAAACGTCATCTTACCTCTGAAGTTGCTGAAAATGTCATAATTTTAATAACATACCCCCACAGATCCTTCCTTCCTCTTGTGACGATTTAGTCAACATTTCATAATAAACTGAAGACTACCATTGATGCTACAGTTTGCACAGCCAAACTTAAGAAGATTACACTTAAACAGAAACCACCATGGAGAACTGGGGATGTTATTATTAACTTAAAGAAAACATTTATAAAAGTGTAAATGGAGAAAAACAATGACATTTTTAAAGAGCACCTCACTATTTTAAACAAAGCAATTAGAAATGCAGGGCAAACTCCTTTCTCAGAGCTGGTTTCTAAAAATCATAATATGCTTTTCTCAGCTATTGACAGCTTCATAAATCCAGCTCCTAAAAGCCACTCTTTTATCACCTCAACTTCGAAAAATGTGAAGAGTTTGCAGCATTTATCAGATAACAAAAAATCAGCTTGGATCTAAATCATGTTATATTGAATGTGAGCCAGTCTTTGGACACTTTCCCTCTGCCTAAGACCGCTATGAATGATTTTGCTGCTCTTGGTAAATAAATGCTCAGGAAGTAATGTGATTAAAAACCTCCACCTGCTCACTTGACTGGACTCTAGAGGATGAAGTACTAGCGATTGTAAATCACTCCTTGTTGACTGGTATTTTCCCCCTAGCACTGAACACTGCTATTGTGAATTTGTTTCTAAAGAAAAGCATCCTTCAGTGCTAAACAATTTCAGGCCAATTTCAAACCTTGCTTAAAATCCTTGAGAAATGAGTATGTACATTTCGGATGTATATTTTGAGTGTGTTGGCCTCTCTGGCTCAGTTTTCGATTGGTTTAGGACTTATCTGGACTATTTTGTCTCCATTGATTACCACTCCTATGCCTTAACACTGGCATTACATGTGGAGTTCCTCACGGCTCCATTCTGGGACATGTTGTTCAGTCCCTATATGCTGCCACTGGGAAATATCATCAGAGAACACAATATACATTTTCATAGCTATGCTGATGATATACAACTGTACATCCCTTTATCACCCAATGACATCAGCCCTATTGATAAACTCGTTCAATGCATTGTTCGTATCAACTTGTGGATGTCACATAATTTCTTCCTGCAACTGAACAAAGACAAAGACAGTTTTTAATTATGGGAGCAAATGTCCAGAGAGAGATACAGTGCAACTTAAAATCGCTGGCACAAAATGCCAAACCCCTAGCAAAAAAAATCTTGGCATGCTTCTAGACTCTGATTTGATTTTGAATGTCACTAAAACTGCCTTTTTTACCTTAGAAATATTGCTAAAGTGCAACAGTTTCTCTCCCAGGCAGATACTGAGAGACGTAGACATGCTTTTATCACTAGCAGGCTTGATTACTGCAATGTTCTCCTTTCTGGTCTACCTAAGAAAGCTATAAATAAGCTACAGATCATTCAGAATGCAGCAGCACATATACTGACCAAGACTAGAAGGAGAGCACACATCTCACCTGTCATTAAGTCCCTTCATTGGTTGCCTGTCAGTTTTAGAATAGATTTTAAGAGCCTTCTATTGGTGTTCAAATCACTCAATGGACTAGCGCCTGGATACTTAGACATGATTTTAATGTATGCTCCCTCTAGATCACTCAGATACTCTGGCACTGGCCTTTTAGTTGTTCCTTGGGTGAGGACACAGAACTACGGGGAGGCAGCATTTAGCCCTGCCTCCGGAACAGCCTGCAGAGGAGCTGAGGTCATCACAATCTGTAAACACCTTAAAAAGAAATCTTAAGACATACCTTTTTATCTTAGCATTCTCTTCATCCATCTTATTTTAATCTACCCTCTTTTACTGTGCTACACTGGTCTCTGTGTTTCATTGTATTGTTGTATTATTATTGTTATGCACCTTATATTGCAATTTTGCACGAAAAGCGCCATATAAATAATGTCTGATTTGATATGATTTGGAATTGGATCACAAGTTAATCTATGAACTTTTAATAATTCTCTCCAGAACTATTCTACTCAAAGAAGGAAACCAGAGTTCAACTTTAACTTTCAACTACATGCCTCTTTTAAACTATACAATATAAGTAACATACAGAACTTGAAAATGAGTATTCCAACATTTGAACGCACGATGAAACAGTATTGTTCTATCAACTTAAACATATACAATGGCTTGCTAATGAAGGACGTTATCAAGTGTTACTGCGATGTTGACTGGTATTTCCCCTGCCCACTTGACAAGTGTCTCGTACAGCGAGGGTGTTTGCAGTCTGGTGTATGTCACCACAGTCCAGCCTACAGTAGCCCTTCTCTGCTCCGAGACAGCCGTGGAAAGACACAATAAGGCCAGTTTGATCCATCAGGTCTCAGGCAGGAGTTATAGCCCCACCGTTCATCGCCATTGATCTTTCCCTCTCTCTGGGAAAAGAGAATCACAGTAATAATTCACAGTGTGGTCTAACAGACATGGCCGTCGGACACCTGCTGTCAGATCACTTCTCTGGGCTAGCCGCTCATTTCGAGCTCCTCACTTTGAAAATATCTGTCCAAAGACACCTGTGATGAAAGTGAAAGTGAACAGGGGCTCCAGGAGACAGAGGAGAGGCAGCAGCTCGGCTGTATTATTATTATTATGAGAAGTGTTCAAGTGTTCTGTGTAGCGTTTAAGTGGAGCCAAGACATTTCATTATGATAAGAAGTCCACATACTGACGTCCCAGTAGTAGTGTAGTCGTCTCTGTGTTTGGGTTTACCGAAATTCTGCAGATTGGTGTAATTCCATCCTTCTTCATCTCCCCCATCCCTATCCCCAGTCCTCACTTGACTACAGAGTGAGTATTTTGAATTTCCCTTCGGAATTTGGTGACACACATGCAATAACTCTTGTTGCCAAAGAGAAATTGCTTTCTTAAAGTTTATTTTAGCGTTCCATAAAACTCCAAAGGCTCCCCTCTCTTTAAGAGTGAACAAGATCAGGAGGGTGGAAAAGAGAGAAAATGCATTTTCTCCTTTGTGATAAAAGGCTTAGCGTGACTGTTTGATTTGTGCTTTGTGGTTCTATGTGGTGACATGTCGTGCAGGGGATTGGCATATCAAAGTCAAGTTCCAACAGTGAGCATTTAAACTAACATTTCCCCAACAGCAAAGCAGCATTGACTTTCTAATGACTTCTCTGTGTGAGCAAAGCACATACACTGAGTTCAAGTTGTATTTTTTTGTCCAAAGCTTTTGTTTGAAAGCTGACATTGTTTTACCTGCCCTGGTAACTGTGAATGCATGCATCCTGATCCTGGTACTAAGGCTACGTTGATACTCACCTCCTTAATGTGATGATAAGTTGCTCTTTTAGTTGAAGGAGTTTCAAAAACATTATTAAGCGCATACTTAATATGATATATGATAAATAATCTGTACAGTATATACAACTCATATCTACAAAGTGAAGAGCAAAGCATTCCCAGCTGTACCACCCATGAAAATCACTGTGTATTAAAACATTCTAATTAGTAATCTAAAATGAATGTAGTGTAACCAGATCATTATGAATAATAGAAATGCAATTAGACTTTGAAATGAGATGCAGTAGAAAGAATCACAAAGCAAGTGGGGGGGGACCAGAATTGTTAGGACTTTAACTGCACATCAAAAGGAAGTTTAAGCAGGAAAGGCTGCTCAAGCAAATTCATATGCCTCGTTTGTGCGACAAATATTAATTAATCAAGAGCTGATATGATATCATATGGCATGAGGTCAAAGAGCAAATTCTTTGCCAGAGAAAATTATATTCATATAATAAATGTATTTAAGTTAGATCTTTAGAGTTGTAAAAAAAAAGCCAAAAAAGACAGGGAATTTGAATGAGCACCATAACTCTAAATCTGACCTATGCACTGACAGGGTTTTCTAGCACACTTAGTTTTGACTCCTGCTCCAATACCGTAGCTTTGTTTGGCTACTGTACTAATGTACAACTGTACTATGTACAAACAACATAATCGACACTCAACACTGGGCATGTTGTTCGCTTCTCTCAAACAGCCCAATACTTACTCTTCAGAGAGGTAATAGATCTTATAGTGTCTCCTTATAGTATACGTGTCTCCATAATATATTACCAAGTACTACATTTATTTGTCAAATGTATTTGTAAAGAATGTTCACATGCTTTATAGATGCACAGTCTGTGAAGTACGTAGATCCATGAACGCATCTGCTGAGATGGTACCCAGATCTGTCCATAATCTGTCCTGTAAATAATCCTCAGAAATACTTTTCAATCAAGACTTTTTTCAATGTTTGCTCAGAACTGTGCCTGCCAGTTTTAGAGGTGGTTGGCAAACAAGATGAGAGAGATGCTTACTTTGAGGGGTCACTTTTTGGAGAATGTACTCTCCCCTCCTGACGATATGACATCTGTGCTCACAGGAGGAGGGAGAAGGTTGCCTATAGGAGGTTGCCTATTATCATTGCTGTATTTCATCTCGCAAGGTTGATACATCTGCCACCCACTCACTGAGTCCACTGAATGAGCCGTGCAATTAAGCAGTACCATCAAGCAACAGTAGCTGGCAGTAATAAAAAACTCATATGATATCCTTTGTGACACATCTGTTGGATATCTTTTGTTGAACATCCTTTGGAGATGAGCCCTCACAGCAACAATCACAACGGAGATGCATCCATCTTCTTTTGAGTCCCCACCAAAAAGAATAAAACCTTCAGATACTTTGAGTATCCACCACTGAACCGAGTGTCTATTCATTAAGAAAGAGAGAATGAGAGAGAGAGAGAATGAAAGAGAGAGAGAGAGAATGAAAGAGAGAGAGAGAGGGATGGAGAGAAAGAGAGAATGAAAGAGAGTGATAGGAAGAGAGAGAGTCTTTTGTGAGAGGCAATTCACCAGCAACTGCTGATTTTGCAGTATCAATATAATAAAACATATTGGGGTGGAAATTATTCTGAAATTACAGCTATTTACCTGACACAAGGTCATTGGATGTCTTCATTACTGCATTGAACGCAAGGCTCCAAGACAAATGCTGTTTCAACATGCTTTCATTAAATGACAGTGCATCTCATTCTGTTGGAAGCACTTTACTCGCATTGTATTCCAATCTCCGCCTTGGAGGATGAGGCCTTCTGTTTCAACACCCTTTGAAAAGATGCACCATGACCTATGACCCTCATGCTGTAGATTCGACAATCAAAGCTGTAGAAGTCATCATAGAACAATCAAAAGCAATTATTTTTTATAATAAGTCTAAGTTGTAATCATTGTGTGAGCATTTCAAATGTGTTGCAGAACTAGACATAAAAGAGACGAGTGCTTTCAGAGTGTCTCTCAGTTGAATAGCACTTTTATAATGGGTGTGGTTGTTTCATATAGGTGGGTGTGAAACGCACATTTGCATTCAGTGATTCAGTTCCCATTAAAACACACATAGATGTAACACATTCTAGTCCTGGTCCGCATATCGGCAACCAATCAAAATGTTCAGACTTTTCTTTTGAAACACGGAAATACGTTTCAACGTTGTTGGGGATCACAACACAAACTCTCTAGTCAAGCCAAAATACTGCAACGCAATGGATTCGGTGAGTAATCCCCACTGCTACCTAATTGACTATAACACTACTTTACATTGTTAGCAGGCTCACAAAACAAGCTGTGTTAGTTGATTATCAATGTGTCGTTGATTTTCAACAACGTGGAAATGTATTCAAATTTTTCGAAAGAAAAGTCTGATAATTACATCAGATCCCGATATGCGGACCAAAGTATTAGAACATGTCACATATACTGTAAGTAAACACATCAGAGATTATTCCCAAATAGAAACAAGCTAGTTTCCTGATCATATCGAGGTCGGAGAAAACAATCAGTTTACATCTGGACCCCCACTGTTTTCCAATATGTAATGAGATTTAATCATTCGAGCCAGTCAAACAATGTATAATGCCAGTAAAACATTATGAAAATTAGATTTACTTGTGGAATATGAAAACAATGATGTGTATGACTAATCATGGTTCTCTCAGCTCAACAGTATCTGCTGACTCAGGCTCTGATCCAGCCTTAATTAATGGGTCTGGGGGGAGCAATTATGCAGAGCTCACAAATCCTCCAAAGACACAATTATCAGAAGAAAGAGTTGATTTATTGTCATTTCTCTGCTACAGTTCTTTCCATGACAGGGACCAATTTCAACCTACACTTTTGAGATGCCGAGAAGGCAGCCATGAGTAAAGTACTTGAAATGATATTAATGATGCAATTTTGTGTCGCTGTTGTTTGCAAGATAATATACCTTTATACTTTAGTGATGATTCTCTATCTCTCTCAGAGTAACATTGTTTGTCATGGGTATAATAGTCTACTGTAGAGACTGGATTCATTACTAAGCATGTGCTGATTTTAATCTTCCAATGATATTGGAACTCAGAGGGTAGCTGACTTGACTGTCTGCCTCAGGACAAAAGGGAATGTTGTAATTCCACTCCCCACCACTAGATGCCAGCAGTCATGAAACTCTGAACCTGAACCACAGACGATAATCAGGTCATGGGTATACAGATTTAAAAATCAACACAAGGAGGTGACTCTACAACATTCCCATTTCTTACAATACATAAGCACATTCAGCAAGTCTAACAGTAATCAATGAAGATGAGAAAGGTAGTAAAGTGTAAAAGAACAAACAAAAAAAAGAAGAACAAAAAAGTATTGAGTCTGCAGCCTTTATGAGTCATGTAATAGAGACCTGAGGGCCCAGGCCATGTCTGAGATCCACACTTCAAACAGCTTGCCTCATTAGCATTCCTCACAGGGCCTTAATTGGTGGAGAGGAGGTAAAAGAAGGAGGAAGAGAGAAAGAGAGGGAGGGGGGAGGGAGGGAGGGAGAGAGGGAGAAAGAGGGTGGAGAGAGAGAAAGAGAGAGAGAGATAGAGAGGGAGGAGAAGGAGAGAGAGAGGGAGAGAGAGAGAGAGATAGAGAGGGAGGAGACAGAGAGAGAGAGGGAGAGAGAGAGAGACAGAGAGAGAGAGGTCTAGGGCCATTAGCCAAAATGAATTAGTGTTGCAGTCAGTCCTCCAGGTCCAAGAGGGGCCATAAGGGACCTCATGCTGCTTACATGGGCAAAAACGGCTTCCTGATTTTACAGAGATCATTATCAGGGATCATTACACTGTCCTTCCCTACAGGCATATAGATACAGGGATGTGGTGGGTGTGGATGATGTCTCGCACATAAGTAGGGAGGGAGCATGACTGAAGAAACGAGATCTTCAATGAACCCCTCTGATAGCACTAGGTGGGTGAGAAAGATGGGTTTACAGAGCATAACCTTCCGAGGCATAGAATACAAAAGCTGTATCAAAAGGTTGACATTGGCAGGTTGGCAATTTCAGAAAAATAGAGGGGAAAACCACTGCTTTTTTTATTTTCAATTCACCCAGAGAGAACTTTATTTAGATGTATGTTAAGCTGTCTAACCACGTAGAATGCACCGCAGGTTGACATGAACATGGATACATTTGTACAATTGACTAGTGGTACCATCCAATTCAAATTCCTATAATACCGACCGTAGGGGCTTGCTCTCTCCAATCTCTGGGATGGTATTCTGAGGGCTGGCATTGCAGAGCATGGCAGATGGAAGCTGCTACATCGACTGGAGGGAAGACATAACCTTCCCTCACTTTGTATTTGTTATCATAGTGACACTCCACTTAAAGCCAGCGAATGTATCAGGCCGGAGGTGACCGAGGTGTTCCTGGGCCTTAGGTGTTCCTGAGGTGTCCCTGAGGTGTCCCTGGGCCATCAAACTATTTACACACGCAGTATTGCTGGTGGCAGGAGGGGCAGAGACAAGTAAAGGTTCCCCCATCCTACTGAATAAGAATGAGCTGGATGATAGCTGCCTGAGAGAAGCTTCCTCCACAGACACACACGCACACACACACACACACGCGCACACACACACATACACACACACACACACACACACACACACACACACACACACACACACACTACGGGAAAGAAAGTTAATTGACCTTGACCTGGCCCTGTTTCTCTCCATTGGAGAGCAGCTGAGCCGTTGAATAATTCTGAGTTGTGAAAAGTAAAACAGGGATATTTGGAGGGGTTGGGGTTGGGGAGGGCGGGATAAGAGGTGAGGAGGAGACATTCACTCGAGAGGGAGGAGAGGCTCTGACAACCGGTGACTAAGTGTGAAATCGTGTCCTGTGGGTTTCCGTTATGGAGAGCCAATATTTCGTTCCATTCCTTTTCTCACTCACCCCCAAGTAAACAGGAGAAGCCAGGAGGGGCCGTGGGGGCGGGGGGATGTTGGGGGGGGGGATCTTTTGTTCCTGCTCAAGAAACGTTATGCTCCTTTCAGCGGAGCGGGAGCGGGAGCTACCTTTCAGGTGCTCTCATTATCGGCTAAGACAAATAGGCCTTTTATGCTGCCGCCCCTCATTTGTTTAAGACAAAGTCATGTAATTAAAATCTAATCAGAGAAGGGGCCAGAGTGCCGGAGAATACATGAATATTTAAATCTGTTTTTCTTCTGAATCTTAATGAAATGGTAATGTATGAAAGCTGCGGGCTTAATTTTGGCCAGGGAGCAAATTAACTGGATTTTCAAGAGATTCCCTAAAGTCATTTCCCCTCCTCCTTCCTCCTTTTCCTCAAATATGTGTTACATATGAACATTTGAATAAAACTTCTATTTCAAGCTATGCTTCTTCCAACAGCTTATCCAGCAAACCCAGGCAGGCTGTAACCCCTTTTTTTTCATTCTCAAAATATCAATGTGTATTTTTTAAAGGAAAAAAAAGATGTATTTCTTGGGGCAGTAGTAGTTTGGGATTGAAGATTATGGCTAGGAGGGGGTTCAAATCATGTTTGAGGCGATGCCTGATTTCACACCCTTGGGCGAGTTGCTTTAATCTGCATTGGCTCAGTTTCTATTCCGCTCTATAAATGGAGGAGTTAAAAGTCTTAAGTTATGTAAGCATCCCTTGTAGGGGGCATCCACTGGGCATGTAAATAATGGAGGATGTTAACACTGGCAGCTAACACACTGTCTTTGTGCGATTGGCTTAAGAATTAGCTCGGTTTCCTCTTTGATGAAGAATGATGATGAATCAACCACCTCCAAGTGGCCCAGGTGTTGAAAAGTCTGTGATGTGATGTCTGACTGTTGGGTAGCTGGGAGTCATGATCATGTCCCCTCAAGGAGATGGATGGTGTGTTAGTTGTGTGATGGATGGATGTTCACTTCTGTTTTGGATGTTAACGTTTTGTAAACACATTTTACCCCCCTGCTTGGCAGATGTAGATGGGTCGGAATCAGCCTGGCCGATGATATGGTATGCACATCAGTGTGCTCTGCCACTAAGCGCTCCAGAGGGAGTATTATTCACTTAGAATGGCTGAAATAAAGGGCTACATATCTCACATTCTACTACTCTGTTGCGAGGTGAAATAAATAAATAATGCATTGTATTAACCATCTGTGATTAAAGTAAGTGTCTGGGTATTCATTAATAGTGTATTTTGTTTCCATATGGGTCTTGGGTCCAACCTCCAACCTAATGTCATCAATAAAACATCAAACTCTAGTAATGAAATTGCCACCCATGGTTTTCCAACCCCAGGATATCATGTTCTGTATCCATTCATCTTAATTTAGACGGATCTTACTCTGTCTTCTGCTACAATCTGCCCGGTCTCCGTACCCAGACTCTTTACTGAGTTTTTTTTTCATTTAGACCTTCAAGGTGTGTATCTGGAAGAAGATGATAGACAAGCCGTTAGAATAACAATATCTATTATTAAGTGGGAAATTACACAGTGTTGGACATGATTGCCTTTCAAAAATATGGCCTTGGAAGACTTACATGCATGCCTCACTCAAATTATGTGTTTGAGAACACTTCCCTTTTCCAAATGAGGCTTTCAACCGAGATGACTGCCCAGCTGGTTCTGGGGGGGTATGACTGAAAATGTTGATTTTCATCCAGTGGATAAATTACTTGTCACTTGCTGAGAGAGAGTGTGTGTGTTTGTGTGCATCTTCCTACACATTTTTATAGTCGGCACAATTTGGCATCCTAGGTTGAATGGGATCCGTTTCTGCTTAAGTTGGCAGTGAAACACACACAGAAGTGATGAAGTTTAATTGAATCAAACACCCCTTAATCACAGTGTGTGTGTGTGTGTGTGTATGTGTGTGTTTGTGTGTGTGTGTGTGTGTGTGTGTGTGTGTGTGTTTGTGTGTGTGAGCGTGCGTGCATGCGTGCGTGCGTGCGTGCGTGTGTGCATCTGTGTGTGTGTGTGCGTGTTTGAGAGAGAGAGAGAACGAGAAAATGAGCTAGGCATCCCAAGGTGTGTACAGAATGGTGTATTCCTCTATAATAACATAGATCTAGTACAGCACTGTGAGAGAAACAGACACATGTGTGCCATTAACTTGAGTAGATAATCCACTTGTATATTTTCAGGAAGTGAATTGAGGGGAAATGATGTTCATATTGTCAGAAATACAATGGAGTGAGTGGAAGATCTTTTCATATCATCATCTAGCTTCATCATACGTGTCATTTATACTGTATCGACCTATCAAAAAGAACGTTGGCCCAAAAGGCTTGTCCAGTGAAACAGGAATTGTGTGTCACAAGGACAGAGATGCTAATGACACCCTGTGTCGCTGTGAAATCATGTCCTGCAGGCAGGCTCAGTGTGTCAGGATTTGTGTTATCTGCTGTTGTGATGGAGGCAGGACAAGAGGAGATGAACCCCGAGGACTGTTGATCAATCCTCCTGTATGAAATAGGGTTTACAGTGGAAAACAATCGAGAGATCATCTTGGAATCATAGTCTGTTGTGATACTGTGATGTTCTATTTGGGTGTTCTCACAACAAGTTCGATGTGGGTGTTCTTTTTACCTGAAAATGTTGGCGTTGAAACTGCCATGCCTCCCCTCAATTGTATGCAATTAAAATCGAATAAAAAACACTCAAATCTAAACAAAGGGAGGGGGGGGATGCACGTTTGATTGAATGAATGATAAGCCTTTGGGTACATTACAATTTCAAGCACGATTTAACATGAAATATTTAAACATTTGCATACCCCTGGGGGACCTTAGTGATGATGTGAGAAACTACTGAAATATTGCAATAATATTGTAATGTTTGTACAGGTTATTTGTCCTCATTTGTAGATATGTATTGCATTATTTCAAAGAAACAGCTAGGTTAACTATCTCTTTATTTTGCTGTGTTCCAATGTAGTATTTGTGTGTGTGTGTGTGTGTGTGTGTGTGTGTGTGTGTGTGTGTGTGTGTGTGTGTGTGTGCGCAACAAACTTTCTCTCCAACTCTGTGAGCAATGAGGACTTACGGATCCTGTGCAGGCAGGAGTAAGTGGCTGTCGAGAAGGAGGGAGGACTTGTCATGTGGAATATGGAGTGTTACTGATTGACTTGTCACAAGACCTCCCATGCTCTGCCCCCCCCGCCCTCCCCTGCGCCCCTCCTGCCCTGCGCTGGCAGCTGCTGATCCGATTCACATTTAAATAGCGCTGTTCCTGCGACACCCTCCCACACACCGCCGTGTCACACTCTTTGATCTTCTCATTATGTCTTCCAACCGCTGGTGGCCTCCATCATACCCCCGGTCCTCCGCCTTCCCAGCATGCAATCCTGTAATGAATGACGCTCTGTGCCTTCCCCTCGTGCCTTAGAGGGATCCGACATGGAACTTGGAGAATAAAGGGGTCTCAAGCTTGACTTGAATATACTGTAGACTTGACATGAACTGTCACTGTGGTTGAACGTGTTCCTCCTAGAGCTGTGTGATATGACAATACTGTAGTTACTATGGAAGGGAGATTTTTTGGGGGGGTAGGTCAAAACAAATCTGTGTGGTGATGCAAAGCTTGTGAATGCATTATAAGTGACTTATACACAAATAGAAACCCATTAAGCCATTTTAGGTGACTTGGGATGTTGGTGTGTCTCAGATGAATGGTATCATGTGGATTCATCCTTAATACACTGACAATAACAAATGGCATCAGATTAGATGAATCACCATGATTGTAGAAATAACATTGATGGACGGCAATATTCAGTAAAGTGCTTTGGGCAGATGTTCATCAAAAAAACATGGAGTCTGTTGTATTTGATTTGAATAAATGACATTGTTTCAACATGTTATGATGACAAATGTGTTTATCCGATATCCAATATGTGTCTGCTGCTCTTATTGCTTCTTGCTATAGACATATCACAGCACCCTCAATATTCCCCAAAATCAGACGCTTAAGCAACCCACAACAACAACAACTGCAAAATGAGTCCAGAGGCATTAAAAATGTATACTTCTAAAATGCTCATGTCAAAATAGAAGCTTCTTAACATCAAATGCACCACAGAGAAATGCACAGACCAAAATCATAAACCGTGGCATGCATACCAAAGAAAAAACATATTTAAACATAGGGAAATAACTGCTCAGCATTGAACTGGAATGGTGCAATAGTGCCCCCTTTTGAAAGAAAATACCAAAAAAATCAGTTGAAATTCACTGCAGCATCTACTCTAGCTAATGCTCTCTGGTCTGAACATGTCTGAGGTCACTTCATACAGGAAAGGACAGTAGGGAAGAGTAAAAACAAACGAACGAAACAAAAAACAAAGAAACAACAACAAAAACAAAACAAAAAACAACAACAAAAAAAACTCCACATGGCAGTTAAATACATCACTTGTATGTAGGCCTACAAAGAAAAAGATCCATGAATAAAATATACAGGGTAAAATATAAACATAAAACCGAAATGAAATATGACAAAATAGTGATTATAACAGTAGAATAATTTGAACGCATCATATGAGATTCAAGTTGGAGTGAGGAGAGTTCCTCTATCGTCATGGAGATCAACACGCAGGATGTGTGTGTAATTGGAGAATTCCCCTGGCCTCCCATGCACTGCACTCTGCCATTGAGCCTGCTGTGTACTGTATCAGCCCTGGCAATCAAGACATGATTATAGCAATAAGACTCTCTCCAGCAGCTGACAAAGGGAGCAGAAATTAATCACAGACTGCTCTCGAGTAGCCAACGCTGTTTAGAGAGATCTGGTCACTGCGTTGGTTTGGATCATCAGCAAGCTGCTGGGTATACAAAGATAGCAGGTAAGCAAACAGTCTTTAATTGTAAACTTTCAAATTAACTGAGCTCAGTATTTTTCACAGCTGGCCTTTCATGAAATACATTCGCATTGGAATGACTGATCTTCTGATAGCCTTCTGACATCCAATGCGAATGTATTTCATGAAAGGCCAGCTGAAAATACTGAGCTCAGTTAATTTTAAAGTTTAAAATTAAAGACTGTTTGCTTGGGCAGTGAGACTATCTGAGCAGCTGTAAAGCTGTGTGTGTGTGTGTGTGTGTGTGTGTGTGTGTGTGTCCATGCATGTGTGTGCAACAGGTAACACATGAAAAACAAAGCCACGGGAGTAAGAAAGCTGAGGTAGTCAGGTGTTGGACGCACAGAGAGCTTCACATCTGGGGGACTATTTTAATTTAACTTCATGCCACAAATTCAATTAACACTCTTGGGGATGACATCTGGCACAGCTGCTTCTTCCACTCACACTTGCAGTTAATTGAGGGCCGCCTCTCCTCTACGCTCTGTCAAAGTCTTCTAGCTCCTCCCTGTCGTCTGCAGAGAGGGGGCCTCTCCTCTACGCTCCGTCAAAGGCTTATAGCTCCTTCCTGTCGTCTGCAGAGAGGGGGGAGGGGCCTCTCCTCTACGCTCCGTCAAAGGCTTAGAGCTCCTTCCTGTCGTCTGCAGAGAGGGGGGTGGAGGATCCTTGGAGCATTAACGAGCAGGAAAGGCTCAACTTAAATAGAAAAGGTGACAACGGGAGGATTCTTTTTTGGTTCTGTTTTGGTTGTGATCTAGACCACCAGAGGGCCTAATGGTGCCTTCATAACATGTCAGAACTAGGAAACTAATTGGATTTCCACCCAAACTGGGACACAATATGGTCTAATCTCAATTCAACCTCCAAAAACTTAGCTCATCAGTTAATTCATTTTAAAGTCATCCACAGGGCCTATGCTACACCATATAGAAGATACTTAATGAAACTACAACCCAACTACTACTGTCAATTCTGCCCTACCCCCACACCGGTTTCATTTCTCCATATGTTCTGGGAGTGTCCAGTCGTGGCCAATTTTTGGAACCATGTCAATTCTGTAATGTCCAAGTTATTTAAGATTGACTATGCTCCTAATCCATGTTTATGTTTGCTCAATGACGACTCTGATTTTGATTTAAGTATTACGCAAAAGAAAATGCTATTTGCTGGTTTCACCTCTGCAAAAAAGACTATTCTTCAACATTGGATGACACCTGATTTCAGTATGAACACTTTTTGGTTTTACTCTTTACAGAGGATTGTGAATCTTGAGTGCACAACGGCCAGATTGAACAAAGCAAGGCCCAGTACAGTTGATGCGTGGAAGGCTTATTCATTGAACTTGACCAACCTGACTGCTCTGTGATTTGATTTTCCATTTACCCCAGTCCGGATTGTGTTGTATTTCTACTATTTGGAGTGTCAGAATCAACCAATAGGAAGCTCTACGGAAATAACTTGCGTACATTTTAACTCAGAGGAGTTTCCGACTTCTCATGAACACACCAATATGGGAGCTGTAGTAGTGAAAACAAGTCATAATACAAGTCATCCACTGGGAAAACAAGCGTGAATGTTTCCAGTTTAAAATAATCAGTGAATACAGATATGCTAACAAATTATCTCCTTCTTTGAACCCATGGTCAGTCTTGGCATATTTCATAGATGCATACATTTCATAAAAGTGAAAGGACACAGACATTTTGAAAGGTTTTTCTGTTTATTTTTCAATACATAGGTAAATATTCTGTTACGACATACAATTTCTCCTTGATACACACAGTAGATAGACCGGAGAAGAGAACTTGTTGATTTGTTACCGGAACTGATTTGGTAACTCTCCGCCCATAGGGAGGATTGAGCAGGTGATGAGGGGGTGTTGGAGAAGAGGGTGGGTAACCATTAATTTACAACAGTACTCCAGAGTCTGCACACTCCTTCACTTCAGCCAGATGTTCTTGTCCCCGATGTCTGCATTGAAACCCTTAGCATACATCTTCCCTGGGAGCTGTGGGGAAAACACAGATAAAAGTCTGTTTAAAGAGATGTAAAAATGACATCATTTGCATTGGGATATAGGTGTGACTGTGCGTTGCAGAAAATGTAGTTAGCCAATCTTAGCAGAGTTGTGAATGGTATTAGACAGGGTCATTGTTAACGTTACAAAACACGTTACGTGACATTTGGATGCGTTGCTAAGTTGCTGTCACGCAAAACACTAAACAATCGCACACGAAAAACAGGAAATGCATGGCTTTCAGTTATCTTGAGTTCCAAAGAAAAATCGATGGGAATCGCTTGGGTAGAGAGAAGAAACACTGTCAAGATTCCAAAGGACACTTGGGCAGGTTTAACAGTGATCTGATTTAGGGAACTGAGCCGAAGACTTCAATTCCCTTAAGCTTAGGAGAAGTAGTCCGCTCAAGACCCATCCATCCTTGGGTTGTGGGATGACAGTCAAGACTAATGGTATAGCAAAGTGCCTGTGTCGCTGGGGGCGACATTGCAGTCCATCACCCCCGAGCCTTGGCAAACAGCATGTTATGAGTTACTGCTAATGTGAAGCCACATCAGTGACAGAGTGATAGACAGCCGGGCTGCTCTGTCACATACACTCTGCCATACTATTAGTCTTGTGACTGGGGAAACAAAAACAACTAGTGAACTGTTAACTGCGGCCTAGCTGCGTTAACACTATGACTTTCACTCAACTAGGTCTAGCCATAGAAGCTGATCACAGCTTTAGGGCTGTGGAAGCGGTGTTATAGCACATTCCGGCTTGTTGATTTTGAATCGTGATTGTTAACGATGACATCAGGTCCTTCAACTTGTGTGTAGAATCTGTGGATGGATCTTTTTTTGCGTGTGTTTTTTGCTCCCCAAAAACTGAGGCTGTGGCCATTGACAACTTTTATTTTGTTCTTATTTATTTGATTTATTTTGTTATTTGTTGTTATCTATGTTGATGTTGATGTTTTCTCCTTTGTTATATTTTCTGTGATGTTATGTTGATTCTTCTTTGTTATATGTTTTTATGATGATTTCTTGTATATGTTCTGTGTGGACCGCAGGTAGATCCTAATAAATCAAATAATCAAATCAAATCAAAACGCAGCCCGATTCTAAAACTGGTAAGATGTAGGTACGGCCTTGGTAAGACATTGGTGAGACATTGGTAAGGCAAAAATATCCCCCATCAGTTCATTATGTTGTTACACAACACTGTATCTAGAATTCTATCCTCCTCTCTGACAAAAGTGAACTTTGTCAACAGAAGGTACCTAGAGAAATTTAGACAAGCTAGGGCCATAGCATTTCAGATTCCCCCTCACAATCACTCGCAGCATGATGCGGCACGTCTAGAGCAAAATGTCAGCTAAAAGGATCTTGTAGCACATTAGGTAGCCGGTTTTTTCCAGCAGGGAGACAAAACTAGTCTCCAGTCAATAAACTCTAAAGGTCAGAAGCGAATGTTTTCCTGCAAGACTGATGATACCAATGACTCTGAGAATATTCTACATCTGGGCTGGCATTTTCCTTCTCTCTCATTCGATATTTATATATTTCGTTATTTCAGCAGGAAAATTGTTCTTTATCACGCTGGAGGCAAAGCCAATGCTGTGGACAGCCACAGAAACCCATATGGCAGAGAACTATTTATTATGGTGGGGAAAAAAAAACTAATAGAAAAAGGGGGGTGGAAAGGAGGGGAAGAGATATCCTAGTATAATACAGTACCGTATAACCCTGCACTTTCATATTGGCCTCATATCAGGTGATCTAGCACCACACCACACCACCACATAAGAGAAGTAGAGAGCGGTCCTGGGTCAAACAGTGGTTCAAATAGGGTAATAGGGTTTGCATTATGGGGACTATTCCATTGGTTCCATTGTTCTCGGCAAACTCCATCAAGCCCACTAAGTATTTTAAAATAGTACCGATCTGTAGGCGTAGTAGCCTTCATCATTTTCATGCGCCCCGATGGTGACCTCAGGAAGGAAGTAGGGGATGCTGGTCAAGTCTGCCACCTTCTGTTTGTCCTCGACCCTGGGGAGAGAGTGGCAAGAAGACACCGGGCTTATAATGACACGTCCACAGCTGAACAGGAGACGCCCAGGGACCTGAATGGCAAGGGAAGGTCAACGTGTGTGTCTTCAAGGTCATTTTGAAAGTGAGGATTGTAAAGCTTTCAAATGATGTGTCATACATTGAAATCTGAAAATAGTTGAAGAAGATATCCTTATGTGAATGTTGGTACACCTCGATCCAAATAGAGGTGAAAATCACCCTGGACCAAAACAAATAGACTGTGCTCCATCGTGCTAGCTAGCTACCTAGCAGCTAACAACAATGAACAACATATCTAACATCTGCATGTTTAGCATAGAACATGACGATAAACATGCTAAAAACATAACTACTACACAACTAGATAATCACACAGTCCTAGCTTTTGAACAGTCCTAAAACATAAACCAGACATGTATCACCAACACTCCGAGTACAAGGCAGGACGGCAGACGAAAAAAAAAAGGCAGACTTTTCAACTATCTATTTAGTGATCCTAAAACTGGGCTCCTCAACCCTTAAACTTTCGTAATATGAAAAAAAGAGAACCACATTTAAACAATTATTAATAATAATAATAACTTTTTTCGGCATTTGAGGGACTTGACACTTGCCGACTTGTTACTCCTTTCACCAGCCCCTGTCATGTTTTGTTTTAGGTGGCCAGGCACCATTGCAACTTTATAAACTGTATAAATGATTATACACTACGATAGGTCATTTATAGGTGTACACCTAAAATACAGTGTAAGCCGGCAGGGTCACTGTGCAATCTGAGTGGAAGAATAAAAATACCTCAGGGTGGAAGCATCGGCCTATATACTATAACTCCATAAACAGACTCACATCATTCTCATGTAGTGGTAGGTGACGTCATCCTGCTCTGCCCATGGTCCTTTCTCAAACTTCAAGTCCTCAATGTCCTCAGCGATCTGTCAATGAGAAGATTTCTTTAGTTCGGCAACATAACGTGCATACCGCAGAGTAAAACGGTTAACAACGGGATTCAGGGAATTCAGCTTCATAGCATTGGGTAATAATGACATCAACAGCATTTTTCTCTATCTAAAAACTTGTACGCCATCATGATCTTTTCCCATGTGTCTTGTCATTCGCAATATACTCTTACCTTCTCAATATCTTGTGCCTGGGTTGTGTCGTAAGCAAGCAGTTCTGCGGCCTCACTGAAATATAGAAAATAAACATGATCAAACTCAGACCATTTTTGTATGGTTATGGTTCAAGTTAAAGGAAAACAACAACAAAAAACAGCATGGTAAACCATCCATGGTGTCCAACGGAAGGTATCAAACATTACCTCAATGTTTCAGTTCCACTCACCTGATCTTGGGGAGGAAGGTCTTCTTGTAGGCATCCTCAATGCTCTTCAGATAGGGTAGGGATACATTCTGCAGGTGAGACTGAAAAGAGAAGAGAGAGCGACAGTAACAACACTTTAGAAAGATTAATCAATTTGCCAAATAAACTGTATCAGCTTTGACTCGAGAAGAGATGTGATTTATTACGTTGTATACCATCTTGCTAAGTGCTTCCAATTGACTGAACTCGTCAAGGGAGGTTTGAAGTGGCACACTTCCATTCCTTACGTGTTAGAAGTGAATGAAGTCAGTCAACAACTCTCTAAATCAAAGCCACCTGTTGTAAACTTTCAACAACACCTCAGAATATCCAATTCCGAGAGAGGAAAAAGCAATTAACTTGTGACTAATTGGGTGTACGCTAAATAAAACGCTTCAATAGAAGTCATTATAAATCTGAGCCAAAGGCCGTACTTGAATTGTAATTCAGGATTTAGCTCCACTTTATTCGTCAATTGACCAGAATGAGCTCAAGACTTCAGAAGTGCGACATATGGCTCAACGCCCCTCAGCTACCCAGCCTCCTGACACATTATCAATTCCAGAAAACATAACGGGACACATTTGGGAAATAAACAATAAGATCAGAACAGAATGGTTGTTTAACAAGCAGAATAAAACACAGGGTATCTTCAAACGGACAGTTTAAAAGCAAAACAAGCTCCAATGTCTCAGGCGCTAATGAGATACTGTATACTGACGTTACTCCCAACAGAGAGATTCCAATCACAACACTGTGAAATGTACTCAGGCGTTCGTTTGTTAGAAACGGCAATTCTAAGTAGGTGTGCAAATGTGTCATATGGTGATAGTTGAACATATCTAACTTCTAAGCAGCACCAAGGGCTTCTTGGTCTGCCCCTAAGCCCTACTTCGTCTGGCAGTGTGTGTGACTCCATATTCAACTCGATTCACACTGAATTCCAGCCAGCCTCCATAATTATCTTTAAAGAGAGGATTACTTTTTGCATAATGGTAATAACCGCAAGGCTTTGTAAGAGGCCTGTCTGTCAAGAGAGAGAGGTCCTGAAGAGTCAGCCCGTGCAGAAGAGCATCTCATTTCTGTAATTGTGACGCATTACCCAGAGGCATTTGGCTAAGGAACGGTTCCAATTAAGAGCAGTTAATTGAAGCAGCATTATCTCTGCCTCCCGACCTTTATCATAGTCAAAACGACTTGGTAAGACAAATGAACCTCAAAGGACTCAAAGGTTTCTGATTGAGAAAGATAACATTCATCCGAGTAATCTTTTTTTTTCTGTATGTATTGCTCATTATCACCACCAGAGGGTGCATGACCTATTTGACACATTCAACTTCACAGGAACTTCCACTGCAGTTCTCTCTCCCCTTGCTGGAGGGACAAAAAGAAAACTCAACTTCAATGCAGTGTGACTAATCTGGAGACGGGGTTGGAATACAACCATCATTAGTTTTTCCTGTCTCCCCACCTTGCCCGACTGCTTCAGTTTCTTCTGCACCTCCTCGGCTGGCGAATCCACATAGATGACGAGGTGTGGGGGAAGGAACTCACAGATGCTGATACCTTTGACCTCGTTGTAGTGTTCCACACCTGCGTTCAAGAGCACATGGATTAATTCACCTAAAGGCCAGAGCAAAAAATGTACACCCACCATGAATTTGGCAGGTACATCTGTAAATCTTAACAACAGCCACTATGGCAGGTAGCCAACAACGTTTTCAAATACTATGTTTCAATAAAGAAATAAAAAGCGCAATGCGCAATTATGGTCACCATCGATTCAACATTTGTGACAACTCGTGCTGCTCCTGCCTCCTCCAGTAACTGCTGTGAATCTCACTCACACTTCTCCTGCCTTTCAAACAAACCACTGAGACTATGAGCATTCTTGTTACAACCTAAAATAAAGCATTCAAGTAAAATTCAATTACAACACGACCACAAGAGATAGAAAGCATGCATTGGTCAAATATTTCCGCTGTATTTTGACAAAGGGTAACCATGGTAGTGCTGATTCATAATCAATAATGCTATCAGATCTAGGGACAAAGATAGTAGGCGATTGGATTCCAACACTTACACTGCTTCCTGATGTAGCCCTGCTTGGCCATGGCTTCCACAAACACCATGTCACTGAAGGGGGAGCGCTCCAGCACCACCCCTTGGCCTGGGACACAGACATGATGACAACAACATGAGATTAAATCGTCTCCAAACATTAATCATTTCTAAACATTTATGCTTTTGTTTGAAGATTTAGGCTGCATGCAAACAACCACTGAAAATGAAACAAGGGAGTGCTGTGAAATGATAAGTTAGCAACTCTCACAGATTGCACCTATTCAACCCCACACCCCTAACACACAATCTTCTCATACAGTACGAGCTGACTGCGTCCCTGTATCCAGCCGTACCGGTGGTGAGGAGATGTTCAAGGGCGTCGGAGTACTGCAGCAGCCTCATGAGGTACATCCAGGCCTGCAGGCGGTAGGAGTTCCCGTCCGCAGTCTTGGGCTCCATGTAGAACCTCTCCAGACTGCACTGCCCGTTGAAGGTAGTGTCCAGGGGCTCCTTCTCCCCGGTCATCTTGTCTATGTAGTGAACGTCAGGCTCAGGCATGTACAGCATCCCTGTAAGACATACAATTCATCAATAAAAATCCCTTTGGGAAGACTGTCTTGAGGGGCGGGGGGGGGCTTTGTGACCTTATTTGGGAATTACATAAAACAAACTCCTGGTCCACAAGACAATGCTCTTTATGTTCTAGAGTCAATGTGCTATACTGTACGAATACAAATTAATACTTTCAGGGGCGCAAATTGGTGATGGCCCAAAAAGGTGACACATTTCTTTTTTGGGGGGGGGGGGGGACCTTAACACCTGCATAATTACTTCGAAAAAAGTTGACTGTGACTGTCCTCCCCGCTGTCTAGAATTGTACCTAGCGGCCTGAAGCTAAAGGTTATTTCAACAGCAGCGGAGTTTAGCAGACAGGAAGATTAGTTAGCTCGCGCATCATGTGACTTGGATGAGACTTAGAGCCCCCCCCAAAAAAGAAATATTGCAGATCTACATGATTCACATGGATGACCTATTTTGAGGTAAAAACAGCTAATTTAGCAGAAAGGTGACAAGTTTGCACGAGGGCTGTTACGATTATTCGACGTCGTCGACGTCATCGACTACGTCAATACGTCGGTTAGCGTAATATGCGTCGGTTAGTCGTAAATAAACAAAATGGCGATTTTTGTTTTGTTTTGTTTTAAACCTTTATTTTACCAGGCGAGACAATTAAGTGTATGAGTGAAAAATGGATAGCTACTAGCTAATGTTACACAAGCAATGTAGCTCACCACAGTTCGTATGTCTTGTCTTCTGGTGTTAGTAACGTTAGCTATGTAGCTGGCTAGCTACGGTAGCCTATTGTCATTGTGGTGCTCGCACCTACTGTACGTTATCTAGCTCGTAGCTCGCATGCTACGTTAGCATCAATTTAGCTAATCATAACATAGCAGCGAGAGTAACGTTAGCTAGCTATGTGTTGTGGTGATGGACAGACTTCTAAATGGCCATGTTGGCATTCAAGTTGGCTAAACATAGCAGTGAGGTGGAGACAAATACGTTTTTTTTTTTTTTTTTTTTTACAGTACAAAAATTATCGTTAGACTTATCGACAAATTAGTCGTTAGACTAACCGAATAATCGATAAAATAATCGCTAGATTAATCGTTAGAAAAATTGTCGTTTGGGACAGCACTAGTTTGCACCCCTGTTTTAATCAACATCATCCACTGCATCCTAATTGGACACGCACCTACTTCCAAGTGTGCAATTGTGACCGTATGCCTCGCCAGAGCCACACGACACGCAAACCAAGGCACATGAAATCCAGGCGGATGTTAAGTGGGATCCGTGGGACGACCCAACCATAAACCCTAACCCTGACCTTACTGCAGTTGTTTTCTCAACTTCAATGGGGTGACGTCAGAGTCTGGTGATTCCAAAGCGTCCTAGTTCAACATTCACCAAGAAGCCCTTGGCCTCACAAGACTGTGACGATAACAGACTTGATAGTTACCCAGCTTGTCAGCCAGTTTCTGGGCCAGCGCCCCCTTCCCCGAGGCCAGGTTGCCATCGATGGCGATTATCTTGCTGGTTTCGGTGAACCTGGGGGTCGTCCTCTCACCCAGAGCGAACGACCACCAGCCATACTGCAGGTTCCTCACTGAGCCTGTGTGGATACCAGCCTGAAAGATAACGATTGATACGATCACATCACATCACTAGCTTAACATGTAGGCCTAGCTAGGTAACTTGGGCATTGTAATAAGTTAAGTCTGAAACCAGTAAGGCTGTGGGTTAGGCGAACAATCAGGAGTTTTAAATATATTAGAATATTGATCGTGAGCTTAGAATGATAAGGTTCTATCTCCGTTTAGGGTAGTTCAGAGATATTAAGTGTCAACGTTTTTACATTCCATTATGTTCTGTGAGATGGAACCTTTGTATTTTATGAATTACTAACTCAAAAATGTCAACATTTTAAAAATAACACCACACAGGCATTAATAAACACCTAATGGATCAGATCATGTAAAAAAACTCAATTCTGACCAAAAATGGAGATAGAACCTTATAATTCTAACGTCACGAATAGGCTAGGTGCACGATCTCCACTACTTCCTGAAAGGCACCTTGCATGAACATATCCTGTCTCACTCTATTGGTTTAATTGATTAATCAGCTGTGCACTGTGTGTTCCAACAGTTTACCGCACAGCTGATTAATCAATTAAACCAATAGAGTGAGACAGGATATGTTCATGCAAGGTGCCTTTCAGGAAGTAGTGGAGATTGTGCACCTAGCCTATCGAAGGCTGGCAGGAATGGTCAGCTATGAAAGATAGCGCCCCCTTCCGGCTACCTACAGGCTAAAGCATTTAGCTAAGCAAGCCAGTGAGATCATCATTATACCTTCAACTTCAGCATAGGTGATGTGATCTGTTGTCGTGACAACGCATGGCTGTTTATAACAATCTCCTACCGCTAACTGCCAAAAAGCAGACAGCACTGTCGCAAACTGCCCTCTATGACAGTTAGCATTGCTAACATTAGCATGTTGTTATGATGTCCTTGTAGAGGTTTGTGTGATCTTGAGGTCCTTCGTTTCCGCGAGAAATCATTTTGACAGGTGCTTTTTAGAATCTTACCCTTTGCACGCTTGTCCCTGCTTTAAACACCGCTGTCCCGGAGGGGATGACCAGTCGGATCGCCCGTAGCGCCATGGTTGTTAAACCCTCAAATCTGACCGAAGAATGGAAGAATCGCCCTCTTGCTTTTAGAGGCGCGACAATCTCACGTCAGAGGGGGCGTTCTTTCTGTCTAGGCGCATACATTTGACGTCACCAACGTGTTCGTAGTGACGTAGTGCCTGAATATTCGATTCATAAAGTGCATTTATGTTGTTTTTTTCTTATCAGTTCTATTTTTGATTAATGTTTCCACGAATGAAAATTATATTTTTTCTAAATGCTGAATGCTCCATCTATCTAAGCTATCTCTCACAAAACGTTGAAGTGAACAGGAGAATGTAACATTAATATGTGTGCTGTGCATGTGCATGACATTAGGGATAAGCTTAGGATAGATCTGAAGATGTCTCAATATTGCCAGCAGGGGTCCCCACTATGCAGATCAGTAGTGCAATCTCAGAAACTGCTTTTTCTCTTTTGTCTTTAGGAGACAATCTGACGGCTTGAAGCAAAACTGACCCGGGTAGGGCCACTGATTTACAGGAATAGGAAGAAAAGTCTCAAAATAGGGTAAACATGGGTAGGTCTATTCAGTGTTGTTTGCATGACCCTCCCTGATTCTGACTTAAGACCCTGCAACAAAAATCCTCTGTGAATAGCCAAATGTGTCCAGCCTCAAGTAGATCACTTGAACTGCCTTTTGGTCACTTTGAATACAAAAAGGCAGATACTTTGATAGACAGATAGCTTGGTTCCCATCATTGTGGGCCCCTACACCACTCCAGAATACTGTCCACACTGACTCTAACACCTCTAACTCACTTGGATTTAGTATAACACCTTCAATCTGTCAGTTTATGAGCGTGACTTGCCGACTGTTTCCCCAGTAGTCTAGGAAACCATGAATGTCAACATGGCATACTGTCAGCCTCAGTCCAACATCTATTGTTCAGAGTGCAGGGGCACATTTCTCACCTATTTTCTTACAGAAAAATATTCAAAGACAAAAAAAAAAAAAAACATTGGTGAGTGCGTGTCAAGACGTGAAAAACGATGGAGAACTGACTTCAAGGATAGGCTACTGAAGAAGTAGGGACCCATCTAAATACATTAAATCATTATTTTGTGCATACAGAACAAACAATGTTCAAGAGTCAGGACATTTTTTTCAAATATAGTTTACATAGAATGCCTGAATTGAAAATGTTTAACAACCCCGACTAGTAGGCTACAGTATAAACTACTCTTTCCTGTTTCACTAGTCTAACAGTTCTCTGCAGTCCATACAATATTGAGTTTGACCAATACAGTCAATATTCAAGCCGTACTGTCTTTGATTAAATGTACATGCATGACAAAACCCAGACAAAGCACACACACATAACCTAAGATGCACACACACATACTGTACAAGAGTTGCGCACACACAGACACGTATTTCCACACGTACGCACACACGCACACACACACACGCACACACACACACACACACACACACACACACACACACACACACACACACACATCCTTGCCAGCATTAGAATGCATACACACACCCACACCTACCCACACACACACATCCTTGCCAGCATTATAATGCATACACACACACACACCCACCCACACACACACCCACCACACACACACACACACACACACACACACACACACACACACACACACACACACACACACACACACACACACACACACACACACACACACACAGGAACCATGGTAATTATTGAATAATGTACAGTGCAGTAAAACAACAATACACCACATTCAGGTCTCACGGCTTAATCCCTGTGAGGCTAGTTTAGGGATTTGGCAATGTGATGCTGCCAAATTTCCCTTGGTTTTATGGCAGGTTTTATTCCACTTTTCTTCAGCTTAGAGTGGCTTTAACAGTGCCAATGGGGAGGCAATGTGCCTGTTTTGTTTATAATTAAAACAACTGGACAACCATGGCAACAAAAATAGGTTTTAGTAGCCTATTGTACCGCATACCTTTGTTGAAAATGTGTTATAAGGAAAATGAATTTGCATTTACCATATCGGCCTAATATTATATTCTCTAACTGAGGCGTATCACGTTAAACATTGCTTACCTAATAATGAAATGCTAATTTGAGTTGCTGTTTCCTTTTAGTGTATAATTAAAAGCATGAATAAATTGTCCTTTCTATGCCATTTAGTTGACACTTTTATCCAAGCAACTTATATTGCAGTGAGTGCATACATTTTTCAGTATGGTCCCAGTGGGAATCCAACCACAACCTAAATCACCAAAACCTAAAAGCGTACAATGCTGTACCAACAGATGACCACTGGGGACCTTTCTTTCATTTATCTTTATTAAACCAGAATAGTCCATGAACTATTCTTACTGTTGTCCAGATCCCAGTAAGAAGGTAGGGGGGTGATTTTAACGCCACAATCCAGGAGGAAAGGAAAACTTGCCTAGACAAAGGAGAAACAAAACATAGGGCAACAATTATGGTCTTCACTCTCCTGACAGAAACTGTGGTTTCTCTCTCCCTCCCTCCCCTCCCTCCACTCCTCTCCCTCCCCTCCCCTCAGAACACACAGAAGCAATTGCCATAGTTAGCTAATAACATCACCCTTTACCACTCAACCACTGCAGTCTCAAATGGGCAGAGAAGAATTCATGACACACACTCCCTCCTTGGACACATCACGTGACCTGATGGTAATGGTAGAAGCCATTTTATAGTGTCTGTTATACGACTGAGTCACAACTGGAGGTGTTATAAATGCATTTTCAGCCTTCACACGCTTACTGCTTTCCCACAGGGCTTGCATCATGTGTTCTCTCAGGCCTCCCCTGTCTATGGATAGGGTGATCCTTCTATATGTTACTTTTTTCTGAGTGGGGCAGTTGCACTCATATTCATCTTATTGGATAGTCAGTGAAAATAGACAGGAAAGTAAAGAGAAGAGGGCATGTCAGTAGGGCATGGGCCAGATTTGAACCCATGCCGTCAAGGGCATATTGTATGTGTGCACTGTGGTCTACAGTGCACACATACAATAATGCCCTTGACGGCATGGGTTCAAATTATCTTTATAATGGGTTGTTATCTTTTGTGCCTTTGATCATCTGTTTATTTATTTTCTTTGTGAAGCACATTGTATTGCATCTGTGTAAAGGTACAGAACCTTAAAAAGGTGCACCGTACAAAAAAGTTATATCTCAGTTTTGCATACAAACTCTCAGCTCTATTCCACAGAATCAACAACAACAATTGAAACCAGTGTGATGTTGTGGTGTGGCTATAGATGGCAGTGGTGTGGGAGTAACACTGGCAATAAAATCATGTGAGGTTGTCTACATCATGTCCACAAAGAAAAAACTCTGTATAATGTGTGTGTGTGTGTGTGTGTGTGTGTGTGTGTGTGTGTGTGGATGTGTGTGTGTGTGTGTGTGTGTGTGTGTGTGTGTGTGTGTGTGTGCGTGTGTGTGCGCATGTGTGTCTGTGTGAAAAATACATCTAGCCGTGCAGGGCGTTGATTGCCCTGCACCGGTGGCTGTCACAAAGGAATGTGACATAGCCGCATAAACAAACACGCGTAATGAATTAAGCCCATGGGAACAGCTGCAACGGGGCGCTCCACACCACCGCACCCCCGAATTCTGCGGCCAGGAACAACGACCATGTTCCCAGTAGTATAGCTTCGCAGAAAAGCATTGCGTCTGATTCTGAACGGGTATTGATTTCGTTGGATGTGGAAGGCCTTCATGGCCATCATACTCCCCAAGTGTGATAAAGCTATAACACACTGAGCTGGGTGCAACTCAAACCCAACTCCTGCTCACCCAACTCATCTTCCGTCTCAGGAAAGGCCTATACTTATTACAGGAAAGTGGTTCAAAACCACCTCTGCTACACTTAGGGCTGGCCTGCTGCAGGATTATGGCAACAAGAGTTTGACGTAGGGGAAGTGTTAGAGACACACGTATACAGTACACATAAACACACTCCTCTGGGGCCCCTGGGTGGCGTAGCTCACTGAGGCGCATGCCCACGTAACTGCAGGGTCCCTGGTTTGATTCCAGCCATCGACTTGACCTTTATGTCAATCTCTACTCTCTCTATCCCAATAAAGCAGAAATACCCTAAAAATAAATAAAAATAATAACACTCCTCCTCCCTCGCTCCTATTGAAGCAGCTCAGTCACGATAGTGTTAACGCAGTCGTCTCGTCACCCATCCCATTTCCCCTGTGATGTGCCGAGATGACAGCTTACATAAATGTGTGGTTGTTTTTAATTGTCCTCTGCAGGTACGGTAGGCCTAATGAGCACGCCAGACCTGAAAAGCAGGTGACAGTGAAAAACTGTGTCATTAACACTTGTCCACATATTCTCGTGCTTTCTTTTTTTCTCTCTTTGCTATCTCCTTTCTTTGGTTGTTAGGAGAAGTGATATACATGGCCTGAGGGGTAAAATGTATCCTTTCTCATTGATACACATCAGATACTCTCTATACACGCACCTATCTGAAGCACCTCTAAATCACTCAGTCGGTGATGAAAAGCAATGGTGTGTTGCTTTCACTGATAGAGTTAACTTTTCAGAAAGACTAGCATACTTTGGGGCGAGGATGGGAACATGGTGACAGACAGATTTGTTGCTATGAGGAAGTGTCACACAGTTCTCTAGATAAACATTGATGTTTACAGAGGAGAGAAGAACATTCTGGGAGTGTTTGATCGGTCTCTCTGGGTAGTGCTGTACGGCTTTCTGGTCGTCAGTGAGGTGTGGTGAGGGGTGGACAGTGTCAGAATTACATATTCATGTGGTCTGGGGTGGTCCAGTGGTCTAGCACTGTGGTCTACAGTACACACATACAGTATGCCCTTGACGGCATGGGTTCAAATCTGGCCCATGCCCTACTGACATGCCCTCTTCTCCTTACTTTCCTGTCTATCTTCACTGACTATCCAATAAGATGAATATGAGTGCAACTGCCCCACTCAGAAAAAAAGTTACATAACATTAAGAATAAATACATTATATATTCATTTTAGGTCCAGTCTAATGACTCTTTGGGGCGCGCAACTTTGATAACGTAAACGTTTTAGGGGGGAGGGAGCACATTGATATTTAAATTATTGTAATGATGGCCCTGATTTATTATGGGGAGACCCCGCTGAAGCCTGCTATGGGTCATGGTTCATGCACTGCTCTCACTGTTTTATTAGTCTATAGCATAATAAAAAAGCAGCTATCCTAAATTGTATATACAATATATTATATAAATATCATAATATCATAATAGTATTTCATAACTTTAATTTGTGAGCACAGTAATTATATTCTGATGAGAAATGAACAAGTCTACATTCTTTAATTGACTAATAATAACTAATGACGTGAATGCCTCTTAAATAAACGTTAATCTGTTGCTTCCGACTGTCTTGCTGTAAAAACGGGTCCTAAATGTTTACTGTTTCTATTAAAAACATAACGTCCAAAAAAGAGAGGTGTGTGTTTATAAGTTTATAGGCTAATCGGTC
>NC_137677.1:57958719-57971219 GCF_963989245.1 Nansenia antarctica | reverse complement strand
TCCTTTCACGTTATGATGATAGCCACACCACCCACACTTTGAAAAGACAAAGCATGCCAATGTCATTACAACGTTCTCACAGCAACACAAGCTCCTTTGAATCAGATTGAGGGGTCTTTGAGTTCAGACCCTGTGTCTGTGCACTTTAAATAGGCCATCCCAGAGAGAGAGAGAGAGAGAGAGAGAGAGAGAGAGAGAGGGATGAGAGAGAGAGAGAGAGAGAGAGAGAGGGAGAAAGAGAGAGGGATGAGAGATGAGGTAAACCAACTCGCTCTACTAACAATGACTGCCCTGATGTCTGTGCAATGCAAGCCCCATGATGCACTGCAACCGAAGGTGGAAAAAATGGGTCTGAATACTGGCTTTTGTCTCCGCAAGGCATTTTTCGAAAGTGAGGTCAGTCTTCTTCTTCTTGCTTTATTTCTGGGAAGGTACCACTCGGGTCTATGGCCGGGAATTGAGTTATGGTTGATTTCCTTCTGCGGGCAATTCAATGGAGAGGAAGAAAATATGCCTATCATCATCCACAGTTTCTGTGATGGGAAAGTCACAAAGTTAGGAGAGAGAGAGGGGGGGTGGGGTCGGCGGGGGGGAGGTTAGGGGCGGGGGGGGAGTTGGAGGCTTTGCAGTCTGGTAGGAGAAGATATTCAATTAAACTGCAAGAGGAATTTTGTGGTTTTGGCTGCTTTTAACAGCCTAATAGTGTCCCACTGTCTATGTTTGGGTGTGAAACATTCTGAAACCCTGAAGAAGGCAGCTTGCTGTTGTCGGTTAGAAGAAATTATTAGCATCGGAGCATTCACCTCCAAAACATTTTCAGTTGTCGGTTTGTCATGTGAAGTCGTGAAGTTGTCGTGAAAAGTTGTTGTGCAAAGTAGCTTGTGTTGTTGCTCCAAGCTATAGGTCATAGTTATCCCATTCAACGGTGTGGCATTTAGGTACAGAAGATGCCCCAGTTGTCAACTGAACAAAAGCTGCCACTCCCCCCACCCCTCATTTCTTAACTCACATCTGAAAAGTTAAAGTTCCCCCACAGCCCGCCCACAGTCAACCAAGGCGTGCCTCAAGGCTCTGTACTCTGACCCCTCCTCTTCACCATTTACATGCTCCCCCTCGGCCAGATCCTCCGTCATCACGGCCTCAACTTCCACTGCTATGCTGACGATACCCACATTTATCTCAGCTCCACCCCATCCTCTCCGCTCCCCCCCCCAGTCCCTTGTCAACTGCCTGCATTAAGTAAAAACCTGGATGACATCTAACCTTCTCAAACTCAACAGTAAGAAAACAGAGCTCATGGTTGCGGCACCCAATGCGCTGCTCCGGAAGGTTGGTGACTTCATCCTCGAGGTCGACAGCTGTTCCATCTCCCCCTCCTCCGAAGTCCATCCTGGACTCCACCCTCTCCTTCCAGTCACACATAAAATCTGTCACCAAATCCAGCCTTTTTTCACCTCGGAAATATCGGCAGACTACGACCTTCCCTCACTGACTCTGTGGCCGAAACCCTCATCCACGCCTTTGTCACCTCCCGTCTGGACTATTGTAATGGAGTCCTGTTCGGGTGTTCCTAGCAAAGCCCTGGACAGGCTCCAGTAGAACTCTGCTGCCAGGGTCCTCACCCACATGGCTCACCAACATTGGCTTCTGGTCAAGTCCCGCATCACCTACAAAATCCTCCTCCTCTCACCTACAAATCCCTCCACGCCTGCGCCCCCCAGTACCTCACTGACCTTCTCTGTCAACACACCCCCTCCCGGAACCTGCGGTCCCTAGGCATGGGCCTACTCTCCACCCCCCGCACCAACCTACGGACCTTCGGGGGCAGAGCTTTCAGTGTGGCAGCTCCCACCCTCTGGAACTCTCTCCCCACAGCGATCCGCAATGCCCCTACCCTGGACACCTTTAAATCAGCCCTCAAAACCCACCTGTTCTCCAAGGCCTTTGGCCCCCTAGTCTAGTTTTGTCACTCTCATTGTCTTTGTTTCTTTGCTTTGTTTTTCTGTTTCTGTTTCTGTCTGTCTATGAAATCTGTTAAGCGTCCTTGGGTCTGAGAAAAGCGCTATTATACATCTAAGATATTACTATTATTAAAGGGAGTAACTAGAACTGGTCTAGAACTGGTCTAGCAGCTGTCCACTGTTGTTCTATGTACCCTGGCTATCCTCAGGGTCCATATGGGGGGCTAGGGGAAGTGGTGGGGTATCACCATAACAAACAAATCAGCCTCACCCCCCCCCCTCTTAAAATAGCAATGTACATGTAGGCACCACCCCCATAATGGTCAAATATACAGTATCTACATACGTTTACTCTCACGAGAATCTATGTTGTTGGTACAGTCAATGACTATCGTTCCCAGCAGGTGTTTGTTGACGTGAACCTCCTGACTCCTACGTCTGTGGTTCTGAGTCATTCCCCTCCCCCACACTTCTCTCTCTCTCTCCCCCCCTTCCATGCCTCCCTCTCCTATCTCCCTTCCATCTCTCCCTCGCTCTTTCTCCATCTTTTCCCTCTCTCCCACTCCCCCTCTCTCTCTCTCCCTCCCTCCCTGTCTCTCTCTCTCTCCCAGTCCCAGCAGGCTTTGGCCTGAGTCTGAGCATGTGCGTCTGATTTGCAATTAATGACATGTGTCTCCGCCGAGACTCGTAAACTAGACCTTGGCCTTCAACAAGGGTGGTCCCGAGACTTCATCGCACCCTGTTGCCCCCTCAAGTGAAATACCACAGTGAGCTCAGCAACACAAATAAAGTCCAGGAGTAGCCTTTCTGATGTGGAGAAAACGTACTCTACTCACACCGAAGGGCTCACGGTTGTGTCACCCTGTGTTTTTCCACCGTGATGTTCCATTTGCAGTAACTGTATACATTTCATAGACTGTCATGCTCCTACTTCGTTGGCTTTCTTGTATTGTCTAAAGTGTGCTTGTTACATTGGAATGAGTGGGAGTTTATGAACTTCATGGCCAATATGGTGATTTTGGGGTGTGTTCATACTGTATTGACAAATTGTAGTCAGTAGGGTCCTTCAACCATGGGACACATTTTCTTCTCTACTCTATGAAAAGTCGAAAGTAGTATCTTGTATCTCATAGTGTTCGGCTCTCCCCAAAGCACGCCGGGGCCATACTCCTGTCGCCAGGTTTGTCTCGTCTGAGTCGTGTGTCTCTCTCGGTTAATGATGAACGATGACTCCCGCTGGCAAGTAGTGAGGTTCACCATGTTCACCATTAGTCATTTTACGAGGGCTGCCTTGTCCTTCCCGCATCGGAGAACTAGTCGTACACCACCCCATTGCTCACTGAATATAAATATACTCTTGCTGTTTTATAAGCGTGTGTCATATTTACACAGAATACAGAGGACTGACTCCATGCTCTGGCGAGGCATGTTTTGTTGGCCAGGGGTTTGAAGTGATTTAGTGTTGGTTCATATGGTTTTAGGGGTTTCATTTCCTCCTCCCTTGCTCATTAAAGCCATGGGAAGTACTTCCATTGTTACATGCTTCATGCTTCTTGTTTCATCACAGGAAGGTCTTTAGTGGGTTATTGTTGCCAAGCATTACAAGGTTATGAAAATGATCATATAGTTTGATATATTTGTATATTTAGTTAGTTAGTTATTTTTGAATGTGTATATATATATATATATTTGTGTGTATATATATGTTACGGTACATGTGGGAATGCGGTACATGTGGGAATACTAGGGTTAGGGTTAGGTGCTAGGGTGCTATGGTTAAGGTTAGGGTTAGGGTTAGGGTTAGGGTTAGGATTACGGTTAGGGTTAGACATGCCAGCATGTACCAAGTCGACGTAGCACCTAACCCTAGTTTTCCCACATGTATCATATTCCCACATGTACCGTAACATATATATATATATATATATATGTATATATATATATATATATATATATATACACATACACACACACACAGTATATATGTGGTTATATATAGACCCACACTGTAGCTAAGCTGTTATAAGTTATATCTCCTCACTTTATTGGCTGTTGTGAAGTAGGCTGGCATCCAGAAATGTTAGCATGATGTAGCCTAGTGCCTGGTTCATTGTATTTGTTTGAAAATGAAAAATGGCAATAAATATATAGGTCATAAAATATAAATATATCTTAATTTGACAGGATATTGCTGTTACGAACAGCCTAATACAGTAACTGGTCCCTGACTTTTGCCTCCAGTAACAGAAACCTAATTCACTGTTAAATCAATACAATCATTAACACAGTTCTAACCCACAACCTTCTCTCTTTGCCCCTGTTAGCAAGAAGCAACCTGGTTCTGAAGCCATGACTAAGTCAAACCCGTCAAAGCGCCACCGGGATCGGCTGAATGGGGAGCTGGACCGCCTGACCTCCCTCCTGCCGTTTCCAGAGGAGGTGCAGACCCGCCTGGACAAACTCTCTGTGCTCCGCCTTAGTGTGGGGTACCTGAAGGTCAAGAGTTTCTTCAAAGGTGAGTCTCAGGTCACGCACCGGTCAAATACCAGGCAATCAGCCAGATCACCTTTCATACCGTAGACACTCAAGATAAGGCAACATGAAAGAGATCTCTGAGTGAAAGGATTATAGACGTTGTCAGCTTTAAAGCCACTGTTAGTGATATTTCCATTTTGTTAACAAAACAAAACCAAAGTGTAAATGCATTTGCCTTAATGGACTGACTTAATGGACTGACTTGTTTGATAGTTAGTTTTTTGGTGGGCCTGCATGCAGCAATCACTGACTGACTGTGAGGGAGGTTTTATATTAAGTAAGTAAGTAAGTAAGTAAGTAAGTGAAATGTATTTCTATAGCACCTATCCAAGACCAGGGGTCACAAAGTGCTTTACATACAGTATATAAGAACATAATAAAAGAGCAAAAGTTAGAGCAGGTTAAAATAGGGAAATGAATAGGATATAAATAGGATATTGAGCAGTTCAGCAGCCACCTCAGGACATAATCACTGAATATGACAAAGGCGCAAGGCTAAATATAGCAACACAACAGAAGAGCTGTGAAAGTAAGAGGCCTTCATTTGGCTTTCACCATGAAAACAAACCCTACGGCAGCCATCAGACCCCAATTCCGCTAATTTCCCCCTGAGCTAGAACATTGGTAAACACATCTGAAAAGAGACTTTTTCCAGTTTTCTTGTTGTGATGTTATTTTTAAGCGCATTAGAAACACCGCGCTCCCTCCAGTGTGTTGGCAGCGGGATAGGCGGCCACGGACATGAATAAATCAAGATGTTGTTGAATCCGTAACTTGTGCCCAGGCCTGCCCCTGTCACTTTGTTCGTTGTAACCTGGGTCACCCAAATGTTTGGAGTCTCTGGGGTCGTTTTTTTCCCCGTGTACTATTATTGCAGAGCAGACCACAATACACTTGTCCAGGAATGCACTTGGTAGACTAACACTATGTGTTATTTTATATGTGTTGATACAGTACATTCATATTTTATGAATGTCTTAGCTTGCCCAAGAGAACACCTGACTGAGCTCTCATGGATGACAGCCATGACTAGAATACCACAATGGCTTGTCTTTACACGGACCGAACTACATGTTTTATATATGAACACTGTCTTGGTCACCCTTGGACAAGTTATGGCAACATAAAAACTAGATAAATATACAAGACAAGACATGTTTCGTGGGCTAAAACCAACACATTAATCAACTTGACAACTGTCTTGCGCCAGTACGGCAGAGTAGGTATCTTGTCTCAATTGTCCACTTCACTACCCCGAGAATGAAGGGATTTTAATGGATCATACCTTTCTGTCATATGTGCTGATGTGAATGAATAGGAGTGAGGGCTAGAGCAGGTATGTGAGGGCACTGTAGACACTCGACGAGAGAGTAGGCTGCTCAGGAATGCATGGCATCGGAATCTGATTGGAGGAAAACATCTTGAAGAGCCCCGCCCCTAGGTAATTCTCCAAGGAATCACAACCCCACCCTCACTGCACATACATCTATAAATACAAAAGAAGAAGAACAGGAGGGTAATGATTGGATGAATTGATGAATTGTACACATTTTGAGATTCTTTTGCTCAAAGAATCTCAAAAGAGGCTCTTTTGTGAAGATGATGTACTGTAAAAGGAAGACAGTTATTGTATTAGTATTGAATGTGAGACACATTTTTATTTATTTTTTTACTTTTTGTAAACCTGTCTCAAGGCACAACCCATGAAACTCAGAACTAGATAGTCATTCGTTTGATCTTTCACCTCATCCTCAGTTGAAAATGATTCTGAAGCGAACCTATTGACTCACGTTGAGTCATTGCTGTAAAAATCCCCTAACTCCCGCAACTTGTCAGCCATCCTTTCAGGGTTAATGACACATCAAAGACCATGGCGTTGGCAGACGCCGTGCTGAGTAAGTTATTTCAGAGCCTCTGGCTCCATCGCCATGACTGTGGCTCCATTGCCACGTCTCTGGTTCCATCGCCAAGTCTGTTGCTGGATTCCAAATGCCAACTACCCTGAGCCTCTCTAGTCTACACCCCAGTCACATCTGAGCATCTGAGAGGTTTGGATAGGTACAAAATGGCAATTGCTTGACCTTTCTTAGGTAGATTAGGTTGGATATATGTGATGATGGCAGCTGATGAAAGTCGGCAACCAATCAAAATGTTCTGACTTTTATTCAGAAAATGTTTAGTAATCCCCACTACTACCTAGTTAACTATAACACTACTTTACAATCTGTGTTGACTAGCGGGTGCGTCATTGATTTTCAACAACGGTGAAATGCATTTACCTTTTAAAGAATAAAAGTCTGAACATTTGATCGGTTGCCGACTTGTTCCTGCTTTCACCAGCTGCTGTCACGTATAGTATCTACACTTCACCTATCCAGTCCTTTCAGATCTATAGAGTGGCTTAGCAGATAGGGGCTAGGGGCCGATTTGGAACTCAGCACATGTGTCCCATGCATTAATCTTCTCTCAGTGTATACTGTAGAGCAAATCATATCTATAGTTGACTGTACAGTACATGGGAAGTTATAGTCAATGAGAACCAATGGTGTAGTCACGGCCTACAGACTGTACAGTATGCATCTTCTGTGACTAGTCTCAAGGTTAACCACTCACCGGCGCCATAGGCGACAGCACAAGCTGTTGAATGCGACTGGGGAATCTACTAATCACATCCTCTGGATTTACGAGCTGTTAGAACTGGTTATTTAGCGCCTAGCTCCGGAAAGTCCCAGGTCTGTGTTGTGTACAAATACAAGGCTGCTGATTTTAAGAATTAATAGATAGAGGGGCGTCAATCAAACCCGTGTTGAAAGAGGAAACGCACCTCTCCTCCAACCGGAGGAGGTGACACATTCCTGAAGAGCTCCAGCGCCCCCCCAACCCTCGTTGTGCCCTCTCACCCCCTTTCTCTCCTACACACAGGAGAGATAGAGAAAGTACTAGACTAGAGCATGCACGCTTAGTCAACAAGTTGTTATAGAAACAAGTGTTCATCAACCTAATTTGTAACTGTTCATTTGTAACTGTTCATTAGTAACTGCGGAGAGAGGAACTGGAGGATTTTAGCCTGCTCTGTTCAAATGGGATCAAAGATGGAACAATAGAGTGATAAGTAGACAGAATGTGAGAGGATTTAGAGATAAAAAATAAATAAATATATAAATATAAAAACAAATATAAATAATCATAGAGGAGAAAATGATAGAGGAAAAGTGATATACTGTAGGAAAGAATGGTGACAATAGGAGGATACACGATAAGGGAGAAAGTGATAGAGGACAGGATGACAAAGGTGTCTTCGAGGCAGACAACGCCCTCCAGGCATTCCGAGGTGTATGTTTGTTCCTGGGGCGACTCTGTGGCGCCTCTAAATCATACAAAGGTGTCGTGGTGCATAAACTGCCATCCCAGGCATAAACACTCACTACAATGTGTGTTTGATCCCCCCAGCCTCCGCCGCGCAGCTACACTGTTTAGGAAAAAGCAATTATATTCATTACCATAATGATTTATTTACACAATAGTACATTATCAGGCGTGCATAAATGGTTATTTGATGTGGTAAGATACCAAGGTGGTGGAGGTAGAAACCGGGGGACGACTTGGAAGGGAATGAGGAGTGGTGTGTTTTGATACCGTTCCTCATTCCATGCCATGCATTATAGCGAGCCCATCCTCCGATTTCTACCTCCACCAGCGTCCACTGTAAGACACTCTAGGATCCACCTTCCTGTGTATGCATGACCATTTTACAGTATGGTATATTATACCATACTGTACCTATCACTATCAATGTCATGTTTTTATATCATATTTTTGATATCACTATTTGCACTTCTGGTTAGATGCTAAACTGCATCTCGTTGTCTGGTACTTGTACTCTGCAGTGACAATAAAGTTAAATCTAATCGAATCTAATATTACCATACATATATATATGTACGGTTTTCTTAATGCACAGCATTAGGGTAATACTGTACCAGACACAAGCCTTATAGTACTAATGTATTACACACAGCTGGCTCATGAGGTTTATGACCCTACTCTTAGCCCGCTCTGTTTTTGTTTGTTGTGACAGCTCCCTCCCTGCAGTCTCTCCTAGTTAGCGCACTATAAGGTCATACTGGAGGTCATTGAGCTCATTGAGTTCAGGGGGATGTTCCATACCTTCACCTCTCCCTCCCCTGCACACTCCTCCTCTCCCCCCCCCCCCTCCTGGGAGCCTCTGCTCTCCTTCTTTTTCCATCTGCCCTTCCTTTCACCCCCGACTCGAAGGTCAAGTTCACAACAGGAAAAACATCCCTGTCCAACAGTCTGAGGAGAGAAACAAACAGCGTACTGTTTGTGAACTCTCGGTTACACACGTCCTTCAGCATACAAACAGCATCTCGGTTACACACATCCTTCACTGTCCAGCCAGTCCTAGTATTGGAAACTTATCTCCTGGTTTCTATGTCAAAACACATTTGTGGATCGTGTGGAGAGGGAACAGAGTAGTCCCAGAGTACGGGGTGGAATGTACATTGGAGGTACATGAAGAATGTAGGACATTGTTTACATTCAGTCTATGTAGGTCAATGAGTTATTGCCCCCGGTAGTATGGTAGTGTTCAGTGTGTGTGTGTGTGTGTGATGCCTTTCTCTCAAAAGAGTTGTGTTCCCCACTGACCCAGCAATGACCCCCCCCCCCCCCCCCCCCCCCACACACACACACACTCTCTCTCTCTCTCTCTCTCTCTCTCTCTCTCTCTCTCTCTCTCTCTCTCTCTCTCTCTCTCAGTACACATACAGTATGTGAAATCCTCAGAGGATACTGAACCTATCTACACCACCTGACCTGTGATTTAATCCAGATTGACATGACCTGATCTTCAGTGACAGCTGGACACTTTGCAAAGACAATCTGTCAGCGACTATAGCGAAGGAGAGCTTGATCAACGTCACATGTCATTGATTCCTACTCACATCACATGCATCCTGTCATTGACTGTAGAAAACATTCCTTGTCGCATACTGCAACATAGCATATTCAATCGTGTGTTCAAAGGAATTAGGAATAAAAAAAAAATCTGAATAAAAGTCGGAACAATTTGATTGGTTGGCGACTTGTTCCTGGCTTCTGTCACATATTCATGTGCTGGAGGGACAGCTACAGCAGATGGCACCGGAGTGACGCGGCCTCATATGTTGTTAGTATGTCTGGCTTTTCTATAGGCATGCATGTCAGTGCATAACCCTGTGCCCTTTGACCCCACTGGCCTGGCGTCCGTGACCGACGTACACGCTGCCCCTGACGCCCCACGTGCACCTGTCCTCCTCCAAGTCAACACGGTTAAGAAGCGCGGCGGCGTCGTCCATGTCAACTCTTGCCCTTTGCGTGCCACGCCGACCACAGACGGACCAATGGCTTTGAACCAGAACTCAAACAGACGCGGCCGTATTGTTTGGCATGCTCGTTCTCCATGTGATCCGTACGAAACAATGGCCACCAAACACGTGTGCCATTTATACACTTGCTTGCTCGGTATCAGATTGCAGCATCACACGTTGTATTGTATTGTCTTCACGGTTTTCCTCTACAGCATTGTAATCAAAGAGCTTTGATATCCGTCATTGTGATGTCGTCCATTGTCTCTGTGTCCGTTTCCCAGAGACTTGAGAGTGTGGCTTGATTACAAATAGGAGTCAGATCTGAAGAAGGGACGTAATGTGGAAAATATGGAGCTAGAACACTTGACACATGGACAGCGGATAATCAGATTACTTTTAGACACGATCTCACTGTTACAGGTGCTTTAGTCACGGCACAGAGGCCGAAACGTGTTTGTTTCCTTCCCAATGCAGAATGGAATCGTCTCGGCGCTTACGTCTTTGGTTTTTAGACAGCCCACACCACAGCAGGTGACAACAGCACGACGTCAAGAGCATCAAACGACTCTTTTCGTAGGGTCTTTGCCTGGGTCGGCGAGAGATAGAATCAGAAAGGAGCTCAGTGGACTACGGAGGGCTCCCCGAGCCATAACAAACGCTAGCTGCACAGCTAGGTCATGTGAAGACAAGCTCAGAGCTCTGATAATGATCCTGTCTGTGTACACGGTTAGGGAGAGAAAAGACAGAGAAAGAATGAACAAAAGATATTTGAGGTAATTCTAGTCACATTATAAAGAGGAGGGTTACGAAAACAAAGGGTTTAAGGGTTGAGTGTTTCTTTCCTTCTTTCTTTCTTTCTTTTTATTTAAATGCATGATGATACGATTGAACTGATTTGCTCCCTGCCTGCCTGAAAACAACATCTGTGTGTGTTGGATTTTGAGCGTGAATTTATGAGGTAACGCTAGATATTTTGAAGCACTCACTCATGGAACGTTCCTCTGGCAACACATTAGTGTGTCACTGTGAGAAATGTGACTGTCTTTTCAAGTTCATTGAAAACATCCTCTGTCTGTTAGCCATTATAGCTGTCGTGGTGACATCATATCGCTCGTTGTAATTTGATGACTTCGGAATGTCTACAATACTTATATACTGTAGACCCATACAGTGCACTCACACATCCGCCCCCGCCCCTCTCTCTCTCTCTCACCCCCCCCCACACACACACACACACCTCCACAGACACACACACACACACACACACACATATTAAACAGAGGCAAAGACCTGCTACTTGGTAGAAGGTAGAGCATCTGTATTGGGGAGGTCTTCTCCTGTTCGTTCAATCATGATCAACAGTTACAGTTTTTCCTGAAGGACATATTGCTTTGCTTAACAGTCTCTTTAAAGCCCAGTATAATTCACCTGTCAGCCCAATATCAACATATCTGAGGAAAAAGGAACATTTTACTGAAATGACAGGTTTTATTTTCATTGAACGATTGCCTGTTGGCTCCGGGCTCGTGGCTCGCCTTTCAGGCTAGCGTGAGAATGCGAACGACCACTGGGAAATAGTTTTAATGATGTTTTTATTTCTCCAAACTCAGTTCGGTGGAATAAGGCTCATGTTTTGGCTCTCTCCGACCTATAATACACCAGACTCTTTTATGTTGGCCTTTTTTAAGATGGAGCAAAAGAATCTAACTGTGGGCAGAGCCCTGTAAACTACGCTACCCTGGGTTCATACAGTTACATACAGATGGGCCCCGGGAAGACTAGCGGTCGCTTAGCAAATAGAGATTTAAATAGAGACTACTACTAATAGGGGTAGTGGTGGTCTAGTGGATAGTGAGTTGGACTTGTGATTGGAAGGTTGTGAGTTCAAATCCCGCCTGAAATCACACCACTACTAGTGTGCCCTTGAGTAAGGCACTTAGCCCTCAGTTACTCCAGGGGGAATGTCCCTGTAATTCGTAATTGTAAATCGCTTTGGATTAAAAGCGTCTGCTAAATGGCTAGATATTCCTAATAAACAATACATATTAGTTTAAAAAAAGCCTTACCAGTTTGTATTAAAAAAATATAATTTCTTCTTAATTTCTTATAATAACAGAACGAGACAAACAATTTGTTGTTGATGTGTATCAGTAGGTGAGCTCATTTAGGGTGCACATAATTACAGAATAGACAAACATAATTAAAAAAAATATGAACAATAAATGGCAGAACAGCATGACATCTTGATTGACCTGAAAAAAGAAAAAAAAAAGAACATTCATTATTTGTACATTATTAAATAAGGCCTAAAGTTAATTTCGTTGTTAGGGCCAGGGTACTCAAAAAATCCAAAAGGTCTCTCTTTGTAAGAGCATTTTTATGTCTATCATCACCCCGAATAGTTTTCTTTAATTGTCTCAAAGGCTTGGACTTGAAAGCTGGACATGTTCTGTGTGTTTCTCTTTGTAATGCTCTGTCACAGGATAATCCATATTTCCTGTACGAACAGCATATGTATGTCCAGCGAGGCGCACCTCCATCTTATACAGCAATACCAATGAGTTATTTTGAATGTCACTGCGTTTTACAGTTTTGGAAAAGAAAATCCAATACAGTGTTTGATTATAAGGGGATT
>NC_137677.1:57903719-57948719 GCF_963989245.1 Nansenia antarctica | reverse complement strand
ATATAGCTGTCAGGATCGCGTGCTGATGTGAACTTGTTTTCCCTCCCTCCTTCTCCCTCCCTCTCCCTCCCTCTCCCCCCCCTCCCTTCCCCTCCCCTCCACCCCTTTCCCTTTCTCTCTGCAGCGACCATGAAGAAAAACAGTGTCATGTTTCCCGGTGGGAACGGGCTGAGCATGAACGGGATGGACGGCACTAGGTTCTCGGAGGGGGATCTGCTGCTCCAGGTAACCCGGGCAGGTCGACATCCTCTACTCTGAGGACGAACCAGGGGTCGGACGGATTCATATTTAGTCAATTATTTGTGACAGCAGCTGGGTGAAAGCGGGAACAAGTCGGCAACTGACCAAATGTGCGGATGTTTATTCTGGAAAATGTCAATCAATTTCAACGTTGTTGAAAATCAATGACGTACTCACTGGTCGAGCCAAAATATTGCAATGCCATGGATTCAGTGAGTAATCCCCCACTACTGCCTAGTTAGTGTTGAGTGGTGGGGATTACTCACCGAATCCATTGCATTGCAATATTTTGGCTTGACTAGTGAGTGTGTCATTGATTTTCAACAACGTGAACATTTATTTACAGTTTTCAGAATAAAAGTCTGAACATCTTGATTGGTTGCCGACTTGTTCCCGCTTTTACCAGCTGCTCTCACATGTTATTCTTTATTCAAGCATAGAGGTCACCCAACTCAATCTGTCTGTCAACCGTCATCACACTGCAGCCTCTCCACTCTGGGTAGCAGCGCAGTATCACGCTACACTATAACATGATCCAAATGGGCTTTGGATATAACTATTCAAAGCGAGCCCCGGCCAGTATGATGAAAGAGTAGATGGATAGAATATACAGAGAAGAGGGCCAGTATTGTCTTCATCTGAAAAAAGGATTAGATAGATAGATAGATAGATAGATAGATAGATAGATAGATCCGGCGGGCAGGTAGGTAGGTAGATAGGTAGCTCTCTACTGCCTGACTAGCCGAGAGACTGACAGCTGCGTGCCGTAGATAACAAGTCAGACATTGTTTATTTGTTTTTTAATCCAGGTGGATTGAGTTAATCCAGTCCATCCCTTTAAGAGGAGGCTATGGCAGGTGAAACAGCCTGTGCCCTGGTGTTATATGCCAAGGCCTGGTCACGGTTTATGATGCTAAACAAAAATGTTTCCTTTTGCCCTGTGTGTTGACACTCACTCAGATGTCAGTTACACTTTAACACCGAGCAATGACTGGCATGTTTGGGTTACCTCTCTCACGATTGAGCTTGCTACGATCCTCCCTCGAAACTCCCTCGACATCTGTGAGAAGCAGTCTTTGGCAGCCTTCTTAGATAGCAAATAGGTTAGCAGGTCTACCCCCAGTGAACATAATGTCTTTTTTTCTTTTAATGCAACAATGTAATCAATGTCTTTATTTACGTAACTAATCTCTTGCACTGTGAGGATTGCTTCCCTTCACTGACCATGTTTAGAAAGGAGGTGTGTGCGTGCGTGTGTGTGTGTGTGCGTGCGTGTGTGTGTGTGCGTGCGTACGTGTGTGTGTGTGTGTGCGTGCGTGCATAAGAATGACATGAGATCATGCGAATGGCTATGTGTCTAACAATGTGTCTGTCCACTCTCATTCTAGTCCCTGAGTGGCTTCGTGCTGGTGATAACAGCGGAGGGATATGTGTTCTACGCTTCTCCCACCATCCAGGACTACCTGGGATTCCATCAGGTAAGAACACCGCATCGCATGACATCACAATCCCACATGGATCTGCTCATGATCAACCCAGCTCAATCTGTCTGTCAACCATAGTCGTCATCACACTGCAGCCTCTCCACTCTGGGTAGCAGCGCAGTATCACGCTACACTATAACATTATCCCACAGAAATATATATATTTATTTTTTTTATTGTCTGATAGATTGATGGTGAGCTACAAATGCAGCGTGTTTTGATACAGGAAACAGATTACCACGGAGCACTGTGGCAGTACATTTAGAAATTAAGTGGATCAAATGGGCTTTGGTTGAATTCATGCTCTGGAGAGCTCAGTCCTTTGGAGACTAAACCTTGGAAGGGAGACGGCCAAGGGAAACATGCGTTGTTAATCAGCGTGAACATGGCCTCATCCTTGCAGGAGAGCACAGCCCGGCACTGTACTGGAGAACTTGGTACGAGGCCAAATGTTGGTTTATCATCAAAGAAGCAAATCTGCGAGTCAACCACCTGTTAACTAACCCCAATAGGCAGGTGTTGAGGGAAGTGTCTTGTAGCACATTGTGCAGTTGCGTCTCGCCTTTTTCCTCCGTAATTATAGTTTACGTAATCATAGCATTGTTTTCCCGTAGTTTCCGACAGAGATTACATTTTGGACAACGTACAATACTATAGTACTCCACTGCCATGAACTGTAATATATGTCCTGTAATAGATCCCATGTGTTTTCAGTTATCCATGCTTTCTGAAATGATCTGTATTGCATCTACTGTACAGTATTACTGTGCACCAAAGCCCACAATAAAGTGACACCAAGCCGGGCTGAGGCTTTGATCTCCTTTCATTGTTGCTGTATGGACAGGACTGTAGGGTATGCTGTTCTAGCCATTATGACGTCAATGGGAAAAGATGCTACCAGAGATATTTTTTAAAAGAAATGGCGACGATCAAGAAATGAGAAGACGATCAACTCTGGCGAGCATAATCACGGCTGTGCTCAATGTGCCCGACGTCACGTTCACAGGCGCCTACTGTTGTTCACATCTTTACTCACTCCAAATATCTTTGGTCAAAGTTCCTGTGACTGTCCTGTCCTGGCATGACGTTCATACCCCCAGAGTCTACCTTTCACTTGCAACTGAGAATAGAGACAGGATATGTCTTTCAATAGTAATCTATCTAAAAGGGATGTTTTCAGCCTCATAGACGCTGTACTTTTGCATGTCTGTGACATCCTGTTTCATCCTGTTTCACTCATAAAACCTTGAAAGACACCAGCGTGTCTTTTATTAGCCTCCCCATGCTATATCTTTCAGTATTGACCTCTCCTTCACAACATTGCAGTTACAGTACATAGACTTTTCTACTCATACCTTTAAGCACAGCTTGCCGGAGGTCATGAGGGTGGCTGAGAGTGTGGATCTTAACATAAAACACACCTTTTTAGCTTGGCTTTTATCTAGTGTCTATGCCAACTTGCACCTTTACTCCTATCTTCTCTTCTATTTCTTTATTCCTGGTTTTATTGTGTTATATTTATTTGATCTATCTTTGTGTCTCCTACCTCTTATTGTATTGCAGTTTATTTACTATTGTTTCTATTGTTACTATGTTCAGCACTTGGAGTTGCATTCAATGCATGACTTGTGGCATATAAATAAAGTTTGATTGATTGATTGATTGAATAATGTCATATTGAATCATGTCACAGCCGAGTGACGTTGTGAAGCCGGGCGCGTTGATTGTGTTCCTATAAACACAAACCTTATCATTGAATAGCCCTCGTACATTCTGTGGGATATTGACTGTGGTAGCAGTCTAAAGTGCGAGTGTGGATTTGTTCCTTTTTTTAATGATTGACTGTATTTTCTGTAGTATCTTTTTTGCTCTGTATTCTCTTTGTTAGCCTCCCCTCCCCGCCTCCCTGCCCCACACCCCCCCCCCCCCCCCCCCCCCCTGCTCTGCGCAGTGTTTGATGTTTCACTGTGCTACAGGACTGTCTCTCACTGTCGCTACAGGGTGATCAACAGAAGATTACTTGTCATCATGTTTGCACGCACAGTTGCAAGCATTCCCAACTTCTGAGACAACGCTGAAGCGTCTAAATGTTCTTTGTGGCAATGCGATGTTATTCTTTCCCTTCTATTTGGTTCCAACGGTCCACTATGGGCTTTGACCACAAGCCACATTAGTTACTCTTGTTCATAAAAAGAGCCATGCCTTCTTAGTAAACGAGCACTGGGGGGAAACTAAGCAACAAGACGCTGTCCAGGACCCACTTCAGACTTCAGGACCTCAGGGTTTGTTTGCTTAATAACAGACATGCTTTTGCAAGACTCCATAAGCTGAGCTCCATTTCAACGCTTCCTTTCGCTCAGGGGTGGGCACACTGGGCACTCTATGATCCTCTTGTTTTTGAAAGCCCCGTCCAAATACATGTTTGTGGCTCATGTCATTTTTCCATTTTTAGTGGAGGCCACATAGAAAGTGGACTTAATTCGTTGAGATTACTCATTGTGTTTGCTCTCTCTCTCTCTCTCTCTCTCTCTCTCTCTCTCTCTCTCTCTCTCTCTCTCTCTCTCTCTCTCTCTCTCTCTCTCTCTCCCCCCCCCTACCTCCCTCCCTCCAGTCGGATGTGGTTCACCAGAGTGTGTTTGAGCTCATCCATACAGATGACAGGGCCTTGTTCAGACGGCAGCTGCACTTCGCTCTCAACCCCAAACCCTTCAGCGCTGAGCAAGGAGGAGACGGTGAGTGACCAGCAGAGACCAGGGGGCTGTTCCACGAACGTTGATTAGTATATTGGCGCTAAAAATAAATCAGGCGATCAGGCAACTCGGGATTGGAATTCAAGCCTCAGGTGATTCCTCGAACGAGGATCAGGCTTGTGTCATGAGTGTTCACAGAACACCGGCTTAGAAATCCTCGATATGGGCGCGTGCACGCAGACATCCCCGAAGAGTCGAACTGTCGAAATGAAGATACTCCACTCTGCAGGGGCGCAGCATTCCGACTTATTGATCTTTATGAAGACGGAAAAATAAGATGTAAAATAGTGCAATACTGCCGCAATTAACAAGGCGAGGGAAATGGTTTGGCAAGAAATTGCTGACCGATTAAATGCGTAGGTCATACTAGCCCCAGTTATTGTTATATGTTCATATTTTAATAAATGAATATTTACTACTGTGGTGATATGAGCAGCAGGCTACAAAGCATCATATCGTCACGATGGCATAGTGGTATTGACCGCTGCCATAGTATTTATTCGTCATTTTAAGACGGTGGTTCAAATCCCTCTTCTGACGCACTTTTTACTGCATTTCGTTAAGTATGTAGGCTATACATACATACATACATACTCTCGAACACGCAACCTTTGGAACTCTAGCTGGCTGCCTTAACCACTGCACCAGCCACACCACTGTGATAAAGGCAATGCAAGTTGATAGACATACCTATTTTTTAAATTTATTTTTTTTACACTTTTTTATTTATCTATCGATCTATCTATCTATCACACTTTCAAAATATCAAGTTATCTATCACACAATCAAACTATCTATCTATCGATCACACTTTCAAAATATCAAATTATCTATCTATCACACAGTCAAACTATTTATCTATCTATCTCGTAAAAAGTGGGAACTAATATTTCCTAAAAGACACTTGAGGAACTGTCGTTCGGGATGTAGTTTCCGCCTGTGAGATTTTTTGACGCACGCATTACCTAAACCAGCCGAATTAGCAAATTATTTGAGCCACATTGATGGAACCGACCGCAAGCTTATTTAAACCTGGATCAGAGTTAATCGCCTGGATCAGAGTTAATCGCGATTTGTGGAACAGGGCCCAGTATGAGTATCTGCACTGGTCACGTCAGTCGACATACAGTACACGTCATTCATAAAGCGCTTCTCAAAACACCCAAGCACACTCTTTATGAAATCAATCATGTTCATCATCCTGTATATGAAGTCAGATCAGACACCCACAAAAAAACATGCATTGATGTGAATTCAACCCGTTGTTGTGGTGATAAGCTCTCAGCGAATGACCTGTCTTCCACATGTGTCATATTCAGGCATGCAGAACAGCAGCGACATCACCAGGAACATTGTGAGCTACAACCCTGAGCAGATTCCTCCTGAGAACTCCTCCTTCCTGGAGAGGAGCTTTGTCTGTCGGTTCCGCTGCCTCCTAGACAACTCCTCTGGCTTCCTGGTTGGTGCTACTGATACTCTGTTGACGGGTGTTTAGGAAATGATGATTTTGCACTATTTTGAACAGAAATACATTTACTTTTGTAAAGAGCACAATTTGACATCAGATGATGTAGAGGTTCAGATCAGACTGTATTAAGACTACATGTTGTTGTTGTTGTTGTTGTTGATGAATGTGATGATAGTGGGAGATGATTGGTTGATTGATTATCCCCCTCGTACTCATGTCCATCCAGGCCCTGAACTTCCAGGGGCGTCTGAAGTTCCTTCAAGGCCAGAGTATGATGGGGGACGACGGGACCCACAAACAGCCCAGGTTGGCTCTGTTCGCCATCGCCACACCTGTCCAGGTCCAATCCATCCTGGAGATCAGGACCAAGACAATCATGTTCCAGACCAAACACAAGCTGGACTTCACTCCCATGGGCATCGACACTAGGTGATTCTAGTATTCGAAAATTGTAGTGTGTGGTCTGTGGTGGTCCCGTGGTCTAGCGCCACGGTCTATAGTCCACACATATGTCCATGTTGTAGTGCTGCACGTTCTTCAATATGAAGGTGTTGAGTTATTCTTTTTCCTCAATGTTTTCTTGTTTTCCTCTCTCTCTGCAGGGGGAAAGTTGTTTTGGGCTACACAGAGCTTGAGTTGTGTATGAGAGGGTCTGGATATCAGTTCATCCATGCAGCTGATATGATGTACTGCGCAGACAACCATGTTCGAAGTAGGTCTGCATGTTCATCTTAACATTGGGAACATTCCGGAGTGGTTATTCCGTTGATCAATTACATTTAGCCAGTTAAAACCTACCTCTTGTTATGTTTGTCATCAGCACACAGATTCTTATGTTTGTTTGCTGCTTACAGTGATTAAAACAGGAGAGAGCGGGCTGACGACGTTCAGACTCCTGACTAAAACAGGGGGCTGGGTCTGGGTCCAGGCCAACGCCAAGCTGATCTTCAAGGGAGGTAGACCTGACTTCATCATCGCACGTCAAAGAGCTCTAGTGTAAGTACCAGTGTTGGATGGAATGTTCAATTACATTGTTATCTGTATCATAATTCTCTATCGTGTGGATGTTTATTGTCATCATAGTGAATCATATTGTAATGTGATTCTTATTGCTTGTACTATTCACGTGACTCAATAAAAGACAATGATATTTATATATGTATGTATTATAATACAACTCACAACAAATATATCTGATTTAATTTGTTCCTTCGTAAGATTCTCACTCTCTGTGTGTCACCCCTCAGTAACGCGGAGGGAGAAGAACATTTACGACAGAGGAAGATGCAGCTCCCGTTCAGCTTTGCCACGGGGGAGGCCCTCCTCTACGAGACTGGCCCTACCCTGGACGCCACAGAGATCCAGGCCAATGGCTCGGCCCCCAAGATCCGCAAAGTGGACAAGACTGACGTAGACCCGGCTTCTCTGCTGGGGTCCATGCTGCAGCAGGATGAGTCTGCCTACGCCCAGCCAGTGGAGCCGCCGCTCCCCGTGGACCAGATATTCATGGAGAGCCGAGCCTTGGTCAACAGGCCCAGTGACCCCTGGAAGTCCATGGGGTCTGGTGGCCACCCTGCGGGGGTCAAGGAAGAGGGGACGGGGTTGGGGATGGGGATGGGCGAGGGGTCGGTGGTGGCCATGATCCAGGCCCTGGAGAAGATGGCGACGGATGGGGATCTCTGCTCGGCGCTGCAGGGGCTGGACGTGGACACGGCAGAGCTGATGGAGTGGGAGAGCGCCCTTCTCAGGCTAAACAACACCAACGCAGACGGAGGTGACTCCGTCACAACCGAGTTGGACGACATCCTGACCAATGACATCTTTTCCTATGTGGAGGACGCCCTGTTCAAAGAGTCAATGGATGGAGGAGTCCCGGCTACTATGAATAACAACCATGGGGAGCCAATCACAGGGCTGCTGAGCCCTGTAGCTGGTGGACTGTCTAAACCTGAGATTCTCCAGAGCCATCGTTTTAACCACACTGGCTCTCCGTTGAACGGTCTCCCCAACCGACTGACAGGAAATGGACTTGTGGGTATGGCCGGGCAGGATTTGACAGCGCCAGGGCCTGTTCATACCTTCGTCGGCACCCAGAGACTGTCTCACTTTGGTGGTCCCCACGTTCCCCAGAGCGACCTGAACATCCCTACCCTACAGCAGCTGCAGCTCAATGACATTTTCACCCCGTCCCTAGAACTTCCAGAACTCAGTCTCCCAGCCACCTCGGGCCAGAACCACCCAGGATCGGATGACACATGCATGGTCAGGCAGTGTTCACAGGCGCCCAACAACAACCACATCGGGGGCATTCAGGGCATCTCTGGCCAGGTCCGCACTAACCTGCTGCCCCAGCGTTGCCCCCATAACGGGATGCAAGGTCTGATGACAGTAACAGTGAACGGACAACAGCAGAGCAGCTCCGTTCAGCCACCGAACCACGTAGGATCTAATCTGGTGAACGGTTGGCCGTCCGTGATTCCCACCAACGGCTTTGTCTCCCCCCAGATCGAATCTAGCAGCCTTAACGTTTCCAACCCCTTTCCGACTGCCTGTCTGCAAGGAAGCACACCTTTTCACACACAGAAGAACAAGAGAGTTCTGCAGCAGTGGCCACAGAATCATCATCATCATCAGCAGCAGCAGCAGCAGCTGCCACCTCTCCAAGCCAGCACAATGCAAAATGGATATGAACTCCTACCAGGTGGGCACAGTCAGGCCTTAGAGACCCAAAGACTTCCTCCTACTACAGGTCTTTGGCCACAGAACACAAACACTAACGGACTGTACCACCCCCAACAGCAGGGGGGAGGACAGCACACCAAGACCAATGGACTGTACCACCCCCAACAGCAGCAGGGGGGACTGACGAATGGCCACAGCCATGGCCAGCCTACTCCATCCAGCAGCTGTATGTTTGAGAACTCACCTCCCCTCCCCAACAGCAACAGCCACGTGGACGGCACAGGCTTAGTCTCCCCTCTGTCGTTGTGCCAGAGGAGGATGGACGCCCCGCAGGACCAGAGTCCTCCCCAGGGGTCCTGTTACTTCCAGTGGGGGCCCAGTGAGCCTGTGGTGGGCACGTCAGCCATCGCCCAGCAGGACACCAGCATGAGCCCCCCGTCATGCCCGCTTATACCCAACATGGCCTCCCCAGAGGACCTGCTGGCTATGCAGCATTACCTGGGGTGCAATGGGCAGACACAGGTAAGTCATCTGTCTCTGGAAGTTGTTTTCCTGGACCCATATTGCCTGTAAAAGGTGCAGGATGTAATATTCAAGCATTTCTCATGGTTTCTCAAGGTCCTAAATGACTATGTTTATGATCTGAGATTGAGATTCCTTGATAAATATTTAATTGACAAAAGTTGTTTTGGTCCCGAAAAAGGCTTTCTAAAATGTTGTGTTGTGGTACGACACAGCTTTGTATACAATTGGCCTGGGGTGTTCTTAGGGAGTGGAGTGAACGATGTTTGTCTATCTGTCTCTGGTGGCTGCCACTTGAAATCATGCATGCTGCATGCATCAAATAGAAAGTACACATTTTTAAAAACATACTTTTTACATATTTTAGGGCTCCAAAGGTATTGGAAAGAATCATATAATGTTCCCAAAAAAGTACTCATGATGATTGGTATTTGCTCGACAATCCTTTGCATGCAATAATTGCCAGATGTCTGCGACCCATTGACCCCACCAGACGCTGGGTATATTCTCTGGGGAAGCTCTGGTCTGTACTGCTGCCATCTTCAGTTGTTCTTTGTTTTCTTAGCATCAGGAAATCAAATATGCTCAATTGGATTTAAATCTGACGATTGATGGGCGACTCAAGAACGTTCCGCTTTTTGGCCCTGAGTTGCTATGGCAGTATGTTTGGGGCCATTGTTGTCTTACTGTATGATGAAGCGCCATCCAATGAATTTGGAGGCATTTGCTTTTGTACTCGAGCAGACAAGATGTTTCTGTACACTTCAGAATACATTCTGCTGCTGTCAGCAGCACCACCATCAATTAAGACATGTTAACCAGTTCTTGTGGCAGCTATGCATGCCCAAACAATAGCACCCCTCCCAGCATGTGCCACAGATGAGGTGGTATGCTGTAAATCAAACTCTCCTCTTGCAATTACTCAGGCTTTTTAAGGTACTTTTTTAGCAAACTGTAACCTGATCATCAGTGGTTTGTACCTGGCAGTGTAGTTCAGTTGGTGACGCATTCTGCGGATGGTCATCTTTGACACATTCACGCCTACCTCCCGGAGAGTGTTCTTGAGAGTGTTCTTTCTGTGGGACAGTTGGTTTGTGGTTTCTTAATTATGGTGAGGATTCTTCGGTCATCCACTGTAGAAGTCTTCCTTGTCCTACCAGCCTGTTTGTGATTGCTGGGCTCACCAGTGGTTTCTTTTCTTTTTTATGATGTTACAAACTCGTGACGTTAGAATTATAAGGTTCTATCTCCATTTTTGTCAAAATTTAGTTTTTTTACATAATCTGATCCATTAGGTGTTTATTAATGCCTGTGTGGTGTTATTTTTTAAATGTTGACATTTTTGAGTTAGTAATTAATAAAATACAAAGGTTCCATCTCACAAAACATAATGGAATGTAAAAACGTTGACGCTCAATATCTCTGAACTGCCCTAAACGGAGATAGAACCTTATCATTCTAAGGTCACAAACTGTTGATTTAGGTAGGTTTAAGGTGTTGCCTATGTTTCTGATAGATTTTTTTTCTCTCAAATTTCTCATAATGGCTTCCTTGACTTTCATTGACATGTCTTTGCAAAATGCAAAATGCACAGCCTAGAATCAATACTAGACATTGACAGCTCTCTAATGCCTGAACAAGTGATGTAACCGAACACACCTGACTAAACAAAAACACCTGTTATGCCAATTTTCCAATTCTTGATGCACTAAAATAGGGGGACTATGTATACAAATTGTTATCATTTCTAAATGGTCAAACCAATCTGAGAAAAAGAAAGAAAACATTGAATTAAAGCTGGATCTCTACTTTAACCTACTTTAACCTCATAGTAATTGTAATGTTTTACAATTAAGTGATTTCAAATCCAAAGGAGTAAAATACGACAAAATGCTTTAAATAATTTACCAGACGCTTTTAATCCAAATCGATTTACAATTAGAGATTACAGGGACATTCTCCCTGGAATAACTTGGAGGGAGTGCCTTACTCAAGGGCACATTGGTGGTGTTCTCAGGTGGGATTCTAACTCATGGCCTTTTGACCATGACCTTCCGATCATCAAAGCAACTCACTATCTCCTAGACCACCACTACCCCACAACCGCCCACAACCGCCCACCACTACGCCCTTTCCATGCTGCTTTTCTCTGTCCAATACTTAGGCAGGGCAATGTCTATACATATTTAACAGTATGGTATAAGCCAGGGTATGACTCTGAAAATGAGAGATGATCTAATTCTATACATTTTATCCAACAGATCCCAAACCAACCCGCACAGGCCAATGAATCGTTCTCCTTACCTCCCCTGACAAATGGACACATGTACTTTTCCAACCACAGCCAAACCAAATGTTGCAAATTCTAAAATGCTCTTCACACTAACCCTGGAGAGGAGGAATGGAAGACAGACAGACAGAGAGAGAAGAGGAGGTGTCAGTCATCCATCTGTCAACGTGGAAGACAGCATTAACCCGCTAGCTCTGTTCTATAAAGATGCCTTAAGGGGGGGGTGTCATGGAGACAAGAAACCGGACACCTTCTTCATTGTGTTTCATCGCCGTCTCCACACATCAGCCTTTTCAGGAAAGACGGAAGAATGACATTGTCACTTCTCTCTTACAACATACAGTTCAGGGGAGGCTGGTGGCGGGAGGAATGGGGAGAATGGGCTCACTGTACTGCATGGAATAGAATGAGGAATGATATCAAACACGTCATTCCCTTCCATGCATTACACGAGCCACTCTTTAGATGTCTGTCTCCACCAGCCTCCCCTGGTACAGTTACAGCACAAATAACAACAGTCACAACAACAGTATAACAGCATTTCTTCTCTTTTTCATAATGTCTCTTGTTTTGTCAATGTTTTTGCCTTTTTACTGTATTGTTCAAAACAGTACTTGTCTCAGCTTTTTGTTTAAGAATGTTTAACGCATTTAAAGATGAGAATGAAGTATGAATCCTCATTAGAGCATTTGGAGCTTTTTAGGGTCATCCCGAATTCCCTAACTTATATTTTTTTGATGAACCAAGCCATATTCATTTCTTTTTTTAAATTGTTCTTTGAGTAGTAATTTCAGTTTCACCTTTTTAATACCTGGGATAATAACTAAAACAATCTGATATTTGATATATTGATATATGTGATGTGACATATCATGAGTAAAATGATAAAGTTCTGTATGGAGTGTAAATACTGAATCTATATTCTTATATGAATATCTTATGTCAAACTTTTTGTGTGCATCTATTTGTAAGTCTGTATATTCATGTTATTGTTGTTATGTCTGTGTGTGTGCGTGTGTGTGTGCGCGTGCGCGCACGTGTATGTATGATTGTGCTCTGTAGAAATATCGTTCTGTTGAACTATTGAAGCAGTGTGTACTAAAAGACTGTCTGAAGAAAAGGTAAAAAAATGTATTTCAGCAATAAGTTTTGCATCGGCTAAGGAGTGTATATCACAACTGCTCACTCAAGCATATACAGTATGACTCACCGTGCAAGGCATGTGCTTTCAGAGGATATCTCTTGTAATGTTATATTGGTGTCCAAACTTCATTACAATTTGACAATGTTATTCTAATATGGTATTATGTCATAGCAATTAGTATTCATTCTGATTTGTTTAGCTTTGACGTCGTCTTTGTATTTTGTGTGCATTTATTTGGTATTATCTAACCTTACACTGAGCCATACGCTGACTTCATGGGGCGGTTTCGTGGACACACATTAACACTTGTCCTGGAATAAATCACCCTTCCGATGGATAATCTCTATTGAAGATGCTTTTAAATCTAGGACTAGTCTTAATCTGTGTACAGAAAACCGTTCTTTTATGTATATTGTATGTTTCACAGTGAAAAATAAAGGATAACACGGGGCTTGTTATTTGACATCAATGGGGGACTCAAGAATCCTTTCAAATAATTGTTTTTCAACGGAACTGGGACCTCACAAGGGCATCCAGACTGACTCTGCGAATCTAATCAATGAGTGCTTCCTGTCTTTTCCGTGTGTCATTGACAGTACATGGCAGTTCCTCTTATCTAAAGGTCTCTGACAATGTACTGTCTCCTGCGGTCAACACTTTAAGTCCACTCCCAGAGGGTGCTGCGGCTAAATCAATATGGTCCTCTTTCCCATTACATGTTTTTTCCTGTGTTGATGGAACTTCTTGTATCGATGCTGGTATAGAAGAAAGGGAACAGTGTATGTATCAGCCCCAGCCATAGTTATTTCTCTTCATATGTTATGAATATGTTTTGGAATTGTTTTGGTTTCATGTTAATTTGTTTATATTTTGCCATCATATTAAGTTATGATGTAGTATGGCCTTAAATCTGTTATAAATACTGTATACTACACTTTGTAAACATTTATTTCCACATAAATATATATTTTAGCGTAGTTCACTTGTATCTAGCCAAGTATAGCATGTGTGCCTTGTAGGCCTATTCATAATAACCATACATGTGTAACCATTTGTTTTTGTATTGTAAATTCATTTTCATATTAAAAACAAATTCAAATGACTTACATATCCTGTGTTTTATGATCAGTGTTTGTCTCTCTGCCCATAATGTCTCATTGAAAGACAAATGACTTTTTTTTATAGCAGAGAAATCGCAGTACGATTAAAGGTCGCAGGCTGAGGGGCGTTGGGGAGTAATGGAATGGTCAGGATGGAAACCTTGTTTGTGGCTCACCGCATTAGAATGAAATTCCTCTGTTGGCCAGAGGAGGGCGCAGAATTCGTCATTGTTGTTTAACCAGATATTCTGCCAACACCCTGTGTAAACAGTGCTATGAAGAGCCTTTATTTAGCCCTGTGGATCCTACAGCTGCATTACTTTTGATCACATAGAAGACACACTGGCAATCTATAGAAGGAAGTTATAGAGTGGTGGTTACACACAATATAATATATCTGCCATGAAGCAAGGATTGTAATCCAAGAATGTAAATCAAGTTTAAGTAAAGTTTTGCATCATAATTTAAGCGTAAAACTGGATTAGCCAGCCCATTGATGAATACCAAGCTTAGTAGTGTATCTGTTTAACAGTATGGTGCCTCTGTCATCTCCACCAACACATGCGCGCGCACACACACACACACACCCCACCCCCACACACGTACACACGTACACACACACACACACGCACACACACACACACACCCCACCCCCACACACGTACACACACACACACACACACACACACACACACACACTATTTCATCATCACCTCCTAAATCTGCCCCTCCAATGTGTGTCTTGTTGGATCATCATGAATCAAACTAAAACCTGCCCCGAAACGATTCCATCCATCAATCAGGGTATTAGTCATGGTATCGTCTTTATAATGATGAGATTAGGCCCTGTTGCTGCTGTGGCAGGAGGCAGCTGGGTTTGAGGAGGTTGATGCCCTGCAGGTTGGCATGCAGCGCTGTCAATCATACCCTTACCCCCTGCCTGTGGGCACGAGCATGAAGGCCTCGGCTGGGTTACCGTGGTTACTATGACTGTAACATAACTCATTAATCACTAGGTGAGGGCTTTGTTGAGAAGCAAAGGGTTCTAAATGCATTAATGCAACATACCCCCCCACCCCCCCTGATTCATACATGCAACATACATACATGCAACATTGATTCAAGTAAATCTGGGGGTTAAAAATAGTATTTCTGTTGTTACCTCGATTTTACAGTATGTGGCTTTTTTTGTCATAGTTATAAACTGACACACTTATGTAAACTGTATTTACTTACACACATTTGCACACACGCGCGCGCGCCCGCGCAAGCACACACGCACGCACACACTCACGCACATTAGCTCTGCATAATGTATGTATGTGCACATATCCACGTTGTATTTGTAAACAGTAAAGACATTTGGATTGGTTCAAAGAAACTCGAGTCTCTCCAGTCCAAAAGTGAACTGCTGTGCTTGAGAAAACGGGATTAAGCCAAACAGAACACAGAGAAATCCAATCTTACAATCAGCTGTGCAGTAATATTTTGCTCGCACGCGAGTATAGTTGACTTTTGCCAACTCCTGCAAAAAAGGAGAACTCCGTATTGTATTTTCTTTACAGTGGCTTTTGCTAGCTTTGGCTTTGGAGACTGTACAAGAAGAAATACATTTCGAAATATGTTTAAGTAGTTGTGGTTTTTGAATATGGTCATTTCTCAACTGTGGCTGGGTTCCCCATGGATATCATTCAAAGAGAAGGAGGATGGATGTAGTTTCGCCGAGTTTTTCAATGGCTTAACATCTCAAACAAAAATATTCGCTTGCTACAACAGCATGCTATGCCAATTATCTTAACTTAAGAATGGTTAAAATAACATGTCTTCCAACGGTTGCATTTCAAAGCAAAGGCAAAAAACAACAACTGCAGGCGAGGGCCTCATTTAATGCAGATTTAAATATGTGCACACATGAATACCCTTTTTTTTCAATTTATAGCCTCCCTAGGCCCTTCATAATGTGCTGGAAATGCTATTTTGAATGAACCGCAATTATACATTATTAATTATTACAGCGGGAAGAAACAAAAGTGGATGCAAGGCAGCGCATAGTATTTACAGTTTGGGTGTGGGGGGGGGACAGTTAGGTCTAATAAAACCAAGATAGAGATAATAATAACCATAATAATTCAGCAATGTGTCATTTACAAATTACATGCAATAGCTTTCAATAACAATTCAAATGAAATGTTCCTAGGTGCGCGCTTGGCCCCGTCTTTGATCTCGCACTTGTATTATAGCCTATATGTTGGACACGTTCCTCCGAAGTTCAATTTCACTTCTGAAGTGAGAAACAGTAACTCACAAGATAGACATAATAATAATTAAAAAATTCCATGCAATAGGCTAATATCAATAATAATCACATCGTTTTTCCCAGGTGTCTTTGATCTTTGAATAATTCACGTGACAGTGTTGGGCATGCTCCTCAAACGTTCAGTCCAAGAGAAATAGGCCCAGTAGGTCTAAAGACATTCTCACGTCAAGTTCCAGTTTTATAAATGCCGACATTTGCATGAAAACTGCCCGCTCATGCGTTGGGATCTATTTAGTGCGTATATATGCACCGTTATAAAGTAGGCCCCTGATCTACAGACGTGACGTATCATTAACCTACTGAACATACAGTTAAAGGATTGCCTGGACTTAACAGTATGGTCAAAGTAGGCCTGAGACAGAAAGGATAGGTCATGCCAGGTTCACAAACAGTGACATATCAACCTGTGGTGATTGGCATTATGAATATTATTAAACTGATGATCTGAGTTTACTGTTTTCACACTATTCTCTCTCACAGGTATTTTTTGTACGACTATAGTGCCCCTTGCAGACATGATGGACTTGATAGCCATTCCCTTGTCCTTGTCTTGAACCAATCACAGCCTGGCGGAGTCAAAGAAAATCTCACATTTCACACCTCCCTCAGAAACAATAACACATTAATCAATTTAGCACGTGTTAATTCATATGGTTTCAGAAGGGTGTCAGCTGTGCAGCAAGTTTACATCGCATTCCCTGCAAAACTCCCAGCCTCAACCCCCAAACCAGCCCCATGCACAGCCAGCCCCAGTCCCAGCCAACCAGCCCTGCCTTGCACTGCACACTAATAAAAAGAGAGAGAGAGAGAAAAAGAGCACAGATTTCAATTTTTTTTTTACATCCTGTCAGGGTCTGAGCATGAAAAACACATTCACAGCTGTGATGGTGTCTACCCCAGGGACGCCCAGTGTCTAAACCAACACAGAACCACTCTTATCCGCCCCCCCCGCCCTCCCCACCACCACCACCCCCCCACACACACATCAGCCCCCAACCCTCCACCCTCTGGCATCTGCTACACTCATGGGCTGAGGGATTTCTGCCATCCATTTATTTTTTGGTCGTCTCAGAGAGCAGACAAACAAACAAACCACCAACAAATGAACAAACAAAAGGGCCCAGTGAGTGCAAAGTCAAAAGGAATCCAAATAAATATAATATATGCCATTTAGCTGACGCTTTTATCCAAAGCGACTTACATTCCAGTGAGTGGATACATTTCAGTATATATGGTCCCAGCTGGAATCGAACCCACAACCTAAGCATTGTTTAGTGCCATGCTCTACCAACTGAGCCACAGAGGAGTGTGGTGTGGTCTAGCCCTGAGCTGTGTGGATGTGGAACTGTAGCTCATGTATTACCAAGATGTTCATAATAATGTAGGTTGGTTAGTTGATTGCGAGCCCGTATACCCATTTGTAACGCTGATCGCTTTGTAGTGTGCTACAGTGCTGGAGTACATACAGCAACGCTGCTTCGTCTTTGTCAACATGCTGCATGTATAGCTTAGTTGAAAGGACCATCATTAACGGACATTAGGTGAAGGCTTAAGGCCTTCAGAAACAGTATGGATACTTACAGACCCCCGTATTAGCAGGGGTATATTGCAGGGACGATGGCCTACATTATTCTATATATGTCAGAGGATTTTCATACCAGAGGAGTATGAGGCATCGCCCCACAAAGCCCTACGGGCTCAGTCACATGACCTCATGTATGCATTATCATGGTTGTGGGCTTTTCTCTTTGTCTATTGTCTGAACACATTCAGATGTGCGGTGTGTGGTTAGATTGTTAGATTGCAAGAGCGAGCGCCCTTCAGCCGTGCATAAATCGCTGGTATAAAATAACATCTGTTTTAATCCTGATTAAAATTAGGATAAACAGGTGTGTTTATCCTTCTATAACAGATATAATCACATCACATCTATCTATAGGGAGGTTTGTGTTGCTATGGATTAGCCTAATCCACCATAGGCCATAGGCTGTATCCATATTTGTAATCAAATGGTTTTACAATAAATAGCATGGCTGTGAAAAGCATTGAGACCTTAAAGTGCATTGCTTCTCAACAACCAGGGTATGTAAAGATGAATTCAGAATGTTTTTCATTATTTAAAAGTCTAACCTCTGACCCACATACAGCAAAGGCCACTTAGGGCTCAACATAAACTGCGACTCCCCCGTGTGCACTCTGATTGGACGAGAAGGCCGCTCGGGACCGCGCAAACGTTGGCGTGCACGTCTGTGTTTCCAGGAGCATTTCGCCTGCTATGCCTCTTCTCTATGCCCCTGCAGGCGAATTTGCGGAACCTAGGATGGTAGGGGAAGGCAGGGCAATACCGCTACCTGATTGGTTGGCGAAGCACTCGTGAAGAGCCCCCTCATTGGCTGGCGAGACTCGGCAGCCAATGAGGGGGCTCTTCACGAGTGCTTCGCCAACCAATCAGGTAGCGGTATTGCCCTACCTTCCCCTACCATCCTAGGGTCCGCAAATTCGCCCTGCCTGCAGACATCAGTTACCTAAGCTTTTTTTGCGCGCGCCCGCCCCAAATCTGTGCCGGACCTGCGCGTCCCTGCAACCTGACGCCATAATTGGAAATAGCTGATGCTTTAGGTGCATCATTATTGTGCATTTATGGAAATGAATGATTATAACACCTTTGATTTATGAAGTGCAAAATGTATAGGATGACATATTAGACCATAGGCAAGGATGCATACGGCTCAATTCGCTGCAGAACGGGACTGCGCCTTGCAGAACGCATTGGCATTACCAATCTAGATCACCACTTGCTTGTTGCCGAACTGGAGAATTATTACTGTGGTTGTATATTAATGAAGCATTGTTTTGTAGTTTTTCTAAACCTGTATCGAGGAGGATTCTAAACAACATCGCAACTCGTATTAGTTTTAACGGATGGAGGTCTGTTGGAATTACTAACTGTGCCATTTATAGAAAGTATATTTCCTCAACCATCTTTGGGATCTGCGCACAATTGAAGTGTAAAATATAAGCTGAAAATAGGCCATTTCGTTTTATTCGAATTAATGTCATTGTGTGGCCTCTCGCTAATTCTTCGTCTGGAGGATTAGTTTAAGAACATTTCTGGTGGGCTGTATGTATGTAGCTCGGGAGAAGCTTGTAGACTAACGCCAATATCTTTTGGAGGATTCGTCAGGCTTGTCTAAAAGCCATATCATGTATGCTGGACGTAAAAGGAGAAAACCGATCCAGAGAGCGTAAGTGCATTTTTATTTTTGTAAGAATCTGATGAGGTTTTAACAAGAGAAATAGTTATTGTTTTTCTCTAATCCCTGGCTGCGCCGCGCGCCCTCCACTCCATCCTCTCCAGCACCCCGTTGAATGTCGCCTATCCCGTGACAGTTCCAAATAACTGTCAATGTCACAAACCATTATTAAATGCATAAACTCAAATAGCATATTTTGGATCGATGCACTGTGTATACATAAAGTATTTCTACTGTGCACGAATGAGCTGTCGTCCCAGAAGGCCTAGTTTGTCAAACACGGATGTCTTTATGCAATAACATTGCATACTTATACCATCATTTTCCGTATTTAGGCTATTATTCAATTGCTTTGTTCATTTTATTTTTGATTGAATGAAAGTGTAATTTGATGTCCAATTAAAAGTTACAGTAGGGTTAGGGTTACCGTTATCGCTTACCATATTGACATATAGCCTAGGCCGAATCGTGATCAATTTAATTGCGATCTTTTTCTTCCCACAAAGGGGATAATTGTAAAAAATAAAAAAATAAATAAAAACATGCGTTAAGATTTGGGTTTATTTATTCCACTATCATGAACCTACTATTGCAAGCGACTTCCAGCCGCAAATAGGCTATACGCCATTTTATATCAACACGCCCTTTTGTTGAGTCGGTGTTTGATGGAAACGGATGAGAGGGGCAATGGTGCTTCTAGCTAAATATGAGACCAAATGCACCTTGCACCTGCTTATATGTTCCAAACTGTTTTTAAACCAGTCATGCATGGATTTAAATTGATACATTGATATAATGTACTTTTGTCAATGATAAATTCCAATGTATATATTAATAACAATAATAATATAATATCTTATTGTTTTCATCATTATTGTTTTTATTATTGTTATTCGTATTAATATAAGTATCATTATTGTTATCTTCATTACTATTCATTTTCTCTTGAAATACACTAGTTTAGTATTTGATGGAAAAATGCCTATGATATAAATAAAGCATTATTATAACATCCATTGTGTTCGAGTCTGTTGGAACAGCAATGTGTTTGTTAGAGGCAAAGAATGTGTTGATGATGGTCAGGGTATAATGAGCATTCACTGTTCACTTATTGGAATGATTTAGTAACGCTTGACTGGCTTGTTTGAGCACTATACATAATAATTCAGAACGTATTTTCCATTAAAACCATGGCATTATTCCCAGGATGCAATTATGCTTTGTATTTTGAAATTGATTCCGCTCATGCTCTTAATTGCTCTGACACCTGATGTTTGATCTGCTTCAAAATAATAATTTGTTTAACATCCTTGAAATAATATAACTATACAATACAGTGAAATGCATTGTAATGTATTGTAATCAATTGTAACAAGGATAAAACTAGTCGCTACTAATAATTCTAGTAATAATCCAGATCCCAGATAATCCTCAGATCATAATGAATCCCAATTAACATCAAATCAAATGAAATATGATTCTACTCAACAGGGTGAAGCAGGCTCCTACAGAAGGGGCTAAGTCGAACCCCTCCAAGCGGCACCGGGACCGCCTGAATGGGGAGCTGGAGAGGCTGGCTAGCCTGCTGCCCTTCCCAGAGGAGGTGACCACCAGCCTGGACAAACTCTCCATCCTCCGCCTTAGTGTCAGCTACCTCCGCGCCAAGAACTTCTTCACTGGTGAGTCTGGGGGTCATTCAAACTAATGCATGATGCAATGGCAACTCAGACCTACTCTATGTGTGCTTAGAATAGAATAGAATGGATTTGTCTGTCTCTCGGTTGTGGTTAACCTGTTATTGGGTTGTAGTTATGAGGCCTTGTTGCCAGAGGGGCTGTCTTTTGTTTTTCCTTGAATGGTTTCATTCAATTGAAATGTGACTGGGAAGAAACACTGTGTTGGTTGAATAATATTGGTGGTTGGCCTTACAATACAATATAGACATAATATGTATATTGTATATGTATATTATACAGTACCAGATTCATGTAGCATGGATGTGTTTTACATGGGAAGGAAACAATGGAGTTGTTTTGATCGCTGCTTACTTTGTTGCAAGGTTGGCAGGAGACTGTTGCTTTTATTTGGTTTTCAAATGTGTCAGCTCGTTCCTTCTGAAATGCAGTCTGAAGGGAGCGCCAGGATCCTTTTTGAAGTGTCAACGGCATAAGATTTAGCTTTATAACCTGCCCCACTTAAACTCCACTGTGAGACCTCAGAGCCCTTAGAACTGCCGTCTCTGTTAGCATGTTTAGCTGGGTTCTGTCTGTAAGTAACTGGGACAAGCTATAATTGCTATGCATCATCCTGGGAAGCATTTGGGGAGCAGTGCTTTTTAAACCCTCCACCCACCTCTCTCTTCTCCCCCCCCCTTCAAGTTCCAGTCCCAAGAACTGTTATGGAAATGTCACAGCAATTGTTATAGAGCTCCTCATTCTCTCATGTGGGCTGTGTTTCCCAATGCCTTCAAAGCACATCTAATCAGCTATGATGTGGAAGGAAACCGCCAGCCCGCCTACCAATAACTGCTGCCAGCCCCACCCCCAGCCTCAGGCCTAGCCTCAGGTGTAGCCTCAGCCCCAGTCCCAGCCTCTGAAGATAGATAGATAGATCAATAGATAGATAGATAGATAGATAGATAGATAGATAGATAGATAGATAGATAGATAGATAAATAGATAGATAGATAGATAGATAGATAGATATGTTCTTTATTGATCCCAGAAGGGAAATGAAGGCGTCACAGCAGCTCACACCACAAACAACGCTAACAAAATAAAGTGACAATTGAATAATAGAATAAAATAAAATATAAAAACTAGACATAAATAGACATCTGAAACATTAAATCGTACAGTAACAACAGTCCAGTATGATTTAACATCCCTCAGCCAGACTCTGATTACCCTGATTGAGCCAGCTGGAGGACAGTTGTACAGTTGGCAGGCAGAAAATATCTCCTATAGCGCTCCTTAGTGCAACATGGTTGTAATCGTCTGTTGTTTAACCTCAGGTGTAGCCCCAGCCCCAACCCAAGCCCCAGCCCCAGTCTCAGCCCCAGACCCAGGTCTTGCCTGTGCCCTGCCCCTGCCCCTGCCCCTGCCCCTGCCCCTGCCCCTGCCCTTGCCCCTGCCCTTGCCCCTGCCCCAGCCTCAGCCTTGTTCCCTTTATTCCATCCTGAGGAAGAAGCAAGGCCCCTCAATATTTAATCAAGGCCTCTGACATCATTTATTTTGAGATAAGGAAGGAACAAGTTCATGCAGGCTCTCCTTTAAAAAATGTGGTGTAGGGAATTGTATGTGGGGGAAACAAAAGAAATGCATGCAAGTGGGTTGATTTGTATTTTTTTGACAATGTTATTTTCCGTTGTTTTTTGAAGACAATGTTATTTTAGGCAGTGATCTTTAAAGGAGAATGCTGCAATGCGGGCGTCGGATGCTCTCACAGCATGAATAATGAATAGAAAACCCCTGAGTTTAAAGAATTTATGAAATGGAGGGAGAGCAATGTTTGTTTAAGACTGTGGCTTTTTGAAATGGCTGTTTGGGCTGAGATGGACAGGATACAGTGCTGGTGATACCAGTGTGTTGAGGGGAGAGATGTCGCAAATTTGTGGGGGGGGGGGAGAGTGGAAAATGTCTTTAAGTGCATGTGTACACATATCTGTGGAGAGGCTGGGAGCTACCCTAAGGGAAAGAGAAACAAGACCAGACTGAAGTCCATCAGACTAAATTATTTGTGGCTTTAATTCATTGAAATTTCAAATACGAAAATGATTTCTTTTCCATTTTAAACACTATTAACATCGTGGTAAAAATGATTGGTTCCTTTCTAGAATTGCATGATTTCCATCCTTTCAAAAAGACAGACTGACCAACAAACCCCCTCTCAGTCTGTAGTAGTCAGAGTATATCATTAATGCAGTAAGTCATTACTGGGGTGCATCCTATAAACAAGGCTTCCTGTCTAACTATCCGCTTGTTAAGTCGTGACGTGTTTCCGGGTCCAACGTTGGCTGAGGCGCTGTCTTCGAAATGCCAAAATAATAATAATAATTAATTATATTTATATAGCGCTTTTCCGAGGCTCAAATACCCTGACAATATGGAGAAAACGGGAAAGTGGTGTGTCCCTTGTTGTATGAATAGATCCCAGTCTAAAAAACGATTAAACTGTCATTCTACCGCTGTAGTTCACAGGTATTCTGGTACGGGGAATTTCTGGTTTGGACTCGGAAATGGCTAAACGTCACTTTTGACGTCAGACTTAACAAGCGGATATTAGCTTAGTTCCTGGACAGTCAGTCAGGGACTAATGAACGAGCTGTGGCCCACAGTACAGTGCTTCACAATCAGGAGTCAGCCCGCATGTAGGGACCACGGTGACGGTAGGAACCTACGGTGGAACCTGCAGACCTATAGTCTACTGTTGCATCTGGGCTGTCGGATTCTCCATGGCCAACCATCCTTCGTTGTATGTAAACAGTGCAACTGATGTCCGGCATGCTTGGATTAGGATGGTTTAGCTGCATTACTGCTCATGTACCTGTCTATATGGTCACTGATACACGTAGGCTACGTGGCTACACCACCGTCACCACACAACTCTGCTGTGTCTACAGCTGGAACAGGTCATTAGAATAACTTCTATAATACCATAGCGAGGAGTACATTTCTTTGATCTACTTTAGAATTAGTATTTGCATTTCTCTCTCTCTCTCTCTCTCTCTCTCTCTCTCTCTCTCTCTCTCTCTCTCTCTCTCTCTCTCTCTCTCTCTCTCACTCTCTATTTCCATCCGTTTCTTTGCTCATATTTCCCTCTTGTATGTTTGGTTTGTACCAAAAGCCAGTGTTGTGGCTGTGTGCATAATTAAATATTTTGCACAACGTGAACAAAGCCTGGCAGAGCCAATGTAATCTGTCTGCCAGTATTATCCAGCCCAGCTGCCCCTCCTGTCCTCCTGATGCCCCTTACCCTGAAAGGCATTCCTCTGTATACTACCCGCCTGGGAAGACCCGCTTCTCCTAAATGTATTTTAGGGTGCATATTAACAACTTGCCTGGGACTACTGCTGGAAATTAGCCATGTAGGCTATAGCTGCTCCATTTACTGCTTTACTGCTGTTAATTAATGGGGACTTTCCACAGAAACCATAAACTAATAAACTAAGCTAAACTAAATACAACTCTGCTGAAACCACACAGTACACACACACAAATAGGGTCAACAGATTCTGTTTCCTGATTTGTGGCATTTCTCATCTCTTTCTCTTTGCGCTCACAGCTAATAATAATAATTTTTATAATTTTGCCATTTAGCAGACGCTTTTATCCAAAGCGACTTACAATTACGAATTACAGGGACATTCCCCCTGGAGTAACTGAGGGCTAAGTGCCTTACCCAAGGGCACACTAGTAGTGGTGTGGCTTCAGGCGGGATTTGAACTCACAACCTTCCGATCACAAGTCCAACTCACTATCCACTAGACCACCACTACCCCAACACAGCTGTTGTGTTGTCCACATCATTTGTAGTTAGTTTATAATGAATGCATTAATTCGTACGGGGCACCAACAGGGGTTCTTTAAAGGGTTCTCCTGCAGGGTATAACAATCGGAAGCCAATCAGAAGTCTTTTTTATTTTCATAATGTGTTTGTACTGTACACATATTGTCCTATTTCAAAAGATGTGTGGTGCTTACGGTAAGATGATTACCCTGAGATGGTAACCCTGCTGTGTGCAGTGTACTTAGCCTGGCACAAATCCACGTACTGACTGTACTGTACACAACAAGTGTATTCACCGCCTGGATTACCACTACTCGGAATCAATGGAACAATTACTCTCAGCAGGTGGGGGATCGGGAGCAATCTCATTTTACTATAGTGAGGAAGCATGGAGGGTTACCGTTACTGTCTTCATAAAGGGCACACATAGACAGAGACGTCCACATGAAGTCTTGCAGATGTAAATGTGTGCACTGCAGGGCGTGTTTCTTCTTAATATACGTTTTAACGTGGAGGCTTAGCCTACTTTCAGCTGTCATCTGACTCAGCCTCAGGATGTATATTTGTCATTCTGAATGTGTGGTTCAGTATCTGTGCCATGCATGCACACATGTCAATTGCTGTTGATTCTGCTCTATGCACTGTAGCGTAAACGCATACGGTAACACGGTCATTGTGGTACTGATGATGCTGTGACGTTTCAATTTACAGCGACGTCAAATCTATTTAAGCCTGAAGCTTCCTTTCGGTGTATTTTGTCATGGATAATTCACTGTGGAAAATCAATGACATGCCTATTAGAGTGTATTGTGGAATTTCTTTCTTCTCTGCGTGTGTGTGTGTGTGTGTGTGTGTGTGTGTGTGTGTGTGTGTGTGTGAGTGCGTCCATGTGTGCATGCGTGTGGTGTATGTGTACTATGTGTGTGTGTGCAACATTTCAACACAAGTCCCCTTCCTATAGCAGAGGTAATCTGCTGACATACTGTACATATGTGTAGATTCAACAACTTCAGACACACCCACATAATAAGACACCAAACTATTAGATACAGTGAGACACACACACACACACACACACACACACACACACACACAGACACACACACAGACAATATGGCTTCCCACTGCTGCTCAAAGAAAGCACCAATTAGACTTGTGTATATTGCTGAAAAAAAGCCCTCTGTTCCTTGTCGATCTGGCTACGCTGCGTTTTCCTGCATTCCCAGTGTTTCCTCTGTTAATAGGCCTCTCCTGCTGTGATGGCACTCCCCACACTAACAACGTTAGACAAACAAGCCTCTCTCCCTGTGGGTTTCCCCCTGGCTCTAGCATTCTAGAGCCCAAACACTAGTGCCCAAACACCAGGCTAAAGCAGCGTATTCATCATCTTTTTCTCATTGTTAAATGTCAGAGGATTTAGTTTAGGACTGTAGGCCTACAATTCAAAAGGTCCTCAGCTGAGCAAGCAAGGTACAAAAAGAGAGCTTCTTTAATCTCCGCTTACAATACACAAACCAACCGACCCATCCCTACCTCAATCATTCCCAAACATGAGATCTAGTTCCTTTACCAACTTCTAACTTAATGACAATTGAAACACATTGACATTATGACAAACACACTTGCCCTAAATGCATAATACTGTATGTATGTCATCATGGCAGTCATTTATGGTTTTATTCTTCTGTTATAACAACATTGATTAGAAGCCCCCCCCCCCTTCTGAGTGTGGAATGGCCCTTTAATGGTGAGTTGTGGCTGTGTAAAGAGGAGAGGGTGAAAGGTGCCCCCGGTGTCACCGCCACTTCTGCCACCACACATCTCTTCTAACGAGGTGGGAACGGTAGGGCCCGCCCCCAGATAAAGTAACTAAGCCAATAAGAATGCTCCGGGTATTCCTGGAACGGTGACCTTTGCCAGGAGCCTGCCAGCCAGGATTGCCCTGCTTCTCTTCCCTCAAGTTATCCGTTATTCCTTCTCCTTAGTCGGCACTTCCTGGACCGTAGGTAGCTAATGACCCAGTCCCTTTGAATCAATCAGTGATGTGCTTGTTGGTGTGTGTGTGTGTTGCAGAGTAGTCCAGGGTCAAAAAAGTCTATGAAATGCAGTATGTTGAATTACTTGCAGCATTTGTGACAGGGTCCGGTCTGGTGAAAAGGTCCCTAAGTAGGGCAAGGTCATTTTTCTGTTTTTTTTACAGATTATGAAAGTGCCAATTGTAAGCTTTCAAATTATGTGTCATACACTGGAATATAAAATAGTTGAAGAAGATATGCTTATTTGAATGATTGCTCTGAATCAAAACAGATGCGTTTGCTACCCTTGTGTCGGTAGCTAGTTAACAGCTAAGAAAGAACATCGCTATGAACGTCAAACTGTATGTTTAGGACATCACAACACGCAGATAGAACATCAACATGCTAAAAACACATAATTAGATGATGGCACAGTCCTTTTGTCCTAAAACGTAGGTTTGTTTACAAGCCATGTATCACTTAAGGCTCCTGCCCACTGTGCGATGTTATGTCGGTGAACCCCTCACACTGCACGACTGAAAGTTTCAGTCCTACCGTCTCCGACTTGATCAGACCTTACGACGTGCGTGCTCACACTGTACGATTGTGCTCACACTGTACGATTGCTCTCAGCCACGATTGACATCCACGATTGCTTGTGACGCGACTTGTACACTTGTTGAAATTGTTCATTGTGAACTGTAGGACCACCCACACTTCACGAGCCACGACGAAAATTTCTGACCTGCCAGAAATTTGTCGGCAGGTCGTAGCCTCGTCTTTAGAACGTAGGAGCAATTAGTCGTTGATCGCTGACTCTCTCACACTGTGCGACTTACGACGTCCCGATTTGGCCTTACGACGCTAGGATGTCTCTACGACTACGCAACGTAGTCTGCGACAACAAATTCGTGGCGAAATCGTGGACAAATCGCACAGTGGGCAGGAGCCTTTACCCAGTAGCCTATGCAGCAGGATGATACAGTGAATCCAATTCATAAATTATAAGTATTAAGTCATCCTAAAACGGTTGTTTGTTATATTGAGTGGGCTCTTCAACACTTAAACTTCCGTAATATGAAAGAAAAAAAAAGAAAAACGGAAAACTCAGTTTTCCTTTATTTTTAAAGAAGCTTTTTGGTCATTTGCACGACTTGAGAATTGCTGACATGTGCACCTTTTCACCACCAGACCGTGTCACATCTGCTTGGAGTGCCGGGCAACCTCAATCAAGCACAAAATTACTTTTGTAAATTAAAATGTGAAATTAATATTAGCAGTTTCTTATCAAAAGCTGCTTATAAAGAGAGAAAGAGAGAGAGAGAGAGAGAGAGAGAGAGAGAGAGAGAGAGATAGAGAGAGAGAGAGAGAGAGAGAGAGAGAGAGAGAGAGAGAGAGAGAGAGAGAGAGAGAGAGAGAGAGAGAGAGAGAGAGAGAGAGAGAGAGAGAGAGAGAGAGAGAGAGAGAGAGAGGGAGAGTGTTTCTTTCCGCTTGTATAAAATGTGGGTCTTTTGTTTAGGCTTCCAGATTAAACTAGGTTGAGTAATCCATCCAATGATATTATCAGGGGTATAGTTGTTGTTATTGTAGTGCACTCAAAGCCATCGCAATATAGTTGTTGTTGTTGTAAATATAGATTGATATTAGGATGAATAATCCCTGTGGATTGTGAAAGGATTATATTTGCTTTGGTGGCTGGATGGTGGCCAGTGTGTTGAGACTAAACACAAGAATTAGCAGACAACTTCAACTTCACTGTACCCACGTCTCATTTCAATCTTTCATCTTTCACCAGAGACCAGAGGCTTTATACTACAAATGTCTTAAAGAAAGGGTCTTTAACTTACATTTACATACCATTTTTGGCATTTAGCAGAAGCCTTTATGCAAAACGACTTACAACAAATACATTTGCCTAAGTAAGTGAATCATCTATCCATCAGTCATCGCAATACATTAGTAATTTCTGCTCGGGCCAGGGGCCATTGGCAGTCATCATGCTAGAAGAAGGAAGAATATTTTTTATTATTATTATTGTTTTACATTTTTTTATAGTAGAGAAACTGTACAGGGGGGGTAGATGGGATGGATAGTTTTCGGGAGAGACAGTTAAGGTGTAGCCTGAACTTCTCTTGACATTCTCTATTGCTCATTGCTCTTGGCTGCTGTAGCAAAAATCTTTGATTGATGGACAGGGTCTTAGTTTACTCCCTGACATCATCTTCTAGGTCTACTGTATAACAGTGTTGGTGGAGGCAAAAAGGGGCTCATTGTAATGCATGGAATGGAATTAGTCCGATTTCTACCTCCACCAGCCTCCAAAGGTCTATAAATACAACACTTGTCAATCACCAATTAGTCTTAACACATAGTGGTGTCAAGAGAGGCCGTGTGAAGAACCACTAAGGCTGCATATATCTGAGTCACATTCTGCTGGCCTATTAAATACAAGCACACAAAGGGAAAATCGGGGTTCAACATTATGGAATCCATAGGAATTTCACACACATGAACTACTGCCTAAAAAAACTGTTGTCTCCCAAAAATAATTCTCCCAAAACTCCCAAAACTCTCACTTGACAAGGCAGGTAATTGTGTGAGAACTGACGTCTTCCTAATATGGATTTCGTACAATATACAGTACATGTGCAAAGTTGAAAAGCCATGTCTCCGTAGTGAATTTGTGGTTAGCATAGCACACAGTGGCCTCTCTCCTCCTCTCTTATCCATGGCCTACATACAGGCTTTACATTAAGGCTTGATAGAGTGGGTAGTCATGTGGATAAAACAGAAAATGGCATGTTGGAGGAAGGGGAAATTAATTTTTCACAAGTTTCCATTAGATGGACCATCATATCCATTGTACTTCATCTTTAAAATGGCTTCTGTATACAACCAGACAGCAACACACAACATGAACATGGCCCTGTACAGCATACATGCTGTGCAACTCTCCATGGATCAGAACATGGATATTGAAAATGAATGATGTAGAAGAATGTCCTACAAATGGAATGTACAGTAGCTTTGCTGGATTAGATTAGATTTTGGAAGAAGAGGTGTTCCAAGTCTATGATCCTATGCCTCCATAGGCTTCTGTTGTGAAAGGTTTACTCTAAAACGATGGTGTTATTTGTCACTGTCCCATGGCACTCAGTGCTAGAGTAGAGTTTTCATTTCATTTCAAGCCTGCAAACTGTGACACTTTAAATAACGTGAAAAAATACTTTTGTGCAATATGACAACCCTAGTTGACTATCTGTGCAGTATAGTACAGTGGATTGTGTACATAGCCTTTATTTATGTAAACCAGCTCCTTACCTTCTTGTGATTTTATTCTTTTTCTAAAAGTTTTTTTTTTTTTTTTTTTTTTCCTAACACCAGGGGAGCCACCCCTCCTAAATTTCGTTGTTTGGTACCTGTACTGTAGCAATGACAATAAAGTCCATTCATTCATTCATAGAGGTCTGGCTAACATACTACTGTATCATGGACACCTAATCTTCCCCAGGTTCCTATTGGTTTATTCAACCCCTTAAAACCCCATAAAACTGCCTTTTTCATAACAAGCCTAAGAGGCATGTATATTATTATTTTTTTAATAGTAATATTATACTATTAATAGTATAAATATTATTGCATGTACAGCAGCCACTGTAAGCAGTGAACATGTTATGGTGTAGCACAGAAGATTACAGGGTTAAATATATATAAATATATATTCATCGTGAACAAAGGGGTTCCATTCAGTGCTTTTTACATTTGCTCCATGGAAATGTGTCAACATACATTAAATCAATGGTTACCACAATTTTGAAAACAACCTTGTCTAACACAGTAGATTTGTTCCACGTATTTACACGACGACATTGCATGCATTGAAATCCAGTGCGACTTTAAATAGTATCTCTCCACATCGTTGGTGTGTATTTACAGTATGTCAGCATCTGTCTCCAGGCCTATATGTTCTGCGCTGCGGGACGCCGATCTGTTACATAAGCTCACAGGCTGCTGTAGCCTTGTGACATGTCATGATACTCGCTGCCGTTGTTCAGTTTGGTTGGGGCCAGGCCTTTTTTCAATCTGTCCGTCCGTCCCCTGCTCGGCACGCAGATGAGAGGCGGAGCTCTCCGCGCTACAGGATCATCAGTGGGTCATCCCTTCATCCCTCTCGTCTCCTCCCCCTCCTCCCGTTCTCGTCATCTTCCTCTCCTCTCTTCTCTCCCGAGCTAAGCCCCCCCCCCCCCACCCCATCCCCCCACTATGTCATGGGGTTAGGGCACTATTGTGGAATGCAGGGCACCAAAGGCGGATGCACAGCGATCGGTAATGACTCCCCCCCCGTTGCCCCCCCGCCCCCCGAACAGCCTCTCGTAAGCAAACATGTGATCATGTGATCAGAAATCCTCAGGAGACACGTATAGGCAGTGTGGGTGTGCGTGCTTTTTGCATGCATTAGCCCACCGCGTGTTCATGTTCAGCTTGTGTGTGTGTGTGTGTGTGTGTGTGTGTGTGTGTGTGTGTGTGTGTGTGTGTGTGTGTGTGTGTGTGTTGCGTGCATCCATGTGTATGTCGGTGGGTGCGGGAGTGTGTGCATCGCGTGTTCGTGCACTGCAGTGTGTGGAAGCCGAGGGAGTTGGAACAGTCTATATTTACTCTCTGCCAGTCTGAAAAAAACAGACCATTCACACAGTGCCAATGTATGTATGCGCACGCATATGGATACGCTGACACGCACATTCTGCCCGCCCCCTCTCGCGCACACTCTCTCATACTGTATGTATATAAACACAGCAACATATAAACAAACAAACAAACACACACACACACATGCACACACACACACACACACACACACACACACACACACACACACACACACACACACACACACACTCATACACACATATAAACACACCCACACACACACTCATACACACATATAAACACACCCACACACACAGACACACCACTCACAGGCCCTGGTTTCAGCAAGGCTGGTTTGATTCAGGGTACGAATCCAAAGCAAACATTAGCGTTGGCCTACGCCTCTCCCAAGCCCTTAGCCAATCAGCCACTGGATCTGGGTCATTTGGGCAGTGCTGTTTCTCCCCCACAGCCAATAGAGCCTCAGCTCCCTCACAGCGGATTCAGCAGACTTCTTATTAAATGGGTCTCTGTCACCATGGTCCCATCCCCCTTGGCCTTAATGTGTTTTCTTAGTGCCATCCAAATATAGCAGCAGAGTTTCATGATTCAGTTCCTGCTCTCCTGTTATGCTGCATGATGTGACAAGGGAGACAGCGGTTATGTAAACACCGGAGCTAGTTCAGCTCACAGCTACTGTCTGCAGCGACCTTCTCAATGAATAGGATGTGAACCACAGCGGTTTGAATAGGTTTGAATGGAATGTGTTAATCAATTTGAAGAAGAAAATACATTATAAGTCTTGTTATTTAGATCATTGTTTATGTCATGAATTGAAATGAACGTTGAACAGCAGAACAAATCCCAGATTGTCCCTTTAAAACCACTGTCAGCAATGTTTTAAGAAATTCTAGATTCTAAAATATACCCCTTGAATATGATGAATATGACTTCAACGAGGACATTTTGTTTATGTTTTTGTAATCATTTTTTTTACAAAATGTTGTTTATACAAAAATCATGTTTAAAAATTGTATAATGATGTGCTCTCATGCAATGCCATTCCTTGAGCCGATATGTAGATTGCGTATGTCTAAATATATAAAAATAAGCATTTGCTTCACTGTTTACACCTTGTTGGTGACCTGGTAGGCAGAAATGAAAAGACCCCCACAAACATTCAAAAGAGACTGAAAAGCTCAATGCAGCACATTTAGTAACATCTCATTCAGTGTCTTTTCAGTAGTTGGCTGTGGTCCTGTTCTATCCCTTAATTCTGTTTTTTGGCTTGGTTATTGTTTTGTTTTTGTGTCTAGTATCCTCAGTGCTGTTTACTGATGATGTCTGTTGCCAGGGTTACATGTAGGGATTGGGCAGAAATCGGCAAACATTTGTGTCTGAAAATGTGCTTTTCTCAGATGTACAGTCCTGTAGCGTAGACAAAGCAAAGCCCTCTATCAGACAAATCCCAAACAACGCCAGCCCAGATCTCAGGTCTAGTGGGGGGGAAGTGTCAGTCGTCAGTAGAACTTAGGCCCATGCCTCCATGATGAAGGCTTGGACCTGTCCCAAGATGGCCTCTGGGTCACCAGCTCGGGATGGGGGTATCTGGCGCTCATAGTTTGGAGCTTAACTATCCCAGGTATGTCAGTATATCGGACCAGGACTCACCCAGCCCTAATTGTAACTACCCTCACCTCATGCTACGCAGCACGGCCAGAGGTGGTACCTCAGTATGTCCACCCAGAACATTCCGTACTTCCCCGCTCTAATTTAACTACCCTCCTTTACTACTGCTGCAGCCTGCACAATGGTGACAAATCAACACTGCTGTTTTTTTTTTGTTGAGTGCACCAGCACCGCCCTTTCACAAGCTGACAGATTTTCAGGGTCATTGCTTATTTGTCGGGCTTTCTTAATCAAATTCTCAGCAGCCCCACACATCAGGAGAGGGTAAGGAGGAGGAGGAGGAGGGCTCTGACGTCATCTGTCTTTGGCAGCAGAGAAAGAAATCTCTCTTTGCTTGTATTAGTGAATACCAAAGAAACAAGTAGTAAGTAATGCATACTGTAAATTATTACTGTGTAATTAACATTTTACCATAACAAACAAAGTTTCTGACAAGAAGTGACAAGTTTGAAACAGAAGGCTACAGTGTGGGTTGGGTCGACAGTAGTTTACAATTGCAAATGAACAGGATCTTATATTACAGTTTATTGTTATAAAATAATAGATGATAACCATTGCGAATGATGCCCAGATAACTTTGCATTATGTTATGTTGCCCCTTAGGCTAAACATTTTTAAACATGTATTAATATGCTGTTACACAATAATTTGGTAATTGCAAAAGAAAAGTTTACCATCGCCTTCACTGGTTAACGGTTATGAACGGTTCAATGTTCATAAAGGTCATGCATCATTATTGAACCGTCTGCATCACGTCAATGGCTCTGCCTGTCTGACAACTGATCAATGATTTATGTTGTGATTAAAGATTAAACAACACATTAAGATTTTTGACTCGAGAGAAATGTTCAATTTATTCATACGGCAGGCAAGTGAATGTTAATGAACAATGAATGGAGTACGGTGTCATTAATTACTTACTAGACGGGCAAGGAGGTCTAGAGAGGTCTTGAGTTCATCCACTTAGCAAAAAGGCTCTTTGGCTGTCTCTGTGGAAGAACCTTTTTTGGGTCCATACTATATGTAGAACCTATAACCAAAAAGGGTTCTACTTCGAAACAAAAAGAGTTGTGTAGTAGTTGCCTTCGGAGAAAAGTTTCATAGACGTTTCTTTCCAGTGGATAGCACTTTTGAGTGGATAGCGGTAGCATTCATGGTGATAATAATGCTCTAATTGTGCCTATACTGTAGTATATTGTAGTTGTGCAGTCATCTTAAATTTAAATATTTAATCATTATGATTATTAGGATGATCATTAGGCCGTTTTGGTGCCCTATTCACAGTGTGTGATGCACGTGTACATTGTGGCCGCCCTGTGCATTGGGTTTGGGTGGTAGTGATGGTGGCTGCAGTAGGCCCCTGTCCGTGTAACATAATGCAGGCAATCATTATTAATGTCATCATGGACCAAAACTTCAAACACATGTTTCCAGCATCTTGTGGAATCAATGCCACAAAGAATTGAGGCTGAGCCCCCTATCCAGTATTAGTATAGTGTTCCTAATAAAGTGTTCAGTGAGTACACTTTGATGTTTTACCGTTTGTGGGTCGGTTGCTCTGAAGGTCCATTATGCTAAGATGAGGGTATTTTGACAAAGCCGAGCTGTTCACTTCGACTCTGTGTGTAAATGGCCCTGGGGCTTGTAGAGGCACTATTATGCCATACTGTAAGTACTGTATGTACTGGCTGTGGCTGCTAAGACTGCTTGGTGATGTAAATCTTTCATTATGTACACTGCTGCCCACTGAGGCATGATAACTGGAGCTGCTCTTTCTCTTCCTCTGGTCATTCTGTCCGATGCTATAGAGAACCGAGGTGGTGTGTCCTCTCTACTGTGTCCACACACACACACACACACACACACACACACACACACACACACACACACACACACACACACACACACACACACACACACTGTTTTGACCAGCTGGATTCGCAGCTGAAGCCCAGGCTGATGCAATTTTGAAAGGGTCAAGATAGCAATATGCAATTCCATCTATCTGGAAACAGTTCTAACACAGTCAACACCACAGGTCAATGATCAACAAACACACACATACGTAGTATGTAAGGGAATGTCCTTTACATAAGACCCCACCTGGGACAAATGCCTATTTGAAACGGTTCGCTTCATTTCACTTGGTCAGGCACGATGGAAGTCATGGAATAGTTTCAAAAAGGCAATCGCTGCATGCAAGGCAAACTAAGTCATGTACACCATGTGGAGTGTAATGTCAACAACATGACATGTCCCTGCCGTACACACTGTAATGAGATACGATGCATGTGTCAAATGTCAATACATTGAGTGATCTTTAATTTACGAGTTCATCGGTGAACAACAAAGGCTATACTCCACCACACAGAGGGCTTCGCTAATCAGTTTCCAGGCGTGCCTTTTTCCTCATGGATGCGTTTGCAGACCCCACGTGAGAAGAGGCAACACAATGCGCAGTAACCTATTACAATGGCATCAATAACAACAGGGAGAACTTACACTACCGTAGCTAGCAGGCTAGCTTGAGAGAAAGAACTCTACTGCACTGAGCTGTGGTAATACCGTCACATCACGCTATGCGCGTCAACAGACCATGAAAGGCTATCTACTGTAGCTTGTTTGAATATTCATAATACTGTATGGAAACATGGTGCAGGCACTGCTGTCTGCATGCAAGCTGGTGTAGTGTTTGGGTGGACAATTGGGATGCATTTGGGTTGATGAACTTGCTAACACAAACAGACAGAATCATATATATTGATCTCAGTAGCTTATAGATATGGATGTAGAGAGCTACTATTTCTTCACACATCATTCAAACATTTGCTGAAAGCTTTGTAGCATTTCTGTAGCAGTAAGATATTCTCTACAAAGTCCGTTGTAGGAGTAGAGAGATGAAAGATGATCTTCGTGCTACAGAGCTTTGGGTAAACTCACCTCAGAATGTGTCTCACTCACACCCACTGACACTGACACTGACATGCACACGCACGCACGCACGCACGCACACACACACACACACACACACACGCACATGCACACACACACACACACACACACACCGACCCTGAGAGTGTGTGATGGTAATAAGGTCAGAGTGTTCACCTACTAACCCAAGCCGTTGTCAGACACCCACACAAAGGCCTCATGTCATCAGGTGTCTGGTCTTAGCACCGCCGCCCCTCCCACCCTGCACCCCTCCAATCATCCCCTACTCTTCTCCTTGTTAGCCCTCACAGACAACAAAAGGGCTGACCCAGACCCCACTCACCCAATCATGTCAAGACATCGCCTTAATGGTCAGGGGTCGTAACGGGTCACAGCACGGTGTTGTCGCAGGGGCCAAGGGTCAGAGATTAATGGGCCTAACTGCTGGTCTCATTCCCATGACATCATTGTGGATCCAGCTAGGCTTTTATTCGCTGTAGCCTCATATTGATTTGTTGTCCATTGGACTGACTCGATGGGTCGATTAGACAACTGCATGTTCAAGTGGGAACAATCTGGTTTAGTCCGTTTGTAACCGTCAGTTTGTAACCGTCAGTTTGTAACCGTCAGTTTGTAACCGTTGGACTAGGATATGAAACTGCCATTGATTGGTTGGCGTAACATAGGATTGTAATAAATAGTTCTTACAGATTACCTTTAGGGCAAGTGGTATAGTTTTGAGTTGGATCTCTCAGAGGTGCTTTGACAGCAAAATTTACATTTGGAAAATGTTATCTAACAGTCCTGTGTTTTTCATATCCACCTTAGTGATCTATGGCTGAAACCCAACAATCAGATATCTTATAAAGTACAGTACTCAGTGTAGGTTGTCTGTTTTTTGTGTTTAGTGAGGCAGTGCATATGTGACCAGTGTAAGAGAATGCATTACGCTGTGTTTTGCTTTTTTGTGCTCTTCAGAAATACCTAAACTCTAAGGGCCGGTTTCACAGACAAGCCTAGTCCTGGACTTTATCACACTTTCAATGTAAAATCTCCATTGAAGATGCTTTTTAGTCTAGGATTAGTTACTTAAGCCTTGTCTGTGAAACAGGCCCTAATTGTTTGTCTTATTGTATTAGATAGGGTTGTGACGAGAACTTGTTACATGTTACGGATATTGGGTATTTTACGGATACAAGTGTCATCTGATCATTTTCAGATATTACCCTACCTACCCAAAGACATATTACTGAACGGGCCTACCGGGCCCAGGCCCAGGGGCCCCAGAGATCAGGGGGCCCTTTGCATTTCTTGTCGCAGGGATGCCGGTAGAAAATGTCCTACTGTAACTGGGACAAATTAGATTCCTTATATGAACGTAAAAAAACAATTTTGAATATACTTTTGAATATACTATTTTGAACGATTTTATAGGGGCCCACGTCTTGCAAAAAAAAAGAGAAGCTTGTGTGGGCTACATAGTTTCTATAGCCTACTCAGATTCTAATGCGAATACAGGCTACATTCCCATTAGATTAATGAGTAGGCTATAGAAACTAGACACTAGAGGGCGCCATTAAAGTTTGTGTACTGGGGACAGGTCACGAGGTCACACTGATGCAGGTCTTTTACAGATCTTTTATTAAGGCTGAAGATGATAAAAGCCCACAAGGACTACTCCGCGTAATTATCGATTGTGGCCTGCAATCTATGTTTCCAAATGTCTATGTTGCGCTGCGGCTATTTTTGACTCTGCCTGTAACCAATTGCGAAGGGGAGCGGTCATTCTCTGTGCTGTCCAGGATTAAAAACGAATTGCGGACTAAAATGACACAACACCGTCTCAAGGCTCTTTCTCTCATGGCAATTGAGAGCGAACTGACCAAATCACTGGACTTTAATGATATCGTGGATGATTTTGCACGAAGCCAGGAAAAAATGCATTGCATAAGGTAAGACTATTTTATGATTAATTTAGTCTTATAAAGCCATCCTGTGGTTGCTATATATGACACCATAGTGTTGCCAATTGTTTTTGGTTGAAAGCGGTGTATTTTGTTACTGTACATGTACTGTTGTTGGCTTCAATTGAGTGTGGCATGCCTGTGTTGTAAATCCTGTGTCGTTGAAATACAGGTGAATTTTTTCTAGTTATTGTGCTGTTGGCTTTGAGTGTTCCTCCGCTGTAAAACCTGTTGAGATGCAGGTAAACGTAGGCTATGTCTTATATGCTGTTGGCATTGTGTTTACTTGCGCTCTAAAAAAATGTTGTGTTTGCGCTGGGGAGGGGGGCCTTTCTACATGTCCAGGCCCAGGGGCCCATTTTTTCATGATCCGTCTATGTACCTACCTACTACTACCTATCTTCCGCCATAGACTGGAGACCCATCTCTTCAGGCTACATCTTGACTGTGCCTCCTAAAGACCTCTTCACCCCCCACTACCCCGCTGTACAGCTCCTCTATTGTTAATCATTTTAAGAAAATAGCCCCAGGTCCTAGTATAGATTTTTTGTCTTATGATGACTGATACATATATAGATGATTCACTTTACTCACTTAAATGTACTTGTTGTAAGTCGCTTTGGATAAAAGCATCAAAAAAATGTCAAATGTAACGGTTATCATAGAGGATTCCTTTCTACAGTATCTCCAAGTACACCATTGGTCAGTTACGCTGTCTGTCAACGAATGGGAGATGTGTGTGAAGTGCCTGCTGCCATGATTGGATCAGAGCATTGAACTGTACGCTGTGCCCTCCCCCTCCCTTCCCCCACGCTGCCTTCTACGATAGAAGCCAGCGGGCGACGTGCAGCTGCAGTAGTCTGTGTTTGTCTCTGCTGCTCAAAGGGCATACCTTCTGAAACTGTGGACATATTGTACAAGATCAAATAAGATTGATCTTTGATTTTGTGTGTCAGTTAATACTTTGCATTTGTAATCAGTAATTTACGGGGTAGTGGTGGTCTAGTGGATAGTGAGTTGGACTTGTGATCGGAAGGTTGTGAGTTCAAATCCCGCCTGAAACCACACCACTACTAGTGTGCCCTTGAGTAAGGCACTTAGCCCTCAGTTACTCCAGGGGGAATGTCCCTGTAATTCGTAATTGTAAATCGCTTTGGATTAAAAGCGTCTGCTAAATGGCAAAATTAAAATTATTAATTATTACAGAGTTCAGTTCAGTTTGTCAGTATCTGTACTAGCCCCTTTGCCTTACGCTAATATCCGTTCTGACCACTAGGGGCTACCCATTAGGCTACTCATCATTGTAAGCATTGAAATCTCACCGCCTGTAGTCCGATCAGAAGTATCATCTGGATACGACAATAAACGGATAAGAATATGACTATGACTACTCCCACACACACATAGTATTGGGACGACACTCTGGGGAATCTCAGAATCAACCAATCTGAAGTGCTACGCAAAATCCGAGTGGCACTTGAACGCACCAGTACTATGGAACAAATCACAACTTCCTGTTCCTTGAATTACGCAGTCCCCTCCCATCTTCTCTTGTATCCATTAACCTCTCTTGTATCCTAACCCTAACTCTAAACAAACTGTTAACCCTTTTGCCTCTGGCATGGAGTGGGGGTGTTCTAAGTGTGTGTGTGTGTGTGTGTGTGTGTGTGTGTGTGTGTGCGTGTATGTGTGTGTGTGTGTGTGGGGGGGGGGGGGGGGTGTTCTATGTGTGTGTGTGTGTGTGTGTGTGTGTGTTTGTGTGTGTGTGTGTGGGGGGGGGCAGTGAAGTGCAAATATAGCGACGCCTGAAGGACTTGTCACCTCATTTCCCTCTGATTCAGTGCTAATGCAACAGAGAGAGCGTGCAAGCTTCTCTGTCTTCTCTTAATTGTGACAGACCTACAGGAGGGGGGGGGGGGGGGGCTGCAAACAGACAGCATGAATAGTAATAAATGTTCTTTGAATATGCGCAAGTTGGCAACAGTTCCTCTCTGTTGTTTGACAACAGAAACTCTCAAAGAGATCCCATTGCTTCTAACCGACTGCCTTTTACAGTCACGCGTCAGTGAGCACCGATTTCCGACACACGATATGGTGTGATGTACAAGATGGAAAAAAGGAACCGCAAAACAGATGGTTTAAGACGGAGAGTGAAAGGGGTTACACTTGTGAAAACAATGCTCGAAACGAACCCTAAGATACAGTATGTCTACGTACTGTACAGCTGTTGGAGCTCAACCCCACAGAGCCTGTAATAGGCCTACTGTATGTGGAGCGAAATGCCAATGACCTCTCATTGTTATTTTAGAATAAAACGAGTTTTTTTTATTATGAATGTGCTGATGTTCCACTTCCCAAGCAATTATGATGTAAGCAGTGTTAGACAGAGATTACAGGTCTTTTGGACCGTCATTTTTCTAAAAGACGCTATTTGATGAATCTTTGATGAGCTGGGCTCCTGTCGTGCATACAGTGTGTTTAGTGTACTACACATAAAGCATTCTGACATTCACAGCAGTGCTTTGTAAACATTATTATAGGACTGAATAGTATGCCTCTCTCTCTCTCTCCCTCCCCCTCCCTCTCTTCCTCCATCCCTCGCCACTCTCTTTCTCTCTCTCTCTGCCTCTTTCTCCCCCGCTCCCCACTCTGCCTCCCCCCAATCCCCCCCCCCCCCCCCGCCCTCCTCTCCCTCTCCCCCTCTCTCTCTCTCTCTCTCTCTCTCTCTCTCTCTCTGCAGTTGCCCTGAAGAACCATCCTTGCAGTGGGGTGCCGACCAATGGTGGTAACGATGAGAACGGCAAAGCCTCCGGATTGGCAGACGGTTGGCTGTCTGAAGGCGAACTCTTGCTGCAGGTCAGTGCTGAGGGCTTGACGTGGCCTAGCTTTAGTCAGCTGCACTGCCAGCTGAATCTCTCTATGTGTGTGTGTGTGTGTGTGTGTGTGTGCGTACGTACGTGCGTGTGTGTGTGTGTGTGTGCGTACGTGCGTGTGTGTGCATGTACACGTGTCTCTGTGTGTTTGTGTGGGTGTTTCTATCTGTGTCTGTGTCTGTCTCAGCACTCACTTTGAGCACTCACTTTGAACACCCCTAGAGTTACCATGGAAACCTAGTTATGACTCATTATGTGTCATTGACTCAAACAGATGGAAAAGCCCGTTATCCGAATTACCCCATGGCTTTCGCATGGCTCACCTATTTGGTTTTAATTACATGATGATAAATATTTAGGCCTAGATTGCAGCAGTACAGACATACCTGGCGTCGTTTCTGCTAAGCCTACGGCAGGCATGGCAGAAACATTAGTGCAAAACGTAATTTGTTTTCAGCAACATTTCACATTTGCTTGGTACCGAGCCACATCACTAGAGAAAATACCTGCTACTTCATCAATTGTATCAAAGGCTCATATTTTACTATGGAGGAGGAGAGAGTGTTTGTCGCACACACACGATTTACCTTGAGCTAATTGGTTCAATATGCCTCATTGACCAAGCATATACTGCAGGCACTGTTGCACACATGAAATGAACATTGTTTATGTTATTTGTAAAAAAATAAAAATAATAAAAAAAACAGGCATTGCTAATAGTGGACCAGTCAATGTTAGAACTTACAGTATGTTATTTACATAACATAGTTATTACATAAGCACATCTCTAAGGCTGTGTGACTGTTACCTTTAGAGTGTTGAGTGTCCCTCTGTTGAGAGGGAAGCTCTGTGACTGAGTGAGTTCTGACGGGTAACCCTCTTGTTTTCATTTGAGTGCCTGGTCTGCTTTTATGCCCCCCCGCCACCACCCCTGGCCCTGTCTCAAGCCCCCCATGAAACGTGTGTGGTCAGTTTGGACAGACTTGTGGCCAAACATGACCCTGAGAGTACTATGCGAGATTGGCACAAAAACCTCCAAAAGATATGATGAATATAAGATGTGATGTGAACAATAAAAAACAGATTTTCAGAAATCAGAAATTGCCCTTTTTTCATCATCATTGATTTCCTCTCTATCTCCAAGGAGCTATGTTGCGTTTAGCTACAGCAGAGACAGAGTAATGGTTCAAGTACAGTACTGAATGTAACCGAGGCGAGAATGACTGAGCTATTTGGCTGCCAAATCCCTTTTGGATATCCCAGAGTCAGTGATTTTCCAGTCCAGTTCCCTCCAATGTGCGGCACAGGGGAATTCCAAGAGTAGAGGAGGTGAAACAGACTGTCAGCCATCCCTGCCTTATGAGGGAAGTATTATTATTATGTTGATCAAAACCTACATCCCTCTCCGTTGTGTTGGTAATGAAGTATGAACAACTCGTTTCGAGAAGGAAGAGTAGTCGAGAGCGAGGTGGTCTCGGGTTCAGATTGGTGGGATATTTGAAGAGACAGCAGGAAAGGAAAGGGAGAGAGCGGAAGGCGAGAGGTTGGTTTGGAGGAGAGGAAAGTGCAAGTGTGGGCTATTTCTGACCAAGTGTTGAGGTTTCTTTTCGTTTATTCGCCGAGGCTCACGTCAGACACTTGGTGGTGAATTATGGAGGAGCTGTGAGGATTATGAAATATTCAGAGCAGAAGAGGACAGGAGAGGAAAGGAGAGGCAAAACAAATTAATTGAGCTTTCACATTTCACCGGCGTTGTTGAAAATAGACCAAGAGACAAGGAAACGCTTCTCTACATCTCTCACACTCAAGTAACCCCAACAAAGTCACAACGACTCAGGTCTGACACGCTCTTTGCTGTGTGTGAGGAAATGGTATCATTGGTCTTATAGACAGACGGTCACTGTTTCCCTCATGAATGGTCTGTAAGTGTCAGTATGCCTACGTGCCAGGGGAAGAAATCAGAGGACGGGCTCATTATAATGCATGGAACAGAATAAGGACTGGTATCAAACACATTATGTTGGGGACAGTGAAGCTTAATATTTTATGAGGATTTGTCTTTTTTGTTGTTTTTGACCCATGAAATTTGATTTGATGGAATTGATTATTTTTACTTTTTAATTTGAAAAAATATATATTTATTTTTCCACTGGACTGCTTGGCAACCAAGTGGAAATGATCAACTCACTATCAAAAGCCCCATCCACGCTGTCCAATTGCTAGTTATTCGATAGTGTAATGGTGAGTTGTTAAGTCAGAAGTTCACGTACTTGGGCGCAGCAACTGTAATTGCGGGGGTACTGTTTGCAACGACTTGACGTCTGTTTCACTTGCTGACTAAGAGGAAGTGTTGCAGATAATTGCGCTGAATCATTAGTCAAAGAGCAACATCATGTCATCAGCCGTAGTAGTTATCAGTCAGCCCCTGGGAGACCGTGCAAAGGGATGAGTGTGAGTAATAATATTACAGCTTAACTGGCCAATGGCACACTTACATACATACACACACACACACACACACACACACACACACACACACACACACACACAGTTTGCTCATTATGAGCAAACTATGTGTGTGTGTGTGTGTGTGTGTGTGTGTGTGTGTGTGTGTGTGTGTATGTATGTAAGTGTGCCATTGGCCAGTTAAGCTGTCTGTAAACGAATGGGAGATGTGTGTGATGTGCCTGCTGCCATGATTGGACCAGAGCAATGAACTATACGATGTGCCCTCCCCCTCCCTTCCCCCACCCCACCTTGTTCACAAACAGTTTGCCAGTGAATGACGTACAGCTGCAGCAATCTGTGGCTGTGTTCCAATCCTCAGGGATAATCCTGATTCCCTACACACTGAACAGGGTGAATCTACCCAGGGAACTATGTAGCGCTCTGCTCTAAGTAGAAGATTTGTTTGGTTCAGAATTCCCTGCAGAATCAAACTGTGACAGGTGTTTCAGTCACCCACTCAGCAAAAACAAGAGACACAAACAACAAATCTTCACCAGACATTTATGCTTATTTTAAGTACAACAAACATATTTGTCGTTAATGTTAGACACCTATCTGGTTCATTAGCTGCTACTTTACTATGACGGCTAGCCAGCTAACGTTATATTTTAGCCCTAATTAGTCACCTAATATCAGAACATTACTAGCAAAAAATGCTGTAGATAGGACTTGAGAAAAAGCTATATTGTATAAAATATTTCTATTTCTTTTTTCATTTTCCTGCAATCCTCCTCGGATTTGCCTCATGTTCAATATTGTAATATCGGCCCCATAATTTGAAGCACTTATGTAAGTCGCAGTATCATCGAGAAACGAGTAGCAAGTCCTATAAACGGATATGGATACAAGTATGACAACTCTGGCACGCCCCTAGTGTGTGTGTGTGTGTGTGTGTGTGTGTGGCTTATGCAGATGTGGTTGTACATGTCTGTTTTTGAGTGTTTGTTTGGGGGAGAGGTGGACCTTGTGTGTGTACAGCCCATGTGTGTTTAGTGGAGTGGAAACGTGGGACCAGCTGTTCCCCATTGGAGATAAGCAATGAGGCACTAATCCTATTTTTTAAATATTTATTTCCTGACATGATTAGCCTTCAGGCTCAACCAAAATCACTGCTACAGAGAGCTGTGGCTCTCTCATATGTACTGACTCCCTCATGCATCTGTTGTTGGAGTCCAGAAATACACACTGTGTGAGGAGGTTATCAGAAGGCTATTTCTGTGTACTACAAAGTGTTGTCACATGTCACCTTCTTTCAAGTCATGAATAAATCATGTATTATCATAGAGTTTAAAAAAGTCAAGTGTGTGTCTGTGTGTGTGTGTGTGTGTGTGTGTGTGTGTGTGTGTGTGTGTGTCCTATCTGATCTTGTGTGTTTGACCTCTAGGCTCTTAATGGCTTTGTCCTGGTCATCACTGCTGATGGTACCATCTTCTACTCCTCACACACCATCGTGGATTACCTGGGCTTCCACCAGGTAATGTTTGTCCCTTGCCCCCCTCCGTACACCACCCAGGGTCCCAATAAGGCTGAATCAATTATCCCTCAACCAATTAGAGGGAAATCGGAGAGCGCAAAGGTGGAGCAATTCATGTAATGCTTATAAATATCCAATCT
>NC_137677.1:57616219-57898719 GCF_963989245.1 Nansenia antarctica | reverse complement strand
TTATTTTTACATAATGTTTCATGGAATTATAGTAGCTCCAGAACATGTATGTTGTGTATTACATATCTGGGAACTTTCTGGAATTGAGCCTGTTTAGAGAGGGCAGGAGGTAGGAGGCTCGGTCTGACCAGGTCAAAGATGCTGGTCATAGAGTTCGGACAGCTTTCCCAAGTAATCCCACTGGGATTATGGACCAGATTGAGCAAAACCGCAGAGCCGCTCGCTGGAGGATGGGATAGGCCCGCAAATCCATCACATGAGCAGAGCCACAGTGATGATCCATAAACCAACACTGCCACACAATACAGCGGAAATACCGCAGGACACAGCTAGCGGGATTCTCCTACAGTACGCATTCATGTTGGAGGGATTCACTCCCAGAACAAAGGGGGCTTTGAAAGGCAATGCTGTTCTAGTCTTCCCATCACCTGTCAGATTAATCTATACTGAGAATACTGAGAATTAGAGACAACTTGTTTCTGAATGCGCTGCCCTCTGTTTCACCCCTGGCAACTGTGCAGTAATGTGTAAGCAGGTTTGCTTAGCATTCGGCGGGTTTGCTTACCCTAAATGAGAACTGCGGATCCAGCATTTCGACCTCTGTGTTAATTAAGTCTGTGGTTTCGACTGCCCTCTCTCTCTTCTTATCCTAGACTGTATTTGCTAACGCAGAGTTATCATAAAAAACGCTAGGGGTTTTAGCACAGCCGTGTGTGTGAGAAATGTTTGCGTTTCCGCTCTCGTCCTAACTGTGTTAATCCTGTGTTTCCAGTGATGAAGACAGGGGAGAGTGGGCTGACCGTGTTCCGGCTGCTCACCAAGGAAAACCGCTGGAAGTGGGTCCAGGCCAACGCCAGGCTGGTGTACAAGAACGGAAAACCAGACTACATCATCGCTACGCAGAGACCCCTCTTGTATGCACACACACACACACACACACCCACACAGAGACTACAATAGTGTTGTTACTGAGGCAATTGTCTGAGGCGAATTGAAGTTCTAATCAAGTGATTGATTTATTAGAGACTAGAGTCATGACAGTGTTATTACACAGGTGCAAGAGCGTTTGAATGCGACGTCTTACAGAGGAAGATAATACGGCATCACAGAGTTTACCGAAAGGAAGAGACCGTGATGCGCTCAGGAATACATTTAGTCCATTTTGTACCCATGATACAGATACAGTGTTGAACAGATGTGCAGTATGCTGCTGAGGATAGATAATAGCACTCTCACAGGTGTTGTTTGCTGTCTGCCTACTGTAGGGAGGAGGAAGGAGGGGAACATCTGCGTAAACGCTCCATACACCTCCCCTTCACCTACGCTACGGGCGAGGCGCTGCTCTACCAGTCCAACCATCCAATCGCAGGCTTCTCCAATGGCGCGGAGAAGAGCGGCAGTAAGGCCAAGAAGGGCCGCACTGACCGGGCGTCCCGGGACGGCCTGGACCCCGGCTCCCTCTTGGGGGCGCTGATGAGCCAGGATGAGTCTGTGTACGTCTGCCAGCCAGCCCTGGAACCTAAGCTGTCCTTCCACAGCAGTCTGTTCGGAGACAGGGCGAGCTACTCTGACTCAGACCCCAGCGGGATGCTCCGAGGCTGGGATGAGTCGACCACCAACGGAATGGTGGGGCCGGGCCTTCCAGAGCCCACGGATAGCTTTGACCCTCTGCTGGCCACCCTGGACTCACTCTCCCTGGGGGGAGGGGGTGGGGTGTTGAGCATAGACGGGCAGGGGGAGGTGTGCTCCAACGGGGAGCTGTTCGGGGCTCTGGAGGGGCTGGGCCTGAGCGCGGAGGATCTGGAGCTTCTCCTGCTGGATGAGAGGATGATCCACGTGGAGATGGACCCCGACCACGTCCCCAGCCTGGACGACCTGCTCACCAACGACGAGATCCTCTCCTACATCCACGACTCCTTGGAGGCTAAGACAGACGCTGCTACAGTTGAAGCCATGGGCCAGGAGCTCCCCTCCTCCACTATCTCTCCTGCCCCAACCACAACGACGACAACATCCTCGTCTGAGAGTAGTAACTCCCCCACGGCCACTAACGTCCACACCCCATACCTCAACCACAAGCCCCCCCAGGTGGGCCAGGCCCCCATCGTCCAGCTCTCACAGCAGATGCAGAAGCACCTCAATATGCGCCCAGGGTCGGGCGGTCGCGACTGGGGCCAGCAGAACAACCACATGGCCCCCAACCACCACCACCCTGTGGGGAACGGGCCCCTACCGAACGGACAGTGGACGAGCCAGCATATTCTAGTCAGTGCGGGGGGGCCCCCGTTGGACCAGTGTCACCCGCACCCCCAGCGCCAACAGACTCTGTTCAACGGGAAGGCCTCGGGAGAGCCGGACGGAGGGGGGGACCTCCTCCACAGGCGGCAGGCTCACCACCAGCACCCCCACTACCTCCAGCAGCAGCAGCATCATCAGCAGGCCAGGCTCCAGAGCCACAGCCAGCAGCTCCAACAGTGCCAAGCCAAACAGAATGGCGCCAACCTCAACGGAATGTGTGGCGTCCCAAACACAGAGCACCCAGCTGGCTATAGCCACCCAGGAGAAAGCGTGAACCACACTACTACTCACAACCCCCCCTGCCTCAGTAACGGACATCTCCCCGACCCCGTGTCCCGCACACACCCCTCTGTAGTAGATACGCGTATCGATTACAGTGTGGCTGACATTCCCTTGGCCCAGGTGCTGTCCAGCCTCTCCCAGTGTCCGCCCCCCAACGCCACCCTGGAACAGATCTTGGGGGTGGGAGGCCACACCTACAGACAGATGGCCACTCTGGAGCCCTATGGGATGGTGACCTCTGAGATCCCCCACGACCCCAACCACAGCAAGGTGAGACCTCCTAAAACTGGCTGAATGTTTTGAAAAATGATATTTTACCTACATGAGATCATTGTACAGCATCTAAAACATAGACATAACAATCTCATCTAGGGAAAATATTATGTTTCAAAACATTCAAGTTATGAATGATGATTAGCCTTTCTGATCTATACAGGCGGTCACCTCTGTCACAACTTTCATATTGATTAGAGGAGCAGGACAAGGTTCAAGGACCCTAGGACGGGCTAGGAGAGCAGGGGAGAGTGCAGCCAAAAGGCTAGATTATCCCCTTTGGTTGTTTGTGTTTGTGTTGTGCTTTAGGAAACATAATGGAGCGATTATTGTTGAATAATCACCAAGAGGATAGGAGGAATAATGATCTTATTGTTGCACGGATAAATGAGGAAGGATAAATTGGAGCAGTCACTCAATGAACACGTTGGTTATTACTCGGTTTGGGATAAAAGCAGTTAGTTGGACAGCTGCTTCTTTCATCCATCTAAGTGTTCCTGTGTTTACATTCAGGGTCAGCAGTCTGGATCCAAAGAGAAAAATGTTTGGCCTCCGCCAGAGAGAGTTTTCCCTTTTTTCTCCTGACCTACAAATTTGCTCAACAGCCATTACCTAATAAATAGACAGTGTGTGTGTATGTGTCTGTGTGTGTGTGTGTGTGAGAGAGAGAGAGAGAGAGAGAGAGAGAGAGAGAGAGAGAGAGAGAGAGAGAGAGAGAGAGAGAGACAGAGAGAGAGGGTGGTGGAGGGAAAGAGAGAGAGCGAGGGTGGGTGGTGTAGGGACAGAGAGAGAAGGATGGTGGTGTCGCGACACAGAGAGAGGGAGGGTCGTGTAGGGACACAGGGCAACAGTGGACCCCTGTAGAATGTAGTCAGAAGAATGTAGTCAGCATTTTCAATTCAAGGGGGAGTTACATTACCCTATTGTTTTTCTCTGATTGCCAGAGTTGATACAGTACATTGAGGATGGGTAACACAACCTTGTCTGGACTTCTGAGTGTGGATTATTTAGTGGTGTATTCTCCAGTGCAATAACATGGATGAGACATAAATTCTCCACTCTTCATTTCAAAGGAATTAACTGTTGGAACTTAGAGAGGTGGAGGAAACCAATCCTTTGCTTTGAAATCCATGCAGGGAAATGCATAACTGCATACTTCAGAAAAAGGATTAGAAAAGGATCATTTTATTTTATTCAATTATTATTGCTGCAATGCCAATGTCGAAGAACCTAAGGCTAAGAATGTGACTCTTGTGTACATGTACATTGGATGTAATAAAAGCATTTCTGATTCTGATTCCGGACACACCTACAGTAGGTGTCTCTCAGGGGAGGCTAGTGGGAGGGATAAATCCATGGGATGGAATGAGGGGTGGTATTAAACAGGTGTGCTATCCACATGAGGAATGCATTACAATGAGCCCTTCCTCAGATTTCTGACCTTCACCAGCGTACCCTGGTCTCTATGCTGTCTCTAATGCCATGCTGACCTTCTGGCGCTCCCTGTTAGAGTCAGCATTGAATCGACAGCATCTGCTTAAAGGAACACTTGATCCCAGATTTTACGGAAAGCAGTTTGGGCTCAGCCCAGTTCACTGTTCCCTAAACCCTAACCCTAACCCTAACTCCAGGATAGTGTAGGTCAGGATAAGTAAAGAGTTTAGAAATCGATGGTTTGGATTGATTGAAGAGTGAATTCTGAACATTGTGTTGAAAAATGTCTCCCGATATGTACATTATGTCGGTACCGGAAATGATTTCTCTTAACTGCTTGATCGACGGTGGCGACAATGTTTTCGTACGTATGTATGCCCAGTATCAATCTGTCGATGCTCATCGAACATTCCCAAATAGAATACAATTTCCACTCGTTGGTTGTCATTAATTGTCTCTCCATCCCTCTTTTTTATTTCAGGTGGAAAACGGCTGCATTCTTAACGGAACGTACCCAGGGCGAGGCTGCTCTCTGCCCAATGGGAACGGTGTAGCACCGCCTAACAGCCAGATCCCCTGCCCTGACTCTCTCTCCAGTCTCCCTGGTCTTCCCGATGCACAGGCCACAGGCTTCTACCTCTGACTGGGGACCAGAACAGGCATGGAGAAGAAGGCCAGGGTTCGATTGGTATTTGAAATGAAAGTGCAAATCCTGCCAATCTGGTAGTCTTAGGCAGGCACAAGGATACGCCCAAAGTATTTAAAGGAATTCAAATACCTTTCAACCCAGGTCTGGTAAAAGAGGAGCCAGAGCAGGGTGCCACACCTACTGTACAACTACCCCCGGGACTGGACCAGCCTTTTAGAAACACTAGATGAACATCAAAAACAAAAACAAAACATAGGCCTAATATTGTTTTTATTTGTTGGTTTGATGTTTTGTAAGTAATTATCATTTGAGTCCTTTGTTTACAATATGCCGTCATTGGGAGCGATAAAGTTGAGTTTTATTCCATTTTGAAATGACACAGAAGTAAATAAGAGTTGTATACTGTTGTTTTCTGGTGGGGGTTTTTTTGTTTGTAAAAATGTTTTTCCCCCAAGTATGACGTCCTGGTCACTGCAAGAGAGATGTTTGGGCAGCATGTACAGACGCTTAACAACACCATAGTCATCGTCAGTATGATGTGTGACATATGACATCATCATCATTAGCGATTGAACAACAGGAATGTAATCATCAAATGAGAAGGCGGTGGTGAGGATGAGTTACTAAAGGGGGGGGGTCATGAGTTGAAATAGAACATGAGATTAACTGAGGAACGTTTTGAAAAAATGGTTTAGAGAATATCTGAATTGGATCTAGAATATCCTGCACTTTATTGCAAGCACCCGGTGATCCAGACACAGTAGTTGTGGGATGGTCATGTTATCTGGGTCCACAAGAAACATGACAAGGACCTTCTTTTTACTTTTGGGGGTTACTGTTTCTGATGTAAGTTGGGAAATCTTTAACAGTTGTCTTTTTTGTTATTTGGAGGTATATTTCAGGTGATGGGTTGATGTCCTCACAGGCACATACAGTACACTTCTGTAGAATTTGTCAGTAGAATTATTTTTTATTATTTTTCACTTGAATTATCCTTTTGTTGTACCTCAATACCTCTGGGTGAGTATTTTTCCAATACTCAGGTAAACTGTGACTGAAATAGCATAAGACAATTGATTTTTAAGTTTCAGTATTTATTCATGTTTTACAACAATTTACGTTTTCTTTATCATTTGCAATTCTTCCAGCACACGATACAAGATTGGATTTTGGCAGACCTAATTCAACATTGCATTTGAAAGGCAGTCAAATGCTGCAGGTGTGCTTGTTGATCCAGGTCTGCAGGAGCAGGATAATGTTAAGTCCGAATTTACACGTTATCAGGAACTGATGGGTTCTAATGGTGACCTTACAACAGATTTGCAAACACTGAAAACCAAATGTGAGTATTAAAAACGGTCTCTTCTGGAAGGTACAGTTCTGAATGTTTCATGTATATAGAAAATGATTGGGAAATAATGCTGAATAGAATTATTTAAACATTAAGATGCTGAAAAGAGATTTTCCTTGTAGTTACAATAATTATTGTCATTACTATTATTGTTATTATATGTTTTAAGTTGATGTGATACACAAGTGGTTTTCAGAAATGGTTTATTTTCCTTTTTTTTTTTTTTTTTTACTATGAAAATGTTTGATATATGTAATATGATTGATGTGACCTATTAACAATGTGATGAAAAAAAAAACTGTATATAAAAGCAAAACAGACATTGTTTTGAGAAATACAGGTATGCAAATAGGTTTTGCGTCATTTCACTTGTTTTAAGCACTATTTTTAAAACACACTGCTGCTTATCAAACTCTTGTGTTGACTCAGTTTTTATTGTACAGTATATGAATATACGGTATACTTACTCTCATGTCACGAAAAACGGTTGGACTCTTCTGATATTACAAAAATGGTGCCATACTACTGAAACTCGTTCAATTTAACATTGGTTAAGCTCATTTTGAATCTTTTACGTTACATAGTCATGTCAAAGTTATTTTAACATGCTAACAAGAGAAGATGTAGATGTTACAATGATAGAAAATTGATACAGTTTGACCCATGTCCTGTTTGTTTGAAATGTATCATTTTGGTCCTTTGAAATAAAGGATTTCTACAATCACATTGAAAGACACCATCTCACTCTAATCCTAAATATTTGTTGACATAATGTGTTCATAGAGTATGAGTTTTTACATTGAGGGATTCTTGGCAAATGTTTTCTTTCATTTCACAGTGAATAATCTAAAATCCAGCCTTTCCCAATTGCAGGATATCAATGAATCAAAACTTTTCAAACTTCTTTTCTTTTGCTCCTTGCTTTAGCCCAGTACTTTAATGGTATTCCGACAGGCTTTTAAAAAGAAGCCTACCTTACCTTACCTTACTCACACTCCTCAGTACTCATACCCACATATCTGGAGCGACCTACCGGCAGTCATAGGAGTTCGCTTAAGCACATACTGTCAATCTGGAACCAGTCTAAAGTCTGCTGTGCTTCTTAATGGAATTTTACATGGAGCTGCTTAGTTCATCATGTCCCAGACCCATAATGCAACTTGGCTGAGTCTCCCTCCTTCTCTTCTGTGGCCTCTAGTCTCCATTAATCACTTAAGTAAAAAAAATGACTTCAACAGTTGACATCATGGACAGGAGAAAAAAGAGGAATTCACTACTTTAAGCGGTTCTGTTGTGTTTTTACGTATTACCCAGTATCCATGGCCTTTGGCTCCACGTAGCCTTTTTCCAAAAGAGAAGAAGCTATATTTGGGTTAGAGGAGGAGACTTGTCTTTGTCGTTGCTGATGCCGTTGCTTTGATAGTGGATTGACCCAGAATCTGCAGACACACAGTGTTTATAATAATGCTTTGTGATCAGTGGGCTGCCAGAGGGGACCCTCTGGGGCGGTGGTAGAAAGGATGAGGGAGGCAAAGAGAGAGACGGAGCAGTCACAATATTGTGATTCCTTACGCCATGGCGATGCTATACGCTTCAGCAGGCTATGTGTCAGGCAATCTACATCGTTCTTTCCCCTCAGGGTAGTGGGTTGAGCTATAGGACCCACGTGGGAATCACACACCTTAGCCTTGCATAACATGCATGGACACCTCGGCCATGCCTCACATGCAATGTGCAGAGCAATGCAGCTATAGGCGAAGCCTCCCTCTGTCACTTCCATTTCATTTCCTTTTAGCACCTTTTAACTGAAACCTCACAAGCAAAATGTCAAGGAGAGGCAGACGGGGATGTCACTTTCGATCTCTTTGATCACGGGGAGGGTTGCAGAGGAGGCGGGGGTGGTCCTTCCGTAGCTTTCCTCATGATCCTCATGATCGCGAGGAAACCTTTAGACATCACCCATCTCATGTTATTTCCCGAAATAACAAGACAAAGGAAAAAACCAAAAGACTAAGTGTGCCCGCGGGACGTTGTTATAGATATAATGCTCAATTTGGGGACGTGACCTTTGGCTAACGGAACGGCAGACATATTGAGATAATGACCGGCCAATTAGCTGTTGTGTCCTGGACTTGAGGGAGAGATGGGTCTAGGACCATGAATCATCATCACCCAAATGATGTTCTGTTCCCTCTAGAGACAGGTTGGATAATGGTGTTGTTGTTGCAGGAGGCTTTCTCCAGCACGATAAGAAAAAAACAACAAGGTCTTATGTCTGGAGGATGAGCCAATGAGACACGCTACAATGTCAAGGTTGCTGGAGGATATTCAACATGTTATTTATCATCATAGAATAGTTTGGAGTTGGGTGTCACCAAATGCAGGATAGCTTTCATATTATCATGGAGAGTATAAACAATAGACCTATATGTCTATTTGGCATGCATTTTCAGATGTCATGCATTTGCTAGATCCAACACTAAACATCCAAATTCCATGGCATCCATATTGTAGAGTTGAGTTTTATTTCACCCAATGACTCTGTCGTATTCTATTACAGCAATATTGTTGAGCCTGCACTGATGTCCGCAATGTAAACATTTACAGTAATTATCGTGCTTTAGCTTCTTGACCTTTCATCATTGTTCACCCCCTGGCGATTCTCTCTGCTTTGCTCGCTCTATAACCTCCTCCTCCTCATCTCTCCTTCCTTCTTCCCTCTTAGAAGTCTAGAATTGTGGGTCTCGTTATTCATCCAATGCTGCTGCTGCTTCACGGCTGGGTCTCTGAGAGAAAACTTTCTAGCAGAGGACAAACGCCCCAGGAGGTCCTCCGCAGTTTGTGGTACAGCTCGGCTCGGCCCGGCCTCTGCTCAGCCCCCTACAGTCACTCAGAGCCTCATTAGTTTAATGTGAGTCCTGCTGCTTCGCCTTCCCGTCCCTCCTTATCCCGGGACTCAATTAGCTAGCATCAGCATCGGACTAAATAGTACAATGCTGCTTCAAAGCCTCCGGGGGCGTGGGAGATGTTGAAGTAAGCACACATTACTGGGCTCCCCTACTACAAGGTTTGTCTTTCCAGATAAAGTCTGAAGTGGATCTGACTGTGCAATGTCAGGGGGGCAGTTACACTGTCACAGTGGGTAACCCAGTACAGTCCGTATGAATCAACCCTTTCATATCCTCTACAGTAGTAGGATCTCATAGTCAGCTGAAACTTCACATGATTGGTATTCCTGGTATTATCATTCCATTTCCTCCCACTTTATTCCAATCTGTATCTAGACTAAACGTATATTGTAATGTACTTTTCTATCCCATAATATTACTGATTGTGCATAGCATCTATACCATATGAACCCTCTTTCCGATCCCTATGCCCGTGCTGACTCTCTTGATGATCTAAGCCGGGATACAGTGAGTACAGTATCAGTCATACGCAGGGTACTCTGGTCCCATAGGCCTGAGAGGACAGTGTAAGTGACAGTGATAGTGTATAATGGCCCACCAGAGCCCTATACTCTATGGAGCTGTAACCATGGGGCTAATGCCTGCAATGTATCCTTACGTCCCAACAGTCTTTCCTCTATTCCTCAAATACTCTCCTCGCTTCCTTCTGAAAACACATTGGAGGAGAGCATCCAAGGTCCCTTAGATATTCTCCTCATTTTCAGAAGGGAGGGATAGACTACAGGTATCAAGTCTATGGTAAGAGCTCTCTCTGGTGGGGAAAGAGGATTATACATTGCACTGTCCCTTCTGACCTACAGTATACAGTATGCGCCTTGTCTTTGAACTTTTTAAAACATATTTAAGCATGGTGGTGATTCAAATTGTATAATATAGATGATCTGCCTCTAGATCTGTGGTTCTCCTAAAACTGCTATGGAAGGAATGCAACAAATACTGCATATTATGTATTCTGATGTGACATCATAAAGGGTTTGCATGACCCAGAGAGAAGGTGAAGTGATTTCTGCATCTACATTGTCACTGACTTAAAGGTCAAACTTAAAGGTGTTCGAAGTCACAGGTGCAGAGGAATCAGACTGAGCGTGTGTGTGTGTGTGTGTGTGTGTTTCCCATGCTCCTGCATACTCACTGCATTGACTGTTCATGTCTCAGGAGCAGGAAACCTCACTTCTCTGTGCCAAGTCAAGGGAAGAAAAAATAATCATTAGTCAGGACAGGGCGGTAGTTAAGTAGTAAGTCCTGAGCAACTTGATTAAATACTGACCTCTAGTGATCATAAACGGAATGGCACCATTTAGTCATCATTATAATGCAGGTACATCAAAGTTTATTTATCATAATATGATACAGCATACACAATATACGTATGCATATGTATATACATATGCATATACAGCATACACAGAATACCTAGTAATATTATGCATATTATGCATTACAAGCTACATCTCAACACTGCAGTGAAATCCAATGATAGGAATCAAATCAATAGAGAAATAACAATACAATACACAATGTACAATGAATAGTAATAATAACCAAACTATAAATGTAGCCTTGAAATGGTGGAATATGTACAGATATACTGGATGGAAATGATGTACAGAGTATATGTCTGTGTGTGTGTGTGTGTGTGTGTGTGTGTGTGTGTGTGTGTGTGTGTGTGTGTGTGTGTGTGTGTGTTTAAGTGATGTGTGCTGAGGTTACTGAAAATTGTCTCTAGTGCAGTCGATGAGGCCATGCAGTCATGGGTAAACAGAGAGAACAGGAGAGGACTGCGGACACAGCCCGGGGGCTTCCTGTGTTGAGAATCAGTGTGGAGGAGGTGTTGCGGCCTGCCCTCACCACCTGAGCTCGGCCGCCTGTCAAGTCAAGACAGTTTTGTTATCCCACTAGGGGAAATGTGGTGGCAGCCATGTATTAAAAACACAGTCAATCCATCGTAAGGCAGTCCAGGATCCAGTTGCATAGGGTTAAGTTTAGAACCACGGCCCTGAGCTTGGTGACAAGCTTGGAGGGCACAGTGTTGTTGAATTCTAAACTGTAGTCGATGAATGAATGAATGAATGAATGAATGAATGAATGGACTTTATTGTCATTGCTACAGTACAGGTACCAAACAACGAAATTTAGGAGGGGTGGCTCCCCTGGTGTTAAAAAAAAAACTTTTGAAAAAAAAACAAAAAAGGGTTAGGGTTAGATGAACAGCATTCTCACATAGTCCAGGTGAAATGAAGCAGTGTGCAGAGCAATGGTGATTGTTTCGACTGTGTTTGGGTGCGATTTGTTTGGGTGGTATGCAAAATGGAACGGGTCCAGTGTAACCCCTTTGAGACCGGACTTTCCTACCGTGGTTCAGAAAAGCCTGGTGAAATCATTTGCAGAAAGCAGCTACAAAGGAGTGAAAATTGGTTACGTAGTGACGTCTCACCACACGTCAAACCAACCAAATATCTAATCCCTTGATTGACTAGATCTATACAGCACACTTCTAGAAAAAACAGAACTCAGTTTTTCCTTCATGTTTTCTTCCATTTTTGTTCAATGTGGCAAGCTAGCATAGCATGTGTGGGAGCATAGCATGTGTGGGAGGGTTATTAGAATCCAACATCCAATGAAATTGCGAGGTCGTTCTCACAGCGCTCCATCCAGGTTCAATCCAAGCCAGATTGGCTAATCTACAATTCTCTAGACGATGTGTGAGACCAATGTGATTTAGAGGTATGGCTACATGAGACTGTGTCAGGTAATGTGAAGTTGATGTGGGCATTAACTTTTTACCACAGACCTTGTAGCATTTATCATGACCAGTCTACTGTTTGTGTTGCCAAACAGAAAAAAGACACAATTGTAGAAATGACTATGCCTAGCCTGCCCTCACAGGCACACAGACACAGACAAATAAAGTACACACACACACACACACACACACACACACATACGCGCACATACACACACACACACACACACACACACACACACACACACATATACGCGTACATACACACACACACACACACACACACACACACACACACACACACACACACACACACACACACACACACACACACACACATCCCCCGGTATCCATGAGAGAAAACCTTTAGAAACTGAAAGTGCTATGGTAGGTATTTTTCTCACTATTGTTGATTTGATTCCTGAGGTTAGAGGATCAATGTCCTCCTGGCTCTGTGAAAGGTAATGGACTCTGAGATAAGTGCTCTTCAACAATTAGACAAAGCCTGTGAATCATCATTCCACTAAGCCCAAGCATTCACTCAGGTTACCACTAACAGAGCTGCCTTTAGAAAAACTACAAAACCAGATCTAGCAAAGATGATAGTCCCTCAGCACCTCTATCAATTATTGATTAAATAATTATTTGCTATGATCATGAATTATAATGAACACAGTTCTCAGTCGCATACCCGGAGGAAATTGAATATTGAAATTATTAATAAAGATTTTAGGCCTAACATAGGAGTTATTTCCAAAATCTGTATGCCGTTAGTCACTTAAAACCCTCTGTTATTCACATCCTTACACCATGATAGGGCCAGTATTCACTTGGTCAATACGTGTTATAGTATGACCACAGTAAGTTGTTCATCTATGGAAGCAGTGTGCTATCTATGGTATTGTTCATAGCATTGAAATGGGGGATAACAACAAGAAGCTGTTCAATCTGGCCACCCAAGCACTGTGATGTCATTTTCCCCAGCAGAGGCCCATAGACCCACACCCAAACTTCAAACAGCCATCCTGTTGAAAATCCCCCATGCCTCATTACCCAGGAATCCACTTATGGAATAGGCCTGTTAGAAATGACATGAAAAATAATACAGCTGCTCATTCAAGCATAAAGCTCTGCACAGGTGTCCAATACACTGTGTTTGGATTGACTGTGTTCGCGTGCCTGTGTGTGTTTGTGTGTGTGTGTGTGTGCGTGTGCTGGGTGTTTTTTTTCTCCCTCAGAGGTGAGTCTATGGGACAGATATAAGACAGGAAACCACAGAGAGTTTTTAATTCATATACCTTGTTTACAATATTTGGCTGTATGTAGGATACATTTCATGAGTCATCTACTGGCTTGCATGCTAGGAGGTAGAAATACCTCACTCCCACCACAACTTCTGTCTCCGACGAGGACACCCCCATTGCAGTCAACAGCCTAGAGAACGAGTGAGAGAGAACGAGTGAGAGAGAGAGAGAGAGAGAGAGAGAGAGAGAGAGAGAGAGAGAGAGAGAGAGAGAGAGAGAGAGAGAGAGAGAGAGAGAGAGAGAGAGAGAGAGAGAGAGAGAGAGAGAGAGAGAGAGAGAGAGAGAGAGAGAGAGAGAGAGAGAGAGAGAGAGAGAGAGAGAGAGAGAGAGAGAGAGAGAGAGAGAGAGAGAGAGAGAGAGAGAGAGAGGAAAGATAAATATTGAAATTGCACAGACCAAACCAAAGAGAGCTGTTATACTGTAGGTTTTAGAGCAGGAGAGGGGGGACCCACTTGTTGGTGATGCGGTCGGACAGAGTCCTGGCCTCCCCTGGGTCCTTCTTCAGCAGGGCCTGGTAGCTGGAGAACGACTCGACCATCCCTATGTAGCTGGACAGAGGCATGAGCTTCTTCACCCACACACACTCCTGCCTGGACACATCCGTTCAACACAGCATCAGTCAAAACAACACTGTGGCGTGAAATCATGAATACAATGCAATTATAAGGGTGCTCAGTGCCTCACCACCAGCAACACACCCAACAACATTACAGTATGTAGGGAGAAGGTCATGACTGTCATGTCATTGGGGAGGTCCTTTGTGGCTCAGTTAGTGGGGCTGGTGCTAACAATGCTTAGGTTGTGGGTTCGATTCTCGCTGGGATCACACAGAAAAAAGGATAAAAGCGTAAGCTAAATGGCAAATATATACAGTATAATTACAAGGACCTCACCACTCCTTCTGTGTGTAAGGGATGGACTTGTAGGTCTGCTTGTAGAGAGCCACTGAGCTGGGGCCCAGGTGGGGGTTGCGATATGGAAGAAGAGCAGCATAAAACTGAGGAGATAAAAATAAAAATAATATACATCAACAATATGTTATGTATGCCCTTACGGAATGAACACCTTCTTTTCACATAGAGATGCCTTCTGAAATTCAATGTATGTCATGGTACAGTATAATGAGTACAAAATAGTTGAGTTCAAAGTGCTTTACATACAGCATAAAAAAATACAGCAAGAGGAGGAATTGTAAGAATATAAAAATTACAACAATAGATATACATATAGAAATTAAATAGCATAACATTTGACAAGATAATAGACAATGAACAAAAAAGATATAGATAAAAGTGTTATGTCTACACGTTTGCAAACACATTTAGCCTATATTTACAGTGAATTCACAGCACTTGGATTAGGCCATTCAGCATGTTTCAGCCTAAACTCATAACTGCTGCAGATATAAGAAGTAAATAGATAAAACATTTAATAAGATAATAGTTACAGAGAGTTATTTGGCTCTGGTGTAGAGTTATCTACATGAATATTGTAGCCAGCAATGATTAAACTAATTAGACGGTTGGGGTGGTCTGTATACAATTATGAAGAGGATTCGAAGGGGGCATTTAAAAACAACTGAAAGATATTCAAATGATAAACATTCTCCAAACGATGTCGTTTTGCAGTTAGAACTGTCTCTGAAAAGGGAGGCGGTTCCACCTCCATTCTTATGGGATCCAACAACATCTAAGGTTCTAAAATGGGGGGGGGCTGACTTTATTATTATTATTATTATTTGAATAATTATTAGTTTATTTGGCAGGGACTGTGTACATCAAAGAATGCACCAGAATTAGCCAAGAAGGCTAGTTTTCTTCCGTAGTCCCTGAACAGCTTTGACTTATTGACTCAATAAGAATTGAGCCTTGCCTTGTTATCTTTGTCCAGCCAAGTTTCAGTTATAAATAAAGAATCGAGTTCATTCATCTAGTCCACTCCACTGTGTTTTGACATGAGAGATTGATCCTTTCCTCGACAGTTTGTGCTCACCTCCCTGCAGACCAGGCTGAGTGTGTGGGTACAGCAGTCTCCATAGTGCAGCTCCATGTCCATGGTGTAGTTGAGTAGGGCCAGGCCGCCGCCGGGCTTCAGGACCCTGTGGGCCTCCTGCAGGAACCTGGCATGGTCGAACCAATGAAACGCACTCATGGCCGTCACCAGGTCCACCGAGCTGTCGGCCATGGGGAGCTCCTCAGCCGGACACTGTCTGTGCAGAGAAACACAGTGATCAGGGCCACAGCTTAGCATGTCAACATGGTAACACTCTACCAAAAACATACAAACTTACAATACGTTATGAAGGCATTATAATGCAGTACAACTGTTGGTATTTTAAGTAAAGTGTTACTGTCCGCAATGACAACAACACAACAACTTATTTTAACACATTTCTGTTTATGTAATGAAAAACCCTTTATTTCTGTCACTTGTACACTATAGCACACAACTCCAAAAACATGCCAGGGTATTGTCATGGCATACAGTACAGGAGTATTGGCAGGCTGAACACCAGTACTAAAGTCAAAGCTTTCATTGCGTCACTGAAGGAGGAGGCATGCAGGAGAAAAACAAGGCTTCCATTGTTACAGTCTTAGCCATTGGCCTACTTCCAGTGTGTCAACAAAGCATTCGGTCCCAATGGCGCCCCCCTTCTCCCATGGACTGAAAGAACAGTAAACTGCAAGAAAATACAGTGACAAGACAGTGACAACTTCTGTGTTTAAGGAATATTTTCATTGGTGCAATCAGTCAGCAGATCCAAAGTCCAATGTCTGGATCTAGCTGTGAGGTCTGAACCGAGAACTGAGTTTTTCCATAGGTCCTGAATTGTGTTAGCCCTTTGATCTATCGCCCCGTCTGAATTAGGATACAAAGTATTACCCTCTGTATGTTAATTGGTTTGGTTTGTGCTTGTCACACCTAATTATTAGACTATTCACAGTCTGAATCTCTGCATTACAGAAGGAACAGTACAGAAGTGAACTCGACACCACAGTTTGAGGGTCTCCTTTATATTGGTGCTATTAGGATCTATTATTAACAACTTTGAGTAAACTTAATACACCAATATTATACCACAGGTTATGGTCACTCATAAACATGGCTGCTTTTACAGTGTAGCACAATGCCACCAATAGTTGGAGAGACTAAAGCTTCTAAATGCTGCCTTTTAACTTGTATCAAACTCACGCAATGCATTTAATGTACTGTAGGCATATAGGGTTTGGGTCAACATTAGCGTTATGGTAGAGTGGGATCCTTATTACAACTCTATAATCCCATCCCAAGGATCCCGGTTAGACTTTTTCTTAGCATCATCCTGACCTGTAGGAGATGTTTGGGGCGGAGGCATGCTCCTGGGCCAACACTAGTTGGGCAGGGCTGACATCAGTCCCCTCCACGCAAGAGAAGTAAGGGGCGAGGAGTATGGTTCCCTGACCTGACCCACAGCCCACATCTACTGCCAGGTCAAAGGGCAAGGCCTTCTGTGAGGACACATAACACATTATGCCTAAGATATCACAAGGAAATGTGAACATCTTTAAATGTCAACAGATCTTCAGATTATTTGGAAACACCCTTCTCTCATTCAAATACATAGTGTGAAAACACTAACTTAATATGTCTGTAATTGCATAATTACTTCACAGACCTCCACAGAGGAGAAAACACAACATTGAATAGTTGCAGGTTCCGCTGTGTAATTATGAAGCAGCGCTTCCTCCTCCCGGCGCGTACGAAATGATGAGTAAGCAGCTCCAGTCATAGAGAGCCAACGTAAGCTGTGTTTGTTCTAGCCCATTGGTTGTGATTGGTTGTGTATTCATTCAGGTGTCATAAAAATAGTCACCACAGCAACTTGTCCTGCCCCATTGAGGCCTTTGTCCTATGATGTAAAGTCCACATGTCCCCTCCTCTTATGAATCAAGTTCTCAACCACTGATAAGACTGTACAACAATATTTTAAACATTTTGTCAAACATTAACTTGCATAAGAGGAAAACAGCTACAATCTTGCGGAATATTGCGGTAGAATTATCCTACATCCCTTTGAATTTCATTCACGATAACAAAGTGTCAAGGGCTGACAGACAGCCGACAATTATGTAGTAGTAGAGATTATTATGTAGTTCATACCTTTACCGTATAAGGCTATTACCTGATATTCTATTTCAGTAAAAAAAACAAAAAAAACGGTGCGATAGATGTATTATGTTTGTACCTTGTTCTGCACGAATGCCACCACTTCTTCTATCATCTGTGCTGAGGGAGAGATCCTGTACTTCCAGTATAAGGCAGCATGCTCCTTACCTTCAAACAAACGAACGGCCATGGTGCCCTGAAATACAACACTGTATGTCCTCTCAACAGAGAGAGAGAGAGAGAGAGCTGCTTCATACACACACACACACACACACACACACACACACACACACACACACACACACACACACACACACACCACAGGGTATATCTTGGAGTTCCAGAGAGAGGCCTGTGTAGAGGGGGCGGTCCTTTGCCTCCATGGGTATGTGGCTTGTTTGTTAATGGAAGGTTTCAGAAGGGGGCCATTGTTACAGGGGTCGTGCAGACCTTTGTGGGGTGTGTAGTGCCTGTCGGAACCAATAAGACATCCTGTGGAGGGGGAGGGGGAGGGATCACACTATTGTTTTATAGATATGGTGATGTTACTATAGCAATTAACTAAGAGAGAGTGATCGATTTATGGGAGAATTCCATCTTTATACATTTTGGTTGTTTCTCTTGCTTTGACAAGCTGCTGGCTCTATGAACAATTAAATAACTTACTAACTTAGATATCAGATACCACTATTAACTTACTAAGATACCCTTCATGTTATCATTGAAAACGTGCTTCTTACTTCAGGTTATCATCAAAAACTAGCTTCTTGCAATGATGGATAGGAGAGTAACAACCTTCACTGGCAATGCTGCTGTTGTTGTTCTGTTGATTACCAAGTATAAAGATGCTGCCTTGAGCATCAGAGAAGACAGAAAGCCACACATGGTGCTGGACTACAATGGGACAATGGGAGGGGGTGGCAACTTGGACAAGGTCACAGCCACAAACAGGGGTGCAAACTGATGATGGCCCAAAAAGGTGACACACATTTATTTTTTTTATTTTTTGGGGGGGAGGGGGGGGGTTAGGGTTAGGGTTAGGGTTAGAATAATAGATTCTGTAAGAATAATAGATATAAAAAGGTGAGCTGGTTGTCCTCAGTGGCTACTTAGTCTCAGGGTAACTGCAAACTGAGGTATAACAATATATACAATAATCAATAATTCACAATAAACATATTCATTCTTCTTAGAAAATATCTTATTGTAACGTTACTTAATCTAATTCCCAAATGTACAAAGTTACTATCTAATTCCCATATTCCCAAATCACAATACACAAATCTCCTATCATTACTACAACTGATTCTCCTTTCTCCATCCATAAATCTCCATCTACAACAACGTCCCGGGCAGTTGCCACTACTGCCTTTACCATGGTAACCAGGGCAGTGAAAGATATGTGTGGTAGCTCAAGCCAATGGGCTACCTAGCTATCCTTACCGACACTGAACAAAAATATAAATATAAACATTTTTGTTTTTGCTCCAATTTTTCACGAGTTGAAATCAAAGACATACCACTTTTGTACACAACATTTCTCTCAAATTGTGTTCCTAAATTTGTTTAAATCTGTGTTAGTGAGCACTTCTCCTTTGCCGAGATAATCCATCCACCTGACAGGTTTTCATATCCAGATGCTGATTAGATTATTGCACAGATGTGCCTTAGGCTGGTCACAATAAAAGGCCACTCTAAAATGTAAAATTTTATCACACAGCACAATGCCACAGATGTCAAGATTTGAGTGAACCTGGAATTGGCATGCTCCCACTACAGAATTAGTATATTACACCATTACTCACTCCATGTATATTGTAAGAATATGGGGAGCACATTTTCATATTCTATAATAACATCTTATTTTAAGATTTCAGGGGTAGTGTATTTCGATAGACCAATATCCTCTATCAAATAATGCTCCTACTATAGAATCATTTTATATTACACCACTCTCACTCCATGTATGTATACTGTAAGAATATGGGGAGCATGTTGAAATACTGAATTCAGTTCAATTCAATTCAAATTTGCTTTATTGGCATGAATGTCACAACAACTATTTCCTAAGCATTGTGCATGCACAGAAACGCTAAGTAGCATATCTGGATAGCAGGGGCGTGTCCAGGGGGTGGCCTGGGGTAGCACGTGCCACCCCTGAAATCTGATTGGCCACCCTAGGTGTCACCCTGATTGATTGGCTATCTGCCTAGTCACTCAGAGCAGAGGCCACTTCGCGCCACGAGACGAACTTTTCGATCAGAAGAACACATTTTTGATCAGCGGTGAGGTGTGCTGGTCTTGGCGCTCCTGAAGAAATGTGAGTACCATTAATAACGTTAGACTTTTGCATAGCTACATATTCGGTTGTTAAGTCGTGACGTGTTTCCGGGTCCAACGTTGGCTGAGGCGCTGTCTTCGAAATGCCGAAATAATAATAATAATAAATTATATTTATATAGCGCTTTTCCGAGGCTCAAATACCCTGACAATATGGAGAAAACGGGAAAGTGCTGTGTCCCTTGTTGTATGAATAGATCTGAGTCTAAAAAACAATTAAACTGTCATTCTACCGCTGTAGTTCACTGGTACTCTGGTGCGGGGAATTTCTGGTTTGGACCCGGAAATGGCTAAACGTCACTTTTGACGTCAGACTTAACAACCGGATAGGCTACGGTGTTGTGCTAGTGGTTAAAACGTTTTAGCTGTAACATTATATTTTGTAGTAGGCTACTGGTCTCTCATCATCCGATCTCAGCTTGCTAGCAGACCTGTCGTCAAAATGCTAGCTAATGATAACGTTAGGCTATAGGCTAGGTAATGTCAGCTATATACATTTGAATGCTTGAGTATATGTTTTGTTTGTGTATTGTGCAAGTTATAAAGTGACATGTGTTATGTGATGGTTAATGTTACAGTATGAAAATAAATCAGAGCATTCAGGGTTTCTTCCAAAGAAAAAAAAACAAAAGGGCAGAGCAGCAGGACAGAGCAGCCAGAGCTAATGTTAGTCAGTCAGAGGATGAGAGTCAGCTGGAGGATGTAAACCCAGTTAGCCCACAGCAGGAGCCTCCAGCTTCTGCTCTACACATGGGTATGTACAGGGCTGCCAAGTTTCAGCAAAAGTTTGGAGTGAGATTTTTTGGCGGTGGAGCGACCCAAAACTGTGCACGTTTTGGCAGCGGCGGCCCCTCTCTCCCACCCAATTATTTGTGCTAGTTTCCTGCAATTTTACATGTTGTTCATAATAAACCAGCACAAGAAATGAAAATAATTAACATTTTATAAAACAAGACAAAAATGCAGACAATATATCATATTTATGAAATCTTAATAAACAAATACAGTAGCCTACAGACTCTAAAAGAAAAATGGGCCCCATCAACAGGACTCAGCCCCTTGGTCAGCAGCAGAAAGACACTTGATCATCATCTTATATACAGTGCATTGCTCATAGATGGCTATCATGTTATACAGTACATACCAGGGTTTTTCCTGGGTCAGAATGAGGGCTTGGTGGTTGATCTTGTGCTCGCACAGCGCACCCACATTTTTTTGGAGGGGGCCCCAATTGTGTTGTATTTGTATTGTAAATTGTAATTATTATGAATTATTATTATTATTATTATTATTAATGTACCTGGTTATGTTACAGTAGAGAAACAAAAAACAGTTACCAAAACTGAGTATTTACTAGCTAAGATTGGCGTGGTGAAACCGAAATTAGTAAATAACTAGTTTGAAACTAGCTAGTAACAACTAGGGGTTTAGTAACTACTAAATGCCTGCATTTAGTAATGACTTACGCCAAATTGGTGCAACCCAGTCCAGTAGGCTACCAGATGTACGATGTTGTAATGTAATGTATGCACATATTTTGCTACCACGGTTGCCAGACGGAATTGACAATGTCCAGCCCAACCGGTCTAAAAGCTGCCGAATCCACCCGTCCAGTGTGACCAAAAGTAGCCCAATCTGGCAAAACTGCTTGCTACGTTCTTGCAGCTCGTGCGAACACAGGTTCTTCCATCAGCGGTCGCCTGCCGCTTCGATTGCAGACTCAAGTTAACGCGCGTGCAGAAAGATGCCACGAAACTCATGTCGGGTAGCTTTCTTTCAAGGAATTAAAAAAATAAAAGTCCCGTAAAACAATTGTTATTTCTCGCCGTGAGAAATAGAAGTGCGGCGTGAGAGCGTGACAACTGGTTGAAATGCGTGAGACTTGGCAGCTCGTATGTATGTAACATTCTGATAGCTCCAGATTTATTTTTAGTAAGCACTTATTTGATAACCGTGATAATGTAACATTGTGATTAATTGCTATACATTTAAACTAAAGCTGAATCTTGTTGATTAAGCCTGTATGGGTATTCATATTGTATTCATTTGAGTTTGGTAGCTAACATAGGCCTACTTACAAAAAAGGCTGATTTTCTCATTATGATGACCATTTCTGTGTTTTTGTAGAGTCAAACAAGGATACTGATGATGAAGGCTGCACATCAGCTTCACCTGCACATCAGGGTATATACAGTATACAATACATACAATATAAGCCATCTACTTCTCTGCTTTCAGGTTGTTATCAATACAACTATTACTATTACCGGTACTATTAATACTAATATTAAATTGATACAACTATTACAATTCCTGCATTGCTTTAGGTGTGTCTAGTCAGCCACTCTCAGTCTCAGACTATGATACTGACAACGAGGACCAGCCATCAGTACCTGCAGTACCTGCATTTTCCTGTGGGGACAGTGATGTGGCAGGCCTTGTTGCCCCACGTGGACCTCCTGGTATGCCTTAATATGTAATTTTTCATATTAAATATACTGTAGCCCGTTTAATATATTGTACTACTTAAATCCTTTCATCTATGTATTAATGCACCAATGAGTACTTCTGTCTCAGAGACTTGAAGACAGGATCTGATATTTCACAGTCATGGGCAAAAGGTCCCACTCAACCTTGGCAAAAGATTTTTCCCAAGACTGTCCAAGGTGAGAAGATTTATTTTTTAGTAAGCACTTATTTGATAACCGTGATAGTGTCACATTGTTATTAATTGCTATACATTTAAACTAAAGCCGAATCTTGTCGATTAAGCCTGTATGGGTATTCATATTGTATTCATTTGAGTTTGGTAGCTAACATCGGAGTGCAGTCCTCCCACCTGCTCGCCTGCGGTGTCTCATGTCTTTTGTGGATGTGTCTGTGTTTCCCGGAAGGTCAGGTGTGAGGAGCTCCCAAATGGCATCTGCTAGCACTGGCTTCTGTGGCTGTTGAAGCAGCAGGGAGGTGTCAAACAGCGATGGAGGATAACTACACAGCTCATACCTGAACACTGGTGCCAGGTCTCATACCTGAACACTGAAAACGAACCCACTGGTTCATCTTGACCCACTTACCTGTATGCATCTATGGGTTAAGCATTTCCTTTTACACACATATAGTACTGCATCCAACTCCATGTCTCATGTTAAACAGTTTCTGGTGATTGTGGATAGTATTGAACACTTTGTGTGGACATCAGACAGAAAGAACATTATTTAACATGGGCGTCAATGGGAAATTGTGGCATCACCAGTTTCAGTATTGTTCAATACTTTCCACCACTTGGATTTCTTAAGACTTTTGATATGTTATGAAGGACATATCCATGAGACTAGGACAGTTGAAAGAGTTTCTGTTGCAATTTGTCTGAGGTCATATTGTATAATGCCTGTACTATCAACCCACTTCTGTTCTCTCTCCATCTGTCCTCTTTTCACTCTGTGTCTTGTCTTGCTGTCTGTGTTTTGTCTGTTTCAGACTGTGACATGGCTGTTACTGTCTTCATTGTCTGCGTGTTTGTACTGTCCGTGTCTCTCTCCATGATCTACTCTTCTGTTTGCATGGCTCCCTTGTAAAAGAGACCTTGGTCACAGCTCTCCAGGCTAAAAAAAAGTACATACAGTACATACATGAAAGCACACACACACACACAGACATACATAGACACACACACACACACACGTGTCACGGGGTGACATTTGCATGGGGAACCTTTTTCGTCTGTGTTTTGTTTCCCTTCGGTCGGGTGTTGCGTTGGTGTTGTGGTCGCTGCCCCTCCTGTGCACACCTGGTGCTGGTTGATGGTGATTGGGGACTGGGAGTGGAACTCTTCCCCTTTCCTCTATTTAAGGTGCCAGCAAGCAGAGGAGGGGAGCGCAGTTCGGGAACGAGTGGCCAGACGGGAGTACAGAGACACCGAGTGCCGATAGGACGACCACTAGACGAACCCCTGCTGGATACCAGAGGGACCCGCGTGGAATCGAGAGAACGCCTGACTGGGGATAAGGGAGGGTGTGGCACAAAGCACCCTTCCCAGAGTTAAGTGGACTTTACGCCTTACCTCATCATCTGTCGCGGCCTGTGGGCCACTGTAGTCCCGCTGTTGTTGACGGGAACGTCCGGACTATTAGCTCGCCTCCTATACAGACATAGTGTTCTAGGGTTAGCCTCTCCAGTGTTTCTTGTGAACTTTATTTTGCTTTTTCTTGGTGTGTCTATTCTTTTGAGTAGTGTTGTTTATGACGAGCTAGTGGCAAGCTCCTTATTTGTGTGGTTTATTATTTCTGTCTTCTCGACAGTTGTGTGGTTTTCTTTGATCATTTAGTTTTAAGTATTTTTTTTGAGTTGTATTATTTTGGAGATTGAGGGCTAACCCTATGGTCTAGCGTAGCTGGGAGTTAGTGGAGGGGCGCACCGTGAGAGTGACTGTCGTCTATATACCACCTGTTGAGTCCCTCTCCCTCCTGTCCTCAGCGAGACCATTGGCGCCACGCCGGGATAGAGACGTGCCGGACCTTAGGGTCCTTGACCGACGGGATACGGCCGGGAGTTAACCCTGGGGGGAGCCCGAGTCGAGACTCCATCGGATTACCCCATCCCATTGGACTCTGTTGTTTTTAAAGACTCTGTTTTTAATTAGCTTTTGTAATTCCTTCTAATAAAGATTCATTGTGGACTGTTCCTGGTCTCTGGGTGTTGTCTGGGTAACCTTGGTTGGCTCCTCAACAGTATCCTCTTAGAAGGCAGGGGTGTTGGAAAGCTTTAGGGCTGCCCCTGCCCCGTTACACACATGTCCAGACACGATATCCAAACCCAGAAGCAAAGGGGAAAACAAAAGTAGTGAAGAAGTGTTGAAGTCAGAAAATATGCAACCGTGGCCTGTGGTGGTCCAGTGGTCTGGCACCGCTGTCTACAGTGCACACATGTGCCCATGTTGGCATGAGTTAGAGTCTGGCCCATGCCCTGCTGACATGTCCTCTCTCCTTACTTTCCTGTCTGTCTTTACTATATCTGTCCAATAAAATGAAATGTGAGTGGGACAACCCAACTCAGAAAAAATGACTTTACATTTTATTTATTTTTTTAAATATGCAACCACCTTGAACTGACCTGAAAATGTCTGCGTAAAATGACACCAGGACACCGGACGCCCCGCTACAGGTTAACTCTGGCACATCTGAGCTCTTATCCAAGAGATCAGAGATTAGAAAGACTTCACACACAAACACAGGAGGCTAATTCCCACATGTCAGACAAGTGTGTGTGTGTGTGTGTGTGTGTATTGAGCGCCCCAGTCCTACTCGCTGCGATAGTGGACATAAAGTTTAGAACCTATAGACACACTTCGTTGCATAAATGCATTTCATGAAGTACAGAGAAGCTTTGCAGAAGCTTTATTTTGATCCATGCCATGATGGTAATTGTGTAGCATTATCTGATAGCATATATCCGATGAGGTTCCGTGGCTCTTGGAATACCTCTCAGGCTCACTATCAGGTAAATATATCTATCAGGATGTCAGCATCCTATTTCACCTGTGTACACACACCGACTCCAAAAGAGCTTGTATTATAGCCAAGTTAGGTGTATTTGGGGCAAACAATAAGTCAATAGGAGAGAATCTAAATTTAAATAATTTTATTGTGTCTTCTGTGTATTGTGTGAATGTCTGTGTGTGTGACTGTGTGTGTGTGTGTGTGTGTGTTTTGCCATGAGAGTCCAATCCAACCCCTCACACACTTCTCAGTGTCTGGGCCTTAGGGATGCAGAATGGCGAGGCGTGGGCGCTGGCCGTCCTCTGTATGCACTGGCTGGTGGTGAGGGCCTGGCTGGGGGTGAGGGCCTGGCTCTCCCTGCGCTTGCTGGTGGTGAGGACCTTGCTGGGGGTGAGGACCTCCATTCTGTCGTCCAGGTTCTTCACATACAGATTTACACCCTGGTAGAGAGAGACCCTGTTTAGTGAGATGATTTTTCAACCCCTCAAATACATAGACAATAATTACAAAGTACGTCAACTTCTATGTTAGTATTAATAAATTCACAAACCTTGTATGTGGTCGTACGGTCCAGCTTCTCGCTGTCAAACTGGCGCTTCAGCTCAGTCTGGCGCTCTCCTCTCTTCTGGGCGCGGCCCACATAGACCCGCCTCCCATTGACTGTTTTACCATTCATGTCGTCAACGGCCTTCTGGGCGTCCTCGTGCCTTTGGAAGTTGACAAAGCCGAAACCTTTGGACTTCCCGCTGTCATCAGTCATGACCTGGACTCTCAGGGTCGGGCCAGATATTTCTCGAACCTCTTCGCCAGCCTGCGGTTGTCCATGTCCTCTCCAAAGTTCTTGATGTAGACGTTAGTGAACTTTTCAACAAAAACGTCCTTGTCATTGAGCGTGCCGTTCATGAGGTGGGGGGCAGCACAGGGCTGGGCCTTGGGGATGCAGAATGGCAGAGCTGCAGGCTGGTTGGGGTTGATGACTGGGTTGGGCACGGCGTCAATGCTGGCCGTCCTCTGCATGCACTGGCTGGAGGTGAGGGCCTGGCTGGTGGTGAGGGCCTGGCTGGGGGTGAGGGCCTGGCTGGGGGTGAGTGCCTGGCTGGGGTTGAGGGCCTGGCTGGTGGTGAGGGCCTGGCTGGGGGTGAGGGCCTGGCTGGTGGTGAGGGCCTGGCTGGTGGTGAGGGCCTGGCTGGGGGTGAGGGCCTGGCTCTCCCTGCGCTTGCTGGTGGTGAGGACCTTGCTGGGGTTGAGGACCTCCATGCTGTCGTCCAGGTTCTTCACATACAGATTTACACCCTGGTAGAGAGAGACCCTGTTTAGTGAGATCAGCTCAGTCTGGCGCTCTCCTCTCTTCACATAGACCCGCCTCCCATTGACTGTTTTACCATTCATGTCATCAACGGCCTTCTGGGCGTCCTCGTGCCTTTGGAAGTCGACAAAGCCGAAACCTTTGGACTTCCCGCTCTTATCAGTCATGACCGGAACTCTCAGGGTCGGGCCATATTTCTCGAACCTCTTCGCCAGCCTGCGGTTGTCCATGTCCTCTCCAAAGTTCTTGATGTAGACGTTAGTGAACTTGTCATTAAGCAGCGTGCCGTTCATGAGGTGGGGGCAGCAGTGGTCTGGGCCTTGCCCCAGAATGGCAGAGCTGCAGGCTGGTTGGGGTTGATGACTGGGTTGGGCACGGCGTCAATGCTGGCCGTCCTCTGCATGCACAGGCTGGAGGTGAGGGCCTGGCTGGTGGCGAGGGCCTGGCTGGCGACGAGGGCCTGGCTGGTGGAGAGGGCCTGGCTGGTGGCGAGGGCCTGGCTGAAGATGAGGGCCTGGCTGGGGGCGAGGGCCTGGCTGGTGGCGAGGGCCTGGCTGGGGGCGAGGGCCTGGCTGGCGACGAGGGCCTGGCTGGGGGCGAGGGCCTGGCTGGGGGTGAGGGCCTGGCTGGGGGCGAGGGCCTGGCTGGTGGTGAGGGCCTGGCTGGGGGCGAGGGCCTGGCTGGTGGCGAGGGCCTGGCTGGGGGTGAGGGCCTGGCTGGCGGCGAGGGCCTGGCTGGGGGTGAGGGCCTGGCTGGTGGTGAGGGCCTGGCTGGGGGTGAGGGCCTGGCTGGTGGTGAGGGCCTGGCTGGGGGTGAGGGCCTGGCTCTCCCTGCGCTTGCTGGTGGTGAGGACCTTGCTGGGGGTGAGGACCTCTATGCTGTCGTCCAGGTTCTTCACATACAGATTTACACCCTGGTAGAGAGAGACCCTGTTTAGTGAGATGATTTTTTTCAACCCCTCAAATACATAGACAATAATTACAAAGTACATCAACTTCTATGTTAGTATTAATAAATTCACAAACCTTGTATGTGGTCGTACGGTCCAGCTTCTCGCTGTCAAACTGGCGCTTCAGCTCAGTCTGGCGCTCTCCTCTCTTCTGGGCGCGGCCCACATAGACCCGCCTCCCATTGACTGTTTTACCATTCATGTCATCAACGGCCTTCTGGGCGTCCTCGTGCCTTTGGAAGTCGACAAAGCCGAAACCTTTGGACTTCCCGCTGTCATCAGTCATGACCTGGACTCTCAGGGTCGGGCCATATTTCTCGAACCTCTTCGCCAACCTGCGGTTGTCCATGTCCTCTCCAAAGTTCTTGATGTAGACGTGAGTGAACTTGTCATTGAGCAGCGTGCCGTTCATGAGGTGGGGGGCAGCAGTGGCCTGGGCCTTGGGGATGCAGAATGGCAGAGCTGCAGGCTGGTTGGGGTTGATGACTGGGTTGGGCACGGCGTCAATGCTGGCCGTCCTCTGCATGCACAGGCTGGAGGTGAGGGCCTGGCTGGGGGCGAGGGCCTGGCTGGAGGTGAGGGCCTGGCTGGGGTTGAGGGCCTGGCTGGTGGTTAGGGCCTGGCTGGTGGCGAGGACCTGGCTGGGGGTGAGGGCCTGGTTGGGGGTGAGGGCCTGGCTGGAGGTGAGGCCCTGGCTGGAGGTGAGGGCCTGGCTGGGGGTGAGGGCCTGGCTGGGGGTGAGGACCTGGCTGGTGGTGAGGGCCTGGCTGGTGGCGAGGGCCTGGCTGAGGGTGAGGGCCTGGCTGGTGGCGAGGGCCTGGCTGGTGGTGAGGGCCTGGCTGGTGGTGAGGGCCTGGCTGGTGGTGAGGGCCTGGCTGGTGGCGAGGGCCTGGCTGGTGGTGAGGGCCTGGCTGGGGGTGAGGGCCTGGCTCTCCCTGCGCTTGCTGGTGGTGAGGACCTTGCTGGGGGTGAGGACCTCCATGCTGTCGTCCAGGTTCTTCACATACAGATTTACACCCTGGTAGAGAGAGACCCTGTTTAGTGAGATGATTTTTTTCAACCCCTCAAATACATAGACAATAATTACAAAGTACATCAACTTCTATGTTAGTATTAATAAATTCACAAACCTTGTATGTGGTCGTACGGTCCAGCTTCTCGCTGTCAAACTGGCGCTTCAGCTCAGTCTGGCGCTCTCCTCTCTTCTGGGCGCGGCCCACATAGACCCGCCTCCCATTGACTGTTTTACCATTCATGTCATCAACGGCCTTCTGGGCGTCCTCGTGCCTTTGGAAGTCGACAAAGCCGAAACCTTTGGACTTCCCGCTGTCATCAGTCATGACCTGGACTCTCAGGGTCGGGCCATATTTCTCGAACCTCTTCGCCAGCCTGCGGTTGTCCATGTCCTCTCCAAAGTTCTTGATGTAGACGTTAGTGAACTTGTCATTGAGCAGCGTGCCGTTCATGAGGTGGGGGGCAGCAGTGGCCTGGGCCTTGGGGATGCAGAATGGCAGAGCTGCAGGCTGGTTGGGGTTGATGACTGGGTTGGGCACGGCGCCAATGCTGGCCGTCCTCTGCATGCACAGGCTGGAGGTGAGGGCCTGGTTGGGGGTGAGGGCCTGGCTGGAGGCGAGGGCCTGGCTGGGGGTGAGGGCCTGGCTGGTGCTGAGGCCCTGGCTGGAGGCGAGGGCCTGGCTGGGGGCGAGGGCCTGGCTGGTGGCGAGGGCCTGGCTGGGGGTGAGGGCCTGGCTGGGGGTGAGGGCCTGGCTGGTGGTGAGGGCCTGGCTGGTGGTGAGGGCCTGGCTGGGGGTGAGGGCCTGGCTCTCCCTGCGCTTGCTGGTGGTGAGGACCTTGCTGGGGGTGAGGACCTCCATGCTGTCGTCCAGGTTCTTCACATACAGATTTACACCCTGGTAGAGAGAGACCCTGTTTAGTGAGATGATTTTTCAACCCCTCAAATACATAGACAATAATTACAAAGTACATCAACTTCTATGTTAGTATTAATAATAGGGATGCACGATATTATCGGCACCGATATTTATCGGCCCGATATTGAGGAATTAATGTTTATCGGTATCGGTATTTATTATAAAATTAGCCGATATTTAAACCGATAATATGAAGCCGGAAATATTTCTGCTTCCGGTTTCCGGTTTCCGCACTCTGCTTCCGGGTTCCGCGCTCAGGCACGCAGTTTGTATAGACGAGACGCGAGCGAAACATGCCTTCCCCTGTGTGGACATTCTTCACAATTTCTAAGGCAGATGTTGCGTTTGCAATTTGCAATACATGTTCAACAAAAGTTCGGAGAGGAGGGTGTTAAGAGTTGTGTGATATATGTCCTCAGTTGATATATAATGTGTAATGTGTAATGTTAAGATTGTGCCACAAGAGGCGCTAAGGCGCAAGGGTATAGGACGCATGCCTGCGTCATCACGTTCATGTGTGTGTTTGATCACCTGTGGGGAACTATGTTAGTTCGAGACTGTCACCGTGAGACTGATGTGTGTACAGCCCGCCAATAAATATGCCAGGCTTGGCTAAAGGTGATCTTCATCGTGTTTCCTCCGAATGCAACGTTAGCTGCACAAGTATAGGTTAACTTAACAGGTTATGGGCCCAGGAGTCATTCGGGGAGAAGTTTGAAGATTCATCATCGTCAGAAAGTCGCAGCGAACCGCGTGCTGACGGGATAGCAAGAAAAAGCTAACATGGATCAACGAGGAACAAGCAGGTTCTCTCGACTGGCATTCGACGGAGATGAGACAAAATATGAACTTTGGGAGACCAAAATGCTGGGACAATTTCATTTATTGGGGCTAAAGAACACGGTCCTGGGGGAACCGAGGACTGAAGCCGAAATGGCGGCAGACGAAAAGAAAAATGCCGACGCATACGCAGAGATGATTCTACTGTTGGATGACAAAAGCCTATCATTAATTATGAGGGATGCGGCCAACAACGGAAGAAAGGCTCTGAAAATATTGAGAGAGTATTATGCCGGGAAGGGAAAACCCCGGATAATTAACCTGTACACCATGCTTACATCGCTTCAGAAAGCGGACAACGAAAGCATCATGGACTACATCATCAGAGCAGAGACAGCCATCACAGCACTGCGGAATGCAGGTGAGACGTTGGGAGACGGCCTAATAGTGGCTATGGTCTTAAAAGGACTGCCTGGGAGTTTTAAGCCATTCGCAATACACGTGGCACATACAGATGGTAACATCACATTCGCAGAATTCAAGACTAAGCTAAGAAGTTTTGAAGAAACAGAAAAGATAAACGCAGCTGAGTCGAGCGACAGTGTGATGAAGACCCAAGGGAGAACCGGACGGCGACCCGCCAAGACAAACGCACGCGACCGGTACAAAGAAGATACAGAGGTGGTCTGCTTCAAGTGTGGCACCAAAGGCCACCGAGCGAAAGAATGTCGACAGAAGACATGGTGTAGTCGTTGCAGAAGTGACACACACAAAGACTCCACGTGTAGGCGTAAGGAAAGAAAGGATGGCGCGTGTAAAGTCTCAGCAGATGGCGACGCTGACTACGCGTTCAAGATGAGAGACGGAGAGACCGGTACCCAGCAGCAGTCGGCGAGCGGCGTCCAGGAGAAAGGATTGATGGTGGACACGGGGGCCACATCTCATATCATCACCGACGTGACCAAGTTTAAAGACTTTGACAGCACTTTCAGACCAGAAAAGCACAGTGTCGAGTTGGCAGACGGCACCCGGTGCAGCGGGGTCGCTCAGAGAAGGGGAGATGCTGAGGTTTCTCTGATCGACAGCAGTGGACGACGGCACAAGGCGACGCTGAGAGACGCTTTGTTCATACCGTCATACCCCCAGAACATCTTCTCGGTGAAGGCGGCGACTAACAGCGGGGCCACGGTCGTTTTCAAAGAAGAGAAAGATGCACTGATAACCAGAGATGGTAACAGATTTGACATTCATGTATATGGCAAGTTGTATTATTTGCATACTGAAGGTGAATCTAATGATAAGTGTAATGCATGTCACGACATACAGACATGGCATGAGATATTAGGCCACTGTAATTATGACGATGTTCTAAAGTTGCAGAATGTGGTTGAGGGTATGCAGATCAAGGGCAAAACAGGTAGACCCGAGCAAGAGTGTGAGGTGTGTATTCAGGGGAAGTTTGCACAAACCAGAAATAGAGACCCTGATACTAGAGCGGAGGCTCCCTTACAGATGGTACACACAGACCTTGCAGGTCCTATAGCCACAGACTCAATAGATGGCTACAAATATGTGCAGTCGTTCACAGACGATTACTCGAGCGCAGTGTTTGTATATTTTCTGAAAAAGAAAAGCGACACAGTACAAGCTACGGAAAAGTTCCTAGCAGATGTATCCCCGTACGGGAAAGTAAAATCCATCAGATCCGATAATGGAACTGAGTATACATGCAATGATTTTCAAACACTGTTAAGGAAAAACAAAATTAGACATGAAACGTCAGCTCCGTATTCCCCACACCAGAACGGGACTGCAGAGAGGGGTTGGCGTACTCTTTTTGAGATGGGTAGGTGCATGATAGTTGAAAGCAAGCTACCAAAACAACTATGGCACTACGCAGTACAAACAGCAGCGATGGTACGTAACAGATGCTTTAACAGACGTACAGGGCAAACTCCTTACCAGCTGCTGACAGGCAAGAAAGCAAATGTATCTAAAATGCAGAAGTTTGGGTCTGTATGCTACACGTACAAACAGGACAAGGGAAAACTAGATACCAGGTGTGACCAGGGGTGTTTTGTGGGATATGACAAGAACAGCCCGGCATATTTGGTATATCATTCAGATACAAACAAAGTACAGAAACACAGGCTAGTGAAGTTTGTGAGCAGGGCAGCTGTAGAAAAACAGACACAGACATGTGAGACAAACTCAAATGATGACTATAACAGTATGGGACAACCAAGGACTAGCGAGACCACACAGGAGGCCAATAGGAGAACAGAAAATGCTGAAGAGCCAAGTGAACAGAGTAGAAGTACACATAGTGGTAATCCAGGTGCAGTGGTGAGGCCTAATTACCATAACCAAACACAACAGAGTGTGACAGGTGATGAACCTGAGAGTAGGAGGTATCCAACCAGAGAAAGGAAGAAACCGAGTCACTTAGAGGATTTTGTAGATGAAGACAGTGATAGTGATGGGGTTCATACCACAGTAGACTACTGCTACAGGGCGGTATGTGGTGTTCCACAGACTTTTGGAGAGGCTATGAGGTCAGATAACTCAAAAGAGTGGGTAAAAGCCATGGATGAGGAGGTCCAGTCGTTAGAAGAGAACAAGACATTTACCCTGACAACCCTGCCAATAGGCAAGAAAACAGTGGGGGGTAGATGGGTTTACTCTATCAAGAGTGATATAAATGGAAGAGACAAGTACAAAGCACGTTTTGTGGCCAAGGGTTACAGCCAGGTAATGGGGATAGACTATGGGGAGACGTTTTCACCCACAGCAAACCTGACGAGTGTAAGGGTGGTGTTACAAAAAGCAGCACAGGAGAACCTACTCCTACACCAGATGGACGTGAAAACAGCGTATTTGCACGCTCCCATAGATTATGACATATACATCAATCCACCAGAGGGTTATGAAGAGAAGGAGGATGATCTAGTGTATAAGCTAGAAAAATCACTTTATGGTCTTAAACAATCGGGGCGAAATTGGAATAGAGTCTTGCATGATTGTTTAACTGAAAACGGGTTCACACAAAACCCAGCCGACCACTGTGTTTATGCCAAAGAGTCAAAAGACGAGAAGGTGATCATAATCATATGGGTCGATGACTTGATCATTGCAGCCAGCAATGAGAAGGTTTTGAGAGAGGTGAAAGAGATGCTCGCAGGAAAGTTTAAGATGAAAGATCTCGGCAGTCTCAAACATTTTCTGGGTATCGATTTCAGCCAATCCGATGGATGTGTAAAGATGTCACAGGAAAGGTACACTAACAAGACATTACAGCGTTTTAATATGCAAAATTGTAGAATTAGAGAAACGCCTTGTGATCAGAAACTGGAATATACTGAGGATGCAGTAAAGATGAATGATGTCAGGATGTACAGGGAGGCTGTAGGAAGCCTTATATACCTAACTACTTGTACCAGACCAGATTTAAGTTTTGTGGTAAGCAGGCTATCACAGTACTTTGCTGAGCCTACAGAGGAGCAGTGGGTCACTGTGAAACACACATTGAGGTATCTCAAGGGCACTTCTAAGAAAGGGTTAAGTTTCAAAAACGACAGTGAGAAGCTAGGTATACAGGCCTACAGTGATGCTGACTGGGCGTCTGATGTCAGAGACAGGCGCAGTATTTTGTTGTTGTTGTTCTTTTCGTTCAGATTGCAACAACCTGAGTACAAGTGGGGGTGTTAAGAGTTGTGTGATATATGTCCTCAGTTGATAATGTGTAATGTGTAATGTTAAGATTGTGCCACAAGAGGCGCTAAGGCGCAGGGTATAGGACGCATGCCTGCGTCATCACGTTCATGTGTGTGTTGATCACCTGTGGGGAACTATGTTAGTTCGACTGTCACCGTGAGACTGATGTGTGTACAGCCCGCCAATAAATATGCCAGGCTTGGCTAAAGGTGATCTTCATCGTGTTTCCTCCGAATGCAACGTTAGCTGCACAAGTATAGGTTAACTTAACAGAGGGCAAAGGGCAAAGAGTTACAACACAACGAATCTAATAAGTCACCTGAAGAATCACCATTGCAAGCACGCTGTATGGAAGGAATATCAAGCACTCGTAGCAGAACACGTTAGCCCAGCCACGGAAAAAAAATCCGCGGTGCCTATTGAAAACGCATTTGAAAACAGCAGGAAGTTCACTCGAGACAGCTCAAAGGCTCAAGCCATCAATGAAAAAATAATGGAGTTGATGGCCCTCGACGACCAGCCTTTCTCTGTAGTAGAAGATAAAGGATTTCGCCAGCTAATTTCACATTTAGAGCCCCGGTATGTACTCCCAAGTCGCCGCTATTTTGCAGACGTGTGCCTGCCGGCTCTGTATGATACAGTCGCCACACACATCCATAGTCTGATCGATACTAGCGTAAGCCAGATAAGTTTTACCACGGACATATGGACTTCTGACGTTAGTCCAGTCAGTATGCTTAGTTTAACGGCCCAGTGGCTGGATGAGGACTTCAATATGAAGAAGACACTGCTTCATGCGCAGGAGTTCTCCGGTTCGCATACTGCGACAGCCATCCGCGGCGCTTTTGAAACCATGTTTGGACAGTGGAATATACCTAAGGAGCGGGTGCACGTTGTGCTGAGGGACAATGCGCGCAATATGGTCAGGGCTTGTGATGAATGTGAAGTTGCAAGCTTGGGCTGTATGGCCCACAGTTTACAACTTGCCGTTAATGAGGCTGTACTGAGCCAGAGAAGTATATCCGACTGTGTTGCGATCGGGAGGAAGATGGTAGGACATGTCAGTGCAATTTATTTTGAATTCTTATGCAAAACGTTTGATGGGCTTTATCACAACCTACCTCATCCTCATGCACTAAAAGTAGCATAGCCCAGCCCTTTTCAGTTGCTTTATTAAGCATACTAGTGTAGCCTACTATGTGCCTTGTATCATTCTGTTTATCTGCAGACTAAGCAGCCATTTGGCACTAGTTTCTGTACAAGTTCTATACAACTTTTGGTTCTTTAAAAGTCTTTACTTTTGTATTGACTGATGCACAAGGTTTTCATAAAAGGAGGCCAGATCTTGGCTAAAAAAAGCATTGTGCACTGTATAACAGATTCTGTTTGTTAGAGGAAATAATAAATGAACATTTGAAGACTCAGAAGTGTTCTCTTTGTTGTGTTAACAATAGTGATGTAAGTTAGATTTGGTGAGATCACTATGGAATATTAAATCATCAATCTTTGCTCACTACATAGCCTTTCTTACCTTCAGGTGTGCATGAACTACAGGTTATCAACTGTGAAATGATATCTGAATGGTCTTTATTGTCATTGATATAGTACAGGTACCAAACAACGAAATTTGGGAGGGGGAGCTCCCCTGGTGCTAGGAAAGAAAAAATAAAATAATAATAATAATATCGGTATCGGTATCGGCCACGAGAAGCGGGTAAATATCGGTATCGGTATCGGTTGGGAAAAATGCATATCGTGCATCCCTAATTAATAAATTCACAAACCTTGTATGTGGTCGTACGGTCCAGCTTCTCGCTGTCAAACTGGCGCTTCAGCTCAGTCTGGCGCTCTCCTCTCTTCTGGGCGCGGCCGAAACCTTTGGACTTCCCGCTGTCATCAGTCATGACCTGGACTCTCAGGGTCGGGCCATATTTCTCGAACCTCTTCGCCAGCCTGCGGTTGTCCATGTCCTCTCCAAAGTTCTTGATCTAGACGTTAGTGAACTTGTCATTGAGCAGCGTGCCGTTCATGAGGTGGGGGGCAGCAGTGGTCTGGGCCTTGGGGATGCAGAATGGCAGAGCTGCAGGCTGGTTGGGGTTGATGACTGGGTTGGGCACGGCGTCAATGCTGGCTGTCCTCTGCATGCACAGGCTGGAGGTGAGGGCCTGGCTGGGGGCGAGGGCCTGGCTGGAGGCGAGGGCCTGGCTGGGGTTGAGGGCCTGGCTGGTGGTGAGGGCCTGGCTGGTGGTGAGGGCCTGGCTGGGGGTGAGGACCTGGCTGGTGGTGAGGGCCTGGCTGGTGGTGAGGGCCTGGCTGGTGGTGAGGGCCTGGCTGGGGGTGAGGGCCTGGCTCTCCCTGCGCTTGCTGGTGGTGAGGACCTTTCTGGGGGTGAGGACCTCCATGCTGTCGTCCAGGTTCTTCACATACAGATTTACACCCTGGTAGAGAGAGACCCTGTTTAGTGAGATGATTTTTTTCAACCCCTCAAATACATAGACAATAATTACAAAGTACATCAACTTCTATGTTAGTATTAATAAATTCACAAACCTTGTATGTGGTCGTACGGTCCAGCTTCTCGCTGTCAAACTGGCGCTTCAGCTCAGTCTGGCGCTCTCCTCTCTTCTGGGCGCGGCCCACATAGACCCGCCTCCCATTGACTGTTTTACCATTCATGTCATCAACGGCCTTCTGGGCGTCCTCGTGCCTTTGGAAGTCGACAAAGCCGAAACCTTTGGACTTCCCGCTGTCATCAGTCATGACCTGGACTCTCAGGGTCGGGCCATATTTCTCGAACCTCTTCGCCAGCCTGCGGTTGTCCATGTCCTCTCCAAAGTTCTTGATCTAGACGTTAGTGAACTTGTCATTGAGCAGCGTGCCGTTCATGAGGTGGGGGGCAGCAGTGGTCTGGGCCTTGGGGATGCAGAATGGCAGAGCTGCAGGCTGGTTGGGGTTGATGACTGGGTTGGGCACGGCGTCAATGCTGGCTGTCCTCTGCATGCACAGGCTGGAGGTGAGGGCCTGGCTGGGGGTGAGGGCCTGGCTGGAGGTGAGGGCCTGGCTGGGGTTGAGGGCCTGGCTGGTGGTGAGGGCCTGGCTGGCGGTGAGGGCCTGGCTGGGGGTGAGGACCTGGCTGGTGGTGAGGGCCTGGCTGGTGGTGAGGGCCTGACTCTCCCTGAGCTTGCTGGTGGTGAGGACCTTGCTGGGGGTGAGGGCCTGGCTGGTGGTGAGGGCCTGGCTCTCCCTGCGCTTGCTGGTGATGAGGACCTTGCTGGTGGTGAGGGCCTGGCTGGGGGCGAGGGCCTGGCTGGTGACGAGGGCCTGGCTGGTGGTGAGGGCCTGGCTAGAGATGAGGGCCTGGCTGGGGTTGAGGGCCTGGCTGGGGGCGAGGACCTTGCTGGGGGTGAGGGCCTGGCTGGTGGCGAGGGCCTGGCTGGGGGTGAGGGCCTGGCTGGGGGTGAGGGCCTGGCTGGGGGTGAGGACCTTGCTGGGGGTGAGGGCCTGGCTGGTGGTGAGGGCCTGGTTGGGGGTGAGAGCCTGGCTCTCCCTGCGCTTGCTGGTGGTGAGGACCTTGCTGGGGGTGAGGACCTTGCTGGTGGTGAGGACCTTGCTGGGGGTGAGGGCCTGGCTGGTGGTGAGGGCCTGGCTGGGGGTGAGGGCCTGGCTGGTGGTGAGGGCCTGGCTCTCCCTGCGCTTGCTGGGGTTGAGGACCTTGGTGGTGGTGAGGACCTTGCTGGGGGTGAGGACCTTGCTGGTGGTGAGGACCTTGCTGGGGGTCTGTACCTGTTGCATGATTTTAATGGGAGAGAGCTTTTTTTTTACACCTTGGCACTGGGGCACATCGCGAGCAATAATCGAATGCGCTGTGACTTCTTAATGAAGGCTGCCTGAGATTTTGGAGAGTTGGGAGATCGAGGCTCATTCACTTTAGAGCAGTGGTTCTCAAACCTCTCCTCTGGGACCCCCAGCCTCTCCACATATTTGATCTGTTCCAACTAATCAAGTTGAATCAGGTGTGCTGGTGGTGGAACAGATCAAATATTATGTGGAGGGCCTGGGGGTCCAGTGTTTCCACCAGGAATTTTTACAATGGTGGCGGGTAGCGATTTTTTTCGCGTGCACGCGCATGAAACGCGCACGCGCGCTAAAAACAACGACGTAATTTCAGCCAAAACTCGAGGATGGCCCAAAAAAATAAAATGTTTTCCTGTACTTCTCCCGTGTGTCTCTTATTGTCTGTGTCTGCATGTTTTTCCAGCATGTAATTCCGTTGTCAATAAAAAAATCGTCTCCCACGACTCTTTCCGGACACGTTGGAATTTTTACCGTAACCCCCGGAGAACCAAAGTTATTAAGCCGCAAAGGGTGCCTCATTTACCGCTGCTGGAGGAAAGTACCGCTTACCGCTGACAGCGGGGAGAGGAAATATTTCTACCCGGGAATTCGCTCCTTGCTGTGTCCACGGTGATAGGAGTGGAGGATCGACTCCATTCAAAAACTTTTCGATTCCATGGCTTGTCCTCTTTCCGGACACATTGGAATTTTTACCGTAACCCCCGGAGAACCAAAGTTATTAAGCCGCAAAGGGTGCCTCATTTACCGCTGCTGGAGGAAAGTACCGCTTACCGCTGACAGCGGGGAGAGGAAATATTTCTACCCGGGAATTCGCTCCTTGCTGTGTCCACGGTGATAGGAGTGGAGGATCGTAGTTTGTAGACTAGACGCAGCCTAGATGTATTCGACCAATCACAAAACAGTTTTGCAAGCGCGTCGCTTCGCGCTTGTGGGTGTGTCTAGCGCTGTGAAGGTTTTTTTTTTTTTGAGAAATCTGAATGGTGGCGGAGGAAATTCCATGTGCATGTAGAGGAAACACTGTATATATATATATGTGTGACAAGACAGCAGTCTGACCCTTTACCATGCAGTACTGTGTCCGCATTTGGTTTCGGTCGACACCATAGTGTGGGAGACCTCTTCTCGCCACATACTGTAGTGTAAAACCAATGTCCTGTAAATGTGATGGTCGTTTTAAGTGTTAGGCCTCCTTGTCTGATTTGCTGTTGTCCCCCTACATCTCTCTGTTTTTTTTTTTTTTTGTTTTTTTTTTTTGGTATCCTCAATTAAGAAACAGGCTTTTATTAGAGAGGGTAAGGCTTGCAGTTTTACATGGGGTTTCGGTTCAAAGGCGCCTGGCCAAAGTCTTACCTGGCCATAGTTCAGTGTCAAGGCCTGGTTACTGAATCCTACTCCTTGCATAGATAATTGAAGGTGTGAGTATACAGTATACAATATGTGCAGCAATAAACAGACTATGAAACCTGAGAAACAACTGGCAGAGAAGCACAAAGTTGCACGTGTTCACAAACATATACATACAGTATATAATATATATATACATATATAAAGGCATATACGGTACATGAAAGCATATAAAGGGTGAACAGCATTTGATGCAGATGTATAAGAAAGGCAAACATAGAGGATTGTCAGACAGACATTTCAACTTTTTCATCAATTCTTTCCTCGTTGTTGATTGTCATCCTCCTGGTAAACTGAGAGGAGTTGTTCCGAAAAATTCCGCGATTTAGCTTCGGAACCAAATAACTGTCGTTTCTCACTAGTGTTGTTCCGATACCATTTTTTGAGGCTGTGCTAAAGAGCATCTCACTCTCTACACTTGTACAAGGAGCACAGAGAAATGTAGCTGCTGTGGCTGCCAGGGAGGGCAGTCGAGGTTGGTTGACTTTCCAGAAAAGCAAGGGATTGTCTGACCGTGGAATAGGTGCCTCACTGAGGTAGGTATGCACTTGAACTTGTATGCTTGTGGTTATCCCAGGATCAGGTAGGCCTACTGTGCGTTCCTCCAGGATTTCATCAAAGATGTTGCCAAGGCTGCTGCTGCTGGTACTGGTGCCTGTCGCCTCCAACCGTGGAGTCTTGTCTGCTGGCTCAGAGGCTGTAGTTCCCTCCTCCAACACTTCCTCCATCTTCCCTACCTCTGCCATTAGTGCTGTCTTTGCAAGCCTCACACTGTCTGCATTTGTGAAGTACCTGTATAATAAAATAGCTAATATTAGTCAAATAATTTCCGTAATCAAGTTACTTGTCACACACACACACACACACACACACACACACACACACACACAGACACACACACACACACACACACACACACACACACACACACAACGTTGAATCAGATTAGGCTAAATAAAGTTAACAGAAATTCCCTTACCTGTCTTTGTACCGTGGATCAAGCAGGGTTGCAACCGAATATAACGGTTCAGACTCCAAGTTGTCAAAACGCCTGTTGAGTGCGTCGAGGAGGGTGCTTTTCATCGTTTTAATCCCCTGGTCAGTGTCGTTTTCCCGACTGAGGACACGTCTCAGGACACACACGATGGGGATGACATCAGCTAGTGATGCCGATGAGGCACTCACCTCTCTTGTCATCTCCTCGAAAGGGGCCAACACCGTGACAGTCCGCTCCAACAGCCCCCACTGGTTTGCTGTTAGCGTCGCTGGCAGGTCATGTTCAGCCACATACGCCGAGAGTGACCGTTTCTGCGCGATGAGGCTTTCAATCATGTAGTGGGTGCTGTTCCACCGAGTCTGAACGTCCTGCTGCAGACGCTTAGGCGGCATATGAAGTTCTAGTTGTATGTCCTGCAGCCGTGAATATGCCAAAGGCGAGTGCTTGAAATGGCCTACCATTTTCCGCCCGTTAGCCAGTGCGTCACTCACGCTGCGCTGCGACAACAGTCCCTCATGCACAATAAGCTGCATAGTGTGCGCAAAGCATCCCAGACTCGCCACTCCAAGTTGGTCCATGCCCTTCTTCATATTTTTAGCATTGTCTCTTAAAACGACATGGACTTTGCTTTTGTTAATTTTCCATTCGAGCAGCATCTCCTCCATGGCTGCCTTAATGGAATCCCCAGTGTGTGAGCCACGGAACTCACGGGCATGCAGCACCGCTTTCTTGAAAGTAAAATCAGAGTCTATCCAGTGTGCTGTGAGACTCAACAATGACATTGGACACACGTCTGAGCTCCAAATGTCCGTTGTGAAGCTAATAGCATCGACATTCTCCAATAGTTTGGCGAGGAACTCACACACTTCATTGTGCATTTGAGGGATGGCATTTTCGGTTATATAATGCCGACTGGGCAGAGTATAACGCGGCTCTAGGTGTTCAATTAAACTCCGAAACCCCACATTCTCTATCACCGAAAGTGGTTGGTCGTCGAGCACAATAAACCGAACCAATTTCTCCGTTATTGCTTTTGCAATTTTGCTGTCTGGGGGGAGTTTCTCTCGCCTCTGCATTGACTGTAGCAATGTCTGCTGTTTCAGGGGCTTTTTCTTTGCAGCAGACGCTTGCAGGTAGGCCTGGTGCTGTTCCACATGGTGTTTTTTTAAATGTTTAATTACATTAGTGGTGTTATACCGATTAGCATCGCTGCCACCCCTCGAAACTGTTATTTTGCAAATCTTGCATTCCGCTGATGGACTTTTTTCGTCTTTAAGACTGAAGTATTCCCACACTGCTGACATGACTCTCACAAAGCTACTAGCCAACTGTCATGCACGTGACCACTGGCGACTACTGTTGTCGTCACTTGAGTGACACGCCGGAACGGGCACGCGGATCGGGCACGCGGATCGGAGCCTTTTTTTTTCCTGGTGCGATCTCCGATCCAGCATTCAGGACGAATATCGGGTAGATATCCGATCTCAGTATCGGATCGGGACATCCCTAATAACGGCTATATAAAAGGACTAAAATGAGACATGCGCTACACGCTAATGGGCTAGTCTCAGTCGGACCACCATAAAACCTGTACAAACCCAGAGAGGATGGAGATGCTAACTTAACAGAAACAGAAAGATAAAGATACTGCAGTTTTATAAAAACAAACCAAACAGAGGTCATCCTCAGATGCTCAGGGAACTGTGCATGTATCGGCCACACCTTTTGCCCCACAAACATGGACACCCTCACCCTATATGAACGGAAGCACAGAACAACCAGAGTCTAGAATAAAATAGAGTGGAGAGACCAGATTAGATCTCTATAACTGAGGATCACGGTAAGGGTTGTGTGTACAAATCAGCGGTCAGTCTTACCATGGGGAAGGCCACCAGCTCCTCTGCTGTCATACTGTTGACGTCATCTTTTGGGATCCGGAAATCAGTAGGAAAGAAATAACGAAGCAGTGTCCTGGAGACACACCACGCACACACCATCATACAGCAGCAGTTACATCATATCCAAACAATACAGCAATACCAGTGATGACATTGTTAGCTTACCTCATCATGGTGACCAGGCTGTTGGTCACCTCTCGACTGGTTCCTGGTTGGGTGGTGTTGTCAGGTGTGTGACCGTTTCTGCGCGATGAGGCTTTCAATCATGTAGTGGGTGCTGTTCCACCGAGTCTGAACGTCCTGCTGCAGACGCTTAGGCGGCATATGAAGTTCTAGTTGTATGTCCTGCAGCCGTGAATATGCCAAAGGCGAGTGCTTGAAATGGCCTACCATTTTCCGCCCGTTAGCCAGTGCGTCACTCACGCTGCGCTGCGACAACAGTCCCTCATGCACAATAAGCTGCATAGTGTGCGCAAAGCATCCCAGACTCGCCACTCCAAGTTGGTCCATGCCCTTCTTCATATTTTTATCATTGTCTCTTAAAACGACATGGACTTTGCTTTTGTTAATTTTCCATTCGAGCAGCATCTCCTCCATGGCTGCCTTAATGGAATCCCCAGTGTGTGAGCCACGGAACTCACGGGCATGCAGCACCGCTTTCTTGAAAGTAAAATCAGAGTCTATCCAGTGTGCTGTGAGACTCAACAACGACATTGGACACACGTCTGAGCTCCAAATGTCCGTTGTGAAGCTAATAGCATCGACATTCTCCAATAGTTTGGCGAGGAACTCACACACTTCATTGTGCATTTGAGGGATGGCATTTTCGGTTATATAATGCCGACTGGGCAAAGTATTACGCGGCTCTAGGTGTTCAATTAAACTCAGAAACCCCACATTCTCTACCACCGAAAGTGGTTGGTCGTCGAGCACAATAAACCGAACCAATTTCTCCGTAGTTCTCAAAACGGCCGATCAAACATGACCGATCAGTTTACAAAATGGCGTCGCCAGTCTGGAAATATTACACAGTGTCGGAAAGAGACAACAAATATGCCGTTTGTAATGTCTGCTCAAAAGAAATACCTTGCGGAGGAACGCACGCAAGGTCTTTCAATACCACGAATATCATACGGCATTTGCTGCGTTCGTCGATTCGCTCAGAGAGCGCCGAAGCGCACACTGGGCTCGACGTCATAAAGGGACCGAGTGCTTTGATTGGACGAGAGGCGTTCCACGAGTGCTGGTCAGAGTTCCAGCGCGACTTCACGAGCGTAGTGTAGGTAGTGTTCACCGACGTCATGTGACCCCGCGAGCAGGAAGTCACTTGGCCCATAGCAACAACAACTATTAGCGCATGAGTTTTAGGTCTTCCTCTGTGCACCTTGCACAAGTGTAGATAGCGAGCGACTTTTCAGCAGCAGGACATATTTTAGATGATAAGAGGAACAGGCTGAGTGCCAAAAACGCTGAGATGCTTGTATTTCTCAAGGCTAATCTGCCAGTGATGCTGCTTAATCAGAAGTAAGGTTTGAGTCTGAAATCTCCTTAGGTGCAATGTTTAGTTTTTTTGTTTTATTGATTATTGCTGACTTATCTCCTCCTAAATATGACTTGAAACTGACTGACTTGAAACAGTATTTTATATTTGGCTATAGCCTGTTTATGTTGCAGTTTAGTTTGGGTATGTTTATTGTTCCTCAGGAAAGCTACAGTTACAGTATAAGCTCCAAGTTCTCTAAGAGCCCCTAGTTCCTCTCATTCGAGTGGAATGTTGCACATTTGATGTGACAGTGTACATTTTATTTATTATGATTTTTATTTTCACATTTTATTTGTTTTTCCTGAAGTAAGCTACAGGTGGTTGTGAATTCAATAAAACAGATGGTCGTCAATTCATGATACTTTCTCATCTCCTAATTTCATTTAAATACTTAATATACAATGTCAATGGTGTTAAGAATAATTTAAAACATAAATAATGCTACACAATAAATAGAATGCTTCAATTGCCATTTTCGACGCTGTGATCGGTGATCGGTGATATCGGATCGGCAGATCACTGATTCCAGTGATCGGCACCAAAAACCCTGATCGGAGCATCTCTAATATACACTACTGCTGCTACAGAGTGTGTGTGTGTGTGTGTGTCTCTAATTAAGGAGCAACGCCATGCTGAAGCTAATATTCACAGGATTACAAGCTGCAGTAATTTGATGACGAAATGGTGATGCATTATGGGTGTACAACTGAATACAAAATCACCCAAAGAAAAGTATCTTTTTCGAATATAAGTTATTGTATTTTTGTATTGATTATTTTCATTAAAGATGATCATTTTAATAACAATCAAGCAACATTTAAATGTTTATTCATTCAGGGTAGACCCAACACAACAAACCAATTCTAACCACTTTCTCAGAAATCAAGTAGCTCAGGGCTTCTCTTAAGCCAGTTGTTGAATGTAAAAAAAATAAAAAAATAATACTATATGCACAGCAAAAGCTTTGAATGGACAAAGAGCTTATACATATTAATAAAACAATTACTTTAAAAATAGAAAAACTATGTTAAGCATATTTACAAATATAACCACACCACCTTTCACTCTTGTTTGAAATTCTTCCCACACTGGGAGCAACTAAACTCTGGTGTTTAGTTAGGAGCAGTGGTATGGTTTCTCTCCTGTGTGTATTGTTTGGTGTGTCTTCAGGACTCCTGCTTGTCTGAAACTCTTTCCACACTGGGAGCACTGGTATGGTTTCTCTCCTGTGTGTATTCTCTGATGAATCTTCAGGTTTCCTTCTCGACTAAAACTCTTCCCACACTGGGAGCACTGGTATGGTTTCTCTCCTGTGTGTATTCTCTGGTGCTTCTTCAGGTCTCCTGCTTGTCTGAAACACTTTCCACACTGGGAGCACTGGTATGGTTTCTCTCCTGTGTGTATTCTCTGATGAATCTTCAGGTTTCCTTCTCGACTAAAACTCTTCCCACACTGGGAGCACTGGTATGGTTTCTCTCCTGTGTGTACTCTCTGATGAATCTTCAGTTTTCCTCCGTCACTAAAACTCTTCCCACACTGGGAGCACTGGTATGGTTTCTCTCCTGTGTGTATTCTCTGATGAATCTTCAGGTTTCCTTTATGACTAAAACTCTTCCCACACTGGGAGCACTGGTATGGTTTCTCTCCTGTGTGTATTCTCTGATGAATCTTCAGGTGTCCTGCTTGACTAAAACTCCCCCCACACTGGGAGCACTGGTATGGTTTCTCTCCTGTGTGTATTCTCTGATGAATCTTCAGGGCTCCTGCATGACTAAAACTCTCCCCACACTGTGAGCACTGGTATGGTTTCTCTCCTGTGTGTCTTCTCTGGTGCTTCTTCAGGTTTCCTGCTTGACTGAAACACTTTCCACACTGGGAGCACTGGTATGGTTTCTCTCCTGTGTGTATTCTCTGATGAATCTTCAGGTGTTGTTCTTGACTAAAACTCTTCCCACACTGGGAGCACTGGTATGGTTTCTCTCCTGTGTGTATTCTCTGATGCTTCTTCAGGTCTCCTGCTTTACTAAAACTATTTCCACACAGTGGGCAACGGTAGGTCTTCTCTCCTGTGTAAGTCTGTGGGTGTGATTTACGGTGATTCTTCCGCCTTGAGCTCCTGTGTTGTTGATGATTTCCTGATGTGGAGGAGCTGGGCTCGCTGTCTGAACCTGGGTTGGAGCTCTGCTGGTCTGTAAGAATAGGAACATATACAGGGTTACATAGGCAAGTTTAACTTTAATATATAAGTTTAGGCAAGGCAAGTTTATTTGTATAACACATTTGATACAACAGGGGCAATTTGAAGTGCTTTACATACAGCATAAAAAAAATACAGCAAGAGGATAGTAAGAAAATAAAAATAGAGAGAAATTAAATAGATAAACATTTAACAAGATAATAAACAGATATAGGTAAAAGTGTTCTCTATTTAAGTATGTCTCAGAGAGATAAACCTCTGCACCTTGTAGAAGTATCGTGCCCTGATACAGGATTAAAGTCGCAGATTATCACGGGTAGTGGCTGCATGTATGATGTAGAAGAGGTTGATTATCATTATTAAAAACAATAGATAAATATGCAAATATTCCGGGTGCGTGGAGCGCTATTTCCATACACCCATTCACTATGTCGCATTCAATTGGAACAACCCACCGTTTGCATCCCACCCCTGCTAGATTCCCCAGGCTCTGGTAAACACAGGGATGTGTGTATTTTGATGCTAGCCCCCCGGGAAGTGAGGCATGCCCCTCCTGCCTGCGTGCCTATACTATGTAGCGGAACAGGCTTCCTTCCCTATACTAGTGTGTGACACTTTAAATAACGTGAAAAAATACTATTGTGCAATATGACAACCCTAGTTGACTATCTGTGCAGTATAGTACAGTGGATTGTGTACATAGCCTTTATTTATGTAAACCAGCTCCTTACCTTCTTGTGATTTTATTCTTTTTCTAAAAGTTTTTTTTTCTTTTTCTTTCCTAACACCAGGGGAGCCACCCCTCCTAAATTTCGTTGTTTGGTACCTGTACTGTAGCAATGACAATAAAGTCCATTCATTCATCTACATGCCTATACTATCTACATACCTATACTATCTACATACCTATACTATCTACAGTACAGGCCAAAAGTTTGGACACACCTTCTCATTCAATGTGTTTCCTTTATTTTCATGACTATTTACATTGTAGATTCTCACTGAAGGCATCAAAACTATGAATGTGGAATGATGTACTTAACAAAAAAGTGTGAAATAACTCTAAATATGTCTTATATTTTAGATTCCTCAAAGTAGCCACCCTTTGCTTTTTTGTTGTTAATAAAAGATTAAAAATGTTTGGTAATAAAATATATAATCATAATATTAAATATATATATATAATAACATATTATTATTAACACATTATATTTAATATTATTATTATTTATGTTATTAACAACAAAAAAGCAAAGGGTGGCTACTTTGAGGAATCTAAAATATAAGACATATTTAGAGTTATTTCACACTTTATTGTTAAATACATAATTCTTATGTGTACATTCATAGTTTTGATGCCTTCAGTGAGAATCTACAATGTACCAAATAGTCATGAAAATAAAGGAAACGCATTGAATGAGAAGGTGTGTCCAAACTTTTGGCCTGTACTGTACATGCCTATACTATCTACATGCCTATACTATCTACATGCCTATACTATCTACATGCCTATACTATCTACATGCCTATACTATCTACATACCTATACTATCTACATACCTATACTATCTACATACCTATACTATCTACATGCCTATACTATCTAGCGGAACAGGCTTACTTCCCTATACTATCTACATACCTATACTATCTACATGCCTATACTATCTACATACCTATACTATCTACATACCTATACTATCTAGCGGAACAGGCTTACTTCCCTATACTATCTACATACCTATACTATCTAGCAGAACAGGCTTACTTACTCGACTTTCAAAAGACAAGGTACTTGTTTCTATGTATAGTCATCTTGGTGCGTTCTTCTAGCATCAACATATAATGATTATCTTCCTCTACCCTCCCATATCTCTCTGCACGTGCGTGACTGCGTTCTGCTTTCTTGCACTTTTCGAATCGATCATTAAGGATGGATGACAGCAGAGACTGAACCCAGAACAATTTATAATGAAGTGAAATGAAACATAATATTATTGATGGCCATTATCAAAGCAGGGTTCCTACAAGTTTCAACAAGTCAAATTTAAGACCTTTTTAGACCCTTTTTTAGAACTCTTTGGATAGAATTTTAGACCGATTCACGACACCATGTGATAGCATAGAAGATACAGACAAAGCGAATTGGCATTTTTTTGGTTACAGCTTGATTAATTTCTGCCTAAATTGATGTAGTCAGACTGATTTCCTAGCTGCTAATCTAATTTGTAATACCTAGCACCTCATTTTTAGACTAAATAACTGAAATGTAAGACCTTTTTAGGCCTTATAAATCAGATTGCTAGATTTTAGACTAAGGCTTTTTAAGACCAGCGCGGGAACCCTGTCAAAGGCAAACTCAATGTACAAAGATGGGGATGGCAGTAGCAACTCTGCAGTAGAGCCGTAACGAACACATTTCAAGTAGGGACAACGCTATAAAAAGTCTGGCTGAGGTTCTTCCACGCACACGTGCAGCTGAGGTAAGGTCGGTGGTGACTTGCATACACTTTTGCAATGCGCAACTGTCAGCGCATGATCAAAACATGCCGGCATCGATGAGAGGTTCCGATGCATCGAAACTTTTGGAACCGGTTTTTCGATTCCCATCCCTATACAATTTTCCCACACAGGAAACTTAAGTGAAGCTGGAGGAACTTCAAGCTCTAGTTTAAACTATCTAAGCTCAACTACTGACAATCTCTCTGTGGCGTGTGTGCACATGCGTACTGACTAGGGGTGTAACGGATAACGGAAATGCCGTGATCCGTTCGGATCGCCCTCCACGGTTCGGAACGCATGTGTACCGCGGATCAATTGCAAAATGTTAACAAGTAATAATATTACTTAATATCTCTTGTAAATCACAATGTAGAGTTGCCATGAAAAGATAGACGCGACAGTTGCGGGCTTTGTTTTACTCTAAAGCGCAATGATAGGTTGATAATGCGAAAGAAAAAGAATCCGTTGTTTGCTCACTACACGTGAAGCTTGGAATCCACAACAACAAGGCTGCGTTCGTAAATCCGCTCTGGAATCTGATCAGCGTTCAAAGAACGCCTCTTGTCCAATCAAATTACTTGGTCCCTTTATGACGTCGGACCCAGTGTGCGCTCCGGCGCTCTCAAAGCAAATTTACGAACGCGGCCCAAGTGTGTCATGTTACGTTGTTGGGCGGAGAAGAACTCGAATTGCCTCCCTCGTCATTTAAATCCCATGTATGGGAGCACTTTGGCTTCTCTGTCAACTATGACGGGAGGCACGAAAAAGGTAGCTCGACAACTGCTGATAATGTAGGCATTTTTTTCATACCATGTTCAAAATAAGGGTTCACTTTATTATTTAGTTAAAAGTGGCATAAAACATGTTTATTCATCTGCTTTAAAGAGCCCAGTGATTCACTGCTGCAACCAGGCGCCTCCTCCCTCTCTCCTATCATTTAAATTGAGTATTTCAGTATAATTATGTAATGTTTGAGTGTAGAATATGTTATATATACAGTGGGGAGAACAAGTATTTGATACACTGCTGATTTTGCAGGTTTTCCCACTTAGAAAGAATGTAGAGGTCTGTAATTTTTATCATAGGTACACTTAAAACAAAAATCCAGAAAATCACATTGTATGACTTTTAAACAATTAATTTGCATTTTATTGTATGAAATAAGTATTTGATCACCTACCAACCAGTAATAATTCCGGCTCTCACAGACCTGTTAGTTTTTCTTTAAGAAGCCCTCCTATTCTCCACTCATTACCTGTATTAACTGCACCTGTTTGAACTCGTTACCTTTATAAAAGACACCTCTCCACACACTCACAGGGCTTAAAGTGGGAAAAAATCCTGTGCCTGAAACCTTTTCTTGGGGAGGGGGGTCACAGTTTGAGATATTGGGAGAGCGGGTACAGAAGACAGCTTCTTGTCTCAATGTTTAAATGCATTAATACTATTTTATAGTCAATACAAAATATATGTCTCAATGTTAAAATGCATTAATACTTTAAATGAATGTGCAACAATACTATGTGCAATATGACAACCCTTGTGTACATAAGGTTCAGATATAGGAAAAGTTAGGATATTTATAGCATACCATAGAGTACAGCAGACGTAGGGCTGTTACGATTATTCGACGTCGTCGACGTCATCGACTACGTCAATACGTCGGTTAGCGTAATATGCGTCGGTTAGCCGTAAATAAACAAAATGGCGATTTTTTTTTTTTTAAACCTTTATTTTACCAGGCGAGACAATTAAGTGTATGAGTGAAAAATGGATAGCTACTAGCTAATGTTACACAAGCAATGTAGCTCACCACAGTTCGTATGTCTTGTCTTCTGGTGTTAGTAACGTTAGCTATGTAGCTGGCTAGCTACGGTAGCCTATTGTCATTGTGGTGCGAGCACCTACTGTACGTTATCTAGCTCGTAGCTCGCATGCTACGTTAGCATCAATTTAGCTAATCATAACATAGCAGCGAGAGTAACGTTAGCTAGCTATGTGTTGTGGTGATGGACAGACTTCTAAATGGCCATGTTGGCATTCAAGTTGGCTAAACATAGCAGTGAGGTGGAGACAAATACGTTTTGTTTTTTACAGTACAAAAATTATCGTTAGACTTATCGATAAATTAGTCGTTAGACTAATCGATAAAATAATCGCTAGATTAATCGTTAGAAAAATAGTCGTTTGGGACAGCACTATACAGCACAGTGATTTATTTTCCCCTTTTTTATTTTACCCTTGGCCCTCGTGTTTTTAGTCTTTTTCCAAGCACCAGGGGAGCCCCCCCTCCTACATTTCGTTGTATGGTACCTGTACTATATTACAGTTTTTCTCAATTGCTAAAACACATTTCACAAAACTTTCCTCCATTTTCCCAAAACTCTAAACACAACACACTTTTCTAAAGCTACATAAGCAAAACCACACCTTCTCTCTTCAAAACTCAAACTCAAACTCAAACCCTACCCCTAACCTTACTGTAACCCTAGCACCTAACCCTAACCCTAGTTTTCCCACATGTATGATAGTCATGCATAAAAATAAATCTGCGCTCCCTGTCTAACGTTATATCTAGTGTTGTTCCGATGGCATGGCCACCGATACGCACAAAAATGCTGGTATCGGTATCGGAGAGTACTTTACAAAAACGTAAGTTTTTTTTTTTTTTTTTTACTTAAGTTTTACAAAAACTTTACGAGTTTTACAAAGGTTTTGAGCAGTGCCAGACTAAGTGTTAGCAATAATTTTACATCGAGGTGAGTATGCGGCTCAAAAAACATTTTTTTTTTTTTTTTTTTTTCAAACGCCGTGGTATCGGATCGGTACTCGGTATCGGCAAGTACTGCACGGTCAGGTATCGGGATCAAAAAATGGTATCGGAAGAACACTAGTATATCTAACATTACATATTTTACATTACAGTAAGGCTGATTTTGCATGATAGTCATGCATTTTTAGATATCTATTTCCCCCCTTTAAATGGCATATGATGTCCGAAATTTTACTAAAGTTCAGCCGCGAAGTTGTTGCACTGTTGTCCTATCGAGTTTTACGTAAATAAAGGTTTGAAAAATGTTACCGTATTCCCACATGTACCGTAACATGTACAATACTGTATCACAACTCAATGCAAACACTACAGAGGATCCATTACACACAACAATACTCACTGAAAACAATGTTCAGGGTGTGATGTTTTTTTATTTATTTATGGAACTATACCACACACACACACCACAATCATTTGCAACAAGTGTCTTACATTTTGAGTCGTTATGTTTAATGAATGAAGCCAGGTGTGTTCATTGTGTTAACATTTTGCTGACTGTGGCAAGCATTTTGCATCACGAGCTTTAATTTGAGAATTTGACATTTTGAGCGAGTTTTTTGCAACTTGTGTTTTAGCAAGACAAAATGTGTTTAGATTTATGAGAAAAGGAGGATTGTGTTTTGTGAATTGTGTCTTCATGTGAAATGTGTTTATGGTTTTGGCAAATGGGAGCTAGTTTTATTAAATGTGTTTAGAGAACTGGTCATTTGGTTTAGAGAATTGGCTTTTGTGTTTTAGCAATTGGGAAAAACTGTAATGACAATAAAGACCATTCATTCATAATACTGTTTTATACTTAATACCATTTTTTTTTTTAGATGTCTTTAAAAGGCCAAACTGATTGCATCACTTATTAAGCCACTATCACTATAACAATACAGAATAAAATATATACATGTCTTTAAAAGAACAAACTGATTACTTATTAAGCCACTATCACTTATATTCTCCTTCTTGGCACCACGTCCCATAAGGCTTCCCGTCACTATTCAGGGTTTTTCCTGGCTCAAAATGAGGCGGAGGTGGTACCAGTGGTATTTGACATCGGGGGGGACCCATGAAGCAGGGCTGTCTGGGGGTCTTTAAACGAGCATCAAACACTTAATTTCTTGCATTCTGGTGAATTGATATGCACCAATTTGTGCCCTTTCGCCATCAATTTATGGTGGAAATGTCATTATATATGTAAAGGAAAAAACTATATTCAGGCACCAGATGGCCATTCAAAATATAATGTAATATAATGCAATATAAGGCTCTCAGGCATTCTGTACTTTCAAATATGTATTCTCCTTGAGCAGTCAACATCAACTATCAGCTGTTTCGCTAGCAAACACGAAAGCTAAGTTATTTGTGAAACAGCGCCCCCGCCACCACGTCGGCGCAATGCCGCAATTGCAGTTTTTAAATTTTATTTTATTCTCCCGCGCCGGAAATCCGGCACTGTGCCGGAGTACTTTAAGCCCTGCACTCAATCAATCAGACCCCAACCTCTCCACAATGGGCAAGACCAAAGAGCTTTCTAAGGACATCAGGGACAAAATTGTAGACCTGCACAAGGCTGGGATGGGCTACAGGACAATAGGGAAGCAGCTTGGTGAGAAGGCAACAACTGTTGGCATTATTAGAAAATGGAAGAAATTTAAGATGACGGTCAATCTCCCTCGGTCTGGGGCTCCATGCAAGATCTCACCTCGTGGGGCATCAATGATCATAAGAAAGGTGAGGGATAAGCCCAGAACTACATGGCAGGACCTGGTCAATGACCTGAAGAGAGCTGGGACCACAGTCTCAAAGAAAACTATCAGTAACACACTACGCCGTCAGGGATTAAAATCCTGTAGCGCACGCAAGGTCACCCTGCTCAAGCCAGCGCATGTCCAGGCCCGTCTGAGGTTTGCCAATGATCATCTGGATGATCCAGAGGAGGAATGGGAGAAGGTCATGTGGTCTGATGAGACCAAAATAGAGCTTTTTGGCATAAACTCCACTCGCCGTGTTTGGAGGAAGAAGAAGGATGAGTACAACCCCAAGAACACCATCCCAACCGTGAAGCATGGAGGTGGAAACATCATTCTTTGGGGATGCTTTTCTGCAAAGGGGACAGGACGAATGCACCGTATTGAGGGGAGGATGGATGGGGCCAAGTATCGCGAGATCTTGGCCAATTACCTCCTTCCCTCAGTAAGAGCATTGAAGATGGGTCGTGGCTGGGTCTTACAGCATGACAACGACCCGAAACACACAGCCAGGGCAACTAAGGAGTGGCTCCGTAAGAAGCATCTCAAGGTCCTGGAGTGGCCTAGCCAGTCTCCAGACCTGAACCCAATAGAAAATCTTTGGAGGGAGCTGAAAGTCTGTGTTGCCCAGCGACAGCCCCGAAACCTGAAGGATCTGGAGAAGATCTGTATGGAGGAGTGGGCCCAAATCCCTGCTGCAGTGTGTGCAAACCTGGTCAAGAACTAAAGGAAACGTCTGATCTCTGTAATTGCAAACAAAGGTTTCTTTACCAAATATTAAGTTCAGTTGTTCTGATGTATCAAATACTTATTTCATGCAATAAAATGTAAATTAATTACTTTAAAATCATACAATTTGATTTTCTGGAATTGTTTTTTAGATTCTGTCTCACAGTTGAAGTGTACCTATGATAAAAATTACAGACCTCTACATTCTTTCTAAGTGGGAAAACGTGCAAAATCAGCAGTGTATCAAATACTTGTTCTCCCCACTGTATATATTATATATATATATATATATATATATATTACCAGTTTTGACATCTTGAATGTTGTTGGTTTTTGTCACATAGTAAAAGTGGTGTTTTTACAGAATTCAAGGAAAAAGCAGTTTTTATAAAAACAAAAATGTTTTGTGTTGATCCGAAAAATGATCCGATCCGTGACTCAAAAACCGTGACACGATCCGATCCGTGAGTTAGGTGATCCGTTACACCCCTACACATTCAGTACACATTTCAGTACAAATACGTGTACCGTTACACCCCTACTAACTATCTAGCTTTGTGAGTGTGAGCTGAAACCACTATGTTCAGTGTGCACTAAGCTAGCCAAAGCTTTTGTTTGTTAGCTACGCTAGCTTTGTCTGTAGCTACGGTACGTTTACAGGGTTTTTCCTGGCTCAAAATGAGGCGGAGGTGGTACCAGTGGCGCTTGACATCGGGGGGACCCATGAAGCGGGGCTGTCTGGAGGTCCTCAAACGAGTGTCAAACACTTAATTTCTTGCATTCTGGTGAATTTATATGCACCAATCTGTGCCTTTTCTGCATCAATTTATGGTGGAAATGTCATTATTTATGTAAAGGAAAACACAATATTAAGGCACCAGATGACCATTCAAAATATAATGCAATATAAGACTCTCAGGAATTCTGTCGAGAGCTGGAGCAAATAATAATAATAATTTAATTTGACAGCATACATGCTACTGAAAACAACTGGTTGATGTTGTAGGCATGTGATACGGGGATGACGCTGTCAAAAAGCTTGTCCGTAAATCAAATCTTGTTTTATTTGTATAGCGCATTTCTCACAAGATGCGACTCAATGCGCTTCACATGATGACAGAGCCGCAAGCAGGCAAAAGCAAAAAACCTGTACACTGTGTAGCCAGGAAAATTCCCTTGCAGCCCTCTACTCATAGAGTGACTACTACCAAGTCAAGTCAAGTCAAGTCAACTTTATTTGTATAGCACTTTACGTACAGCAATGCTGAGCCAAAGTGCTTCACAGTAAAAATAGATAAAATGCAGGAAACAAGCAAGCACAATGCACACAACACAATGCAACACAAAACATGGCAAAATCAAAAGAGAAGACAAAGAGGACCAAAACAATAAAACAATAAGACAATAAGAGCCAGGGACCTACAACAAAAACCACAAAATAATAGAAGCCAGGGACCAATCGCTAGGTGGGGGGGAAGGCTAGGGAAAACCAGTTTGCCTACCAGCCACCGTAACGTCCGTAACACTTTGCGGAGCTCCTGTAAACAGCTGGTGGGGAACAGCGCTGGACCGGAAGCTAACCAGCCGTATTAGTAGAAGTGAAGTGATTGTGCATGTAGTCTGATTATCATTATTCATGACCGCAGAGAATTCAGCTACATTTTAAATTATCAGTTCTATTCTGTCATGAGCATCTAACCAGGGAATCCCAAATGACTTGCGCTAGCCCTGCCATTGAACATTGTCCTGCCCCCAGAGAATGACTGACAGGTCGGTAGAACATGAGAATGGGATCATTTGAATAATATATTCTAATATATTAGCCTATAAGCGTGTGTGTTTCATGCATTATTGCATGAAATGGTCAACATTTGAATTTTGTCAGCTACGAAGTGGATGTGTTTACTAGGGCTGCACGATTAATCGATTTTAAATCGAAATCGCGATTTGAGATGGTGCGATTATCAAATCGCAAAGCCTGCGATTTGGGATACATTATACAGCGCGTCGGATTCAACGTCAATGAACGCACACACCCAATAACAAGAACAACACTGCACGTGAAACGCCCAGGTGTGAATCTGTGAAGACGTTTCAGTAGCTAGCAACTTTAATGGTGTGGATAAATGACTTCAGCAGAGCCAGAAGCAACGATTTAGTCCCGAAGAAAAACAGCACTTCTGTTGTAAGTGTTTTGGGTTTAGGATGACAGATGTGCAACAAAAGCAGGTGTTGCGCACGACCTGTCGTGGAACAATCTCTACATCCAGAGGCAACACCGCAAACCTGTACCACGGGCAGCTCTATGACGGAGAGTTAAGTGAAAGTCCCGTAGCCCAGTCTAACGTTAAGCAAACTAGAGTTTTAGAGTCGTTTGCGGCTGTTACACCGTATGAAAAGGGCTCACGAAGGCACCGTGAAATAACCAATTCCATCACGCATTACCTCGCTAAAGACATGGTGTCTATTAACACTGTGAGCAACGAAGAGTTTAAAAAACTAATCCAAACGCTGGATAAAAGATCATGTGATTCCATCCCGCACGTACGGAGCTGAAAAATGTGGAGTAGGCTACTATGCAACAACAACCGATCTGCGGTCGAGCCGTGCACATTACATTACATTACATTACATACATTACGACGAGTTGAAGAGCTTTATCTATTTCAATGTTTACAGAAAGGACCTATTCTTTTTTACTGGACATTTGTATTATAACTTTATTTAACTTGATTGCAGTATGTGCAATATTTAGATGCTGCTCCTGAGCCATAATTAAATAACCTTGTTTGTAGAAAGGTCCTATTTTATTTTCATATTGGAATTGTTAAAAAAAAAAAATACACTTGAGAGAAACAAAATGGCAGCTGTTTAAAAAAACCCATACATAAATATGTTGTTCCAATTCATATCTTTTAAGTTCTCATCCTTGCATTAGAACAGTTTGATGGCATAAGAGCAGTTAACAGTTTGATGGTATCATGTGGTAATGCTCTCTGAAATTAGCCCATGATAGACAGATTCATCCAATCACCTGCCAAGTATTTTTTGAAAGTACCTGCCCTTTTACAAACAGCTTCCAATTAAGCTTTCCTAGATGGTTGTGTGAAACAAACCATCTGAGTCAGGTTAGTAATGCTCCATCACATGTTTTAATCTGAAGCTTGATTTTAAAGCAACCCAACTTTAAAGCAACCCAATGTAAGTTTAGTTCTTTCACTCGTAGCTCGGGCTGTGGGGCTGCTAGAGGAGGGAGCCTCTAAGTCCCCTGAAGACGTACAAACAAACTGCACGTTGATACGACCTTCCTAGCCGGAGATATGGCCACTTTACAAAAACTTCCTTTGGGTCGCTTTAAAAAAAATAATCGCAAATTAAATCGCAATCGCAATATCTGTCCAAATAATCGCAATTCAATTTTTCCCCCAAATCGTGCAGCCCTAGTGTTTACTAGAATGTGGAAATGCAAACGCTAATCACATTATTGCATTACAATTGTCATATTGACTCAAATAATGCAGGCACAAGTGGAAAATAAAAATGCTATTGTGGGATTGCATAGTATTTTTCACTTTAGAATGAACTTTTTAATTTTGTCAGTTACAAAGCAGCGCATGATTTTGAAAATGAAATGTCAAATGGCTTTGCATTATCATTTTAATATTGACAGCGAATGTGCATACCAGCTACATGAAAATGAAAATGCAAATCATATGATTGCATTGGAATTTGAATATTGACTGAAAAAGTGGAACACGCAATTGCAATCTCAAATTGCATTAACATTTGAGTTAAGTCCACTATATGCTTCCATACACTGGTAGCATTGAGTTTACAACAGTGCAATTACACTCACCAATAACAAAGACTTACCATCCATCTCACTGTCTTTCATCTCCACTCTTCCTCTGTCATCTTGATTCACCATCACTCCCTCCTCCCTCATTTGGTCTCCTCCATCCTCTTCTTTTACCATCACACCATTCTCCTCTACATCTTCTTCCTCCAGCTTCACTGCCACCATCTCTGGACCCAACTGTGGGCTTTTCAGGGCTGGAGCACCACAGCCAGATCCGGGGGACTCGGTGCATTCTGGTTCATACGTGGTTACCATGGTTACATGAGCTGAAGAGGACCTGCGGCTAGAAACACTGGAGGCACAAACAACGCAGGGTCGATTAGAAATGACAGACAAACAGTTCACTGAAATCCCATCTAGACTGACAGGACATGCCCTGCAAATGCAATAATCTATGGATTACTTATTGCATTTGTTGTAATTAAAGGGTCTGGAAAGTAGACATTAAATGGTTCCAATTGTATTTTGTGTCCAGGAAAAACGTTAACACAAAATAAACGCTGAAAATAAGCTTCTTATTAGGCTCAACTTCCTGGTCAGACAGTTCCGAGGGCTGTATGGGCGTGGACTTTGCACGCTTGACTGGCAGCTCCCTTTCGAGCTAGCTTGCTGCGATATCATACATGACATTCATCTATTAGATGTGCTTATAGTTCTGCCCTTTAATTACCAACTGTTTAGCTACTGTCCTTTAATTACCAACTGTTTAGCTACTGTTGAAATGTGTAAAAACTGAGCTAATTCAATTACAAATCGACTTAGTCATGCACCTGCAGTATTATTCATCATATCAATCCAATGACCACCATTTGCATACTTGACACCTGGCACCCTATGGTGAATTATTGAACACAATACTTGGACAGGATTCACAGCATGTGTGTGACTTACTGATCAGTTGTAGCACAAGGGTGTTGCTCTCGTCTTCTAATTTGCTGCTGTATTGTCACAATATCCGTCATGTTTAGTTTCTTCCCACACTGGACGTAGCACTGGCGCATGTCGTCATGACCACAACGATGTTGCTTTTGCCCAGAGATTTGCCCTGCCGCTGTCCTTCTCTGCTGTTCCTGTAATCCAATCACTGAGCTGCTCTTGTGACCACCTGACTGACATCCAGGATGTGATTGGTCTGGACTAGTGGTTGGCCTTTGTTGAGAGGAATTCCTACCATAGCGCTCTTCGATCTTGACCTCTTGACCTCTAGTCTTGACCTCTGAACTGGCGTTACTGTCACTATCCATGTCATTCGGTGCTTCAGAGAGTCGATGCCTCTCTTTAAGAGCGTGTGCATCTTGCCCTGATGCATTTCTGCTGAGCATCTCATCTTTGGCCTTTTGGATTTTGATGTAGTCCCGTAAAAACTTATCCCACGGTGTGTCGTACTCTTCTTTAATGTTGGGAGTGGGATGGTTCCTACTGTGGGTGGGAGGTGGTGGTAGTGGTGGTGGCCGGAGCCTAATAAGATTGTCCTTCTGGTGGTTCTGTCCTTCTGTCTCTGCATCAGGGGACCCAAGGTGTGTCCTCTGGCTCTTTGACACTGAATAAGCAGAAGCATCCATCTCACTGCCCAGATGGAGAGTTAACAGTGCAGGGAATCCTACCAACACAGATGACCAACATATTAAAACAGAGTGACGGAATTTAATCAAAACATTATACTTTTAGTTTTTTTACCAGAATTGGAAAACAGTGGCCAAGCTACTGTTAGGTGCATATATATTTGGACTGACAGAATTGTTGTTATTTTAGCTGTTTACCAAAACATATTCACATTACAGTTAGGCTATAGAATGAATATGACTCTCAAATACCCTCTTTAATTTGAGGGTATTCACATCCAAATTGGAGGAAGGGTTTAGAAATTACAGCTCTTTAATACGTGGCCCCCTCCTTTTCAAGGGACCAAAAGCAATTGGCCCAATGACGTGACGTGCAATGTTGATGTCCAAACCCCTTTATGAAGTAAAAATAAGGAAAATGTTAATATAAAAAAAACATTTATTGAATCTATTAATCTCTGTTTATTAAATGATATGAAAATGGTATGAGGGTATTACAAAGTTTAAGAATGATTAGACTCTTGTGGCGGATTTTCTTGTACCTGTGTACTCAAATCGCCAGTTCGACCTGGAGCATACACAGTTTTCAACAGACACACAAGACCAAGTTGAATTCAAATAAAGTGAAACAAGACTTACTTCAATTTGATAGAAGCTGGTAGATTTGAAAGTTTACTGAGGTTGACAATAGTACAGACAATTTGCAAAAAGGACACAGGTCTGACAGACAAATAATATTGACAGAGAGTGTGCGTTGAACTGAGGCTGCACTGCCTTTTTGAAGACAAGACAAGACCATTGATTGGTCCAATACAAGGGGGCTGTCGTGCTCCCATTGGTGGAACCCAAACGGCCCAAATGTCACGTACCACTAGATCGAAACTGTCACCAAGTGAAAGAAGGAAGAGGCGTGTTAAGCCTCATTATGTAATAACTGCACATTATGTGACAATCCCAAAATGTAATAAAAAGTCACTTTCAATATGTAATAACATCGCATTATGTAATAACCTGCACATTATGTAATAAATCGCCTGAACGCTAAATGTAATAACGTTTGCATTATTATGTAATAAGTCTCCTAAACAAGCAAATTGCCATTGGGGGCTTCATAACTTGAGAATAAAGCAACCAAATCAGCATATAAGTGGTGGATAGAAATACTATTTAGTTTCAACACAACATGCAATTCTGGAAAATGTTTATGTTGGAGAATTAAAATGCTTTTCATGGTCAAATATATTAATTACATTTCCATTTTTTCCAAAAGAATTAAATTGTGTTACAAAAAAGTGCAACCCCCGCATTTTGTAATAACCTGCACAATATGTAGGGAGTCCACCCACTGGTCGTAGAACGTGCGAAAACGGGGTTTTGCCAGGGTTGCGCTACTTAATCACCATTAAAAATACATTTTTGGAAGATATTGTCTTACATGTGTCAACATACATGTCCATATGTATTATAGTTTTAGCTCTGTGTACTTGTTTTCGATGTACTTATTGTTTTAAGAATGTAATTTCAATGTTACCGTTGCTACTCACTAGCACTTTCAGCGGCGCCGTTCTAATCCCTATCTCCAGTGATTTTCGGCTATTTACAAGCTCTCTTTCTTGCCATTTCCACGGCTCTGACCAATAGTAATCCTTTTAATGGACGTGTCACCTGTATCTAAGGCATCTTTGACTTCCTATTGGTCTACCCGCAAGTCTCCACTCATTGGAGGATTTTTTCCTGTGGTAAATTTAAGGAGACACTTGACAGATCTTCATCATTATTGACATCTGATCGTCTTCGCGGTAGGTTTTCTGTTCAATTCAGGGCTTGACATTAAGCTTTTTCAGGTACTTGTCCTTCGGACAAGTGAACTTATCTTTTACTTGTCCTAGAGCTCATGTTACTTGTCCAAATCCAAAGATTTTGAAAAAGCAATAATATGAATAATAATATATTATACTCTCACCGGCCACTTCATTAGGTACACCTTTTCAACTGCTTGTTAACGCAAATACCTAATCAGCCAATCATGTGGCAGCAACTCAATGCATTTAGGCATTTAGACATGGTCAAGACGATCTGCGAAGTTCAAACCAGCATCAGAATGGGAAATAAAGGTGATTTAAGTGACTTTGAACCTGGCATGGTTGTTGGTGCCAGACGGTCTGTTGCGTGATATTATAGTGTCAATATGGACCAAAATCTCTGAGGAATGTTTCCAGCACCTTGTTGAATCTATGCCACGAAGAATTAAGGCAGTTCTGAAGGCAAAAGAGGGGGTCCAACCCCAAGGTGTGCCTAATGAAGTGGCCAGTGAGTGTATGTGTATGCAAATAACACATTTGACTACTATTGATTTGATAATGATGTATCCTTCATTTTCAAATGTATTCATTAAACAATATTTTGTAATTATTTAAAAACGTAGGGTTAATCAGTGATTACCCTAACCCTAACCCTTTTAGATTAAGATTGGCCACAAAAGGGATGAATATCTAGTAATATTTACAAAAAATGTTTGTACAGTCCCTCTCCAATGGAAGCAATCGTATTTGCTAGCCTTTGGATAGTATCCTATATTCGTATTGCGATGTGCTGGTCTTAAAACTTCAAACCTAAAATATACGATCGCATCGAACTACATGAAAATACGCGGCATTGAGAAGAAGCGAATATGCGCATGTTCACGTGAATGGCACTAGTGACAGGAGACCCACAACACTATGGCTGCGTTCGTATGAATGAATGGACTTTATTGTCATTGCTACAGTACAGGTACCAAACAACGAAATTTAGGAGGGGTGGCTCCCCTGGTGTTAGGAAAGGGAAGAAAAAAAAAACGTAAAATTTTTTTTTCACAAGGGAAGGAGCTGGTTTACATAAATAAAGGCTATGTACACTATCCACTGTACGATACTGTACAGATAGACGACTAGGGTTGTCATATTGCACAATAGTATTATTTCACATTTATTTAAAGTGTCACAGTTTGCAGGCTTGAAATGTACATGTTTGTGCCTATATACATATAGCTACATGTTTGTCTTGTATCCAGCGGCTTCTGATTAGAAATATAGTCTACTCCGCTCCGGTTGTAATTTCGAGAGCCTACTCTTAGAGTAACTCTAGCCCGCTAGACGCTATTTGTGTGAATGGTCCCTCCGGTTTCGAAGGGTTAATAGTAAATAGTAAATAATCAACTGGAATATATAGGTATATCGCTAGATAAGTGTATATGTTGTTTTATGTCCACATAAAATGTAATCCATGTAACACACAGTACTGACTAGCCTAATTTCGGTTCTTTGTTTTGATAAGTTACATATTTGATTTTTACAGAGTCTAGCTATGGCCACAAACGCACCTCAAGTGTCACCTCTCCAAATGTTACCTCAAGTGACACCTATCGTTACAAACGGCTGGCTCTATGAGCAGAGTTTAAAGGGGATGACTGCAGCAGAATTAACTGAAGAAATAATTAAATTGGTTCCTAATAAATATGGACACTCAAACAGCCTCAGACAAAAATGTGATGATGCCCTCTCTAAAATCAAGAAAATGAAGAAAAACAAGTGTAAAGACCTACAATTATTTTGGCAATCTGAATTTCTTCCACCAAAGGCCCAAACCCCAAATTCAATTGAAACCCAACTCAAAAAAGAAAACCTATCCCTAAGCAGAAAGCTTCAGTCATCAGAAGAGCAGGTCTCTCAAATACAAACACAGCTCACAGCCATGGAGGAAAACGCAGCTGATAGTCAGACCAAATTCCAGACCAGTATATTACAGTATCAGCAGGCCAAATTCTCTGTGAGATGGACATATTTATTTTAATCTAAAGTGAAAGCAAAATTATATGTGTGAACACCCTACAACATGTAGCCTTGTTAGCCAACATGTAGCCTTGTTAGCCAGGGAGAAAACATTGACTAAGAAAGACCTCCGAGGTTTAGACGCTAGCAGAGGAAACACGATGAACAACTCACCTACACGACGTCTGGTTGGAACACAGAAACGTTTTTGATTCAATTACTATTAATTAATGTAGTTAGTTAGATTAATGTAGTTAGTTGCAGCTGATAGTTGAGAAGACAGGAGTAGTTTGGTAACGGCCGTTATCTTCAGAGCGCCCGCGTGACTGACACTAATGTCCAATCATCATCTTCTTCTTCTTCTCAGTTTGAATGGCGGTTTGCGACCAACTTGAGGCGCATTACTGTTTCAGTATGTATTTTATTAAACTGCGGTTCCTTCCGCTCACGCCCACACATACAACATCCGGGTCGTACATGTAACATTATCAGGTCACCCCTAGGTGTCCCTGTAACACAGGCTACTAACATATGCCTATATGTAACATCTCCTTTCCTTTAGCTGTTTGCAAATTACATGCTTGCATCTCCGTCTGCAATTCCATTGACAATAACAATCCCAAACATTAACAATAGCATTACAACATTATTTCCCTTTTTTTTTTTTTTTTTTTTCAAAGTCATAAGTCCAGTCGTTGTGGCGGCCGTGACAGGCGACCACTCCGTGAGTAGACAAACCAGGTAAGAAAACCTCTGTGTTTAATATATTGTACAGCCACAATGTAATGACAAGCAGATAGATCCACCCTCTCACTGTTTAGATTGTATGTCCCCTGCCTGAGTGTGAGCCCTTCCTTGCTGTTGCTATCCCCAGGTGAAGAACCTGCTGCTGCCTTTCACCAACTCACAGGTAGCTGTGGCCAACACTAAACTAGAGGACCTTTACGCCGCTATCCCTTTCACTGACAAAGAGAGGTAACATTGTATGCAGACCTGTAGCAACACTGTGATGAGTTACACACTCACATTATATCTTTGTCTTGGACTAAGGGTACCCCATAGTGTATCAGATTAAAAGTGCAGATGATATGCAAATACTTACCCTGATCTCTCTTGTGAAGGACATTTTTTCATATATATATATATATATATATATATATATCTTAATGAGACTGGATGAACAATCTGGATAATGAATCTGGATGAACAACAATTCATTTTGTGGTTTTTAATGCCATCAGAATCTTCTGCATGTCTCTGTGTGTTTGCCTGTTAGGATTGAGTGTATCCCAGTGTCGCAGCAGCTGTCAGTCAGGAGCATCATGGGCTTCATAGAGACTCTTTCCATGTACCAGACCTACCAGAGGACAGAGCCTGAGGCAGCCACTGCCCTGCTGCACAACACACAGAACAGGTAACAGCACAATCGTAACAGCACTTTGTTTAATTATAATCATTCAGGTGTGTTTATGGAGGAATAAGCACTTGTCTGTTATAGAATTAGGATATTAGGTCAAGAGCATAGCCATTCAACCCTCTCTGTGACTTAAATCAGGGTGTATGTTGTATTGTCCCCTTTCATGTTGGAAAATACGAACATGTAGATAATCGGTGATGTGGTCTTGCTCCAGGTTTCTGACGGAGATGGGAGTCACATCATCTGACACGGCCATGGAAGTGAGGATGAAGTATTACTGTGTTCTGGCAACTAAACCAAAGTGAACTCTCCAAACCAATGGCAATGTGTTTGTGTGATGTGATGAGCATCTGTCAGAGCTCGCAATATGTTTATGTGAGAAATGTTGAAGTTGTTTGCAGTCAAAACATGTTACCTTGATTTTACAATCTTGTTATTTCATAGTAGAATATATTGTATACAAACCACTTGATGTTGTTGTTGTCAATAAACCTGGCAAACCTATTTAGATTTCGAGTTTGGCTTTGGTTTCGTGTCATAGGATATGGGTTCCTCCAAATACTACCAAATGGGTAACCCAACAGACAGAGGATCTTTGGTCAAACTCAAGGTCTGAAAATACCTTCAAGTAAAATACCTAGTTCTAGTTCTGGGCTGGTGCTAGTGCTAGTGCCGGTTCAGAGTTGGTTTTAAGAACTGGTATTCTGTCAATTTATGCTACCTATCCTATGGTCCCAGCTGGAAACCTCTATTGCCTTACCTTGTCCAGAAGGTCACTAATGGAGGTTGCCATGAGGCACTTCATGTTCCGGTTCCGGTTTTATTTTAAGATATTGTGTGAAGCGCATTGAGTTGCATCTTGTAAGAAATGCGCTATACAAATAAAATTTGATTTGATTTGATTTGATTTGCAGAAGCTTTATTTTGATCCATGCCATGATGGTAATTGTGTAGCATATATCTGATAGCATATCCGATGAGGTTCCGTGGAAAGCTCTTGGAATACCTCTCAGGCTCACTATCAGGTAAATATATCTATCAGGATGTCAGCATCCTATTTCACCTGTGTACACACACCGACTCCAAAAGAGCTTGTCATATAGCCAAGTTAGGTGTCTTTAGTGCGATAGGTGTATTTGGGGCAAACAATAAGTCAATAGGAGAGAATCTAAATTTAAATAATTTTATTGTGTCTTCTGTGTATTGTGTGACTGTCTGTGTGTGTGACTGTGTGTGTGTGTGTGTTTGGCCATGAGAGTCCAATCCAACCCCTCACACACTTCTCAGTGTCTGGGCCTTAGGGATGCAGAATGGCGTGGCGTGGGCGCTGGCCGTCCTCTGTATGCACTGGCTGGTGGTGAGGGCCTGGCTCGCCCTGCGCTGGCTGGTGGTGAGGGCCTTGCTCTCTCCCTCCTGCCATTGTCCAGAGCCACTAACAGCGGCTTGGTGGCCAGGAAGCGGCCATTCATCCAAGCCATGGCCTTGGTGGCCGCCTCAGGGGAGGAGAAGCACACAAAGCCATAGCCCTGGCTGCGTCCACCCTCCGTCGCCACCTTTGTACTGGTGATTGTTCCGAATTGGGCGAACACCTTGCGCAGGGCCTCGTCATCCATGCTGTCGTCCAGGTTCTTCACATACAGATTTACACCCTGGTAGAGAGAGACCCTGTTTAGTGAGATGATTTTTCAACCCCTCAAATACATAGACAATAATTACAAAGTACGTCAACTTCTATGTTAGTATTAATAAATTCACAAACCTTGTATGTGGTCGTACGGTCCAGCTTCTCGCTGTCAAACTGGCGCTTCAGCTCAGTCTGGCGCTCTCCTCTCTTCTGGGCGCGGCCCACATAGACCCGCCTCCCATTGACTGTTTTACCATTCATGTCATCAACGGCCTTCTGGGCGTCCTCGTGCCTTTGGAAGTCGACAAAGCCGAAACCTTTGGACTTCCCGCTGTCATCAGTCATGACCTGGACTCTCAGGGTCGGGCCATATTTCTCGAACCTCTTCGCCAGCCTGCGGTTGTCCATGTCCTCTCCAAAGTTCTTGATGTAGACGTGAGTGAACTTGTCATTGAGCAGCGTGCCGTTCATGAGGTGGGGGGCAGCAGTGGCCTGGGCCTTGGGGATGCAGAATGGCAGAGCTGCAGGCTGGTTGGGGTTGATGACTGGGTTGGGCACGGCGTCAATGCTGGCCGTCCTCTGCATGCACAGGCTGGAGGTGAGGGCCTGGCTGGGGGTGAGGGCCTGGCTGGAGGTGAGGGCCTGGCTGGGGTTGAGGGCCTGGCTGGTGATGAGGGCCTGGCTGGGGGTGAGGGCCTGGTCCGGGGTGAGGGCCTGGCTGGAGGCGAGGGCCTGGCTGGGGGTGAGGGCCTGGCTGGTGGTGAGGCCCTGGCTGGAGGTTAGGGCCTGGCTGGGGGTGAGGGCCTGGCTGGGGGTGAGGACCTGGCTGGTGGTGAGGGCCTGGCTGGTGGCGAGGGCCTGGCTGGGGGTGAGGGCCTGGCTGGTGGTGAGGGCCTGGCTGGTGGCGAGGGCCTGGCTGGGGGTGAGGGCCTGGCTGGTGGTGAGGGCCTGGCTGGTGGTGAGGGCCTGGCTGGTGGTGAGGGCCTGGCTGGTGGTGAGGGCCTGGCTGGGGGTGAGGGCCTGGCTCTCCCTGCGCTTGCTGGTGGTGAGGACCTTGCTGGGGGTGAGGACCTCCATGCTGTCGTCCAGGTTCTTCACATACAGATTTACACCCTGGTAGAGAGAGACCCTGTTTAGTGAGATGATTTTTCAACCCCTCAAATACATAGACAATAATTACAAAGTACATCAACTTCTATGTTAGTATTAATAAATTCACAAACCTTGTATGTGGTCGTACGGTCCAGCTTCTCGCTGTCAAACTGGCGCTTCAGCTCAGTCTGGCGCTCTCCTCTCTTCTGGGCGTGGCCCACATAGACCCGCCTCCCATTGACTGTTTTACCATTCATGTCATCAACGGCCTTCTGGGCGTCCTCGTGCCTTTGGAAGTCGACAAAGCCGAAACCTTTGGACTTCCCGCTGTCATCAGTCAAGACCTGGACTCTCAGGGTCGGGCCATATTTCTCGAACCTCTTCGCCAGCCTGCGGTTGTCCATGTCCTCTCCAAAGTTCTTGATCTAGACGTTAGTGAACTTGTCATTGAGCAGCGTGCCGTTCATGAGGTGGGGGGCAGCAGTGGTCTGGGCCTTGGGGATGCAGAATGGCAGAGCTGCAGGCTGGTTGGGGTTGATGACTGGGTTGGGCACGGCGTCAATGCTGGCTGTCCTCTGCATGCACAGGCTGGAGGTGAGGGCCTGGCTGGGGGTGAGGGCCTGGCTGGAGATGAGGGCCTGGCTGGGGTCGAGGGCCTGGCTGGTGGTGAGGGCCTGGCTGGTGGTGAGGGCCTGGCTGGGGGTGAGGACCTGGCTGGTGGTGAGGGCCTGGCTGGTGGTGAGGGCCTGGCTGGTGGTGAGGGCCTGGCTGGGGGTGAGGGCCTGGCTCTCCCTGCGCTTGCTGGTGGTGAGGACCTTGCTGGGGGTGAGGACCTCCATGCTGTCGTCCAGGTTCTTCACATACAGATTTACACCCTGGTAGAGAGAGACCCTGTTTAGTGAGATGATTTTTTTCAACCCCTCAAATACATAGACAATAATTACAAAGTACATCAACTTCTATGTTAGTATTAATAAATTCACAAACCTTGTATGTGGTCGTACGGTCCAGCTTCTCGCTGTCAAACTGGCGCTTCAGCTCAGTCTGGCGCTCTCCTCTCTTCTGGGCGCGGCCCACATAGACCCGCCTCCCATTGACTGTTTTACCATTCATGTCATCAACGGCCTTCTGGGCGTCCTCGTGCCTTTGGAAGTCGACAAAGCCGAAACCTTTGGACTTCCCGCTGTCATCAGTCATGACCTGGACTCTCAGGGTCGGGCCATATTTCTCGAACCTCTTCGCCAGCCTGCGGTTGTCCATGTCCTCTCCAAAGTTCTTGATGTAGACGTGAGTGAACTTGTCATTGAGCAGCGTGCCGCTCATGAGGTGGGGGGCAGCAGTGGCCTGGGCCTTGGGGATGCAGAATGGCAGAGCTGCAGGCTGGTTGGGGTTGATGACTGGGTTGGGCACGGCGTCAATGCTGGCCGTCCTCTGCATGCACAGGCTGGAGGTGAGGGCCTGGCTGGGGGTGAGGGCCTGGCTGGAGGTGAGGGCCTGGCTGGGGTTGAGGGCCTGGCTGGTGGTTAGGGCCTGGCTGGTGATGAGGGCCTGGCTGGGGGTGAGGGCCTGGTTCGGGGCGAGGGCCTGGCTGGAGGCGAGGGCCTGGCTGGGGGTGAGGGCCTGGCTGGTGGTGAGGCCCTGGCTGGAGGTTAGGGCCTGGCTGGGGGTGAGGGCCTGGCTGAGGGTGAGGACCTGGCTGGTGGTGAGGGCCTGGCTGGTGGCGAGGGCCTGGCTGGGGGTGAGGGCCTGGCTGGTGGCGAGGGCCTGGCTGGTGGTGAGGGCCTGGCTGGGGGTGAGGGCCTGGCTGGGGGCGAGGGCCTGGCTGGTGGTGAGGGCCTGGCTGGGGGTGAGGGCCTGGCTGGGGGTGAGGGCCTGGCTGGTGGTGAGGGCCTGGCTGGTGGTGAGGGCCTGGCTGGGGGTGAGGGCCTGGCTCTCCCTGCGCTTGCTTGTGGTGAGGACCTTGCTGGGGTTGAGGACCTCCATGCTGTCGTCCAGGTTCTTCACATACAGATTTACACCCTGGTAGAGAGAGACCCTGTTTAGTGAGATGATTTTTTTCAACCCCTCAAATACATAGACAATAATTACAAAGTACATCAACTTCTATGTTAGTATTAATAAATTCACAAACCTTGTATGTGGTCGTACGGTCCAGCTTCTCGCTGTCAAACTGGCGCTTCAGCTCAGTCTGGCGCTCTCCTCTCTTCTGGGCGCGGCCCACATAGACCCGCCTCCCATTGACTGTTTTACCATTCATGTCATCAACGGCCTTCTGGGCGTCCTCGTGCCTTTGGAAGTCGACAAAGCCGAAACCTTTGGACTTCCCGCTGTCATCAGTCATGACCTGGACTCTCAGGGTCGGGCCATATTTCTCGAACCTCTTCGCCAGCCTGCGGTTGTCCATGTCCTCTCCAAAGTTCTTGATGTAGACGTGAGTGAACTTGTCATTGAGCAGCGTGCCGTTCATGAGGTGGGGGGCAGCAGTGGCCTGGGCCTTGGGGATGCAGAATGGCAGAGCTGCAGGCTGGTTGGGATTGATGACTGGGTTGGGCACGGCGTCAATGCTGGCCGTCCTCTGCATGCACAGGCTGGAGGTGAGGGCCTGGCTGGGGGTGAGGGCCTGGCTGGAGGTGAGGGCCTGGCTGGGGTTGAGGGCCTGGCTGGTGGTTAGGGCCTGGCTGGTGACGAGGGCCTGGCTGGGGGTGAGGGCCTGGCTGGTGGTGAGGCCCTGGCTTGAGGCGAGGGCCTGGCTGGGGGTGAGGGCCTGGCTGGTGACGAGGGCCTGGCTGGGGGTGAGGGCCTGGCTGGTGGTGAGGGCCTGGCTGGGGGTGAGGGCCTGGCTGGTGGTGAGGGCCTGGCTGGTGGTGAGGGCCTGGCTGGTGGTGAGGGCCTGGCTGGCGGTGAGGGCCTGGCTGGGGGTGAGGGCCTGGCTCTCCCTGCGCTTGCTGGTGGTGAGGACCTTGCTGGGGGTGAGGACCTCTATGCTGTCGTCCAGGTTCTTCACATACAGATTTACACCCTGGTAGAGAGAGACCCTGTTTAGTGAGATGATTTTTTTCAACCCCTCAAATACATAGACAATAATTACAAAGTACATCAACTTCTATGTTAGTATTAATAAATTCACAAACCTTGTATGTTGTCGTACGGTCCAGCTTCTCGCTGTCAAACTGGCGCTTCAGCTCAGTCTGGCGCTCTCCTCTCTTCTAGGCGCGGCCCACATAGACCCGCCTCCCATTGACTGTTTTACCATTCATGTCATCAACGGCCTTCTGGGCGTCCTCGTGCCTTTGGAAGTCGACAAAGCCGAAACCTTTGGACTTCCCGCTGTCATCAGTCATGACCTGGACTCTCAGGGTCGGGCCATATTTCTCGAACCTCTTCGCCAGCCTGCGGTTGTCCATGTCCTCTCCAAAGTTCTTGATCTAGACGTTAGTGAACTTGTCATTGAGCAGCGTGCCGTTCATGAGGTGGGGGGCAGCAGTGGTCTGGGCCTTGGGGATGCAGAATGGCAGAGCTGCAGGCTGGTTGGGGTTGATGACTGGGTTGGGCACGGCGTCAATGCTGGCTGTCCTCTGCATGCACAGGCTGGAGGTGAGGGCCTGGCTGGGGGTGAGGGCCTGGCTGGAGGCGAGGGCCTGGCTGGGGTTGAGGGCCTGGCTGGTGGTGAGGGCCTGGCTGGTGGTGAGGGCCTGGCTGGGGGTGAGGACCTGGCTGGTGGTGAGGGCCTGGCTGGTGGTGAGGGCCTGACTCTCCCTGAGCTTGCTGGTGGTGAGGACCTTGCTGGGGGTGAGGGCCTGGCTCTCCCTGCGCTTGCTGGTGATGAGGACCTTGCTGGTGGTGAGGGCCTGGCTGGGGGTGAGGGCCTGGCTGGGGGTGAGGGCCTGGCTGGTGGTGAGGGCCTGGCTGGTGGTGAGGGCCTGGCTAGAGATTAGGGCTGCAACTAACGATTATTTTGGTAGTCGACTAATCTGTCGATTATTTTTGCGATTAGTCGTGTGGCTTTTCGCTGCGCGTAAATGGCGACGCAGAAGCATAAATCCGGCTTAACTAGCTATCTAACCTAATGTTACGCCAAGCTACAGCTGCTCACAGAGCTAGTTGATTGGCTAGCTAGCATTGCTGGCTAGACTACAGACAGCTCACGTTAGTAGGCTACGCTTGGCGCTGTTTATCTTACAGACAGCTCGCTGGTGGACTCAACATAATTGAAATAGCATTCACTTATCAAGCATCATTCATGATCATCCACCATGACTACCTGGTATTTTAATAGCGACCACCCCTCACTTCATTTCATCTCGCGTTCTCCTGGCTTCAACATGGAAAACCCCTGCTACGTAACGTTACATACAAGCGCCTCTGTCTGTCACACGCGTGCCACAGGGCAAATAAATTAATAGCACAAACGCTCATAGCATGTACAGCCCTGTCCATGAGACGTTGTTTTCCAACATGTAACAGTAAAGCTAACATAAACATTACGACCCTAACAATATAACGTTAGCCAGTTGGCTAACAACGTTAGCTAAAACTTACCCAGCTGATTCTTGCATGGCTCCCGTAAAAAAAAAAAAAATTTAAATTAAAAATTAAAAAAATCCCGTTTTTTGTTTTTTAATTTTTATACGATTAGTCGACAATAAAATCCCACGTCGACGAGTTTTTTTAATCGACGTTGTCGATTATGTCGACTAATCGTTGCAGCCCTACTAGAGATGAGGGCCTGGCTGGGGTTGAGGGCCTGGCTGGGGGTGAGGACCTTGCTGGGGGTGAGGGCCTGGCTGGGGGTGAGGGCCTGGCTGGGGGTGAGGGCCTGGCTGGTGGCGAGGGCCTGGCTGGTGGTGAGGGCCTGGCTGGTGGTGAGGGCCTGGCTGGAGATGAGGGCCTGGCTGGGGGTGAGGACCTTGCTGGGGGTGAGGGCCTGGCTGGTGGTGAGGGCCTGGCTGGGGGTGAGGGCCTGGCTGGGGGTGAGAGCCTGGCTCTCCCTGCGCTTGCTGGTGGTGAGGACCTTGCTGGGGGTGAGGACCTTGCTGGGGGTGAGGACCTTGCTGGTGGTGAGGACCTTGCTGGGGGTGAGGGCCTGGCTGGTGGTGAGGGCCTGGCTGGGGGTGAGGGCCTGGCTGGTGGTGAGGGCCTGGCTCTCCCTGCGCTTGCTGGGGTTGAGGACCTTGGTGGTGGTGAGGACCTTGCTGGGGGTGAGGACCTTGCTGGTGGTGAGGACCTTGCTGGGGGTCTGTACCTGTTGCATGATTTTAATGGGAGAGAGCTTTTTTTTTACACTGTGGCACTGGGGCACATCGCGAGCAATAATAGAATGCGCTGTGACTTCTTAATGAAGGCTGCCTGAGATTTTGGAGAGTTGGGAGATCGAGGCTCATTCACTTTAGAGCAGTGGTTCTCAAACCTCTCCTCGGGGACCCCCAGCCTCTCCACATATTTGATCTGTTCCAACTAATCAAGTTGAATCAGGTGTGCTGGTGGTGGAACAGATCAAATATTATGTGGAGGGCCTGGGGGTCCCGGAAGAGAGGTTTGAGAACCACTGCTTTAGAGAAAGGCACTGTCGAGAACCGCAGTTACCTCTGCTGACCTCTTACCTCTGCTTGACGCAGTTACCTCTGACTGCGTCAAGCAGCAAAGCCTTTATTGTGGGGGGCAGTTATTTTTCATTACCAATCATTAATGTTTTCTTGACGTGTAGCTGAAACGGGCTCTATATGACTTGTAAACTGTGGTAGGATACAAATCATCAGTGTTTCCTCTACATGCATTTCATCGTGGCGGGCCGCCACGATGGAATTTCCTCCGCCACCATTCAGATTTCTCAAAAAAAAAAAAAAAAAATTAGGTCGCTTTTCAGACCTTCACAGCGCTAGACACACCCAAGCGACGCGCTTGCAAAACTGTTTTGTGATTGGTCGAATACATCTAGGCTGCGTCTAGTCTACAAACTACGATCCTCCACTCCTATCACCGTGGACACAGCAAGGAGCGAATTCCCGGGTAGAAATATTTCCTCTCCCCGCTGTCAGCGGTAAGCGGTACTTTCCTCCAGCAGCGGTAAATGAGGCACCCTTTGCGGCTTAATAACTTTGGTTCTCCGGGTGTTACGGTAAAAATTCCAATGTGTCCGGAAAGAGGACAAGCCATGGAATCGAAAAGTTTTTGAATGGAGTCGATCCTCCACTCCTATCACCGTGGACACAGCAAGGAGCGAATTCCCGGGTAGAAATATTTCCTCTCCCCGCTGTCAGCGGTAAGCGGTACTTTCCTCCAGCAGCGGTAAATGAGGCACCCTTTGCGGCTTAATAACTTTGGTTCTCCGGGGGTTACGGTAAAAATTCCAACGTGTCCGGAAAGAGTCGTGGGAGACGATTGTTTTATTGACAACGGAATTACATGGGCCATCCTCGAGTTTTGGCTGAAATTACGTCGTTGTTTTGAGCGCGCGTGCACGCGAAAAAAATCGCGCGCGCGCTACCCGCCACCATTGTAACAATTCCTGGAGGAAACACTGAATCATGATGGTATTTGAGAGATTAATTGCGCATATCTTAAGTTGATGAGTGAGTGTTGCTTAACAGTTCTTTTCCTCACTCAAAAACTTTTCGTTTCAACTGTTTTGGCATGGTCAGTATGTTTTTAAAATTATTATTCCAATTACCTTTGAGGTACAACTAGCACTGTTTTTAGTATGACTAAGAGGATAGTGATGACCACAGCAGTGGTTTTTATACTTTTTGTTGTTAAATAAGATTTGGTTCTGGTGATCACCTAATCAGTACCTCACTAAGTAGAATAAGGTGTGTCTGTGTTGGAATTCAACAGACACTGGAATGGAATGGCTGCCAGAAATGTAGAGATGCTGATTTCATTTTTCTCTTTTTTTTTTCTTCAGGGATGTATATACTATACACCAGGGGTGCCCACACTTTTTTGAACCAAGATCTACTTTTCAAGTAGCCAGTCTGCCAAGATCTACCAGTCTAGTTTCAACATCGCAAACGTACACGCACATACTACAAACACACACACACACACACACACACACACACACACACACACACACAGTTCCCAGCCTGCATAGTAAACTCACAATACACTTTCTCTCTCTCTGTCACACAGCCACACAGGAGAAGACCATCACAAACCTATTCATAGCTTTCAGTCACGTGGTTTCTTCCCTAGCAACCACCAACCTGACGGGCAAAAAGTATCATAGCAACATCGCTCAACATGGCTGCCTACTATTTAGACCACCTCACTCATGAAGAACTATCAAGATACACGACGGTGATAGGAGTGGAGGATTGACACCATTCAAATAGTGTTGGATTCCCTGTCTTCTACTCTATCCGGACACGTTGGAATTATTTTCCTAACCCCCGGAGAATCAAAGTTATTGACCTGCAAAGGGTGCCTCCTTGACCGGCTTTTCCCGTGAATAACACCGGTTATGGAGGTGGTACAAACATAAGACTATTATTGCTAAATTCACCATCAGTATACGGTCATTTTGAGCCCTTAACCACCGCGCTGACACCCCGAGAAGATATACTTTTAATATGAAACTCGATCAACCGGGCGTTCACCGGCTGCTGGACGAAACTCCCAACTCCCGCTGTCAGCGAGGCGAGGGAATATTTATATCCGGGAATTCGCTCCTTGCTGTGTCCACGGTGATAGGAGTGGAGGATCGACTCCATTCAAATAGTGTTGGATTCCCTGTCTTCTACTCTATCCGGACACGTTGGAATTATTTTCCTAACCCACGGGAAATCAAAGTTATTAACCCGCAAAAAGTGGGTTTTGCCCGCAAAAAGTGCCTTTTGCCCGTCAGGTGGGCGTTTCCACTATGCTGTGACGTCACATGAAAGCTATGAATTCTTGCTATTCTCACTCACACACACCAGGGGCGGAGCTATGTCCAGGGGCGGGGCCAGGGCCAGAGAGGGCCTGAATATGTATACATTATATTATTATTAATGCAATTATATATGGTGGTCTATAATTGATAGGGTGGAGATGACTGTGAATGTAGTAAAATAGGATTTCTTTTTCACTTTTGCCAACCAACCCCATTGAAATTCCATTGTTTTCATTGCAATAGGAAAAGTAAATCAAGCATACTTATGTCAGTGTTTCCTCTATATCAGCGGTTCCCAACCTGTGGTCCGCGAGAGTACTGCAAGTGGGCCGCCAAATCATGGGCAAAAAAATGTTTTATTGACGTTTTTTTGTTACAAAAACGTTTTAATTTTAAAAAGATAAAAAATCTTGGATTTAACAGCCATGATCGTATTGTGTGTGGTGTGCGCCGATATTTCCATCCGAAAAGAAGAAGTCAGCTCGCTTCTTGATTGGCTACATTCCATCACGGACTCGCGAACAGGGTTGCCAGATGGGATCGACATTTTCCACCCTAACCACAGTCTAAAACCGCTAATTCCACCAAAAAAACCAGAGCCCATCTGGCAACCCTAGTCGGGAGTCGGGAGTTGCCCACACACATAAGGATGTTTGGTCGTAAATATTGAACACATACAACATTTACGATCTTGGTATTTGATCACCTGCTATATAAAACATCGCCGCTCGGCTTTAATGGTTTAACCGCTATTTATTTTTACATTTTTTGTCACGCTCCCTCTAGTTTTTGGTCAAATTACGTCATTGTTTTGAGCGCTCGTGCGCGTTTCATGCGCGTGCACGCGGAAAAAAAAGTCGCGCGGCGCTGCTGAGTGGGCCGCGAATACTGGACATATCTGTAAAGTGGGCCGTGAGTCCTAAAAGGTTGGGAACCGCTGGTCTACAGAGTTCCACAGCTGAACACACAGTGGGACAACAGGACTTGGGATGTACACAAATGCTTAGGCTCTGAAATGCATCCATAGTCCCTGTAATGAAATTGTGTATGTGTGTACATGTGTATTGTGACGGCCCTGGCCCCATATATTGTCCTGGCCTGTACTAATATCTGTTTCCCTGTCTGCAGAGAGGCCTCCTGCTGGACAGGGTTACTAATCAGTAGAATGCAGGTCAGCTGGTGGACAGCTGATTGTGCCCCACCTGGTTCCAGGATCTAGGGCATAAGAGACCCATACAGGCCTCAGTATGGAGGCCCCCTTCTAGGCACCATTATTTTCTATCTTATTTGTTTGTTCCTTGTTTCACACCATGCAACACTCACCTCACCACTTTCCACTACACTCACATTACACCACTGATTTACTGACTACCACACCTCATCTTATTATTGTTATTAGCCTCATTTAGTTTATAATAAAACATTTATTTTCATTACTTTAAAGATCGTGTGTGTGTCTCCCGTCTTTTGTCATGGTCATGAGCCTGGCCGTGACAGTATTATCTCCTGTAGATAAGGGTTTGCTGGTGGAGGTGCGTGTGAGTAAGGAGTGGTACACCGGCAGAGTGGTTGCCATAGAGACCAGTAAGCAGAGTGTTCGTTGGAAGGTGAAGTTTGACTACGTGCCCAGATCCACCCCCAAGGATCGCTGGTACGGTCACTCTTAGAGAGAGAGGCATAAAGACATAAATATGTATGCATTCTCTCTGTTCTCTTACACATCTGTGTGTGTCTGTAGGGTGTTCAAGGGCAGTGAGGAGGACTCAGACCCCTGACACACAGCAGGAGACAGAAAAAGGAACCGCCCCCATGGAACCTGACACCACCCAACCAGGAACCAGTCGAGAGGTGACCAACAGCCTGGTCACCATGATGAGGTAAGCTAACAATGTCATCACTGGTATTGCTGTATTGTTTGGATATGATGTAACTGCTGCTGTATGATGGTGTGTGCGTGGTGTGTCTCCAGGACACTGCTTCGTTATTTCTTTGTCACTGATTTCCGGATCCCAAAAGATGACGTCAACAGTATGACAGCAGAGGAGCTGGTGGCCTTCCCCATGGTAAGACTGACCGCTGATTTGTACACACAACCCTTACCGTGATCCTCAGTTATAGAGATCTAATCTGGTGATCGCACCAGAGCGGAGATCGCACCAGAAAAAAAAAAGGCTCCGATCCGCGTGCCCGATCCGCGTGCCCGTTCCCGCGTGTCACTCAAGTGACGACAACAGTAGTCGCCAGTGGTCACGTGCATGACAGTTGGCTAGTAGCTTTGTGAGAGTCATGTCAGCAGTGTGGGAATACTTCAGTCTTAAAGACGAAAAAAGTCCATCAGCGGAATGCAAGATTTGCAAAATTACAGTTTCGAGGGGTGGCAGCGATGCTAATCGGTATAACACCACTAATGTAATTAAACATTTAAAAAAACACCATGTGGAACAGCACCAGGCCTACCTGCAAGCGTCTGCTGCAAAGAAAAAGCCCCTGAAACAGCAGACATTGCTACAGTCAATGCAGAGGCGAGAGAAACTCCCCCCAGACAGCAAAATTGCAAAAGCAATAACGGAGAAATTGGTTCGGTTTATTGTGCTCGACGACCAACCACTTTCGGTGGTAGAGAATGTGGGGTTTCGGAGTTTAATTGAACACCTAGAGCCGCGTTATACTTTGCCCAGTCGGCATTATATAACCGAAAATGCCATCCCTCAAATGCACAATGAAGTGTGTGAGTTCCTCGCCAAACTATTGGAGAATGTCGATGCTATTAGCTTCACAACGGACATTTGGAGCTCAGACGTGTGTCCAATGTCGTTGTTGAGTCTCACAGCACACTGGATAGACTCTGATTTTACTTTCAAGAAAGCGGTGCTGCATGCCCGTGAGTTCCGTGGCTCACACACTGGGGATTCCATTAAGGCAGCCATGGAGGAGATGCTGCTCGAATGGAAAATTAATAGGGATGCTCCGATCTGGACTTTTGGGGCCGATACCGATCACCGATTTTTTTCCTCAAGATCAACCGATACCGATACCGATTTTTTTTTAAATACATAACTGCAGGCCTACTGACTGGATAGCCTACATATTTTTTGCTTTTTAGACAAAAGTTTTGATCCATTAGGCACCAAGCAAACGCAGACCCATTTTTATGGCATAGTAAAGGTCTGGCCTATCACCCAGTTAGGGCCTGGGTCAATGACGTGACGCCTACTTTTTCTGTCCAACTGAATTTTTTACCTTAAAAAAAACATAAAAATACATAAAAAGATAACATGTATGTCTAATACCTTCCCCATATACATAACCACTCTAACTTCTCCAAACATTTTAGTTATTGGTAATTTTTCTGCTATCTGAAGTGTCAAAACATCATGTGGGGCGACCGTCCAGCCTTGACTTCTATTTAGACAACCGGTTTAAAATCACTTTAAATCGATTTAAATATATCCCTTGCTCTATTTGGCATAATTTCAAACATGTTTTACATTAATTGACAAAATTATTAAGCATTTGCACTTATATTTCCATCATAAAATACAAACGAATGTTGTCCGAATATGTTAATTTTATGAAATATCATCTCGGGCGACCATCAAGAAAACACAATTGTGGTACTTTTATTTTGAAACCACCTCAAGGACAGATGTTGCATCCGCCAGTCACATGTGAAGGACCCAGAGAAACAACTGGCATGTTAGTAAGTCTCTCTCATATTTGCAAATAAATCTCTTTTTTAACTGCTGTCATGTACTTGCCACTTTTGGATATCATGTGGGACGACCCCCACAAAACTGTGAATAATACGTTTTATCTGCAAATCTATATTTTGATGATAAATTTGATAGTGACATGTGGTAAGAAGTAGCTAGTTTGGTTTCTGTAGCTAACTGTTAGCCTGTAATATTTGACTGAACTTGAAAACATCATCTGGGGTGACCTAGTATCATGTGGGGTGACCACTGCTGAGTGTCTTACATGATAGATATACGTCCTGTATTTGTAGTTTCTGTATATTTATATTTTATTAATGATTTATATACATACAGTTCTTTGTTTTAGCATAACTCTTTGTATACTTTAACACATATTTGTCTACATTTCAGTCATTTTCCATTCCTATTTAGGAATTAACGTTTCTTTTTGATTATTGTGCAATCTTATGAAAGAAATGTAAAAAATTGTATAGCATGACATTCCATTTAGGTAATTGTAGATGTATTAGTTATGTTTAACTAGTTTAACCTATTTTCTAGATGGCACCACAAACAAGCAAACAGAAGACTGCTCGATACAGGCAGCGGGTCAACGCAGACCCTGCAGCAAGAGCCGACTATCTTGCCAGGAAAAAGGAAAGATAAAAAACTATAGGTAACATGCAGTAGGCTATATCTTTCTCTGGTGTATTTGGAACTGTCATGTTAGTAGGATTAGGAATGACCTTTTCTGTAATATCTTGAACTTAAGTTTGTATGTAAGTTAGGCCACCAGAATGCTTCTCGCGTCTCGAAGCTGACTTGCCAAGACTGCGTAAAGTTCAGAAATGCCTGGGGGCTCATTTATAAAAATTTACTTGAACGTCATCTTTAACTTGCACATAAGCACATTTTTCTAAATGGACGTAAGCATTATTTATAAAACGGGCTGTGCTTGTTTAAAATTGCGTACGTCTGTCGTACGTACTTCCGTCTATAAATAACAAATATACTTGAAATTGAACGCAGGTGAATGAGCTTTGTATTTACGCCCTGTGATAGCGGCTCAATTATAGCAGCTGAATTAAGCCAAGTGCTATAAATAGGCTTGATTGAGGTGTTGAGCAGCACCTTTGACGAGTTCACATGATGGTAGACAAACAAAAGAAGAGAAACTTTACTGAGGAGGAGATCGACTGTCTTATCAGAAATAGATGCGCGGTCGCAAACGCTCGCCCCCGAATTCCCCCGATCACATCAGGCAGGATGCGGCTGAAGGAGGGCTGGGATATACCCGACTGCCTTTATCACGCCTCAATTTAGAATGATTACACCATACAATAGCCTAATGGCATATAAAGGAAGACTGAAATACAATCATAAACATCAGTTCCCTTTAAATCTTGAATTAAACTAATTTTCTCGGCTGATAACAACATTGTTAATTTTATTACGAGCCACTTTCACTTCGCATGAATTACAGTTAAGTAGGCATTAACGTGTTCGAGTGCGGCTCACATGCCTGTAATAACTTTGCATAACTAGTAGGTAATGTGCGTACGTCAAGTCAAGACCTGACGTAGAGCTACGATCGTTTCCACTGTCAAATTGACTCACGTTGACATTTTATGATTCACTATTTTGACATGGTTTTCTACGTACGCCAAGGGTAAGATCACATTTTATCCAGATTCTATAAATGAGGCCCCTGGTGTTAAAGAAATGCCTGCAGTTTACCATGAGTCTGGTCACAATGATTAGATGGTCATTGGTCACAATGTATACAATGTATACACAATTTCAGTAAGGAAAATGAAATGGCAATAAAATGGGGAAATAAAGGAACGAAAAGAAAATGGAAGTGACAAATGAGAATGAAATGACAATAGCAAAGACAATGAAATTACAGTAACAATGAAATGGAAATAGCCTAGTTTGTTACATGCTGATGTTCCTAAACATCGTTTTAATGTAACAAATGATCCACTGCTCCAACCAGCCTGTGTTGTAGGTCATATACAGGGAACTGATACAACTGTATTGTAGGTGTTTAGTGTTGATTTCATCCATGCAACTATGTTGGTGTTTATTGTTTATTGACTCTATAGAACTGTGTTGGTGTTTAGTTTTTATTCCATATACAACTGTTTACTTTTTATTGACTGAAATTGTTGATCCCTGTGCAATGTGACTACCAGGGTCCACAAAAGTGATGCTACTTAACCCTCCTTCTCTCTCTCATAGATTGACAAAACCAAAGATGAGATGACAAGGATGTGAAAATTTACATTTGTGAAATATTTGTTCTTGAAGAAGTTCCTGAAGCATATAATGTGCATTGCACTTTAACTTTTTAAATGTTTAATGTTTTTAACATTTGTGATATTTGAATGTTCCTGACGAAACTTGTAACCTACGCGTTTTACGTTTTACATTTTTTTAGTTCTGTGATATTTGAATGAATTTAAGAACATTTTTGACTTGACCACTTGAAAAGATTGTAATAAAAACTTTGTTCCGTTTTCTTTAGTCTGAACTGTATTGTGTACATTTTAAATAGACTTTTAACTACCTGCGGTTTTCTCATCATTTGGGGCGACCATCTGTCATGTGGGGTAACCAACTACTGGCAATTACTGTACTAAATTCAAAATAGAATATCCATCAGTTTTGGCTCAAATATTAATCAATTGTATACTATGCTTAAGTGGATATTATCTGTACACATTTTAAATCAGTTTTATGGGTTTTAGAACAAAAATGGGTATTGTAACTGCATTACGAGGGAGACACTGCCATTATAGAATAAACTTGTGAAGTCATGGTTTACAAAAAATGAAAGGGCACACAAGCCTGTCTTTCTTAAACAGTTTATTTAATTACTGATACTTGTTAAAATATTAGTAATGTTAAGGAAATATATGCATTTTTAGATAAATTACGGTCGCCCCAAATGACTTTTTTTAAGGGCGTGTCCTATTAATTCAACTTTAAAAACACTAAAATCTCTTAATTTGGGGTTTTTGCATAAATGCATGTGTACACTACATTCCAAATGTTTGAATAATGGCCAAATATATTGTTATTGTTAGTATTTTAAAATTGGCCCATTCAAAAGTCTTATCCGTCAATGACCCGCCTGAAGCCCAAGTCAGTCGATATGGCTGTATAAAAGACATCATAAACGTGGCCTTCATGTTTTACATACTGTTACGTCCTCCTATGTTTTCTGTTCAGTTATCTGTCTTCCCCAGGAAAAAAAAAAAAAAAAAAAAGTTTTGCGATCGGCCATTTTTGCCGATCACCGATCGAGTCATTTGGAGTGAAATCGGCCGATTTAAATCGGTGGCCGATAAATCGGAGCATCCCTAATTGTCATTGATCAAGCTAGGCCCCTGAGGTCCTGTGTAACAGAAAGACACGTTATGAGAGTGCCCCCTTGTGGTTAGTATTTCATGAATGTGTGAGTTGAGAAAGGAGGTTTTATATCCATCATGTGCTGTGAACAGGGCTGGACTGGCGGTAAAAAATAAATTTAAAAAAAGTCTTATTTATTTATTTTTTTACCAGCCGGCCCGGCCGAAAGCTGAAAAGGTGCAAATGTGTTTATATCACTTATTTTAGAAGTACATCTCTTCTCTTTTTCAGGTGAGAAGCCATATGAATGCCCCAACTGCAAGAAGCGGTTCTCCCACTCTGGCTCCTACAGCTCTCACATAAGCAGCAAGAAGTGCATCGGCCTGATAGCAGTCAATGGGAGGATGCGCAATAACATGAAAACAGGCTCTTCCCCTACATCAGCCTCCTCCTCCCCCACCAACACTGCCATCACACAGCTGCGACACAAACTGGAGAACGGCAAGCCCCTGGGCCTGCAGGACCAGAACAACCACCTGAACATCAAAACAGAACCACTAGACTTCAATGACTATAAACTAATGATGGCCTCCCATGGCTTCGGTGCACCTGGGCCCTTCATGAATGGAGGGATTGGGGGTAACAGCCCACTGGGCGGGGTCCACAGCTCGGCCCAGAGTCCCATGCAGCACTTTGGGATGGGGATTGATTCACAGCTCTTTGGCTACCCGTCCCTGGGGAACAACCTGAGCGAGGTGCAGAAGGTCCTCCAGATCGTGGACAACACTGTGTGCAGGCAGAAAATGGACTGCAAGCCGGAGGAAATCTCCAAGCTCAAGGCTTACATGAAGGAGCTCGGGAATCAAATTGAGGAGCAGAAACAGGGGCTGATGTCGTCAGGTGTTCCCCAGGTGGCTCTTCCAGTCGTCAGCCATAACGGTGCCACTAAAAGCATTATTGACTACACGTTAGAAAAAGTGAACGAAGCCAAAGCTTGCCTCCAGAGCTTAACGACAGACTCAAAGAGACAAATTAGCAATATCAAAAGAGAGAAATCAAACCACATGCTAGATTTAGGTACGGAGGAAAAGACACACGATAACAACAACATCATGTTTACACCCTTTGCTTGCCAGTATTGCAAAGAATCCTTTCCAGGTCCGATCCCCTTGCATCAGCACGAACGTTACCTATGTAAAATGAACGAGGAGATCAAAGCGGTTCTTCAGCCCAGTGAGAATCTGATGCCCTCCAAGCAAGGGATGTATGCAGAGAAGCACGCCGTCCTGCTGTCCTCCATGCTGTCTGAGAAAGGAGTAACAAGTCCCATTAACTCTTATAGGGACCACATGTCTGTGCTCAAGGCATACTTTGCTATGAACACAGAGCCCAATTCTGATGAACTACTAAAGATTTCTATGGCGGTTGGCCTTCCTCAGGAATTTGTGAAAGAGTGGTTTGAGCAGAGAAAAGTGTACCAGTACGGCAATGCAAGGACCCCACCTCTAGAGCGGAACAACATAGAACAACACATGATTCTGGGTGCAAATAACTACATCCCCACTAAAGACTCAATCATGGCAGCTAGGTCACCAGTGTCTCTAGTCAAGTATGTTGATCACCTCACGTCCCCCTCTATCGCAGAGCTCCACAACAATATCAACAATTGTGACATCCCCCTCAGACTTTTTAAACCCAACCAGTTTAGCGGCACCAAACAAATGGGTGAGAAATTGGACCACTCCAGGAGCAACACACCCTCCCCCTTAAACCTTTCCTCAACATCTTCTAAAAACTCCCATAGCAGCTCATACACTCCAAACAGCTTAACGTCAGAGGACCTTCAGGCTGAGCCACTGGACTTGTCCTTGCCAAGACTCATGAAGGAACCCAAACATGCGCTGACTGTAAAAAGCTGACCTAAGCTCAACAGTATTACCATTGACCATAACAGTGTTCCCTCCCCCCGTGAGCACTTCGAAGAGCCTTTGAACTTGGCCTATCTCAAGAAGGAATTTGCAGGCTCTAACAACAATGGAAACCTCGACAAAAGCACTAGCCCCATGTTTGGCATTAACCCCTTTGGTGCCAAACCTTTGTACACATCGCTTCCACCGCAAAGCGCATTTCCACCTGCCACATTCATGACCCCAATGCAAGCCAGCATCCTGGGACTGAGGCCGTACCCAGGCATGGATCAAATGGGCTTCCTACCACACATGGCCTACACTTATGCAACCGGAGCAGCTACCTTTGCTGAGATGCAGCAGAGGAGAAAATACCAACGAAAACCGGGTTTCCAGGTAAATAAGCCACTTGTGTTTTTTTTTTAAGCCTCAGGTTTTTCTCTCTCTCTCTCTCTCTCTCTCTCTCTCTCTCTCTCTCAGATTCTCCAACATGATCTGCTCATTGTGCCGCTAATTAAAAGGTACTCAAGAGTCTGGAATGAGCATGCTCACCTGCAGCACATTGAACCAGCAAAGTCGGGTAGATAACCAGCTGTCAAACAAGCCTAGAGTGGTTCAGTTCCCAAGCAGGCATCATTAGTGGTATCAGCGTATAATGGGTGTTTCAGAGGTTATGAAGTGGGAATTCAGTTGTTGCCAGACTCCGCCGCAAATTTTCCTTACCACGGAGTGCAAGCAGCAGCACGTCTCCAGATGTTCAGAGTCTATCCTAGAATACAATTGCATATGCTGTACAGTTACATCCCCTTAAAATCAATGCGTTTCAACCCAGTTTCGTTTTTTAAGGGTATTATGTATCGTCAATTATATGAGTGAAATATATTGTCTGTGCAATTGGCAAATGTAAGCCCTGGAGCTCTGCACAGAGGATCTGACTAAGTTCAATGTTCTGCCACTTTCTTGTATTTTAAAGGGAGTAAAGCCAAAATGAGTTTCTACATGCAGATTAATAATGCACAGGCTCCATGTTCATTACTGCTGAATGCTGAGGGCTGTTTAACATAGTGGGAACCATTTTGATAAAAAAGTATTAATAATGTTTCCTATTCCTAAGTTATTAAATTAGATGTTAAAAATACAGCTACGGGCATTTAGCTCAAATTGATTGCGGAATGATAGTGCTCTGTTCTTTAAAAACAGTGTAGAGATGTATCCCGAATCATTGTCAGACTAGAGCAAGTACTTCTAATGAGAGCATCAGTGCTTTTTTATATTGGTCATTTAGTGCCCCTCTTGATTTAATCATTATGAGTTGGAAATTATAAGAATATGGCAATATGCCCTGCAAAGGCTTTCTCCTGTTATAATGACCTTCTAATGTAATAATATTTTCCCCATTAATTTAAGCTTAAGCCTATCGGGTTTATCTTCCCTGTGAAAGAACAGACAAATATAGAATTAACCCTTTCATGTATAAAATTAGACCAAATTTAAATGCAAATAAATGAGGTAAGGAAAAATGTATCACATCTAGAGTAGGGACTCGCCTGTTCAGCTTTCCTTGCCTATTTCATATCATATTTATGCTTGTAAGTAGGGATGCTCCGATCTGGATTTTTGGGGCCGATACCGATCACCGATTTTTTTCCTCAAGATCAACCGATACCGATACCGATTTGTTTTAAAATACATAACTGTAGGCCTACTGACTGGATAGCCTACATATTTTTTGCTTTTTAGACAAAAGTTTTGATCCATTAGGCACCAAGCAAACGCAGACCCATTTTTATGGCATAGTAAAAGTCTGGCCTATCACCCAGTTAGGGCCTGAAGCCCAAGTCAGTGATATGGCTGTATAAAAGACATCATAAACGTGGCCTTCATGGTTTACATACTGTTACGTCCTCCTATGTTTTCTGTTCAGTTATCTGTCTTCCCCAGGGGGAAAAAAAAATATATATAAAAAAACGTTTTTTGCGATCGGCCATTTTTGCCGATCACCGATTGAGTCATTTGGAGTGAAATCGGCCGATTTAAATCGGTGGCCGATAAATCGGAGCATCCCTAAAAATTAACAAAAGCAAAGTCCATGTCGTTTTAAGAGACAATGCTAAAAATATGAAGAAGGGCATGGACCAACTTGGAGTGGCGAGTCTGGGATGCTTTGCGCACACTATGCAGCTTATTGTGCATGAGGGACTGTTGTCGCAGCGCAGCGTGAGTGACGCACTGGCTAACGGGCGGAAAATGGTAGGCCATTTCAAGCACTCGCCTTTGGCATATTCACGGCTGCAGGACATACAACTAGAACTTCATATGCCGCCTAAGCGTCTGCAGCAGGACGTTCAGACTCGGTGGAACAGCACCCACTACATGATTGAAAGCCTCATCGCGCAGAAACGGTCACACACCTGACACCACCCAACCAGGAACCAGTCGAGAGGTGACCAACAGCCTGGTCACCATGATGAGGTAAGCTAACAATGTCATCACTGGTATTGCTGTATTGTTTGGATATGATGTAACTGCTGCTGTATGATGGTGTGTGCGTGGTGTGTCTCCAGGACACTGCTTCGTTATTTCTTTCCTACTGATTTCCGGATCCCAAAAGATGACGTCAACAGTATGACAGCAGAGGAGCTGGTGGCCTTCCCCATGGTAAGACTGACCGCTGATTTGTACACACAACCCTTACCGTGATCCTCAGTTATAGAGATCTAATCTGGTCTCTCCACTCTATTTTATTCTAGACTCTGGTTGTTCTGTGCTTCCGTTCATATAGGGTGAGGGTGTCCATGTTTGTGGGGCAAAAGGTGTGGCCGATACATGCACAGTTCCCTGAGCATCTGAGGACGACCTCTGTTTGGTTTGTTTTTATAAAACTGCAGTATCTTTATCTTTCTGTTTCTGTTAAGTTAGCATCTCCATCCTCTCTGGGTTTGTACAGGTTTTACGGTGGTCCGACTGAGACTAGCCCATTAGCGTGTAGCGCATGTCTCATTTTAGTCCTTTTATATAGCCGTTATTAGGGACGTCCCGATCCGATACTGAGATCGGATATCGACCCGATATTGGTCCTGAATGCTGGATCGGAGATCGCACCAGAAAAAAAAAAGGCTCCGATCCGCGTGCCCGATCCGCGTGCCCGTTCCGGCGTGTCACTCAAGTGACGACAACAGTAGTCGCCAGTGGTCACGTGCATGACAGTTGGCTAGTAGCTTTGTGAGAGTCATGTCAGCAGTGTGGGAATACTTCAGTCTTAAAGACGAAAAAAGTCCATCAGCGGAATGCAAGATTTGCAAAATAACAGTTTCGAGGGGTGGCAGCGATGCTAATCGGTATAACACCACTAATGTAATTAAACATGAAAAAAAACACCATGTGGAACAGCACCAGGCCTACCTGCAAGCGTCTGCTGCAAAGAAAAAGCCCCTGAAACAGCAGACATTGCTACAGTCAATGCAGAGGCGAGAGAAACTCCCCCCAGACAGCAAAATTGCAAAAGCAATAATGGAGAAATTGGTTCGGTTTATTGTGCTCGACGACCAACCACTTTCGGTGGTAGAGAATGTGGGGTTTCGGAGTTTAATTGAACACCTAGAGCCGCGTTATACTTTGCCCAGTCGGCATTATATAACCGAAAATGCCATCCCTCAAATGCACAATGAAGTGTGTGAGTTCCTCGCCAAACTATTGGAGAATGTCGATGCTATTAGCTTCACAACGGACATTTGGAGCTCAGACGTGTGTCCAATGTCGTTGTTGAGTCTCACAGCACACTGGATAGACTCTGATTTTACTTTCAAGAAAGCGGTGCTGCATGCCCGTGAGTTCCGTGGCTCACACACTGGGGATTCCATTAAGGCAGCCATGGAGGAGATGCTGCTCGAATGGAAAATTAACAAAAGCAAAGTCCATGTCGTTTTAAGAGACAATGCTAAAAATATGAAGAAGGGCATGGACCAACTTGGAGTGGCGAGTCTGGGATGCTTTGCGCACACTATGCAGCTTATTGTGCATGAGGGACTGTTGTCGCAGCGCAGCGTGAGTGACGCACTGGCTAACGGGCGGAAAATGGTAGGCCACTTCAAGCACTCGCCTTTGGCATATTCACGGCTGCAGGACATACAACTAGAACTTCATATGCCGCCTAAGCGTCTGCAGCAGGACGTTCAGACTCGGTGGAACAGCACCCACTACATGATTGAAAGCCTCATCGCGCAGAAACGGTCACTCTCGGCGTATGTGGCTGAACATGACCTGCCAGCGACGCTAACAGCAAACCAGTGGGGGCTGTTGGAGCGGACTGTCACGGTGTTGGCCCCTTTCGAGGAGATGACAAGAGAGGTGAGTGCCTCATCGGCATCACTAGCTGATGTCATCCCCCTCGTGTGTGTCCTGAGACGTGTCCTCAGTCGGGAAAACGACACTGACCAGGGGATTAAAACGATGAAAAGCACCCTCCTCGACGCACTCAACAGGCGTTTTGACAACTTGGAGTCTGAACCGTTATACTCGGTTGCAACCCTGCTTGATCCACGGTACAAAGACAGGTAAGGGAATTTCTGTTAACTTTATTTAGCCTAATCTGATTCAACGTTGTGTGTGTGTGTGTGTGTGTGTGTGTGTGTGTGTGTGTGTGTGTGTGTGTGTGTGTCTGTGTGTGTGTGTGTGTGTGTGACAAGTAACTTGATTACGGAAATTATTTGACTAATATTAGCTATTTTATTATACAGGTACTTCACAAATGCAGACAGTGTGAGGCTTGCAAAGACAGCACTAATGGCAGAGGTAGGGAAGATGGAGGAAGTGTTGGAGGAGGGAACTACAGCCTCTGAGCCAGCAGACAAGACTCCACGGTTGGAGGCGACAGGCACCAGTACCAGCAGCAGCAGCCTTGGCAACATCTTTGATGAAATCCTGGAGGAACGCACAGTAGGCCTACCTGATCCTGGGATAACCACAAGCGTACAAGTTCAAGTGCATACCTACCTCAGTGAGGCACCTATTCCACGGTCAGACAATCCCTTGCTTTTCTGGAAAGTCAACCAACCTCGACTGCCCTCCCTGGCAGCCACAGCAGCTAAATTTCTCTGTGCTCCTTGTACAAGTGTAGAGAGTGAGAGGCTCTTTAGCACAGCCTCAAAAAATGGTATCGGAACAACACTAGTGAGAAACGACAGTTATTTGGTTCCGAAGCTAAATCGCGGAATTTTTCGGAACAACTCCTCTCAGTTTACCAGGAGGATGACAATCAACAACGAGGAACGAATTGATGAAAAAGTTGAAATGTCTGTCTGACAATCCTCTATGTTTGCCTTTCTTATACATCTGCATCAAATGCTGTTCACCCTTTATATGCTTTCATGTACCGTATATGCCTTTATATATGTATGTATATATTATATACTGTATGTATATGTTTGTGAACACGTGCAACTTTGTGCTTCTCTGCCAGTTGTTTCTCAGGTTTCATAGTCTGTTTATTGCTGCACATATTGTATACTGTATACTCACACCTTCAATTATCTATGCAAGGAGTAGGATTCAGTAACCAGGCCTTGACACTGAACTATGGCCAGGTAAGACTTTGGCCAGGCGCCTTTGAACCGAAACCCCATGTAAAACTGCAAGCCTTACCCTCTCTAATAAAAGCCTGTTTCTTAATTGAGGATACCAAAAAAAATAAAAAATAAATATCAAAAATAAAGAGAGATGTAGGGGGACAACAGCAAATCAGACAAGGAGGCCTAACACTTAAAACGACCATCACATTTACAGGACATTGGTTTTACACTACAGTATGTGGCGATGTCACGGCCAGGCTCATGACCATGACAAAAACGGGAGACACACACACGATCTTAGTAAGTAATGATAAGAAAATGTTTATTGTAAACTAAATGAGGCCAATAATAAGATGAGGTGTGGTAGTCAGTAAATCAGTGGTGTAATGTGAGTGTAGTGGAAAGTGGTGAGGTGAGTGTTGCATGGTGTGAAACAAGGAATAAACAAAGAATAGAAAATAATGGTGCCTAGAAGGGGGCCTCAATACTGAGGCCTGCATAGATCTTTTATGCCCTGGATCCTGGAACCAGGTGGGGCACAATCAGCTGTCCACCAGCTGACCTGCATTCTACTGATTAGTAACCCTGTCCAGCAGGAGTACTCTCTGCAGACAGGGAAACAGATGTTTATTACAGGCCAGGACACAATATGGGGCCAGGGCCGTCACACCCCCTCCCATAGAAACAGGGTCCCCAAGGGAACACTGAACAACAGGGAAACACACCACAGTAAAATAATATATAAACGAACAAACCCAGATCACCTGTATTCAGGACCAACCACCATTACTCCAACCTCGGCAACAGGTACCTATGAAGCCATAATTAAGAGGAGCAGGAACAGTAGAAGGGTAAAAACAGGAAATGAGTTAACACAAAAACAATCTTAACAAGGGGCCCTGGACAATGCATCTGCCACTACATTGTCCTTCCCTTTTATGTGACGTATGTCCAGAGTATATGATTGTAAAAACAATGACCAGCGAATCAGTCTCTGGTTAGGGCACTTTAAAGAATTGAGAAAGATCAACGGATTGTGATCCGTAAAGACTACCAATGGAGCGAGACCGGACATGATGTACACATCAAAATGATGGAGAGCCCAGACCAAGGCAAGGGCTTCCTTTTCAATTACTGAATAATTGAGCTGACAAGAGTTGAACTTTTTTGAAAAAAAACTAACAGGTCTGTCAATGCCAAATTCATCGGTCTGTAGAAGCACCGCCCCTGCTCCCACGTGACTGGCATCGACCTGTAACTTGAAGGGTTCATCCATAAGAGGAGCAGCCAACACTGGAGCAGCACAAAGAAGAGCTCTAACATTAACAAAGGCCTGTTGACATTCTGTACTCCAAACATACATTGCGTCACCTCTCAGGAGGTTAGTAAGTGGAGTGACTACCGTTGAAAAATTGCGACAGAAGCTGCGATAATAGCCTACTAGCCCTAAGAAACGCTGCAGCTCTTTCTTAGTGGTAGGTCTGGGGTACTGCTCTATAGCCTGCACCTTAGCCTGGACCAGAGAGACTTTACCATGACCAACCACTCGACCGAGGTACCTCACCGATGCCCTGGCAAACTCACACTTTGCCAGGTTGACGGTGAGGCACGCACCAGCCAAGCGGTCGAACAAGGCACGCACACGCTGAAGATGGGTGGACCACGAGTCAGAATAGATGACGACGTCGTCTAGATATACAGCGCACCCCTCCAAACCACCTACAACCATGTTCATCAGCCGTTGGAATGTGGCTGGAGCATTTCTAAGACCGAAGGGCATGACAGTATACTCATAAAGACCAGAGGGGGTTATAAACGCCGATATTTCACGAGCCCTCTTGGATAAAGGCACCTGCCAAAATCCTTTGAGCAAGTCAAATTTGCTAATAAACTTAGCGGAGGCTACTTGGTCAATACAATCTTCCATCCTGGGAAGAGGATACGAATCTGGCTTTGTCACACTATTCACTTTGCGGAAGTCTGTACAAAACCGCAGTGTGTGATCAGGCTTTGGAACTGTGAGACACGGGGACGCCCAGCTGGACGAGGTAGGCACTGCAATACCAGTCTCAAGCATATACCTGATCTCGGAGTCCACGTGTTTACGTTTGTCAGGACTAACTCTATAAAAACGCTGTCTGATAGGTGAAGCATCCCCTACATCCAGGGTTTCCGTTAGAAAAATTTGCCGTCGGACATCGTGTCCGGGAAGAATTCGATTTACCGGACAAACGTGATATATTCCGGTCATCATATTAAAATATAATAAAAAAATTTTTTTTCAAAATCATATTTTTTTTCTCCAAATCTAATATAGCTGTTTGTCGCGGTGATTACTGTTGTGTAGCGGCCTATATATGCCATTTAATGTCTATTTCTCATCCGATACGATTAGATGCGAGCTATATAATAATATAACATGATTTGACGCATGCGCGCTATGCCATGCGTCAAATCCAGCGCTGAACGGGTCCAGCGCTGAACGGGCGCCTCACTGGGAACTGAACAGACAGCATCGATCAATGAACGGACTCCACATTACGTTAACTGAAGTTTGTTAAATTGTTTGGGATTAATGTGAGTTCTCTATTTTCTCTTTCCAGTTTTACCCTTTTTTAAAAATCAATAAAACAACGTCATTTCTATAACCAGGTCTCGCTGTTTGGGAAGGCATTTCGTTTAGCTCGGGAGTATGACAATGGGGAGAACATAACTGTTTATTGAGAAACAATTGATAGGCAGTCTGGGATACGTATATAAAGAAATACCACAATGTCTAGATGTATAACATTTTATTGAACAGTAACAGTGCAAGCATGTAGGCTTCTGGCGTGACACGGCTAGCCTAATTTCCGTTCATATGCCTTTTATCAGATAAAATAAAATAGAATAAAACTCTTTGAAAATAAATAGGCTTTAAATTAACTTGCAATGCGTATGTATAGGCTAATTTCCGTTCGATGTTACAGCCTAGGCCTATCGCCTATGCCTTTTCTCAGATAGATAGGGGATAGCCTTAAATAAAATAGCCTAGAGTAAAAACTCTGAAAATAACAATGGCTGCTCATATAATTCAGCTAGTACTTATTAGGCCTACGTCGCTTTTTGGCAGCATTGAAGCGTGCAGCTGCGGACTTGAAATCAAAGCTGCAAAGTGTCTCTCCGCAACTTGCAATGCGCATTAGCCGTGTGACCTTGCCCTCCCCAAGGCGACTTCGGTCCGCAGTTTTAATTCGGTTCTGCAGAGAGAATCCTCTCTCTGCAGGCACACTGGAGACGGGAATCAAGCAGGCTATCTTGGCCAGTGTGGCCCACTCTGGGTAAATTTCGCTGAAGTCTCGGATGAGGACTTCGCAGGCTGTTGAGAAACGCAAGCCCCCATAACCACGAAGCGCTGTCATGACACCGATGGCATCTCGTTGCACGTTTGTGGCATCGATGACCGGGGCTGTGGCTGGTGCTGAGTCATCATCGCTGGTCATTTCTTGGCCAAAATGACCAATGATGGTCTGGATGGCCGGTTTAGCATATTCTTCAAGCGCTGAGGGGACGGAATGAGTGATAATGAATCAGTGATGGCCTATTTTTTTTTATGACAAAATGACATCAACAGCCAGATTAACTGAAAAGTAGGAAGGTTTAAATGTTATCCTGTTGTTTTCATCATTGTTGTTATTATAGCCTAATAATTATTATTGTTATTATGATGATGATAATTATTATTAGCCTATGATGGGCGGCGGCCATAGTCTACATTTCGCAATTTAGACAAGCATTTTAGGTTATTCAAAAAGGATAGGCCTAAGAATTATACTATGCATTTTGCAACCAACTTAATTAAACAGGCTAGCTTCTACTTACCATCCTGCGTCTGTGGGTATTGGGAGGGGTTCAGAAGGATGTCGAAGCTGTTCAGTACATCTAGGGAATCTTCGGGGAATCGCTCGTGTAGTAGGGATGGACGGTTTTTCGGTTAAACCGAAAACCGGGGTTTCTAAAAATAGAAACGGTTTTTTATCAAAACCGTCTGAAACCGTTTTTTTTTTTGGAAGAATAAAATAGAATAAGAATAAAACTGGAACATGTCACATGTTTGTCGTGTGTGAAAATAACAATGATACAGTCTGAATCTGCCGCGCAATGAGTGAGAGGTTTGGTCAGTTGTGAAGAATAACTGAGGATTAATATCTAATTGGGATTATATTTAAGGGTAACGAATCACTCTATGGGAAAGATAGTTGCCTTCAGTTATTGGTAGATAGGAAAGGTTTTTTACAATTACTCGCTTACATTTAATAAGATCATTTTCGCTGCTCTCTGTAAAGCGCATTGGGTCACTTTTGTGAGAAATGCGCTATAGAAATAAAATGTGATTTGATTTGAAATCAATCAATCAAACTTTATTTATGTTCTATAGCACAAATCATGCATTGAATGTAACTCCAAGTGCAGTATTTACTAAACCACAATATAATAAAACAAGAGCTATACGGATCAAGAGTGTTTGTGCACAGCGCCACTGTGTGTGAAGGCGCTACTGAAAGTGATGACAGAACGCATGTCTCAGAAGATACGCGGTCACTTAGTGACGCAAAGGTAGTTCTGTATTTATCTCTATCTGTATTAGTAAATTTATTTTGAAAGCTCTATTTTGACAGCTCTACCATGGGCACTTTTATTTTGATGGGGCATTCTTTGTTGATTGACTTACGACAGTTCAGGACGAGTCAGTCTCGCGGCATGTGGTTTTTATGAAAAGCTTTAAGTATGTTCACTGCATAATTCTAAGTCTAATATTTCAGTGATTATTGAGCAGTATTCAAATATTTAAATACATTGAGCAGCAGCTGAAACTTTGAAGATGCTGTTCCAAGAGATGATCTTCCGTGCAGGCGTGCACCCTGGATCAGCGGAGCTGGTGTGTTAAGTGTTCATGTGTTTTCATGTATGGTGAATACAAAAGTCTGCCTTTCCACTTATATTTGTGAAACTAAGTAGCCTAAATGTGTGATTGTGCTTACGGTGTTTTAATGGTGTTCGACATGAGTGTATTGTAGCAGTAGGGCTCAATAAATAGAAATTGGCGGTCTTTTTTTTTTTTTTTTTTTGCAAGTTTTTTTTTTTTTTTTTTTTTTTAATGTATTTTTCGGTTAACCGGAAAACCGCGGTTTTACTCTCTGACGGTTTTTCGGTTTCAATAATTGGAAACCGTCCATCCCTATCGTGTAGTGCATCTACTAGATGCTGGATGTAGCGTGCTCGGGCATTTTTAAACGCCTGAACGGACCGGTCACCTACATGTGTCACTCTGACATCATTGTACAGGCCGTCTTGGCAGTCCGCCTGGAACTTCAGTTCTTCTGGGCCTGGGGCATCTCGTAGCTGTGTTAGTGCCGCTTCAGAGTCAGACTTCTCCTCAGGCTCAGACTCATTGTTGCTTGGCTTCATGAAATAATTCCTAAGCTTACTTTGTTTTGCCATCTTTCCATTAATGTAATCGCTCGCTATGGTGCACTTTGAGCTGCAACGTTTGCGTATTACTATGGTGGACGGGTTGGCAGGGTTGCCAGATAGGCATGGGTTACCGCCGAATGGGCTACTGTGTTTAAGCGGTAATAGACTGGTTAAGCTGTAATCCCATCTGGCATCAATCCCATGTGACACCTGTGCGCTGTTTCGCATAGGCCGGCCTACACATTAGGAGTCATCATCATGCCGGTGTCAAATCATATCATAATAAAAGAAATACATAGCCTATATATTCGTCTTTTTTAAAATAGAAGGAATCAGAATGTGAACTTTAGCGAATTGTATTCAAAGGGAATTATTTTCACCGGACAATATGTCCGGACAAGAATATGTCCGGACAATATGTCCGACGACTTTTCAATTTGTCGGACTTCAAAAAAAATTACCGGACAAAGTCCGGCAATTACCGGTTAACGGAAACCCAGCCTACATCTATATCGTGTTCGATTAAGGGAGTCTGCGTGGGAGTGTCACCAAAAATGGATGGATAATCCTTAACAAGATGCAGCAGTTGGGTACGTTCAACCTCTGTTAAATGCCCCAACGAACTCCCAAGATCACGAAGGGACTCTGAATTTTTCAATCTTCCAGTCAACAACTCCTGGCCGGGACTGGATAGGCCATCCTCCTCAGGCTCTGCCACCACCTGAGGGGAATCCCCTACTGTACTGGCTACACACGCCGGACGAACAGGAACTGACGCCTGCTCCACAGAATCAGACACACGGTCATAATACGGTTTCAATAAATTAATGTGGCAGAGCTGATTAGGCTTCCTACGCAAAGGTGTAGCAATCAGGTAATTAAGATCAGACACTTGCTTTACTACAGTATGTGGACCAGTAAATTTAGCACAAAAGGGGGAATCAACCATGGGCAAGAGTGCCAGAACCTGATCACCCGGGCTAAACTTCCGTGGCTCAGTTCGGCGGTCATAAAGGCGTTTCATTTTCTTTTGTGCACTAGCTAGTTTTTCTTTTGCCAGCTCACCGGCTTCATAAAGCCTATGCTTAAAGCCGAGTACGTAACTAAGCAAGTTTTTTGGTGGTTCGGACTCTTTCCAATCATCTTCGATAACGGCCAAGGGGCCACGTACTGTGTGTCCGAACACCAGATCATTGGGACTAAAACCCGTACTTTCCTGGCTCACCTCCCTGGCGGCTAACATCATCCAAGGAAGCCCCTCCTCCCAATCTCCGTCCAGCTCAGTACAGTAGGCGCGCAACAAAGATTTCAAAGTTGCATGGAATCGCTCCAATGCGCCCTGGCTCTGCGCGTGATAGGCTGACGCCCTGTTGTGCTTAACGCGCAGCTGTTTCAGGACCTGAGCGAACAGATGGGAAGAGAAATTAGAACCCTGGTCAGACTGGATGATTTTTGGTATGCCAAAGATTGAAATGAACTGAGTCAAGGCACGGACTACAGACTTGGTGGTGATATTGCGTAAGGGATAAGCTGCAGGATACCTGGTAGCCTGGCACATAACTGTCAGCAAATACTTAGCCCCAGTACGAGACGGAGGGAGGGGACCTACACAATCAATAATGAGATGGTCAAACGGTTGACTGGTTGCCTGAATCGGACTCAATGGAGCCGGTGTAATGCTCTGATTCGGCTTTCCTGTCAACTGACATGTATGACATGTTTTTACATAGGCTGCCACATCCCTCTTAAGGCGAGGCCAAACGAAGTAACGGAGGATGCGATCATAGGTCTTAGAAACTCCTAGGTGTCCACCCTCATCATGTGACACCTGCAGAACCAAGCTGCGATACTTGGAGGGCACAACAATTTGGTAAATGGGGTCTCCCACAAACTCAACGCCATGGGGAACCCACTTCCTCACCAATACCTCATTGTGAATGAAATAGGCATGGGCGCTGTTCCTCACCCCCCCAGCAGGGAGAGCTCCCTCAAACAGCTCTTTCAGACTTGGATCTGCCCGCTGCTCTCTCACCAGTTCACTGTGAGGGACAGACAGGGGAAAATCAGACAGTGATATCACATGCTCCACATCATCCACCATTTTGTCAGGGTCAGGCGTGGCACGGCTCATGGCACGAGTTACGGCACACGCAGTGAACACCTCAGGAAACTCCCGTTCACTTTCATCAGGCTTGCTTTTAAATACTGGCACAGACGTAACCACCACAGGTGGCGCCACATCTGCCCACACTCGTGCACCAACCAAGCCATTACCCATGATCATGGTCACCCCCTCACAGGGCAACGCTGGGCGCACACCCACAGTCATCTCACCCTGAAACAAATCAGATGAAAGAATTATTCTGTGCAGAGGAACATGCAATACAGCCAAACCCATACCACGAATGGGAATGGAGTCACCTGTGTCAGAGGCATCAGAAAATGGCAAAGCAGAAGCTAAAATAAACGAATCAAATGCCCCAGTATCCCGTAAAATGTTTACTGGGACCTTCTCATCCCCACCGACGAGGGACACCAAACCATCTGTAAGGAATGGCAAGTAAGATTCAAGGTCAGAGGATTGTGGAGACTCAACATGTGTAGAGCGCACCTGGGACAGCGAATCACAGGCTTGGGCAGCAGACTTAACCCGCTGCACCACCGGCGCCGCGCAACCAGCCCCTTTAGCCCCATCCCCATGAGACACTGGAGCCCAAGGCTTACCTCTAGACTTTAAAGCATAGCATTCAGATTTAACATGCCCCTTTTTATGGCAGTGACTGCACACTTTCTCATAACTCCTTGAACTATTCTGATTCTCATAACTCCTTGAACTATTCTGATTCTCATAACTCCTTGAACTATTCTGACCTCTACGACCAAAATCAGTTGCAACTGACTGACCAGCAGGTGGCATATCAAAACCAAAGGTACTCCTCTGAAACCCAGACTCTGGCACATAAGCGCGAGACTCACCAAACATGCGCGGCTCTCCAAACTTACCCCTGCTATGAGTCAATGTAAAATCATCTGCCAACGCAGCAGCTTCAGCAGGAGTAGTCACCTGCTTTTCACTAATATAAGTGGCTATATTCTGGGGAATAGCATTTTTAAATTGCTCCAGTACAATCAGATCACACAAATCATCAAAATCATCTACATCAGACGCCTTGCACCAGCGATTGAAATGCAAAACTAATTCTCTTGCAAACTCAAGATGTGTCTGACTCTTGTTTCTCCTCCAATTCCTAAATTTCTGTCTGTAGGCCTCCGGAACCTGTTCATAAGATTTAAGCACTGCAGACTTCACTTTCTCATAAATCAGAGAATCCTCACGGCTCAGGGACGAATATGCCAACTGTGCTCGACCTGTAAAAACACATTGTAACATGAGGGTGCGTTCAGCATCTGGCCAACCACGAGTGTCAGCGACGCGCTCAAACAACGAAAAAAACAAGTCAGGATCCCTTTCATTAAATTTAGGTAAAAGTTTCAAGTTTCCTGCTATATCAAATAAGCCTCTATTTGCTCCCCTGGAAGCAAAAGAACCCCCACTACTTAAGACTTCACTACTGATTTTACCGTCTTCAATCAAATTCAACCTATGTCTCTCTAACTCCACAGTTTGCATTTGGATTTCACATTTCATTTTCTCAAGTGCAAATTCCTGGTCTAATCTCAGTTTGAGCAATTCTTTTTCCTGGTCAAATGTAAAAGGGTGCTTAGCAACAGGCGAAGATGAACCCTTGACAGGCTGTGGCAAAATTGCCATCTCGACCAGTTTCGACTCTAAACATGCCCTAAGCTCATGTTTCTTTTGTTCTACCACCGCTACATCATAATGTTTTGCAACCAATAACAATTGAGCTTTAGTAAAACGGTACAATAAGTCATAGGATGGAGCTGCTATAAACCCCTCTACTCCAGACATTTTTATTTAATTAAATCACAATATTAAGTACAGGACAATGTAGGCCTATGGACCCAAGATGACGTATACACTGACAACTCAGCGCGCATCAGAGGAAATTGACAACCTCGCAACGGAGCATGCCCCTATCTGACTGCCTACCCCAGGACCTGACTGAGTAAGCTCAACCCTAGTCTTCATGCGTTAGCGGGAGGATCTTTAAACACTAACTCGTCAGCCCGGTTAGACCCCCAGCAAGCTGGTCGCCCACCTGACAGCTAAGAATGTGTCCCCGAGACAATTGCTCTAGCCGCCGTACCGCAACACTACAGAAAAACGCTCAGCCAGACTCAAAGGAGAGAGACCGTAAGCCTACCAGGGCAGCCCCGTAGCCTACATGTGCGCAACTGACAGCCAATTGTATACACCCTCTTGCCCCAATAGAAAAAAACCTATCTAAGCACCATTACAAACAAAACGATCGCGCAGATCAATTAACAATAGGCTATTATATACAAAAATGCGATAAGTGTGTCTCCAAAATGCTTAATATGCCACTCAAGGCTTTCAAAAAAAAAACACCCGCAGGCGATAATTTTGAACTGGTGGGGAATCGACTACGACACCAGTTTGCAGTTCATTCACCAAAATCTCTGCCTAGGCTACTAACAGAGACACGCGCTTATTAACTTAACAAGGCACCCCCTGCCAATCAAGGCAACAAGCCATGGGAGTCGCACCACAAGTAATGAACCACAATGTTTTAACCATCAATTAAGCAAAAAAGTACCGGGTAGAATTCAATAGAAAAAAAAGCAATATTTACTTACCAAAAGGTGATCAAAAATAATGCTAGAAAAACGAAAACGGACGAGCCCCCAATTTGTCACGGCCAGGCTCATGACCATGCCAAAAACGGGAGACACACACACGATCTTAGTAAGTAATGATAAGAAAATGTTTATTGTAAACTAAATGAGGCCAATAATAAGATGAGGTGTGGTAGTCAGTAAATCAGTGGTGTAATGTGAGTGTAGTGGAAAGTGGTGAGGTGAGTGTTGCATGGTGTGAAACAAGGAATAAACAAAGAATAGAAAATAATGGTGCCTAGAAGGGGGCCTCAATACTGAGGCCTGCATAGATCTTTTATGCCCTGGATCCTGGAACCAGGTGGGGCACAATCAGCTGTCCACCAGCTGACCTGCATTCTACTGATTAGTAACCCTGTCCAGCAGGAGTACTCTCTGCAGACAGGGAAACAGATGTTTATTACAGGCCAGGACACAATATGGGGCCAGGGCCGTCACAGCGAGAAGAGGTCTCCCACACTATGGTGTCGACCGAAACCAAATGCGGACACAGTACTGCATGGTAAAGGGTCAGACTGCTGTCTTGTCACACATATATATATATATATATATATATATATATATAGCTTCTCAACATCAGGCCAGTTCAGCTTTACTTTAGAGAGCCAAGCAACGCTAGAATGACAATGAAATAGAATGAACACCTCTACACTATGAATGTTAAAATGCCCAAAATCAACCTATGGGCAGCGGCCCTCTTGTGGTCCATGAGAGTACTGCAAGTGGGCCGCCAAATATGTTTTTCTAATAGTTTCTTTTACAAAAACGTTTTAATTAAAAAAAGACATGCATGATACTGTATGTTTTTCTTTAAAACTTTTTTTTAAATGCATCATCAGTGTGATACTACTAGGCCCACTGCACTGTATGTATGATGATTGTATGATGATGCATATGAAATATCCAATAAGAATAAGAGAATAATGATGACACCCCAAAAAATGTATGCGTGCGTAAAATGCCTATGTGGGCTGCGAATACTTTTGAGATGTTTAAGTGGGCCTTGAGTCCAAAAAGATTGGGAACCACTGCTCTATATGCATTTATTGGTGGCGGGCCGCCACGAATTAATTTCCTCCGCCACAAATTGATTCAGTCCACACAAAAAATAAATAATAATAATAATAATCCACCTCTGAACATTTTTGCTGATTAAAATATATCTGATCCTAGATCAGCGCTATAATGGATGTTGACTATAAGTGCACCTAAATCCACGCCCATCTCTCTCTAACCGCTGATCCAAAATCAGATTAATGACATTAAACATTCAGTTGACACGTGACACAAGGGCTACTCCTGATTGGTCTAAATGTGAACCGGCATGAGAACCGTGCAGACTCAACCATCCCTGCTGAAAAACTGTCGCAAATTGAAGAACTTGCGCAAGTTGGAAACACTGGGAAACTTTCGCCAAGTTGGACATACTTTTCCTGTTGTGTTTGAGACGGAGCCAAGACTGCTCGTTTGGAAGGACATTGGATCCGTGAGTAACGTAAACCTTCAGAGCTTATGGATGGAAACCGGTATCACAAGTTTATATTCTGTATATTCTTTTTTATTTTTTTGCCATACTACCTCTAGTTTTGTTTGAAATTAGGTCGTTGTTTTGAGCGCGCGTGCGCGTTTCATGTGCGTGCACGCGGGGAAAAAATCGGGGCTCTCCGCCACAAATGTACAAATTCCTGGAGGAAACACTGTGTTTCATGGGAACACAGGTCTGCTGTGAAATCAACTGGATATTATACTCAATATTTAGACGTTCCTTTTTGAAAGTCCAACTGGGGGCTGACGGTGATTTTTTCCAGAGTAGATTGTCCTACAAAGAGGCACCTCTCCCAGGGCCTGGGACGCATCATTCTGAATCTGACCATTATCTGGCAGGAGAGGACGCAGGCGCTGAATGTTCGCCGCTTCTCCACCAGAGCTAGCTTAGTTCTAGTCTTTATTTTACTTTTTAATCAGTACTAAAGATAGTATTTTAGCGTGTCTTTGTTACTCTCCGGCAACTTTTCGGCAACTTTTGGCCACTAGCAACAGCAAGCCATTTTTGCCTACCTGCCGTCCTGCAACCTCGGCTGGTTCCAGTCCTTCACTTCCCTCCGGAGCCAAGGATCACCTCCAAGTTCCAACAGGATCCTATTTCTCGGCTCTTCACAGCACTGCTCGGAGGCTAAAGCGGCCAGGCCACAGTTGCCTGGACCGCAACACCGCCGCCAACGCATGTCGGCTAGCCTGGCTAACGGCTAACAGTCAACAGGTTCTGTATCCCGCCGACCGGCATGATGCTGAAATATTCCATCCCCCGCTTACTGGAGCTGAGAAATCACACAATTCCAGCGTGTGTTTCAGTTACCAAAAACATTGGTCTTTTCCACCGCCCACGATATATCCATAGAAGCACCCGTCGTCAGTTTGTGTACTGTCAGACCGGTCACAACATACCATCCATCCGCTCAGCTGAGCGCTCCGTCGCATCTGTTCCACGTCATCAGAACACTGTCGCGTCTGGAGTTTGTAGCAACGGAATCACCGCGAGAGCACTACAACCCAAGCAGCAGCATGAAAAACGTGGAGTGGATTTTCGTGTTCTCATTCCACTACAGAGACTCACCACCTTACCAACAGTCAAAATAGAGCTTTTTAACACCCAATCACTTACTCTTAAAGCACCACTCATAAATGAACATATTCTGGACAAGGGCTTAGACCTGATGGGCCCTATTATGCACTTCATAAGTCTTAAGCAATAAGACAAATTGATTCAGTCCACAAAAAAATAATAATAATAATAATCCACCTCTGAACATTTTTGCTGATTAAAATATATCTGATCCTAGATCAGCGCTATAATGGATGTTGACTATAAGTGCACCTAAATCCACGCCCATCTCTCTCTAACCGCTGATCCAAAATCAGATTAATGACATTAAACATTCAGTTGACACGTGACACAAGGGCCACTCCTGATTGGTCTAAATGTGAACCGGCATGAGAACCGTGCAGACTCAACCATCCCTGCTGAAAAACTGTCGCAAATTGAAGAACTCGCGCAAGTTGGAAACACTGGGAAACTTTCGCCAAGTTGGACATACTTTTCCTGTTGTGTTTGAGACGGAGCCAAGACTGCACGTTTGGAAGGACATTGGATCCGTGAGTAACGTAAACCTTCAGAGCTTATGGATGGAAACCGGTATCACAAGTTTATATTCTGTATATTCTTTTTTATTTGTTTGCCATACTACCTCTAGTTTTGTTTGAAATTAGGTCGTTGTTTTGAGCGCGCGTGCGTTTCATGTGCGTGCGCGCGGGAAAAAAATCGGGTAGGGCTCTCCGCCACAAATGTACAAATTCCTGGAGGAAACACTGTGTTTCATGGGGACACAGGTCTGCTGTGAAATCAACTGGATATTATACTCAATATTTAGACGTTCCTTTTTGAAAGTCCAACTGGGGGCTGACGGTGATTTTTTTCCAGAGTAGATTGTCCTACAAAGAGACACCTCTCCCAGGGCCTGGGATGCATCATTCTGAATCTGACCATAATCTGGCAGGAGAGGACGCAGGCGCTGAATGTTCGCCGCTTCTCCACCAGAGCTAGCTTAGTTCTAGTCTTTATTTTACTTTTTAATCAGTACTAAAGATAGTATTTTAGCGTGTCTTTGTTACTCTCCGGCAACTTTTCGGCAACTTTTGGCCACTAGCAACAGCAAGCCATTTTTGCCTACCTGCCGTCCTGCAACCTCGGCTGGTTCCAGTCCTTCACTTCCCTCCGGAGCCAAGGATCACCTCCAAGTTCCAACAGGATCCTATTTCTCGGCTCTTCACAGCACTGCTCGGAGGCTAAAGCGGCCAGGCCACAGTTGCCTGGACCGCAACACCGCCGCCAACGCATGTCGGCTAGCCTGGCTAACGGCTAACAGTCAACAGGTTCTGTATCCCGCCGACCGGCATGATGCTGAAATATTCCATCCCCCGCTTACTGGAGCTGAGAAATCACACAATTCCAGCGTGTGTTTCAGTTACCAAAAACATTGGTCTTTTCCACCGCCCACGATATATCCATAGAAGCACCCGTCGTCAGTTTGTGTACTGTCAGACCGGTCACAACATACCATCCATCCGCTCAGCTGAGCGCTCCGTCGCATCTGTTCCACGTCATCAGAACACTGTCGCGTCTGGAGTTTGTAGCAACGGAATCACCGCGAGAGCACTACAACCCAAGCAGCAGCATGAAAAACGTGGAGTGGATTTTCGTGTTCTCATTCCACTACAGAGACTCACCACCTTACCAACAGTCAAAATAGAGCTTTTTAACACCCAATCACTTACTCTTAAAGCACCACTCATAAATGAACATATTCTGGACAAGGGCTTAGACCTGATGTGTCTTAAGCCCTGTCCGGACGGCATATAAATTACCTGAGGACCTCGGTAATATTTTTTTACCCTAGGACCCCAGTGATTTTAATGACCTATCCGGATGGAATAAAAAAATCTCCATGCATGTTTGCGTTTCGCGTGCAAGCTGCCATTTAACATCACAGAAGAAGAAGCTGTTCCTGCCGGATATTTTGTCAGACCCACAACACAACGCACGTGTAGCAACAACAAGTCATTTGATTGGACAAGAGGCATTCCATGACTGCTGATCAGATTTCCAGAGCGAATTTACGAACGCAGCCGACACCACTCGCAGACTCGTTTTTTTCATAACACGAAACTTTACGTTTTAAAGTACCCACTCGATATAATAAACAGCAGTTTAACGATCACGAAATACTCATAATTTGTAAATACTTTCGTTTTGGGATGTGTTCGCGTTTGGGGCTGTGTGAGCATCTAATTATGTGTAGTTATGTGTTTCTAGCATGTCGATGTTCTATCAGAATGTTTTGATGTTATTAAAATTAAGAAGATGAATGGCTGAAATGGCGCAAAGCGGGGAAAAACAGATACGAGATCTAAAGTCTCGAACGATTATATTTCAAAACAAACTTTAAGTCCCCGAGGGCTCATTCATTCATTCATTCATTCAAGGACCTTCGCCTGTACAGGGGTGTGGAAAACGAAGGTTTCTGCCGAATGCTGCTAACACTGGAACCACGTTATGAAATATCAGTTAACAGATATTGGGATGTATCGTTGATGAATTTTCTCTTACAATGTATAGATTATCGGGGGGTAATATTGTACGGTTATCAATACGTCAGTTACCTTGCGATTCCCACCCCTAACTTCATCCCTGTGTGTTGTCAGACACCGTGATTTATAGAGTGCTAGATCCAGACCATACAAACTGCACAGTTTACAAGCTAATGTTAGGTAAATTCGCTAGAACTGGTTCAGAAGAAGAAATCAGTCCATTGTCACTTGTCGTCGTCGATTAACCTTTTAGGTGGTTTGGTTATCCGATAGTGGAGATTCAAGGGAGTTAATAATGTCATCCACATCCATTGTTTGCACAGAGCTACCCCGGTCAAAACGGTAAATTCTAGTATTAATATTGCGCAAAATCATGCAATACTGACATGTCGATCCGGACGGTAATAAAATTACCTGAGGACCTCAGGGTTTGCTGAAACACAGTAGGTAATTCCAGCCGGAATAATTACTGGGGTCCCTGGAGTAAATCACTGACATGGTCGGTCCGGACGGGATAAACATTACCGAATTACCCCAGGTAAAACATATATTACAGAGGTCCTCAGGTAATTTATATGCCGTCCGGACAGGGCTTTAGTGAAACCTGGCACCAGCCTGAGGTTTATTCTAGCCTGAATATAGCCTGTCCACCTGGCTATAGCTATACTCAGAAAGCCCGCAGTACTGGTCGGGTGGGTGGCGGCTTAGCCATTTTTCATAAAAATGAGCTGGAAATAACACCCCTCCCCCTCCCCTCACCATCTTCATTTGAATGCCTTGCTGTTAAATGTAAACCACCTTTTTCCATGACATTATTACTCATCTACCGGCCACCTAAACTTAAACCAAATTCAGTCTTCATCTCAGAAATACATGACCTTCTCACATCACTCTGCACTTCATCTTCCAATATCGTAGTTCTTGGTGACGCAAATATCCACGTTGACAATCCCTCCTGCCCCTTTGCTCGTGAATTCCTGCAACTCCTCGACTGCCTCAACCTCTCACAACATGTCCATGTCCCTACTCACAGGAAGGGCCACACACTGGACTTGGTCATCACTGACACCACCACCCCGGTCAGCAACCTAGTTGCCTGTGAAATGGGAGTGTCCGACCACAAGGTCATTTCCATGGTTCTACCATTCCCTCCCTCCCATACCAAACCAAAACGCCAAATACACTTCAGAAATCTGAAACGCATAAACCCAGAAACCCTGACTTCAGACTTCAATCATCTCTCCTCTGCCACCCATTCATCAGCTACTGAATCGGTGGCATTCTACAATACATCCCTGAGCAGCCTCCTGGACACCCATGCCCCACTACAAACTCGAACTGTTTCCTTTTCTCGTTCAGCCCCCTGGTTCACCAGCGAGCTTCGGAAAATGAAGGCGGCTGGGCGTGTCCTGGAGCGGCGGTTCATTGCCTCGGAACTTACAGTCCATAAAATGGCCTACAGGGATCATCAAAAGGCCTACTCTAAGTCCCTCAGGGAGGCGCAGGCAAACTTCTACTCAAACATCATCAACAACAGTCCCGGCAACTCAAAGCAGCTTTTCTCAACAATAAATAACTTCCTGAAACCACGAATTCCCACAAACAAAACCACCACAACTGAACAATGTAACAACTTCCTTTCGTTCTTCAGAACAAAAGTTGACACTATTCGCTCCTCCCTCTCTGCCACACCTACTCCATCTGCCCCGACTGCCAGCCCACAGCCTGGGCCGCCCCAGCCTCTCCAGTCTCCACTGCTTTTCCCCCACTACACAGCAAGAAGTCGAGAAAATTATCAGTCACATGAAACCTTCCACCTGCACCCTGGACCCCCTTCCCACAGCACTCGTCAAACTGAACATCCAAGCCATAAGCCCCTTGATCACCAAAACCATCAATCACTCCCTACTGTCTGGCCATGTCCCATCAGCTCTGAAAACAGCCATCATTACTCCCCTTCTTAAGAAATCGACCCTAGACCCGGATACCCTCGCAAACTACAGACCCATTTCTAACCTCCCGTTCCTCTCCAAGGTCCTGGAGAAAATAGTCGCCACCCAACTCCAACATCACCTCAGCAGCAATAACATTGCAGAAAAATTCCAGTCTGGTTTCCGCTCCGCCCATAGCACTGAAACAGCACTGGTCAGGGTGACAAACGACATTCTCATGGCAGCCGATGCCGGCTCTCCTTCTCTCCTCATCCTCCTGGACCTCACAGCCGCCTTTGACACCCTCGACCACACCATCCTCCTAGACCGCCTTCACTCCACTATCGGACTCTGCTACACTGTTCTGGACTGGTTCACATCCTATCTTTCCGAACGCACCGAGTGCATCTCCTTGGGAGGTGCAAAGTCCCGGACCCAGCCTGTCACCTGTGGTGTCCCCCAAGGATCCGTACTCGGACCCACCCTCTTCACCCTGTACATGTTACCCCTCGGCCGTGTCATCAGCAAGCATGGTATCCCCTACCATTGCTATGCTGACGACACACAACTCTACATTAAACTGGACCCAACCCCTCAGTCAACCTCATCTGCACTCACCATCTGCCTGGAGGAGATAAAGGCGTGGATGAGAGTTAACTTCCTTCAATTAAATAGCTGCAAAACAGAAGCCATCCTCATCGGCACCCCTCACCAGGTTAAATCATCCCCCATAACAAGCATCACTTTCTCTGGACAGGTTATCCCTCTGTCATCCGTCGTCACCAACCTTGGTGTTCGAATGGACCCCCACCTCAACTACGAGGCCCACATTAAACACATATCCAAAACGTCATTCTTCCACCTTAGAAATATAGCAAAACTCCGCCCCACCCTGTCTTTGCCCGATGCCGAGAAGTTAATCCATGCCTTTGTCTCCTCCAGGCTCGACTACTGCAACGCACTTCTCATCGGGATCCCTAGCAAGAGCCTTCAGAAGCTCCAGTACATTCAGAACAGCGCTGCTAGGATCCTGATGAGAGTGCGCAAATACGATCACATCACACCCATCCTCCACTCACTACACTGGCTTCCCATCTCCTCTCGGATCATTTACAAAATCTCACTGTTAACTCATCAATGCATTCACGGCAACGCACCCCCTTACCTCAAGGACCTGGTCAAATCCCACAGCCCCACCACTCGCACTCTCCGCTCATCAAATGCAAACCTCCTCAAACCCACCAAAACCCACCTCCGCTCCATGGGAGACCGGGCCTTCTGCTCCATCGCCCCCGAACTGTGGAACGCCCTCCCTGCCCACCTGAGAGCACCACAGTCGGTCGACTCTTTTAAGAGCGGACTTAAGACTCATCTTTTTAACAAAGCGTTCCAGTAGCCAGATTTGTATTTATTTAGTTTTTTTAGTTTTATGCCACAGTGTCTTTTTAACCTTTCTGCTTTTGATGTTTTTAGTGATCTTTATTGTGTTGTGCTGTTTTTGTTTCTTTTATTGACTGTAGCACTTTGAGATTCTTGAAATGTAAAGTGCTTTATAAATAAAATCCATTATTATTATTATTATTAGATTTAGATTATTAGAAACATAATCATTATTAATAATCTAAAAATTACTTAGACCCCTATACCTTCTTTTATCTTTTTTTTGGGTTTCTTTTTATTTTACTACTCGATATTCTCAGTTTGTAAAGCGTCTTTGGGTGTCTAGGAAAGCGCTATATAAGTCTAATGTATTATTATTATTATTATCATTATTATCCATCTCTAACGGCCCTAGTCCCTCCCTCTTCTCCTCCGTCACAGGTACGTGCTGGACGGCTTCCCTATGACGCGTAAGCAGGCGGACCTGATGGAGGCCCGGAACATTCTCCCCGTGCGCGTGGTGGAGCTGCAGCTGGACCCAGAGGAGGTGCTGAGGAGAGGCCTCAGCGACAAGATGCAGCCAGACAGGTCAGACACGCTCGCTCCTCATCAGAGGGGTCTAGAACAAGCTTAGAATAAGGCTGAGGTAAAGTGGTTCAAATAGTATCTTTTTTCCTACCCTTGTTCCTCCCTTTCATCTTGACCTCTCCCCCCTAGACCCTCCTCCTCACACCCTTCTCACTTCAGAAGCTCTCTCTCCCCCCCCCCCCCCCCCAACCTTGTCCCTCAACGTCACACTCTACTATCTAATAGAATACCTGCTGCCACGGTAACGACCTCTAATAGACTGAAGAGCACTGTGTTCTTGGACTATTCGGTTGTTAAGTCGTGACGTGTTTCCGGGTCCAAAGTTGGCTGAGGCGCTGTCTTCGAAATGCCTCAGTAATAATAATAATTCCTTATTTTTATATAGCGCTTTTCCGAGGCTCAAAGACGCTGACAAATATGGGAAAAACGGGAAAGTGCTGTGTCCCTTGTTGTATGAATAGATCCGAGTCTAAAAAACGATTGAATGCCCCGCGGTGGCGTAGCGGTCTAAGCACTAGCCACTAGTGCAAGCTGCCCACCGGGGACTGGGATCGAATCCCGGTCTCGCCAGATCCGGATATGGCCGAGGCACACAGGGAGCGGCATATTGAGCGGCCGCTCCAGAGGGCGGTATAGGACTATTTCCGGACAAGGATCCGTCGCGCAACAGCGCCCCCGGGGTGCCGGAATAACGGTGCTGGGCTCGAGGAGACAGTCAGCTAGTCTGCCTGGCGATCTCCTCTGGGGCTGCCGGCCACGGGGTCGTGCGGCGGATCTTACGCAATAGGCAGGGGATAATTGGATGCTAGGTTGGGTTCAATTGGATACCAAATTGGGTGAAAAAGGGATAAAAAAATCTGAAAACAAAAAAAACGATTGAACTGTCATTCTACCGCTGTAGTACACTGGTACTCTGGTGCGGGGAATTTCTGGTTTGGACCTGGAAATTGCTAAACGTCACGTTTGACGTCAGACTTGATAGATATGTTTTTATATTCACTTTATGTTTTTTATCCCTGTTGTAAAGCACTTTGAGCTGCATTTCTTGTATGAAAGGGTTAGGGTTAGGGCTATATAAATAAAGCTTTACTTACTTACTTCCTTACAGGACCCACCTCATGCACGACAGCCCCCAGATCCTCACCATCCGCTACGAGGTCTTCAGGCGGGAGGTGGGCCCAGTGAGGCAGCACTACCAGCAGCAGTACCAGAACTGGGCCCTGGTGGACGGACGCCAGAGCAAGTGGTGGGTCTGCAACCGGGTCCTGGACGAGCTCCGCTCCAGCATGACACACGTCCACTCCTACCTGGAGAAGACACGCAGCGGTAGGGACACATCCTAAACACCTGGACCTGTAGACACACCTACACACCTACACACCTGGACCCGTTCCCTTACCTAGTCACACCCAGTAACAGTATCTATCTGTCTATCTGTCTATCTGTCTGTCTGTCTGTCTGTCTGTCTGTCTGTCTGTATATCTATCTATCCGTAGCTATCCAGCACATCAATTAGGTTGATTAGAAATTATTTTGTCTTGTCATGGTTCTCCAATGTGATTCTCAGTTCCTTGTACAGTTCTATGGATGCTTTGGTCCTATTATAGCTATTCGATTACGGGATTACTCATGCAACAAAGAGATAATGTACAAAGAAATAACCCAAGAAAGATAATCACTTGAATGAATGATTAATGATGATGATCAAGACCTTTTGCTAGCATATCAGCCCAATAGAGCTCTCAGGTCTTTTGCTAGCATATCAGCCCAATAGAGCTCTCAGGTCTTTTGCTAGCATATCAGCCCAATAGAGCTCTCAGGTCTTCTGACACTGGTTTTCTCTGTGTACCACATGTACAAAAGAAGAGATTTGGTGAGACTGCATTCTCATTTTATGCACCCAGATTGTGGAATGCACTGCCAGTTTACATTAGGGATGCAACCTCAGCAAATATGTTCAAGTCAAGACTAAAAACTCATCTTTTTAATACTGCCTTTAAATTACTACATCATTAAATTATGATTAGCCTATATAATGATTGGAGCACTTTGAACTGCAACGTTTGCAGGGAAAGTGCTATACAAACAAAGGTTATTATTATTATTATTATTATTATTATATACCCTTCACTGGTATATTTTCATTTACAAATCCATCCTTGGTCTGCTCCCCTCCTACCTTTCTAACCACCTGTCATGCAAGCAATCCGTCTACGGCCTTCGCACACAGGACATCATCACATACTCCATCCCCTTGGTCCGGACCATGAAAGGCAAAAGGGCGTTCTCATTTGCAGCCCCTTCCTCTTGGAATTCATTACAGCAGAGTCTGAAACTGTCTCAGCTGATCCCTCTCTCCAGTTTCAAGCTCTTGCTGAGAGGCATACAGTGCGAGTCCATGATTTGTTCTTGCTATTAAGTTGACCCTCCCTTTTGCCCATTACTGACCCCTCCCTGTCCCTAGATCTTTAGCTGTCTAGTTTTAGGTTTTTGTAGTTTTAGTTTAGTTTTAGATTATCTTAGACTGTTTTAGACTAGTTTTAGTTTTAGACTATGTAGTTTTAGTTTAGTTTTAGTCTATATTGACGGACAGTTTAGTTTATCTTAGACTATTTTAGACTAGTTTTGTTTTTAGTTTAGTTTTTAGACTATGTAGGCCAGGTTTTGTATTGTATTTGTTTGTGGTGGATGTTGTATGCCTGTGAACAGGTCACACTTGAAAATGAGCCCTTGGGGCTCAATGTGTTTCTTACCTGTATAAATAACGGTTATATAAAAAATAGAAAAATAAAAATATTATTATTATTATTATTATTATAGATTTTTAAAAACATTCAAACCAACATTTATTTGATCAAAGACCCAATGACTTGAGATCATTCACTCTCCCGTCTCTGGCGACCTCCACAGGCCAGGCAGCCAGCATCAACAGGCTGTGCATCACCCCTAAGGAGCTGCACTCTCGGCTGGGTGAGTTTGGCCAATACTGCCCTGTTAGTCTGGCCCTACATCGCCACCTGGTGGACTGCTCCCTCACTACATCCCTGGAGCTGGTGGCTGAGTTCAGGGGACACTACTACAAGATGTGCTCTCGGGGATACCTGGAGGTTGGTCCCCACACACCCAGACTTCAAGTTCAAGTTTATTGTCATATGTATTAATACAATGACATTCTTCAGCCTCGTCTCTCTCTGTAGTATCACACACAAACAAACATAGTCCACAATACAAACCAACAACAATACAGTACAAGGTGCTTAGTGCAGGGTGTTAAGTGCCAAGGGCAGTGCACATGGTTCAGCTGTTCAGCAACCTAACTGCCTGTGGGAAGAAACAATTTCTGAGGTGGGTGGTGTGTGAGTTGATACTTATATAGCGTTTTCGGGATGGGAGGAGTGTGAATAGTGCATAGGCATGGTGGCTGGTGTCTTTAATGATGTTTTGAGCTTTCTTTATACAGCGGGTGTTGTAGATGTTATTGAGTTGAGAGTCATGTCAAATGTGACACAGTCCGATCATTTGGTCCGCATATCGGCAACCAATCAAAATGTTCAGACTTTTCTTTTGAAACACAGAACTACATTTCAACGTGTGTTGAGAATCACAACACAAACTCGCTAGTCAAGCCAAAATACTGCAACAACGCAATGGATTCGGTGAGTAATCCCCCCCACTGCTACCTAGTTAACTATAACACTACTTAACCTTGTTAGCAGGCTCATAAAACAAGCTGTGTTAGTTGACTAGCGACGTGTCATTGATTGATTTTCAACAACGAGGAAACGTATTCACATTTTTCGAAAGAAAAGTCAGATCGTTACATCGGATCCCGACATGAGGACCAAAGCATTAGAACGTTGTCACAAATGTAAATGTTTTCCATGTCATGAAGTGGAACGATTCAAATAATCATTCAGAACATAATGTGGGGCGGCTGTGGCGCAGGAGGTAGAGCTGCCGTCTAATGACTGCAAGGTTGGCAGATCGGCAGTTCGAGCCCCGGCTGGCCATATGTCGAAGTGTCCTTGGGCAAGACACTGAACCCCAAATTGCTCACAGTGTGCTCCAATGAATGTGTGTGTGAATGGGTGAATGAGAGGCCGTTGTAAAGCGCTTTGGATAAAGGCGCTATATCACTCACTCATTCATTCATTGACTTCCATCCTTCTTTCTTTCCCTGGTGCTTCTTTTCCGAAGCGATTCCTGGTGACCCCAGAGCAGTTTGTGATATCTGGCTGCCCCCACCCTCTGCCCTCCCCCCTCATCTGCTGCCCAGGAAGCTGACGGCCCCCGAGGTGAGGGCACGGTTCCCCCAGCAGGTGGAGCTGAAGGGCTACTGCCCCGTCACCTTCCTGGATGGGAGGCAGAGGTAGCCATGACAACCACCTCAGCATTCTATCACAGTGGTTAGGAAACTCCACACACACACACACATACACACACATGCATACATGCACACAGGGGCGCCGCTAGGGGGTGGTAAGTTAGGATGATTCTAAGGGCCCAGCACTGACAGGGGCCCATGAGAATCTTTTTAAAAATATATATTATATTTATAAATAATATTATTATTATTATCATAAGGACGTTAATGTAGCCGAATTCAAATTATAATTCTATGTATTAAAACAAAACTGGAGTTTTGTTTCTCTATGTTTAACAAAATTAAGCCTTATTATTTACCCCTCTATTTATTCATTGCATGGTTCAGTCCACCGCGCGCGAGCTGCTAGACTAGACTAGAGGAACGTTACCGCAAATATTCTGACAAGGAGAGAGACGATGTCGTGAAAGGCAAAGCCAAAGTCAGGGTCTCAAAAGAGAAAAGTAAAAGTAAAGAACGAGGAGAGTGACAAAAAAGGGCGACAGCTAGTATGTAGGCTATCTATCTAGACAACAGTGGTTTAGTGATCTAATCACTGCGTGGATGATCTAGTTAGCTCGCTATAACTAATTAACATTAACTTCAAGTAAAGTTAACTTACAGTGCACTGTCAGTATAATTTCAGTTAAATGTATGAGATGAGTGCAATTTTGGTCCAAATATAGGTTATTAGAGCTCAGTGAATTTGTATCCAGCAGCTATGCACTCTTGCTATAGCTAGCTAGCTAACTAGTATAATGTTACATGCTAATCACGTCATGCACAGATGCAGTTTCAGGATCAGGACTCCTTCCCTCAACCCACCTCCCAGTTGAAGGAGAAGGAGGTGAGCAGTAGGAGTTTGGGGTTAACAAACATATTTTGAATATTTTAATGTATGCTGCATTACCATGCATGCATTGAATACAACTTTAGCTAATATTCATATTTAGTTAATAGTTCTTCCATTAATTGCAATAACATTGACCACTGGCATCTTAATAATATTGTTAGCTAGCTAGATAACATCTAAGTTAGCTAATCTGGTGTAATGTATGTATTATTATGTTAATACTATTATAGGACATATTATGAATTATGTACCTATGGATACTCCATGCCAGGGCCCTCTTCAAGCAAGGCAGCCAGAGAGGAGAGCAGAGGTAAAGAGGCAGAAGAAGAAGAGCAAGAAGTAACAAAGGACAATGACAGCAGCACAGCAAGTTGGCTTCATCACTAGATTTCAAGGATCTTATTAAAGATGTTGCTACTAAGAAGGCCCAGCGTTTAGCTTTGATTTGATTTGATCTCTTTACTCCTATCTTGAATCGTTGTGCATTAGGCTAGATATAGTTTTTAGCTCTCCAGGTATACTATTCCACAGTACTGCCACAGTGTAAAAATAAAAATCTTCCCATTTCACATTCAATTTCGCTGGCACCATGTCTGTGTTGCTCCCTCTTGTATAAGACACGTTTGTCTTTGTGTGAAACAAGCAATGCTGAGTCAGTAAATATCTCTCTGCTGTAATTCTTCATTGATCTAATCCTGACAGTATTATGGCCAACTGATCTTTACAAGATCTACATTTATTTAGACACAATACCACCCCATTACAATTATATTTTTTACTTTTTGTGTGATTTATACTTTTATAATTGGGTTCCAATCTTCATTTAATTATACTTTTGTCCTTGTGTTGTTCAAGTCTTCATTTAATAAGTTAAAGAATGTTGAGATTTCTTTGCTGAATTGTTGATTCCTGTATTAACTGTAATTTTAAATTACATTTACAAAAGACGTCCATCATTGGATTTCTTGCAGTGCATCAATAGTTCATCAACTTCAACTGGGTTTAGGTTGATGGGTGGTTTAGGTGGGGGGGCCCAAAATGATATTCTGTCATGGGGCCCAGAATCTCTAGCGGCGCCCCTGCATGCACATACATGCACACACACACACACACACACACACATGCATAGATGCACACACACACACACACACACTGACCTCGCGTTGGCAGACTGGCGGTTCGAGCCCCGGCTGGCCACATGTCGAGGTGTCCTTGGGCAAGACACTGAACCCCAAATTGCTCCTAGTGAGCGGGCCGGCCGGCGCCTTGTATGGTAGCTTGCCGCCATTGGTGTGTGAATGTGTGTGTGAATGGGTGAATGAGAGGCCGTGGTAAAGCGCTTTGGATAAAGGCGCTATAGAAGTGCAGTCCGTTTACCATTCCATTGACCTTTGAACTCAGGTATGAGGCCCTGGTCCGGGGCAACATGGAGTACGCCGTGGAATACCGGGAACAGATTTACACTTTCGAGACGCAAGAGAAACAAGACAGGTTCCTGAGGTGAGCGACAGACACGCTGATATGAATCTTACCTGAACACATGTTTTGCTTCTCAGCTCTCAGTCTCTATATCAAATGTCTGTCTCTCTCTCTGTCTGTCTGTCTGTCTGTGTCTGTTTGTCTGTCTGTCTCTCCCTCTCTCTCTCTCTTTCTGTCTGTCTGTGTCTGTGTCTGTTTGTCTGTCTGTCTCTCCCCCTCCCTCCCTCCCTCTCTCCCCCTCCCTCCCTCCCTCTCTCCCCCTCCCTCCCTCCCTCTCTCTCTCTCTCTCTCTCTCTGTCTGTGTGTCCCTCCCTCTCCTAATTCAACTAGGCCGGGAAACACAGATTTAATTGTTATAGTAAAACAGCTATAGTGAAACAGACTTTTTTAGGAGGCCGAACCCATGTTGAACTCTGAACTCCACCAACTCTCAGTGAAACCCTTCTTCCTACCAACCCTCAGGCTACCAGAGACCTACTGGAACCAGAAGCTGCCAGACAAGCTGCCCCCGATGAGAGAGCCTGTCCAGCTCACCTCCCTGCCCATGCTGGGCTACATGGGAAAGGTGAGACTGAGGCCCACACACACACACTCACACACACACACACACACACACACACACACACACACACACACACACACACCTCCAGGCCCCCCCTCTAACATTCCTTTTGAAGAATCAAAAGTATGTATGTTCAGCTCAGATTTATATAGGCCTACATTAGGGATGCAACCTCGGAAAATATGTTCAAGTCAAGACTGAAAACCCATCTTTTTAATATTGCCTTTAAATTACTAAATAATTAAATGATGATTATATAATGATTGGAGCACTTTGAGCTGCAACATTTGCAGGAAAAGTGCTATACAAATAAAAGTTATTATTATTATTATTATTATTTTCACTTATCTTTGCAGTGCATCGGTCTCGGATTACAACTCTACTCATTGACATCTTCCTCTATCTCTGTCCTTCAGCTTTCAATCCCAACAACTCAGACTACGTTCGCAGCAAATATAAGAAGAAACTGGCGTGGTTTGAGGAGAGCTGTGAGCTCATTTCCTACCTAGGCTCAACTATGACCAGGAAGTACACGGCCGCTCGGGAGCAGGACGTCGACTTTCAATACAAGCTGCACAGGTTCCTGGCCTTAGGAGAGGCCACAGGGGATACTGCGAGCCTGCTGTAGTCTGTCAGGATCGGTGTCATACTGTCAGTGACTGTTCATTGAAGTTATTAGCTCTCAGTATTCAGCATGTTGTGTTGTTGCTCTGTATGTCAAAGAGAAACGTTTCAATTCAACCCTTTTTTCAGACTGCTTGAATAAATAGTTCCAACTGTTTCATGTTTTATGGCTACTTTTAACCAGTTGAAGGTTGTTCTTTGTAAACACTTATTAAAGCATGAATCAAACCTCAAATTGAACCTTGTAATGTGTGTTCTTGTGTCTTTGTTCAAAAATATGAAATTCCCCGAATTGTACGACATTCCGAAATACATGTTTATTAGTGATGTTACGATCGACGCAGTAGTCACGACACGGCGTCAACCTCCCAACGTAATGTGTGTCGACACAAATGTATCGATTCTTGCGTCAATTTGCCAAAAACCATGTGATTATTCTAACAACGCTTTGTACGCCACGCAAGCACCCCTGACCCATGTGTCAATCATTGCGCATACGTGCACTCTTTCCCTGTTCCACGAGCACGTCCCAACACTGGAACCTGTTATGACAGGTTGACCATCTATATCTGCCCCAATTGTCAAACAGCCATGTCCCACAACATGCCTAAATGTCGTTCAGATTTTTATCTTTACATATCAAAAATGTACACAACATTTGCATTTATTTGTTGTCATTCATGTCAATCAGAATGACGTCATATTGACTACAGACACATTTATGACATTTACAAAAAGTGGGTACTTCAAAACTTCAAGTTGTGTGTTGTAAAACACCCTGAAAATCAGACTTCTAGGTCAGAAATACTTTGACGACCGATTTGACCACTTTCTATTCTGCTCCTGGTAGCTCCTAACACCAGCTTCCATCACATATTGATTTATTTTTGTTTTTACTCGTTCGTCGGACAACTGCAGGAAGAATTTCACTTGTCCTAACTTAAAGCAGAGAGCAGAGATTATTTTGTCTTACGATGCCTGATTGATAGACGATTCACTTACTTAGACAAATGTATTTGTAAATAATAATAATAACAACTTTATTTGTATAGCGCTTTTCCTGCAAACGTTGCAGTTGCAAATGTGTAAGTCACTTGTAAATATAAGGAAATCTCCCAAACTAGTTACAGGATCAAAAGCCATAGTCTGTTTTCATGTGCCTTAGGAGAAGCAAGCCACGGTGGGATGCCAGTGCAGAGATTTCACCCTTGATATCGAGGACTATTTGCAAATATGCCACCACTTGGATAGCCCGTGGGAGGGAGAGAGAGAGAGAGAGAGAGGGGGGGGGGAGAGAGAGTTAGTGAGAGAGACAGGAAGGGAGAGAGGGAGAGAGACAGACAGAGACAGAGAGAGAGACAGAGAGAGAGAGAGATATTCCCAGTGCAGTAATGGTGAGAGAGTAGGAGCCATATACACTACTGCTGCTACAGAGTGCGTGTGTGTGTGTCTCTAATTAAGGAGCAACGCCATGCTGAAGCTAATATTCACAGGATTACAAGCTGCAGTAATTTGATGACGAAATGGTGATGCATTATGGGTGTACAACTGAATACAAAATCACCCAAAGAAAAGTATATTTTTCGAATATAAGTTATTGTATTTTTGTATTGATTATTTTCATTAAAGATGATAATTTTAATAACAATCAAGCAACATTTAAATGTTTATTCATTCAGGGTAGACCCAACACAACAAACCAATTCTAACCACTTTCTCAGAAATCAAGTAGCTCAGGGCTTCTCTTAAGCCAGTTGTTGAATGTAAAAAAAATAAAAAAAATAATACTATATGCACAGCAAAAGCTTTGAATGGACAAAGAGCTTATACATATTAATAAAACAATTACTTTAAAAATAGAAAAACTATGTTAAGCATATTTACAAATATAACCACACCACCTTTCACTCTTGTTTGAAATTATTCCCACACTGGGAGCAACTAAACTCTGGTGTTTAGTTAGGAGCAGTGGTATGGTTTCTCTCCTGTGTGTATTGTTTGGTGTGTCTTCAGGACTCCTGCTTTACCGAAACTCTTTCCACACTGGGAGCACTGGTATGGTTTCTCTCCTGTGTGTATTCTCTGATGAATCTTCAGGTTTCCTTCTCGACTAAAACTCTTCCCACACTGGGAGCACTGGTATGGTTTCTCTCATGTGTGTGTTCTCTGATGAATCTTCAGGTGTCCTGCTTGAATAAAACTCTTCCCACACTGTGAGCAGTGGTATGGTTTCTCTCCTGTGTGTATTCTCTGGTGCTTCTTCAGGTCTCCTGCTTGACTGAAACACTTTCCACACTGGGAGCACTGGTATGGTTTCTCTCCTGTGTGTATTCTCTGATGTATCTTCAGGGCTCCTGCTTGACTAAAACTCTCCCCACACTGGGAGCACTGGTATGGTTTCTCTCCTGTGTGTATTCTCTGATGAATCTTCAGGTGTCCTTTATGACTAAAACTCTTCCCACACTGGGAGCACTGGTATGGTTTCTCTCCTGTGTGTATTCTCTGGTGCTTCTTCAGGTCTCCTGCTTGACTGAAACGCTTTCCACACTGGGAGCACTGGTATGGTTTCTCTCCTGTGTGTATTCTCTGATGAATCTTCAGGTGTCCTTCTCGACTAAAACTCTTCCCACACTGGGAGCACTGGTATGGTTTCTCTCCTGTGTGTATTCTCTGATGAATCTTCAGGTGTCCTGCTTGACTAAAACTCTCCCCACACTGGGAGCACTGGTATGGTTTCTCTCCTGTGTGTATTCTCTGATGAATCTTCAGGTTTCCTTCTCGACTAAAACTCTTCCCACACTGGGAGCACTGGTATGGTTTCTCTCCTGTGTGTATTCTCTGATGAATCTTCAGGTTTCCTTCTCGACTAAAACTCTTCCCACACTGGGAGCACTGGTATGGTTTCTCTCCTGTGTGTATTCTCTGATGCTTCTTCAGGTCTCCTGCTTTACTAAAACTATTTCCACACAGTGGGCAACGGTAGGTCTTCTCTCCTGTGTAAGTCTGTGGGTGTGATTTACGGTGATTCTTCCGCCTTGAGCTCCTGTGTTGTTGATGATTTCCTGATGTGGAGGAGCTGGGCTCACTGTCTGAACCTGGGTTGGAGCTCTGCTGGTCTGTAAGAATAGGAACATATACAGGGTTACATAGGCAAGTTTAACTTTAATATATAAGTTTAGGCAAGGCAAGTTTATTTGTATAACACATTTGATACAACAGGGGCAATTTGAAGTGCTTTACATACAGCATAAAAAAAATACAGCAAGAGGATAGTAAGAAAATAAAAATAGAGAGAAATTAAATAGATAAACATTTAACAAGATAATAAACAGATATAGGTAAAAGTGTTCTCTATTTAAGTATGTCTCAGAGAGATAAACCTCTGCACCTTGTAGAAGTATCGTGCCCTGATACAGGATTAAAGTCGCAGATTATCACGGGTAGTGGCTGCATGTATGATGTAGAAGAGGTTGATTATCATTATTAAAAACAATAGTCATAAATATGCAAATATTCCGGGTGCGTGGAGCGCTATTTCCATACACCCATTCACTATGTCGCATTCAATTGGAACAACCCACCGTTTGCATCCCACCCCTGCTAGATTCCACAGGCTCTGGTAAACACAGGGATGTGTGTATTTTGATGCTAGCCCCCCGGGAAGTGAGGCATGCCCCTCCTGCCTGCGTGCCTATACTATGTAGCGGAACAGGCTTACTTCCCTATACTAGTGTGTGACACTTTAAATAACGTGAAAAAATACTATTGTGCAATATGACAACCCTAGTTGACTATCTGTGCAGTATAGTACAGTGGATTGTGTACATAGCCTTTATTTATGTAAACCAGCTCCTTACCTTCTTGTGATTTTATTCTTTTTCTAAAAGTTTTTTTTTTTTCTTTCCTAACACCAGGGGAGCCACCCCTCCTAAATTTCGTTGTTTGGTACCTGTACTGTAGCAATGACAATAAAGTCCATTCATTCATCTACATGCCTATACTATCTACATACCTATACCTGGGTTTCCGTTAACCGGTAATTGCCGGACTTTGTCCGGAATTTTTTTTTGAAGTCCGACAAATTGAAAAGTCGTCGGACATATTGTCCGGACATATTCTTGTCCGGACATATTGTCCGGTGAAAATAATTCCCTTTGAATACAATTCGCTAAAGTTCACATTCTGATTCCTTCTATTTTAAAAAAGACGAATATATAGGCTATGTATTTCTTTTATTATGATATGATTTGACACCGGCATGATGATGACTCATAATGTGTAGGCCGGCCTATGCGAAACAGCGCACAGGTGCCACATGGGATTGATGCCAGATGGGATTACAGCTTAACCAGTCTATTACCGCTTAAACACAGTAGCCCATTCGGCGGTAACCCATGCCTATCTGGCAACCCTGCCAACCCGTCCACCATAGTAATACGCAAACGTTGCAGCTCAAAGTGCACCATAGCGAGCGATTACATTAATGGAAAGATGGCAAAACAAAGTAAGCTTAGGAATTATTTCATGAAGCCAAGCAACAATGAGTCTGAGCCTGAGGAGAAGTCTGACTCTGAAGCGGCACTAACACAGCTACGAGATGCCCCAGGCCCAGAAGAAGTGAAGTTCCAGGCGGACTGCCAAGACGGCCTGTACAATGATGTCAGAGTGACACATGTAGGTGACCGGTCCGTTCAGGCGTTTAAAAATGCCCGAGCACGCTACATCCAGCATCTAGTAGATGCACTACACGAGCGATTCCCCGAAGATTCCCTAGATGTACTGAACAGCTTCGACATCCTTCTGAACCCCTCCCAATACCCACAGACGCAGGATGGTAAGTAGAAGCTAGCCTGTTTAATTAAGTTGGTTGCAAAATGCATAGTATAATTCTTAGGCCTATCCTTTTTGAATAACCTAAAATGCTTGTCTAAATTGCGAAATGTAGACTATGGCCGCCGCCCATCATAGGCTAATAATAATTATCATCATCATAATAACAATAATAATTATTAGGCTATAATAACAACAATGATGAAAACAACAGGATAACATTTAAACCTTCCTACTTTTCAGTTAATCTGGCTGTTGATGTCATTTTGTCATAAAAAAAAAATAGGCCATCACTGATTCATTATCACTCATTCCGTCCCCTCAGCGCTTGAAGAATATGCTAAACCGGCCATCCAGACCATCATTGGTCATTTTGGCCAAGAAATGACCAGCGATGATGACTCAGCACCAGCCACAGCCCCGGTCATCGATGCCACAAACGTGCAACGAGATGCCATCGGTGTCATGACAGCGCTTCGTGGTTATGGGGGCTTGCGTTTCTCAACAGCCTGCGAAGTCCTCATCCGAGACTTCAGCGAAATGTACCCAGAGTGGGCCACACTGGCCAAGATAGCCTGCTTGATTCCCGTCTCCAGTGTGCCTGCAGAGAGAGGATTCTCTCTGCAGAACCGAATTAAAACTGCGGACCGAAGTCGCCTTGGGGAGGGCAAGGTCACACGGCTAATGCGCATTGCAAGTTGCGGAGAGACACTTTGCAGCTTTGATTTCAAGTCCGCAGCTGCACGCTTCAATGCTGCCAAAAAGCGACGTAGGCCTAATAAGTACTAGCTGAATTATATGAGCAGCCATTGTTATTTTCAGAGTTTTTACTCTAGGCTATTTTATTTAAGGCTATCCCCTATCTATCTGAGAAAAGGCATAGGCGATAGGCCTAGGCTGTAACATCGAACGGAAATTAGCCTATACATACGCATTGCAAGTTAATTTAAAGCCTATTTATTTTCAAAGAGTTTTATTCTATTTTATTTTATCTGATAAAAGGCATATGAACGAAAATTAGGCTAGCCGTGTCACGCCAGAAGCCTACATGCTTGCACTGTTACTGTTCAATAAAATGTTATACATCTAGACATTGTGGTATTTCTTTATATACGTATCCCAGACTGCCTATCAATTGTTTCTCAATAAACAGGTATGTTCTCCCCATTGTCATACTCCCGAGCTAAACGAAATGCCTTCCCAAACAGCGAGACCTGGTTATAGAAATGACGTTGTTTTATTGATTTAAAAAAAAAAGGGTAAAACTGGAAAGAGAAAATAGAGAACTCACATTAATCCCAAACAATTTAACAAACTTCAGTTAACGTAATGTGGAGTCCGTTTTGATCGATGCTGTCTGTTCAGTTCCCAGTGAGGCGCCCGTTCAGCGCTGGACCCGTTCAGCGCTGGATTTGACGCATGGCATAGCGCGCATGCGTCAAATCATGTTATATTATTATATAGCTCGCATCTAATCGTATCGGATGAGAAATAGACATTAAATGGCATATATAGGCCGCTACACAACAGTAATCACCGCGACAAACAGCTATATTAGATTTGGAGAGAAAAAATATGATTTTCACGTTTGTCCGGTAAATCGAATTCTTCCCGGACACGATGTCCGACGGCAAATTTTTCTAACGGAAACCCTGACCTATACTATCTACATACCTATACTATCTACATACCTATACTATCTACAGTACAGGCCAAAAGTTTGGACACACCTTCTCATTCAATGTGTTTCCTTTATTTTCATGACTATTTACATTGTAGATTCTCACTGAAGGCATCAAAACTATGAATGTGGAATGATGTACTTAACAAAAAAGTGTGAAATAACTCTAAATATGTCTTATATTTTAGATTCCTCAAAGTAGCCACCCTTTGCTTTTTTGTTGTTAATAAAAGATTAAAAATGTTTGGTAATAAAATATATAATCATAATATTAAATATATATATATATAATAACATATTATTATTAACACATTATATTTAATATTATTATTATTTATGTTATTAACAACAAAAAAGCAAAGGGTGGCTACTTTGAGGAATCTAAAATATAAGACATATTTAGAGTTATTTCACACTTTATTGTTAAATACATAATTCCTATGTGTACATTCATAGTTTTGATGCCTTCAGTGAGAATCTACAATGTACCAAATAGTCATGAAAATAAAGGAAACGCATTGAATGAGAAGGTGTGTCCAAACTTTTGGCCTATACTATCTACATGCCTATACTATCTACATGCCTATACTATCTACATGCCTATACTATCTACATGCCTATACTATCTACATGCCTATACTATCTACATGCCTATACTATCTACATACCTATACTATCTACATACCTATACTATCTACATGCCTATACTATCTACATGCCTATACTATCTAGCGGAACAGGCTTACTTCCCTATACTATCTACATACCTATACTATCTACATGCCTATACTATCTACATACCTATACTATCTACATACCTATACTATCTAGCGGAACAGGCTTACTTCCCTATACTATCTACATACCTATACTATCTAGCAGAACAGGCTTACTTACTCGACTTTCAAAAGACAAGGTACTTGTTTCTATGTATAGTCATCTTGGTGCGTTCTTCTAGCATCAACATCTAATGATTATCTTCCTCTACCCTCCCATATCTCTCTGCACGTGCGTGACTGCGTTCTGCTTTCTTGCACTTTTCGAATCGATCATTAAGGATGGATGACAGCAGAGACTGAACCCAGAACAATTTATAATGAAGTGAAATGAAACATAATATTATTGATGGCCATTATCAAAGCAGGGTTCCTACAAGTTTCAACAAGTCAAATTTAAGACCTTTTTAGACCCTTTTTTAGAACTCTTTGGATAGAATTTTAGACCTATTCGCGACACCATGTGATAGCATAGAAGATACAGACAAAGCGAATTGGCATTTTTTTGGTTACAGCTTGATTAATTTCTGCCTAAATTGATGTAGTCAGACTGATTTCCTAGCTAATCTAATTTTTAATACCTAGCACCTCATTTTTAGACTAAATAACTGAAATGTAAGACCTTTTTAGGCCTTATAAATCAGATTGCTAGATTTTAGACTAAGGCTTTTTAAGACCAGTGCGGGAACCCTGTCAAAGGCAAACTCAATGTACAAAGATGGGGATGGCAGTAGCAACTCTGCAGTAGAGCCGTAACGAACACATTTCAAGTAGGGACAACGCTATAAAAAGTCTGGCTGAGGTTCTTCCACGCACACGTGCAGCTGAGGTAAGGTCGGTGGTGACTTGCATACACTTTTGCAATGCGCAACTGTCAGCGCATGATCAAAACATGCCGGCATCGATGAGAGGTTCCGATGCATCGAAACTTTTGGAACCGGTTTTTCGATTCCCATCCCTATACAATTTTCCCACACAGGAAACTTAAGTGAAGCTGGAGGAACTTCAAGCTCTAGTTTAAACTATCTAAGCTCAACTACTGACAATCTCTCTGTGGCGTGTGTGCACATGCGTACTGACTAGGGGTGTAACGGATCACGGAAATTCCGTGATCCGTTCGGATCGCCCTCCACGGTTCGGAACGCATGTGTACCGCGGATCAATTGCAAAATGTTAACAAGTAATAATATTACTTAATATCTCTTGTAAATCACAATGTAGAGTTGCCATGAAAAGATAGACGCGACAGTTGCGGGCTTTGTTTTACTCTAAAGCGCAATGATAGGTTGATAATGCGAAAGAAAAAGAATCCGTTGTTTGCTCACTACACGTGAAGCTGGGAATCCACAACAACAAGGCTGCGTTCGTAAATCCGCTCTGGAATCTGATCAGCGTTCAAGGAACGCCTCTTGTCCAATCAAATTACTTGGTCCCTTTATGACGTCGGACCCAGTGTGCGCTCCGGCGCTCTCAAAGCGAATTTACGAACGCGGCCCAAGTGTGTCATGTTACGTTGTTCGGCGGAGAAGAACTCGAATTGCCTCCCTCGTCATTTAAATCCCATGTATGGGAGCACTTTGGCTTCTCTGTCAACTATGACGGGAGGCACGAAAAAGGTAGCTCGACAACTTCTGATAATGTAGGCATTTTTTTCATACCATGTTCAAAATAAGGGTTCACTTTATTATTTAGTTAAAAGTGGCATAAAACATGTTTATTCATCTGCTTTAAAGAGCCCAGTGATTCACTGCTGCAACCAGGCGCCTCCTCCCTCTCTCCTATCATTTAAATTGAGTATTTCAGTATAATTATGTAATGTTTGAGTGTAGAATATGTTATATATACAGTGGGGAGAACAAGTATTTGATACACTGCTGATTTTGCAGGTTTTCCCACTTAGAAAGAATGTAGAGGTCTGTAATTTTTATCATAGGTACACTTAAAACAAAAATCCAGAAAAGCACATTGTATGACTTTTAAACAATTCATTTGCATTTTATTGTATGAAATAAGTATTTGATCACCTACCAACCAGTAATAATTCCGGCTCTCACAGACCTTTAAGGGCTTCTTAAAGTTTTTCTTTAAGAAGCCCTCCTATTCTCCACTCATTACCTGTATTAACTGCACCTGTTTGAACTCGTTACCTTTATAAAAGACACCTCTCCACACACTCAATCAATCAGACCCCAACCTCTCCACAATGGGCAAGACCAAAGAGCTTTCTAAGGACATCAGGGACAAAATTGTAGACCTGCACAAGGCTGGGATGGGCTACAGGACAATAGGGAAGCAGCTTGGTGAGAAGGCAACAACTGTTGGCGCAATTATTAGAAAATGGAAGAAATTTAAGATGACGGTCAATCTCCCTCGGTCTGGGGCTCCATGCAAGATCTCACCTCGTGGGGCATCAATGATCATAAGAAAGGTGAGGGATAAGCCCAGAACTACACGGCAGGACCTGGTCAATGACCTGAAGAGAGCTGGGACCACAGTCTCAAAGAAAACTATCAGTAACACACTACGCCGTCAGGGATTAAAATCCTGTAGCGCACGCAAGGTCACCCTGCTCAAGCCAGCGCATGTCCAGGCCCGTCTGAGGTTTGCCAATGATCATCTGGATGATCCAGAGGAGGAATGGGAGAAGGTCATGTGGTCTGATGAGACCAAAATAGAGCTTTTTGGCATAAACTCCACTCGCCGTGTTTGGAGGAAGAAGAAGGATGAGTACAACCCCAAGAACACCATCCCAACCGTGAAGCATGGAGGTGGAAACATCATTCTTTGGGGATGCTTTTCTGCAAAGGGGACAGGACGAATGCACCGTATTGAGGGGAGGATGGATGGGGCCAAGTATCGCGAGATCTTGGCCAATAACCTCCTTCCCTCAGTAAGAGCATTGAAGATGGGTCGTGGCTGGGTCTTACAGCATGACAACGACCCGAAACACACAGCCAGGGCAACTAAGGAGTGGCTCCGTAAGAAGCATCTCAAGGTCCTGGAGTGGCCTAGCCAGTCTCCAGACCTGAACCCAATAGAAAATCTTTGGAGGGAGCTGAAAGTCTGTGTTGCCCAGCGACAGCCCCGAAACCTGAAGGATCTGGAGAAGATCTGTATGGAGGAGTGGGCCCAAATCCCTGCTGCAGTGTGTGCAAACCTGGTCAAGAACTAAAGGAAACGTCTGATCTCTGTAATTGCAAACAAAGGTTTCTTTACCAAATATTAAGTTCAGTTGTTCTGATGTATCAAATACTTATTTCATGCAATAAAATGTAAATTAATTACTTTAAAATCATACAATTTGATTTTCTGGAATTGTTTTTTAGATTCTGTCTCTCACAGTTGAAGTGTACCTATGATAAAAATTACAGACCTCTACATTCTTTCTAAGTGGGAAAACGTGCAAAATCAGCAGTGTATCAAATACTTGTTCTCCCCACTGTATATATTATATATATATATTACCAGTTTTGACATCTTGAATGTTGTTGGTTTTTGTCACATAGTAAAAGTGGTGTTTTTACAGAATTCAAGGAAAAAGCAGTTTTTATAAAAACAAAAATGTTTTGTGTTGATCCGAAAAATGATCCGATCCGTGACTCAAAAACCGTGACACGATCCGATCCGTGAGTTAGGTGATCCGTTACACCCCTAGTACTGACTGAGATTACTTCAACACACAAAAAGAGTAAGCTGCATTCATTGGACTTCAGTACAAATTTCAGTACAAATACGTGTACCGTTACACCCCTACTAACTATCTAGCTTTGTGAGTGTGAGCTGAAACCACTATGTTCAGTGTGCACTAAGCTAGCCAAAGCTTTTGTTTGTTAGCTACGCTAGCTTTGTCTGTAGCTACGGTACGTTTACAGGGTTTTTCCTGGCTCAAAATGAGGCGGAGGTGGTACCAGTGGCGTTTGACATCGGGGGGACCCATGAAGCGGGGCTGTCTGGAGGTCCTCAAACGAGTGTCAAACACTTAATTTCTTGCATTCTGGTGAATTTATATGCACCAATCTGTGCCTTTTCTGCATCAATTTATGGTGGAAATGTCATTATTTATGTAAAGGAAAACACAATATTAAGGCACCAGATGACCATTCAAAATATAATGCAATATAAGACTCTCAGGAATTCTGTCGAGAGCTGGAGCAAATAATAATAATAATTTAATTTGACAGCATACATGCTACTGAAAACAACTGGTTGATGTTGTAGGCATGTGATACGGGGATGACGCTGTCAAAAAGCTTGTCCGTAAATCAAATCTTGTTTTATTTGTATAGCGCATTTCTCACAAGATGCGACTCAATGCGCTTCACATGATGACAGAGCCGCAAGCAGGCAAAAGCAAAAAACCTGTACACTGTGTAGCCAGGAAAATTCCCTTGCAGCCCTCTACTCATAGAGTGACTACTACCAAGTCAAGTCAAGTCAAGTCAACTTTATTTGTATAGCACTTTACGTACAGCAATGCTGAGCCAAAGTGCTTCACAGTAAAAATAGATAAAATGCAGGAAACAAGCAAGCACAATGCAACACAAAACATGGCAAAATCAAAAGAGAAGACAAAGAGGACCAAAACAATAAAACAATAAGACAATAAGAGCCAGGGACCTACAACAAAAACCACAAAATAATAGAAGCCAGGGACCAATCGCTAGGTGGGGGGGAAGGCTAGGGAAAACCATTTTGCCTACCAGCCACCGTAACGTCCGTAACACTTTGCGGAGCTCCTGTAAACAGCTGGTGGGGAACAGCGCTGGACCGGAAGCTAACCAGCCGTATTAGTAGAAGTGAAGTGATTGTGCATGTAGTCTGATTATCATTATTCATGACCGCAGAGAATTCAGCTACATTTTAAATTATCAGTTCTATTCTGTCATGAGCATCTAACCAGGGAATCCCAAATGACTTGCGCTAGCCCTGCCATTGAACATTGTCCTGCCCCCAGAGAATGACTGACAGGCCGGTAGAACATGAGAATGGGATCATTTGAATAATATATTCTAATATATTAGCCTATAAGCGTGTGTGTTTCATGCATTATTGCATGAAATGGTCAACATTTGAATTTTGTCAGCTACGAAGTGGATGTGTTTACTAGGGCTGCACGATTAATCGATTTTAAATCGAAATCGCGATTTGAGATGGTGCGATTATCAAATCGCAAAGCCTGCGATTTGGGATACATTATACAGCGCGTCGGATTCAACGTCAATGAACGCACACACCCAATAACAAGAACAACACTGCACGTGAAACGCCCAGGTGTGAATCTGTGAAGATGTTTCAGTAGCTAGCAACTTTAATGGTGTGGATAAATGACTTCAGCAGAGCCAGAAGCAACGATTTAGTCCCGAAGAAAAACAGCACTTCTGTTGTAAGTGTTTTGGGTTTAGGACGACAGATGTGCAACAAAAGCAGGTGTTGCGCACGACCTGTCGTGGAACAATCTCTACATCCAGAGGCAACACCGCAAACCTGTACCACGGGCAGCTCTATGACGGAGAGTTAAGTGAAAGTCCCGTAGCCCAGTCTAACGTTAAGCAAACTAGAGTTTTAGAGTCGTTTGCGGCTGTTACACCGTATGAAAAGGGCTCACGAAGGCACCGTGAAATAACCAATTCCATCACGCATTACCTCGCTAAAGACATGGTGTCTATTAACACTGTGAGCAACAAAGAGTTTAAAAAACTAATCCAAACGCTGGATAAAAGATCATGTGATTCCATCCCGCACGTACGGAGCTGAAAAATGTGGAGTAGGCTACTATGCAACAACAACCGATCTGCGGTCGAGCCGTGCACATTACATTACATTACATTACATACATTACGACGAGTTGAAGAGCTTTATCTATTTCAATGTTTACAGAAAGGACCTATTCTTTTTTACTGGACATTTGTATTATCACTTTATTTAACTTGATTGCAGTATGTGCAATATTTAGATGCTGCTCCTGAGCCATAATTAAATAACCTTGTTTGTAGAAAGGTTTTAATTTAATAAGGTTAGAATTTTATTTTCATATTGGAATTGTTAAAAAAAAAAAATACACTTGAGAGAAACAAAATGGCAGCTGTTTAAAAAACCCATACATAAATATGTTGTTCCAATTCATATCTTTTAAGTTCTCATCCTTGCATTAGAACAGTTTGATGGCATAAGAGCAGTTAACAGTTTGATGGTATCATGTGGTAATGCTCTCTGAAATTAGCCCATGATAGACAGATTCATCCAATCACCTGCCAAGTATTTTTTGAAAGTACCTGCCCTTTTCCAAACAGCTTCCAATTAAGCTTTCCTAGATGGTTGTGTGAAACAAACCATCTGAGTCAGGTTAGTAATGCTCCATCACATGTTTTAATCTGAAGCTTGATTTTAAAGCAACCCAACTTTAAAGCAACCCAATGTAAGTTTAGTTCCTTCACTCGTAGCTCGGGCTGTGGGGCTGCTAGAGGAGGGAGCCTCTAAGTCCCCTGAAGACGTACAAACAAACTGCACGTTGATACGACCTTCCTAGCCGGAGATATGGCCACTTTACAAAAACTTCCTTTGGGTCGCTTTAAAAAAAATAATCGCAAATTAAATCGCAATCGCAATATCTGTCCAAATAATCGCAATTCAATTTTTCCCCCAAATTGTGCAGCCCTAGTGTTTACTAGAATGTGGAAATGCAAACGCTAATCACATTATTGCATTACAATTGTCATATTGACTCAAATAATGCAGGCACAAGTGGAAAATAAAAATGCTATTGTGGGATTGCATAGTATTTTTCACTTTAGAATGAACTTTTTAATTTGGTCAGTTACAAAGCAGCGCATGATTTTGAAAATGAAATGTCAAATGGCTTTGCATTATCATTTTAATATTGACAGCGAATGTGCATACCAGCTACATGAAAATGAAAATGCAAATCATATGATTGCATTGGAATTTGAATAGACTGAAAAAGTGGAACACGCAATTGCAATCTCAAATTGCATTAACATTTGAGTTAAGTCCACTATATGCTTCCATACACTGGTAGCATTGAGTTTACAACAGTGCAATTACACTCACCAATAACAAAGACTTACCATCCATCTCACTGTCTTTCATCTCCACTCTTCCTCTGTCATCTTGATTCACCATCACTCCCTCCTCCCTCATTTGGTCTCCTCCATCCTCTTCTTTTACCATCACACCATTCTCCTCTACATCTTCTTCCTCCAGCTTCACTGCCACCATCTCTGGACCCCACTGTGGGCTTTTCAGGGCTGGAGAACCACAGCCAGATCCGGGGGACTCGGTGCATTCTGGTTCATACGTGGTTACCATGGTTACATGAGCTGAAGAGGACCTGCGGCTAGAAACACTGGAGGCACAAACAACGCAGGGTCGATTAGAAATGACAGACAAACAGTTCACTGAAATCCCATCTAGACTGACAGGACATGTCCTGCAAATGCAATAATCTATGGATTACTTATTGCATTTGTTGTAATTAAAGGGTCTGGAAAGTAGACATTAAATGGTTCCAATTGTATTTTGTGTCCAGGAAAAACGTTAACACAAAATAAACGATGAAAATAAGCTTCTTATTAGGCTCAACTTCCTGGTCAGACAGTTCCGAGGGCTGTATGGGCGTGGACTTTGCACGCTTGACTGGCAGCTCCCTTTCGAGCTAGCTTGCTGCGATATCATACATGACATTCATCTATTAGATGTGCTTATAGTTCTGCCCTTTAATTACCAACTGTTTAGCTACTGTCCTTTAATTACCAACTGTTTAGCTACTGTTGAAATGTGTAAAAACTGAGCTAATTCAATTACAAATCGACTTAGTCATGCACCTGCAGTATTATTCATCATATCAATCCAATGACCACCATTTGCATACTTGACACCTGGCACCCTATGGTGAATTATTGAACACAATACTTGGACAGGATTCACAGCATGTGTGTGACTTACTGATCAGTTGTAGCACAATGGTGTTGCTCTCGTCTTCTAATTTGCTGCTGTATTGTCACAATATCCGTCATGTTTAGTTTCTTCCCACACTGGACGTAGCACTGGCGCATGTCGTCATGACCACAACGATGTTGCTTTTGCCCAGAGATTTGCCCTGCCGCTGTCCTTCTCTGCTGTTCCTGTAATCCAATCACTGAGCTGCTCTTGTGACCACCTGACTGACATCCAGGATGTGATTGGTCTGGACTAGTGGTTGGCCTTTGTTGAGAGGAATTCCTACCATAGCGCTCTTCGATCTTGACCTCTTGACCTCTAGTCTTGACCTCTGAACTGGCGTTACTGTCACTATCCATGTCATTCGGTGCTTCAGAGAGTCGATGCCTCTCTTTAAGAGCGTGTGCATCTTGCCCTGATGCATTTCTGCTGAGCATCTCATCTTTGGCCTTTTGGATTTTGATGTAGTCCCGTAAAAACTTATCCCACGGTGTGTCGTACTCTTCTTTAATGTTGGGAGAGGGATGGTTCCTACTGTGGGTGGGAGGTGGTGGTAGTGGTGGTGGCCGGAGCCTAATAAGATTGTCCTTCTGGTGGTTCTGTCCTTCTGTCTCTGCATCAGGGGACCCAAGGTGTGTCCTCTGGCTCTCTGACACTGAATAAGCAGAAGCATCCATCTCACTGCCCAGATGGAGAGTTAACAGTGCAGGGAATCCTACCAACACAGATGACCAACATATTAAAACAGAGTGACGGAATTTAATCAAAACATTATACTTTTTTACCAGAATTGGAAAACAGTGGCCAAGCTACTGTTAGGTGCTTATATATTTGGACTGACAGAATTGTTGTTATTTTAGCTGTTTACCAAAACATATTCACATTACAGTTAGGCTATAGAATGAATATGACTCTCAAATACCCTCTTTAATTTGAGGGTATTCACATCCAAATTGGAGGAAGGGTTTAGAAATTACAGCTCTTTAATACGTGGCCCCCTCCTTTTCAAGGGACCAAAAGCAATTGGCCCAATGACGTGACGTGCAATGTTGATGTCCAAACCCCTTTATGAAGTAAAAATAAGGAAAATGTTAATATAAAAAAAACATTTATTGAATCTATTAATCTCTGTTTATTAAATGATATGAAAATGGTATGAGGGTATTACAAAGTTTAAGAATGATTAGACTCTTGTGGCGGATTTTCTTGTACCTGTGTACTCAAATCGCCAGTTCGACCTGGAGCATACACAGTTTTCAACAGACACACAAGACCAAGTTGAATTCAAATAAAGTGAAACAAGACTTACTTCAATTTGATAGAAGCTGGTAGATTTTAAAGTTTACTGAGGTTGACAATAGTACAGACAATTTGCAAAAAGGACACAGGTCTGACAGACAAATAATATTGACAGAGAGTGTGCGTTGAACTGAGGCTGCACTGCCTTTTTGAAGACAAGACAAGACCATTGATTGGTCCAATACAAGGGGGCTGTCGTGCTCCCATTGGTGGAACCCAAACGGCCCAAATGTCACGTACCACTAGATCGAAACTGTCACCAAGTGAAAGAAGGAAGAGGCGTGTTAAGCCTCATTATGTAATAACTGCACATTATGTGACAATCCCAAAATGTAATAAAAAGTCACTTTCAATATGTACCGTAATAACATCGCATTATGTAATAACCTGCACATTATGTAATAAATCGCCTGAACGCTAAATGTAATAACGTTTGCATTATTATGTAATAAGTCTCCTAAACAAGCAAATTGCCATTGGGGGCTTCATAACTTGAGAATAAAGCAACCAAATCAGCATATAAGTGGTGGATAGAAATACTATTTAGTTTCAACACAACATGCAATTCTGGAAAATGTTTATGTTGGAGAATTAAAATGCTTTTCATGGTCAAATATATTAATTACATTTCCATTTTTTCCAAAAGAATTAAATTGTGTTACAAAAAAGTGCAACCCCCGCATTTTGTAATAACCTGCACAATATGTAGGGAGTCCACCCACTGGTCGTAGAACGTGCGAAAACGGGGTTTTGCCAGGGTTGCGCTACTTAATCACCATTAAAAATACATTTTTGGAAGATATTGTCTTACATGTGTCAACATACATGTCCATATGTATTATAGTTTTAGCTCTGTGTACTTGTTTTCGATGTACTTATTGTTTTAAGAATGTAATTTCAATGTTACCGTTGCTACTCACTAACACTTTCAGCGGCGCCGTTCTAATCCCTATCTCCAGTGATTTTCGGCTATTTACAAGCTCTCTTTCTTGCCATTTCCACGGCTCTGACCAATAGTAATCCTTTTAATGGACGTGTCACCTGTATCTAAGGCATCTTGACTTCCTATTGGTCTACCCGCAAGTCTCCACTCATTGGAGGATTTTTTCCTGTGGTAAATTTAAGGAGACACTTGACAGATCTTCATCATTATTGACATCTGATCGTCTTCGCGGTAGGTTTTCTGTTCAATTCAGGGCTTGACATTAAGCTTTTTCAGGTACTTGTCCTTCGGACAAGTGAACTTATCTTTTACTTGTCCTAGAGCTCATGTTACTTGTCCAAATCCAAAGATTTTGAAAAAGCAATAATATGAATAATAATATATTATACTCTCACCGGCCACTTCATTAGGTACACCTTTTCAACTGCTTGTTAACGCAAATACCTAATCAGCCAATCATGTGGCAGCAACTCAATGCATTTAGGCATGTAGACATGGTCAAGACGATCTGCGAAGTTCAAACCAGCATCAGAATGGGAAATAAAGGTGATTTAAGTGACTTTGAACCTGGCATGGTTGTTGGTGCCAGACGGTCTGTTGCGTGATATTATAGTGTCAATATGGACCAAAATCTCTGAGGAATGTTTCCAGCACCTTGTTGAATCTATGCCACGAAGAATTAAGGCAGTTCTGAAGGCAAAAGAGGGGGTCCAACCCCAAGGTGTGCCTAATGAAGTGGCCAGTGAGTGTATGTGTATGCAAATAACACATTTGACTACTATTGATTTGATAATGATGTATCCTTCATTTTCAAATGTATTCATTAAACAATATTTTGTAATTATTTAAAAACGTAGGGTTAATCAGTGATTACCCTAACCCTAACCCTTTTAGATTAAGATTGGCCACAAAAGGGATGAATATCTAGGAATATTTACAAAAAATGTTTGTACAGTCCCTCTCCAATGGAAGCAATCTTATTTGCTAGCCTTTGGATAGTATCCTATATTCAAATTGAGAAATCTATCATTAGTGTCATTCTGAAGTTCGTATTGCGATGTGCTGGTCTTAAAACTTCAAACCTAAAATATACGATCGCATCGAACTACATGAAAATACGCGGCATTGAGAAGAAGCGAATATGCGCATGTTCACGTGAATGGCACTAGTGACAGGAGACCCACAACACTATGGCTGCGTTCGTATGAATGAATGAATGGACTTTATTGTCATTGCTACAGTACAGGTACCAAACAACGAAATTTAGGAGGGGTGGCTCCCCTGGTGTTAGGAAAGGGGAAAAAAAAAAACGTAAAAAAAAAAATCACAAGAAGGGAAGGAGCTGGTTTACATAAATAAAGGCTATGTACACTATCCACTGTACTATACTGTACAGATAGACGACTAGGGTTGTCATATTGCACAATAGTATTATTTCACATTTATTTAAAGTGTCACAGTTTGCAGGCTTGAAATGTACATGTTTGTGCCTATATACATATAGCTACATGTTTGTCTTGTATCCAGCGGCTTCTGATTAGAAATATAGTCTACTCCGCTCCGGTTGTAATTTCGAGAGCCTACTCTTAGAGTAACTCTAGCCCGCTAGACGCTATTTGTGTGAATGGTCCCTCCGGTTTCGAAGGGTTAATAGTAAATAGTAAATAATCAACTGGAATATATAGGTAGATCGCTAGATAAGTGTATATGTTGTTTTATGTCCACATAAAATGTAATCCATGTAACACACAGTACTGACTAGCCTAATTTCGGTTCTTTGTTTTGATAAGTTACATATTTGATTTTTACAGAGTCTAGCTATGGCCACAAACGCACCTCAAGTGTCACCTCTCCAAATTTTACCTCAAGTGACACCTATCGTTACAAACGGCTGGCTCTATGAGCAGAGTTTAAAGGGGATGACTGCAGCAGAATTAACTGAAGAAATAATTAAATTGGTTCCTAATAAATATGGACGCTCAAACAGCCTCAGACAAAAATGTGATGATGCCCTCTCTAAAATCAAGAAAATGAAGAAAAACAAGTGTAAAGACCTACAATTATTTTGGCAATCTGAATTTCTTCCACCAAAGGCCCAAACCCCAAATTCAATTGAAACCCAACTCAAAAAAGAAAACCTATCCCTAAGCAGAAAGCTTCAGTCATCAGAAGAGCAGGTCTCTCAAATACAAACACAGCTCACAGCCATGGAGGAAAACGCAGCTGATAGTCAGACCAAATTCCAGACCAGTATATTACAGTATCAGCAGGCCAAATTCTCTGTGAGATGGACATATTTATTTTAATCTAAAGTGAAAGCAAAATTATATGTGTGAACACCCTACAACATGTAGCCTTGTTAGCCAACATGTAGCCTTGTTAGTCAGGGAGAAAACATTGACTAAGAAAGACCTCCGAGGTTTAGACGCTAGCAGAGGAAACACGATGAACAACTCACCTACACGACGTCTGGTTGGAACACAGAAACGTTTTTGATTCATATACTATTAATTAATGTAGTTAGTTAGATTAATGTAGTTAGTTGCAGCTGATAGTTGAGAAGACAGGAGTAGTTTGGTAACGGCCGTTATCTTCAGAGCGCCCGCGTGACTGACACTAATGTCCAATCATCATCTTCTTCTTCTTCTCAGTTTGAATGGCGGTTTGCGACCAACTTGAGGCGCATTACTGTTTCAGTATGTATTTTATTAAACTGCGTTTCCTTCCGCTCACGCCCACACATACAACATCCGGGTCGTACATGTAACATTATCAGGTCACCCCTAGGTGTCCCTGTAACACAGGCTACTAACATATGCCTATATGTAACATCTCCTTTCCTTTAGCTGTTTGCAAATTACATGCTTGCATCTCCGTCTGCAATTCCATTGACAATAACAATCCCAAACATTAACAATAGCATTACAACATTATTTCCCTTTAAAAAAATTAAAAAAAATTCAAAGTCATAAGTCCAGTCGTTGTGGCGGCCGTGACAGGCGACCACTCCGTGAGTAGACAAACCAGGTAAGAAAACCTCTGTGTTTAATATATTGTACAGCCACAATGTAATGACAAGCAGATAGATCCACCCTCTCACTGTTTAGATTGTATGTCGACCCCGACCCAGCCCCCGACCCTGTCACCCCCCCCATCCCCCTGTCACCCCCCACAGCCCCCGACCCTCTCCTCCCCTCTCCAATGTACCGCACCCCTGGCAACAGTAGCCCCCACTCCCCCTGACACCCCAGCAGCACCCCAGCAGCAACTGCCTCCCCTTACCAACACCAGGAGCCAGGGAGCATGCTTCACACCTGGAGACACCGGTACTCACAGCTTTATAACATCTGAGCAGGTGAGAAGGCAGCTTTCCAGGGTGAATGTGAACAAGTCCAGAGGTCCAGACAACATCAACCCCAGGGTTCTGAAGGTGTGTGCTGGAGAGCTGGCGGACACATTCCAACATCTCTTCAGTCTATCTCTAAGACTGAGGAGGGTGCCACAGCTCTGGAAGACCTCTTGCATCGTCCCAGTGCCAAAGAAGGGACGGCCCAGCACCCCAAACGACTACAGACCTGTCGCCCTGACACCACAGGTCATGAAGATCCTGGAGAGGCTAGTGCTGCAACACCTTAAGCCCCAGGTGAAGGACTTCCTGGACCCCCGGCAGTTTGCATACCAGGAGAGCATGGGGGTGGAGGACGCCATCATTTACATGCTGCACAGGGCCTACACACACCTGGAGAGGCCACAGAGCATGGTGAGGACCATGTTCTTCGACTTCTCCAGTGCATTTAACACTATCAAGCCATCACTGCTGGCTGACAAACTAGCAGTGATGTGTGTGGAGGACTCCCTGACGGCTTGGATCCACAACTACCTCACAGACAGGCGTCAGTATGTGAGACTGCAGGGCTGTCAGTCTGAGGTGGTGGTGTGCAACACCGGTGCCCCCCAGGGAACTGTTCTGTCACCCTTTCTCTTCACCCTCTATACCTCCGACTTCCAGTTTAGCTCCGACCAGTGCCACCTGCAGAAGTTTTCGGATGACTCCTCTATCGTCGGTTACATCACAGACGACAGGGATGAGGAGTACAGGGCCCTGGTGGAGAGCTTCGTGCAGTGGTGCGACACCAACTACCTTTTGCTTAACACCAGCAAAACAAAGGAGTTGGTGGTGGATTTTAGGAGGAAGAGAAGGACCCCAGCCCCCATCACCATCAAGGGGGTGGAAGTCGAGAGGGTGGACTCCTACAGGTACCTGGGAGTACAAATTAATAACAAACTGGACTGGACTGACAACACCGAGGCTCTTCTCAGGAAAGGGCAGAGCAGACTGTTTTTCCTGAGAAGGCTGAGGTCTTTCGGTGTCTGCAACAAGCTGCTGCAAATGTTTTATCAGTCGGTGGTTGCCAGCGTTCTGTTCTTCGCCGTGGCCTGCTGGGGTGGAAACATCTGTGCCAGGGATGCTGCGAAGCTAAACAAACTGGTGAAGAAGGCCAGCTCTGTGGTGGGGACCGGGCTGGACAGCCTAGAGGTGGTGGCAGAACAGAGGATGGGGAAAAAACTGGCGGCCATGCTGGCCAATCCCTCCCACCCGATGTACTGCGAGCTGGCAGGGATGAGGAGCAAGTTCAGCCACAGATTTGTTCTCCCCCGTCAAAGTACAAAAAGATTTGGACAGTCCTTTATTCCAGCTGCACTCCGACTCTACAACCAGGCCCTGCAGGGTGGGGGAGACCTGGAGATGGAACTTTTGGAACTTTTTACTTATTGAGCCTGCACTGTTTTATGTTTTTTTATTTATATGAATGTTTTTCTGTTTTCTGTACTGAATGTTTTCTGCCCTAACTGAGCTGTTTGACAACAAAATTTCCCCATTGGGGACAATAAAGGTTTTCAATCAATCAATCAATCAATGTCCCCTGCCTGAGTGTGAGCCCTTCCTTGCTGTTGCTATCCCCAGGTGAAGAACCTGCTGCTGCCTTTCACCAGCTCACAGGTAGCTGTGGCCAACACTAAACTAGAGGACCTTTACGCTGCTATCCCTTTCACTGACAAAGAGAGGTAACATTGTATGCAGACCTGTAGCAACACTGTGATGAGTTACACACTCACATTATATCTTTGTCTTGGACTAAGGGTACCCCATAGTGTATCAGATTAAAAGTGCCGATGATATGCAAATACTTACCCTGATCTCTCTTGTGAAGGACATTTTTTCATATATATATATATATATATATATATATATATATATATATATCTTAATGAGACTGGATGAACAATCTGGATAATGAATCTGGATGAACAACAATTCATTTTGTGGTTTTTAATGCCATCAGAATCTTCTGCATGTCTCTGTGTGTTTGCCTGTTAGGATTGAGTGTATCCCAGTGTCGCAGCAGCTGTCAGTCAGGAGCATCATGGGCTTCATAGAGACTCTTTCCATGTACCAGACCTACCAGAGGACAGAGCCTGAGGCAGCCACTGCCCTGCTGCACAACACACAGAACAGGTAACAGCACAGTCGTAACAGCACTTTGTTTCATTATAATCATTCAGGTGTGTTTATGGAGGAATAAGCACTTGTCTGTTATAGAAATAGGATATTAGGTCAAAAGCATAGCCATTCAACCCTCTCTGTGACTTAAATCAGGGTGTATGTTGTATTGTCCCCTTTCATGTTGGAAAATGTGCAGTATGTGCAATATTTAGATGCTGCTCCTGAGCCATAATTAAATAACCTTGTTTGTAGAAAGGTCCTATTTTATTTTCATATTGGAATTGTTAAAAAAAAAAAAATACACTTGAGAGAAACAAAATGGCAGCTGTTTAAAAAACCCATACATAAATATGTTGTTCCAATTCATATCTTTTAAGTTCTCATCCTTGCATTAGAACAGTTTGATGGCATAAGAGCAGTTAACAGTTTGATGGTATCATGTGGTAATGCTCTCTGAAATTAGCCCATGATAGAAGGTGATAGACAGATTCATCCCATCACCTGCCAAGTATTTTTTGAAAGTACGGTACCTGCCCTTTTCCAAACAGCTTCCAATTAAGCTTTCCTAGATGGTTGTGTGAAACAAACCATCTGAGTCAGGTTAGTAATGCTCCATCACATGTTTTAATCTGAAGCTTGATTTAAAAGCAACCCAACTTTAAAGCAACCCAATGTAAGTTTAGTTCCTTCACTCGTAGCTCGGGCTGTGGGGCTGCTAGAGGAGGGAGCCTCTAAGTCCCCTGAAGACGCACAAACAAACTGCACGTTGATACGACCTTCCTAGCCGGAGATATGGCCACACTTTACAAAAACTTCCTTTGGGTCGCTTTAAAAAAAATAATCGCAAATTAAATCGCAATCGCAATATCTGTCCAAATAATCGCAATTCGATTTTTCCCCCAAATCGTGCAGCCCTAGTGTTTACTAGAATGTGGAAATGCAAACGCTAATCACATTATTGCATTACAATTGTCATATTGACTCAAATAATGCAGGCACAATTGGAAAATAAAAATGCTATTGTGGGATTGCATAGTATTTTTCACTTTAGAATGATCTTTTTAATTTTGTCAGTTACAAAGCAGCGCATGCTTTTGAAAATGAAATGTCAAATGGCTTTGCATTATCATTTTAATATTGACAGCGAATGTGCATACCAGCTACATGAAAATGCAAATCATATGATTGCATTGGAATTTGAATATTGACTGAAAAAGTGGAACACGCAATTGCAATCTCAAATTGCATTAACATTTGAGTTAAGTCCACTATATGCTTCCATACACTGGTAGCATTGAGTTTACAACAGTGCAATTACACTCACCAATAACAAAGACTTACCATCCATCTCACTGTCTTTCATCTCCACTCTTCCTCTGTCATCTTGATTCACCATCACTCCCTCCTCCCTCATTTGGTCTCCTCCATCCTCTTCTTTTACCATCACACCATTCTCCTCTACATCTTCTTCCTCCAGCTTCACTGCCACCATCTCTGGACCCCACTGTGGGCTTTTCAGGGCTGGAGAACCACAGCCAGATCCGGGGGACTCGGTGCATTCTGGTTCATACGTGGTTACCATGGTTACATGAGCTGAAGAGGACCTGCGGCTAGAAACACTGGAGGCACAAACAACGCAGGGTCGATTAGAAATGACAGACAAACAGTTCACTGAAATCCCATCTAGACTGACAGGACATGTCCTGCAAATGCAATAATCTATGGATTACTTATTGCATTTGTTGTAATTAAAGGGTCTGGAAAGTAGACATTAAATGGTTCCAATTGTATTTTGTGTCCAGGAAAAACGTTAACACAAAATAAACGATGAAAATAAGCTTCTTATTAGGCTCAACTTCCTGGTCAGACAGTTCCGAGGGCTGTATGGGCGTGGACTTTGCACGCTTGACTGGCAGCTCCCTTTCGAGCTAGCTTGCTGCGATATCATACATGACATTCATCTATTAGATGTGCTTATAGTTCTGCCCTTTAATTACCAACTGTTTAGCTACTGTCCTTTAATTACCAACTGTTTAGCTACTGTTGAAATGTGTAAAAACTGAGCTAATTCAATTACAAATCGACTTAGTCATGCACCTGCAGTATTATTCATCATATCAATCCAATGACCACCATTTGCATACTTGACACCTGGCACCCTATGGTGAATTATTGAACACAATACTTGGACAGGATTCACAGCATGTGTGTGACTTACTGATCAGTTGTAGCACAATGGTGTTGCTCTCGTCTTCTAATTTGCTGCTGTATTGTCACAATATCCGTCATGTTTAGTTTCTTCCCACACTGGACGTAGCACTGGCGCATGTCGTCATGACCACAACGATGTTGCTTTTGCCCAGAGATTTGCTCTGCCGCTGTCCTTCTCTGCTGTTCCTGTAATCCAATCACTGAGCTGCTCTTGTGACCACCTGACTGACATCCAGGATGTGATTGGTCTGGACTAGTGGTTGGCCTTTGTTGAGAGGAATTCCTACCATAAAGCTCTTCGATCTTGACCTCTTGACCTCTAGTCTTGACCTCTGAACTGGCGTTACTGTCACTATCCATGTCATTCGGTGCTTCAGAGAGTCGATGCCTCTCTTTAAGAGCGTGTGCATCTTGCCCTGATGCATTTCTGCTGAGCATCTCATCTTTGGCCTTTTGGATTTTGATGTAGTCCCGTAAAAACTTATCCCACGGTGTGTCGTACTCTTCTTTAATGTTGGGAGAGGGATGGTTCCTACTGTGGGTGGGAGGTGGTGGTAGTGGTGGTGGCCGGAGCCTAATAAGATTGTCCTTCTGGTGGTTCTGTCCTTCTGTCTCTGCATCAGGGGACCCAAGGTGTGTCCTCTGGCTCTCTGACACTGAATAAGCAGAAGCATCCATCTCACTGCCCAGATGGAGAGTTAACAGTGCAGGGAATCCTACCAACACAGATGACCGACATATTAAAACAGAGTGACGGAATTTAATCAAAACATTATACTTTTTTTTTTTACCAGAATTGGAAAACAGTGGCCAAGCTACTGTTAGGTGCATATATATTTGGACTGACAGAATTGTTGTTATTTTAGCTGTTTACCAAAACATATTCACATTACAGTTAGGCTATAGAATGAATATGACTCTCAAATACCCTCTTTAATTTGAGGGTATTCACATCCAAATTGGAGGAAGGGTTTAGAAATTACAGCTCTTTAATACGTGGCCCCCTCCTTTTCAAGGGACCAAAAGCAATTGGCCCAATGACGTGACGTGCAATGTTGATGTCCAAACCCCTTTATGAAGTAAAAATAAGGAAAATGTTAATATAAAAAAAACATTTATTGAATCTATTAATCTCTGTTTATTAAATGATATGAAAATGGTATGAGGGTATTACAAAGTTTAAGAATGATTAGACTCTTGTGGCGGATTTTCTTGTACCTGTGTACTCAAATCGCCAGTTCGACCTGGAGCATACACAGTTTTCAACAGACACACAAGACCAAGTTGAATTCAAATAAAGTGAAACAAGACTTACTTCAATTTGATAGAAGCTGGTAGATTTGAAAGTTTACTGAGGTTGACAATAGTACAGACAATTTGCAAAAAGGACACAGGTCTGACAGACAAATAATATTGACTGAGAGAGTGTGCGTTGAACTGAGGCTGCACTGCCTTTTTGAAGACAAGACAAGACCATTGATTGGTCCAATACAAGGGGGCTGTCGTGCTCCCATTGGTGGAACCCAAACGGCCCAAATGTCACGTACCACTAGATCGAAACTGTCACCAAGTGAAAGAAGGAAGAGGCGTGTTAAGCCTCATTATGTAATAACTGCACATTATGTGACAAAATCCCAAAATGTAATAAAAAGTCACTTTCAATATGTAATAACATCGCATTATGTAATAACCTGCACATTATGTAATAAATCGCCTGAACGCTAAATGTAATAACGTTTGCATTATTATGTAATAAGTCTCCTAAACAAGCAAATTGCCATTGGGGGCTTCATAACTTGAGAATAAAGCAACCAAATCAGCATATAAGTGGTGGATAGAAATACTATTTAGTTTCAACACAACATGCAATTCTGGAAAATGTTTATGTTGGAGAATTAAAATGCTTTTCATGGTCAAATATATTAATTACATTTCCATTTTTTCCAAAAGATTTAAATTGTGTTACAAAAAAGTGCAACCCCCGCATTTTGTAATAACCTGCACAATATGTAGGGAGTCCACCCACTGGTCGTAGAACGTGCGAAAACGGGGTTTTGCCAGGGTTGCGCTACTTAATCACCATTAAAAATACATTTTTGGAAGATATTGTCTTACATGTGTCAACATACATGTCCATATGTATTATAGTTTTAGCTCTGTGTACTTGTTTTCGATGTACTTATTGTTTTAAGAATGTAATTTCAATGTTACCGTTGCTACTCACTAGCACTTTCAGCGGCGCCGTTCTAATCCCTATCTCCAGTGATTTTCGGCTATTTACAAGCTCTCTTTCTTGCCATTTCCACGGCTCTGACCAATACAATAGTAATCCTTTTAATGGACGTGTCACCTGTATCTAAGGCATCTTGACTTCCTATTGGTCTACCCGCAAGTCTCCACTCATTGGAGGATTTTTTCCTGTGGTAAATTTAAGGAGACACTTGACAGATCTTCATAATTATTGACATCTGATCGTCTTCGCGGTAGGTTTTCTGTTCAATTCAGGGCTTGACATTAAGCTTTTTCAGGTACTTGTCCTTCGGACAAGTGAACTTATCTTTTACTTGTCCTAGAGCTCATGTTACTTGTCCAAATCCAAAGATTTTGAAAACGCAATAATATGAATAATAATATATTATACTCTCACCGGCCACTTCATTAGGTACACCTTTTCAACTGCTTGTTAACGCAAATACCTAATCAGCCAATCATGTGGCAGCAACTCAATGCATTTAGGCATGTAGACATGGTCAAGACGATCTGCGAAGTTCAAACCAGCATCAGAATGGGAAATAAAGGTGATTTAAGTGACTTTGAACCTGGCATGGTTGTTGGTGCCAGACGGTCTGTTGCGTGATATTATAGTGTCAATATGGACCAAAATCTCTGAGGAATGTTTCCAGCACCTTGTTGAATCTATGCCACGAAGAATTAAGGCAGTTCTGAAGGCAAAAGAGGGGGTCCAACCCCAAGGTGTGCCTAATGAAGTGGCCAGTGAGTGTATGTGTATGCAAATAACACATTTGACTACTATTGATTTGATAATGATGTATCCTTCATTTTCAAATGTATTCATTAAACAATATTTTGTAACTATTTAAAAACGTAGGGTTAATCAGTGATTACCCTAACCCTTTTAGATTAAGATTGGCCACAAAAGGGATGAATATCTAGGAATATTTACAAAAAATGTTTGTACAGTCCCTCTCCAATGGAAGCAATCTTATTTGCTAGCCTTTGGATAGTATCCTATATTCAAATTGAGAAATCTATCATTAGTGTCATTCTGAAGTTCGTATTGCTGGTCTTAAAACTTCAAACCTAAAATATACGATCGCATCGAACTACATGAAAATACGCGGCATTGAGAAGAAGCGAATATGCGCATGTTCACGTGAATGGCACTAGTGACAGGAGACCCACAACACTATGGCTGCGTTCGTATGAATGAATGAATAGAATGAATTGTCATTGCTACAGTACAGGTACCAAACAACGAAATTTAGGAGGGGTGGCTCCCCTGGAGTTAGGAAAGGGGAAGAAAAAAAAAACTAGAAAAAAAAAATCACAAGAAGGGAAGGAGCTGGTTTACATAAATAAAGGCTATGTACACTATCCACTGTACTATACTGTACAGATAGACGACTAGGGTTGTCATATTGCACAATAGTATTATTGCACATTTATTTAAAGTGTCACAGTTTGCAGGCTTGAAATGTACATGTTTGTGCCTATATACATATAGCTACATGTTTGTCTTGTATCCAGCGGCTTCTGATTAGAAATATAGTCTACTCCGCTCGTAATTTCGAGAGCCTATTCTTAGAGTAACTCTAGCCCGCTAGACGCTATTTGTGTGAATGGTCCCTCCGGTTTCGAAGGGTTAATAGTAAATAGTAAATAATCAACTGGAATATATAGGTAGATCGCTAGATAAGTGTATATGTTGTTTTATGTCCACATAAAATGTAATCCATGTAACACACAGTACTGACTAGCCTAATTTCGGTTCTTTGTTTTGATAAGTTACATATTTGATTTTTACAGAGTCTAGCTATGGCCACAAACGCACCTCAAGTGTCACCTCTCCAAATTTTACCTCAAGTGACACCTATCGTTACAAACGGCTGGCTCTATGAGCAGAGTTTAAAGGGGATGACTGCAGCAGAATTAACTGAAGAAATAATTAAATTGGTTCCTAATAAATATGGACGCTCAAACAGCCTCAGACAAAAATGTGATGATGCCCTCTCTAAAATCAAGAAAATGAAGAAAAACAAGTGTAAAGACCTACAATTATGTTGGCAATCTGAATTTCTTCCACCAAAGGCCCAAACCCCAAATTCAATTGAAACCCAACTCAAAAAAGAAAACCTATCCCTAAGCAGAAAGCTTCAGTCATCAGAAGAGCAGGTCTCTCAAATACAAACACAGCTCACAGCCATGGAGGAAAACGCAGCTGATAGTCAGACCAAATTCCAGACCAGTATATTACAGTATCAGCAGGCCAAATTCTCTGTGAGATGGACATATTTATTTTAATCTAAAGTGAAAGCAAAATGATATGTGTGAACACCCTACAACATGTAGCCTTGTTAGCCAACATGTAGCCTTGTTAGCCAACATGTAGCCTTGTTAGCCAGGGAGAAAACATTGACTAAGAAAGACCTCCGAGGTTTAGACGCTAGCAGAGGAAACACGATGAACAACTCACCTACACGACGTCTGGTTGGAACACAGAAACGTTTTTGATTCAATTACTATTAATTAATGTAGTTAGTTAGATTAATGTAGTTAGTTGCAGCTGATAGTTGAGAAGACAGGAGTAGTTTGGTAACGGCCGTTATCTTCAGAGCGCCCGCGTGACTGACACTAATGTCCAATCATCTTCTTCTTCTTCTCAGTTTGAATGGCGGTTTGCGACCAACTTGAGGCGCATTACTGTTTCAGTATGTATTTTATTAAACTGCGGTTCTTTCCGCTCACGCCCACACATACAACATCCGGGTCGTACATGTAACATTATCAGGTCACCCCTAGGTGTCCCTGTAACACAGGCTACTAACATATGCCTATATGTAACATCTCCTTTCCTTTAGCTGTTTGCAAATTACATGCTTGCATCTCCGTCTGCAATTCCATTGACAATAACAATCCCAAACATTAACAATAGCATTACAACATTATTTCCCTTTTTTTTCTTTTTCAAAGTCATAAGTCCAGTCGTTGTGGCGGCCGTGACAGGCGACCACTCCGTGAGTAGACAAACCAGGTAAGAAAACCTCTGTGTTTAATATATTGTACAGCCACAATGTAATGACAAGCAGATAGATCCACCCTCTCACTGTTTAGATTGTATGTCCCCTGCCTGAGTGTGAGCCCTTCCTTGCTGTTGCTATCACCAGGTGAAGAACCTGCTGCTGCCTTTCACCAGCTCACAGGTAGCTGTGGCCAACACTAAAGTAGAGGACCTTTACGCCGCTATCCCTTTCACTGACAAAGAGAGGTAACATTGTATGCAGACCTGTAGCAACACTGTGATGAGTTACACACTCACATTATATCTTTGTCTTGGACTAAGGGTACCCCATAGTGTATCAGATTAAAAGTGCCGATGATATGCAAATACTTACCCTGATCTCTCTTGTGAAGGACATTTTTTCATATATATATATATATATATATATATATATATATATATATCTTAATGAGACTGGATGAACAATCTGGATAATGAATCTGGATGAACAACAATTCATTTTGTGGTTTTTAATGCCATCAGAATCTTCTGCATGTCTCTGTGTGTTTGCCTTTTAGGATTGAGTGTATCCCAGTGTCGCAGCAGCTGTCAGTCAGGAGCATCATGGGCTTCATAGAGACTCTTTCCATGTACCAGACCTACCAGAGGACAGAGCCTGAGGCAGCCACTGCCCTGCTGCACAACACACAGAACAGGTAACAGCACAGTCGTAACAGCACTTTGTTTCATTATAATCATTCAGGTGTGTTTATGGAGGAATAAGCACTTGTCTGTTATAGAATTAGGATATTAGGTCAAGAGCATAGCCATTCAACCCTCTCTGTGACTTAAATCAGGGTGTATGTTGTATTGTCCCCTTTCATGTTGGAAAATACGAACATGTAGATAATCGGTGATGTGGTCTTGCTCCAGGTTTCTGACGGAGATGGGAGTCACATCACCTGACACGGCCATGGAAGTGAGGATGAAGTATTACTGTGTTCTGGCAACTAAACCAAAGTGAACTCTCCAAACCAATGGCAATGTGTTTGTGTGATGTGATGAGCATCTGTCAGAGCTCGCAATATGTTTATGTGAGAAATGTTGAAGTTGTTTGCAGTCAAAACATGTTACCTTGATTTTACAATCTTGTTATTTCATAGTAGAATATATTGTATACAAACCACTTGATGTTGTTGTTTTCAATAAACCTGGCAAACCTATTTAGATTTCGAGTTTGGCTTTGGTTTCGTGTCATAGGATATGGGTTCCTCCAAATACTACCTAATGGGTAACCCAACAGACAGAGGATCTTTGGTCAAACTCAAGGTCTGAAAATACCTTCAAGTAAAATACCTAGTTCTAGTTCTGGGCTGGTGCTAGTGCTAGTGCCGGTTCAGAGTTGGTTTTAAGAACTTGTATTCTGTCAATTTATGCTACCTATCCTATGGTCCCAGCTGGAAACCTCTCTTGCCTTACCTTGTCCAGAAGGTCACTAATGGAGGTTGCCATGAGGCACTTCATGTTCCGGTTCCGGTTTTATTATTTTAAGATATTGTGTGAAGCGCATTGAGTTGCATCTTGTAAGAAATGCGCTATACAAATAAAATTTGATTTGATTTGATTTGATTTGCAGAAGCTTTATTTTGATCCATGCCATGATGGTAATTGTGTAGCATATATCTGATAGCATATCCGATGAGGTTCCGTGGAAAGCTCTTGGAATACCTCTCAGGCTCACTATCAGGTAAATATATCTATCAGGATGTCAGCATCCTATTTCACCTGTGTACACACACCGACTCCAAAAGAGCTTGTCATATAGCCAAGTTAGGTGTCTTTAGTGCGATAGGTGTATTTGGGGCAAACAATAAGTCAATAGGAGAGAATCTAAATTTAAATAATTTTATTGTGTCTTCTGTGTATTGTGTGACTGTCTGTGTGTGTGACTGTGTGTGTGTGTGTGTTTGGCCATGAGAGTCCAATCCAACCCCTCACACACTTCTCAGTGTCTGGGCCTTAGGGATGCAGAATGGCGTGGCGTGGGCGCTGGCCGTCCTCTGTATGCACTGGCTGGTGGTGAGGGCCTGGCTCGCCCTGCGCTGGCTGGTGGTGAGGGCCTTGCTCTCTCCCTCCTGCCATTGTCCAGAGCCACTAACAGCGGCTTGGTGGCCAGGAAGCGGCCATTCATCCAAGCCATGGCCTTGGTGGCCGCCTCAGGGGAGGAGAAGCACACAAAGCCATAGCCCTGGCTGCGTCCACCCTCCGTCGCCACCTTTGTACTGGTGATTGTTCCGAATTGGGCGAACACCTTGCGCAGGGCCTCGTCATCCATGCTGTCGTCCAGGTTCTTCACATACAGATTTACACCCTGGTAGAGAGAGACCCTGTTTAGTGAGATGATTTTTCAACCCCTCAAATACATAGACAATAATTACAAAGTACGTCAACTTCTATGTTAGTATTAATACATTCACAAACCTTGTATGTGGTCGTACGGTCCAGCTTCTCGCTGTCAAACTGGCGCTTCAGCTCAGTCTGGCGCTCTCCTCTCTTCTGGGCGCGGCCCACATAGACCCGCCTCCCATTGACTGTTTTACCATTCATGTCGTCAACGGCCTTCTGGGCGTCCTCGTGCCTTTGGAAGTTGACAAAGCCGAAACCTTTGGACTTCCCATCATCAGGTCATCAGTCATGACCTGGACTCTCAGGGTCGGGCCAGATATTTCTCGAACCTCTTCGCCAGCCTGCGGTTGTCCATGTCCTCTCCAAAGTTCTTGATGTAGACGTTAGTGAACTTTTCAACAAAAACGTCCTTGTCATTGAGCGTGCCGTTCATGAGGTGGGGGGCAGCACAGGGCTGGGCCTTGGGGATGCAGAATGGCAGAGCTGCAGGCTGGTTGGGGTTGATGACTGGGTTGGGCACGGCGTCAATGCTGGCCGTCCTCTGCATGCACTGGCTGGAGGTGAGGGCCTGGCTGGGGGTGAGGGCCTGGCTGGAGATGAGGGCCTGGCTGGGGGTGAGGGCCTGGCTGGTGGTGAGGGACTGGCTGGTGGTGAGGGCCTGGCTGGGGGTGAGGGCCTGGCTGGGGGTGAGGGCCTGGCTGGAGGTGAGGGCCTGGCTGGGGGTGAGGGCCTGGCTGGGGATGAGGGCCAGGCTGGGGGTGAGGGCCTGGCTGGTGGCGAGGGCCTGGCTGGGGGTGAGGGCCTGGCTGGGGGCGAGGGCCTGGCTGGGGGCGAGGGCCTGGCTGGTGACGAGGGCCTGGCTGGTGACGAGGGCCTGGCTGGGGGTGAGGGCCTGGCTGGTGGTGAGGGCCTGGCTGGTGGCGAGGGCCTGGCTGGGGGGTGAGGGCCTGGCTGGGGGTGAGTGCCTGGCTGGGGGTGAGGGCCTGGCTGGGGGTGAGGGCCTGGCTGGTGGTGAGGGCCTGGCTGGGGGTGAGGGCCTGGCTGGTGATGAGGGCCTGGCTGGTGGTGAGGGCCTGGCTGGTGGTGAGGGCCTGGCTGGGGGGCGAGGGCCTGGCTGGGGGCAAGGGCCTGGCTGGTGGTGAGGGCCTGGCTGGTGGTGAGGGCCTGGCTGGGGGTGAGGGCCTGGCTGGGGGCGATGGCCTGGCTGGTGGTGAGGGCCTGGCTGGTGGTGAGGGCCTGGCTGGGGGTGAGGGCCTGGCTCTCCCTGCGCTTGCTGGTGGTGAGGACCTTGCTGGGGTTGAGGACCTCCATGCTGTCGTCCAGGTTCTTCACATACAGATTTACACCCTGGTAGAGAGAGACCCTGTTTAGTGAGATCAGCTCAGTCTGGCGCTCTCCTCTCTTCACATAGACCCGCCTCCCATTGACTGTTTTACCATTCATGTCATCAACGGCCTTCTGGGCGTCCTCGTGCCTTTGGAAGTCGACAAAGCCGAAACCTTTGGACTTCCCGCTCTTATCAGTCATGACCGGGACTCTCAGGGTCGGGCCATATTTCTCGAACCTCTTCGCCAGCCTGCGGTTGTCCATGTCCTCTCCAAAGTTCTTGATGTAGACGTTAGTGAACTTGTCATTGAGCAGCGTGCCGTTCATGAGGTGGGGGGCAGCAGTGGTCTGGGCCTTGCCCCAGAATGGCAGAGCTGCAGGCTGGTTGGGGTTGATGACTGGGTTGGGCACGGCGTCAATGCTGGCCGTCCTCTGCATGCACAGGCTGGAGGTGAGGGCCTGGCTGGTGGTGAGGGCCTGGCTGGTGGCGAGGGCCTGGCTGGGGGTGAGGGCCTGGCTGATGGCGAGGGCCTGGCTGGCGGCGAGGGCCTGGCTGGGGGCGAGGGCCTGGCTGGGGGTGAGGGCCTGGCTGGGGACGAGGGCCTGGCTGGGGGCGAGGGCCTGGCTGGGGGTGAGGGCCTGGCTGGGGATGAGGGCCTGGCTGGTGGTGAGGGCCTGGCTGGGGGTGAGGGCCTGGCTGGTGGCGAGGGCCTGGCTGGGGGTGAGGGCCTGGCTGGGGGCGAGGGCCTGGCTGGGGGTGAGGGCCTGGCTGGCGGTGAGGGCCTGGCTGGGGGTGAGGGCCTGGCTGGTGGTGAGGGCCTGGCTGGGGGTGAGGGCCTGGCTCTCCCTGCGCTTGCTGGTGGTGAGGACCTTGCTGGGGTTGAGGACCTCCATGCTGTCGTCCAGGTTCTTCACATACAGATTTACACCCTGGTAGAGAGAGACCCTGTTTAGTGAGATGATTTTTTTCAACCCCTCAAATACATAGACAATAATTACAAAGTACATCAACTTCTATGTTAGTATTAATAAATTCACAAACCTTGTATGTGGTCGTACGGTCCAGCTTCTCGCTGTCAAACTGGCGCTTCAGCTCAGTCTGGCGCTCTCCTCTCTTCTGGGCGCGGCCCACATAGACCCGCCTCCCATTGACTGTTTTACCATTCATGTCATCAACGGCCTTCTGGGCGTCCTCGTGCCTTTGGAAGTCGACAAAGCCGAAACCTTTGGACTTCCCGCTGTCATCAGTCATGACCTGGACTCTCAGGGTCGGGCCATATTTCTCGAACCTCTTCGCCAGCCTGCGGTTTTCCATGTCCTCTCCAAAGTTCTTGATGTAGACGTTAGTGAATATGTCACTGAGCAGCGTGCCGTTCATGAGGTGGGGGGCAGCAGTGGCCTGGGCCTTGGGGATGCAGAATGGCAGAGCTGCAGGCTGGTTGGGGTTGATGACTGGGTTGGGCACGGCGTCAATGCTGGCCGTCCTCTGCATGCACAGGCTGGAGGTGAGGGCCTGGCTGGGGGTGAGGGCCTGGCTGGAGGTGAGGGCCTGGCTGGGGTTGAGGGCCTGGCTGGTGGTTAGGGCCTGGCTGGTGGTGAGGGCCTGGCTGGGGGGTGAGGGCCTGGTTGGGGGTGAGGGCCTGGCTGGGGGTGAGGGCCAGGCTGGGGGTGAGGGCCTGGCTGGTGATGAGGGCCTGGCTGGGGGTGAGGGCCTGGCTGGGGGTGAGGGCCTGGCTGGTGGTGAGGGCCTGGCTGGTGGTGAGGGCCTGGCTGGGGGTGAGTGCCTGGCTGGGGTTGAGGGCCTGGCTGGTGGTGAGGGCCTGGCTGGGGGTGAGGGCCTGGCTGGTGGTGAGGGCCTGGCTGGTGGTGAGGGCCTGGCTGGGGGTGAGGGCCTGGCTGGGGGTGAGTGCCTGGCTGGGGTTGAGGGCCTGGCTGGTGGTGAGGGCCTGGCTGGTGGTGAGGGCCTGGCTGGGGGTGAGGGCCTGGCTCTCCCTGCGCTTGCTGGTGGTGAGGACCTTGCTGGGGTTGAGGACCTCCATGCTGTCGTCCAGGTTCTTCACATACAGATTTACACCCTGGTAGAGAGAGACCCTGTTTAGTGAGATCAGCTCAGTCTGGCGCTCTCCTCTCTTCACATAGACCCACCTCCCATTGACTGTTTTACCATTCATGTCATCAACGGCCTTCTGGGCGTCCTCGTGCCTTTGGAAGTCGACAAAGCCGAAACCTTTGGACTTCCCGCTGTCATCAGTCAAGACCTGGACTCTCAGGGTCGGGCCATATTTCTCGAACCTCTTCGCCAGCCTGCGGTTGTCCATGTCCTCTCCAAAGTTCTTGATGTAGACGTTAGTGAACTTGTCATTGAGCAGCGTGCCGTTCATGAGGTGGGGGGCAGCAGTGGTCTGGGCCTTGCCCCAGAATGGCAGAGCTGCAGGCTGGTTGGGGTTGATGACTGGGTTGGGCACGGCGTCAATGCTGGCCGTCCTCTGCATGCACAGGCTGGAGGTGAGGGCCTGGCTGGGGGTGAGGGCCTGGCTGGAGGTGAGGCCCTGGCTGGGGGTGAGGGCCTGGCTGGGGGTGAGGGCCTGGCTGGGGGCGAGGGCCTGGCTGGGGGTGAGGGCCTGGCTGGGGACGAGGGCCTGGCTGGGGGTGAGGGCCTGGCTGGTGGTGAGGGCCTGGCTGGTGGTGAGGGCCTGGCTGGTGGTGAGGGCCTGGCTGGTGGTGAGGGCCTGGCTGGTGGTGAGGGCCTGGCTGGGGGTGAGGGCCTGGCTCTCCCTGCGCTTGCTGGTGGTGAGGACCTTGCTGGGGGTGAGGACCTCCATGCTGTCGTCCAGGTTCTTCACATACAGATTTACACCCTGGTAGAGAGAGACCCTGTTTAGTGGGATGATTTTTCAACCCCTCAAATACATAGACAATAATTACAAAGTACATCAACTTCTATGTTAGTATTAATAAATTCACAAACCTTGTATGTGGTCGTACGGTCCAGCTTCTCGCTGTCAAACTGGCGCTTCAGCTCAGTCTGGCGCTCTCCTCTCTTCTGGGCGCGGCCCACATAGACCCGCCTCCCATTGACTGTTTTACCATTCATGTCATCAACGGCCTTCTGGGCGTCCTCGTGCCTTTGGAAGTCGACAAAGCCGAAACCTTTGGACTTCCCGCTGTCATCAGTCATGACCTGGACTCTCAGGGTCGGGCCATATTTCTCGAACCTCTTCGCCAGCCTGCGGTTGTCCATGTCCTCTCCAAAGTTCTTGATGTAGACGTGAGTGAACTTGTCATTGAGCAGCGTGCCGCTCATGAGGTGGGGGGCAGCAGTGGCCTGGGCCTTGGGGATGCAGAATGGCAGAGCTGCAGGCTGGTTGGGGTTGATGACTGGGTTGGGCACGGCGTCAATGCTGGCCGTCCTCTGCATGCACAGGCTGGAGGTGAGGGCCTGGCTGGGGGTGAGGGCCTGGCTGGAGGCGAGGGCCTGGCTGGGGTCGAGGGCCTGGCTGGTGGTTAGGGCCTGGCTGGTGGCGAGGGCCTGGCTGGGGGGCGAGGGCCTGGTTGGGGGCGAGGGCCTGGCTGGAGGCGAGGGCCTGGCTGGGGGTGAGGGCCTGGCTGGTGGCGAGGCCCTGGCTGGAGGCGAGGGCCTGGCTGGGGGTGAGGGCCTGGCTGGGGGTGAGGGCCTGGCTGGTGGTGAGGGCCTGGCTGGTGGTGAGGGCCTGGCCGGTGGTGAGGGCCTGGCTGGTGACGAGGGCCTGGCTGGTGACGAGGGCCTGGCTGGTGGTGAGGGCCTGGCTGGGGGTGAGGGCCTGGCTGGTGGTGAGGGCCTGGCTGGGGGCGAGGGCCTGGCTGGTGGCGAGGGCCTGGCTGGGGGGCGAGGGCCTGGCTGGGGGCGAGGGCCTGGCTGGAGGCGAGGGCCTGGCTGGGGGTGAGGGCCTGGCTGGTGGCGAGGCCCTGGCTGGAGGCGAGGGCCTGGCTGGTGGTGAGGGCCTGGCTGGTGGCGAGGGCCTGGCTGGTGACGAGGGCCTGGCTGGTGACGAGGGCCTGGCTGGTGGCGAGGGCCTGGCTGGGGGTGAGGGCCTGGCTGGTGGTGAGGGCCTGGCTGGTGGTGAGGGCCTGGCTGGTGGCGAGGGCCTGGCTGGTGGTGAGGGCCTGGCTGGGGGTGAGGGCCTGGCTCTCCCTACGCTTGCTGGTGGTGAGGACCTTGCTGGGGGTGAGGACCTCTATGCTGTCGTCCAGGTTCTTCACATACAGATTTACACCCTGGTAGAGAGAGACCCTGTTTAGTGAGATGATTTTTTTCAACCCCTCAAATACATAGACAATAATTACAAAGTACATCAACTTCTATGTTAGTATTAATAAATTCACAAACCTTGTATGTTGTCGTACGGTCCAGCTTCTCGCTGTCAAACTGGCGCTTCAGCTCAGTCTGGCGCTCTCCTCTCTTCTGGGCGCGGCCCACATAGACCCGCCTCCCATTGACTGTTTTACCATTCATGTCATCAACGGCCTTCTGGGCGTCCTCGTGCCTTTGGAAGTCGACAAAGCCGAAACCTTTGGACTTCCCGCTGTCATCAGTCATGACCTGGACTCTCAGGGTCGGGCCATATTTCTCGAACCTCTTCGCCAGCCTGCGGTTGTCCATGTCCTCTCCAAAGTTCTTGATGTAGACGTTAGTGAACTTGTCATTGAGCAGCGTGCCGTTCATGAGGTGGGGGGCAGCAGTGGCCTGGGCCTTGGGGATGCAGAATGGCAGAGCTGCAGGCTGGTTGGGGTTGATGACTGGGTTGGGCACGGCGTCAATGCTGGCCGTTCTCTGCATGCACAGGCTGGAGGTGAGGGCCTGGCTGGGGGTGAGGGCCTGGCTGGGGTTGAGGGCCTGGCTGGGGTTGAGGGCCTGGCTGGTGACGAGGGCCTGGCTGGTGGCGAGGCCCTGGCTGGGGGTGAGGGCCTGGCTGGGGGTGAGGGCCTGGCTGGTGGCGAGGGCCTGGCTGGGGGTGAGGGCCTGGCTGGTGGTGAGGGCCTGGCTGGTGGTGAGGGCCTGGCTGGTGGTGAGGGCCTGGCTGGTGGTGAGGGCCTGGCTGGGGGTGAGGGCCTGGCTCTCCCTGCGCTTGCTGGTGGTGAGGACCTTGCTGGGGGTGAGGACCTCCATGCTGTCGTCCAGGTTCTTCACATACAGATTTACACCCTGGTAGAGAGAGACCCTGTTTAGTGAGATGATTTTTCAACCCCTCAAATACATAGACAATAATTACAAAGTACATCAACTTCTATGTTAGTATTAATAAATTCACAAACCTTGTATGTGGTCGTACGGTCCAGCTTCTCGCTGTCAAACTGGCGCTTCAGCTCAGTCTGGCGCTCTCCTCTCTTCTGGGCGCGGCCCACATAGACCCGCCTCCCATTGACTGTTTTACCATTCATGTCATCAACGGCCTTCTGGGCGTCCTCGTGCCTTTGGAAGTCGACAAAGCCGAAACCTTTGGACTTCCCGCTGTCATCAGTCATGACCTGGACTCTCAGGGTCGGGCCATATTTCTCGAACCTCTTCGCCAGCCTGCGGTTGTCCATGTCCTCTCCAAAGTTCTTGATCTAGACGTTAGTGAACTTGTCATTGAGCAGCGTGCCGTAGGGATGGACGGTTTTTCGGTTAAACCGAAAACCGGGGTTTATAAAAATAGAAACGGTTTTTTATCAAAACCGTCTGAAACCGATTTTTTTTTTTTTTTTAGAAGAATAAAATAGAATAAGAATAAAACTGGAACATGTCACATGTTTGTCGTGTGTGAAAATAACAATGATACAGTCTGAATCTGCCGCGCAATGAGTGAGAGGTTTGGTCAGTTGTGAAGAATAACTGAGGATTAATATCTAATTGGGATTATATTTAAGGGTAACGAATCACTCTATGGGAAAGATAGTTGCCTTCAGTTATTGGTAGATAGGAAAGGTTTTTTACAATTACTCGCTTACATTTAATAAGATCATTTTCGCTGCTCTCTGTAAAGCGCATTGGGTCACTTTTGTGAGAAATGCGCTATAGAAATAAAATGTGATTTGATTTGATATCAATCAATCAATCAAACTTTATTTATGTTCTATAGCACAAATCATGCATTGAATGTAACTCCAAGTGCAGTATTTACTAAACCACAATATAATAAAACAAGAGCTATACGGATCAAGAGTGTTTGTGCACAGCGCCACTGTGTGTGAAGGCGCTACTGAAAGTGATGACACTTGTCTCAGAAGATACGCGGTCACTTAGTGACGCAAAGGTAGTTCTGTATTTATCTCTATCTGTATTAGTACATTTATTTTGAAAGCTCTATTTTGACAGCTCTACCATGGGCACTTTTATTTTGATGGGGCATTCTTTGTTGATTGACTTACGACAGTTCAGGACGAGTCAGTCTCGCGGCATGTGGTTTTTATGAAAAGCTTTAAGTATGTTCACTGCATAATTCTAAGTCTAATATTTCAGTGATTATTGAGCAGTATTCAAATATTTAAATACATTGAGCAGCAGCTGAAACTTTGTCTAAGAACCAAGATATTGAGAAAGCAGTTCATTCAATGAAGACGCTGTTCCAAGAGATGATCTTCCGTGCAGGCGTGCACCCTGGATCAGCGGAGCTGGTGTGTTAAGTGTTCATGTGTTTTCATGTATGGTGTAGCTTACAAAAGTCTGCCTTTCCACTTATATTTGTGAAACTAAGTAGCCTAAATGTGTTGCGACTGTGCTTACGGTGTTTTAATGGTGTTCGACATGAGTGTATTGTAGCAGTAGGGCTCAATTATTTGAAATTGGCGCTCTTTTTCTCTTTTTTTTTTTTTTTTTAAATTTTTTTTTTTTACTGTATTTTTCGGTTAACCGGAAAACCGCGGTTTTACTCTCTGACGGTTTTTCGGTTTCAATAATTGGAAACCGTCCATCCCTAGCGTGCCGTTCATGAGGTGGGGGGCAGCAGTGGTCTGGGCCTTGGGGATGCAGAATGGCAGAGCTGCAGGCTGGTTGGGGTTGATGACTGGGTTGGGCACGGCGTCAATGCTGGCTGTCCTCTGCATGCACAGGCTGGAGGTGAGGGCCTGGCTGGGGGCGAGGGCCTGGCTGGAGGTGAGGGCCTGGCTGGGGTTGAGGGCCTGGCTGGTGGTGAGGGCCTGGCTGGTGGTGAGGGCCTGGCTGGGGGTGAGGACCTGGCTGGTGGTGAGGGCCTGGCTGGTGGTGAGGGCCTGACTCTCCCTGAGCTTGCTGGTGGTGAGGACCTTGCTGGGGGTGAGGGCCTGGCTGGTGGTGAGGGCCTGGCTCTCCCTGCGCTTGCTGGTGATGAGGACCTTGCTGGTGGTGAGGGCCTGGCTGGGAGTGAGGGCCTGGCTGGGGGTGAGGGCCTGGCTGGTGACGAGGGCCTGGCTGGTGGTGAGGGCCTGGCTAGAGAAGAGGGCCTGGCTGGGGTCGAGGGCCTGGCTGGGGGCGAGGGCCTGGCTGGTGGCGAGGGCCTGGCTGGGGGCGAGGGCCTGGCTGGTGGCGAGGGCCTGGCTGGTGGCGAGGGCCTGGCTGGTGATGAGGGCCTGGCTGGAGATGAGGGCCTGGCTGGGGGTGAGGGCCTGGCTGGGGGTGAGGACCTTGCTGGGGGTGAGGGCCTGGCTGGTGGTGAGGGCCTGGCTGGGGGTGAGAGCCTGGCTCTCCCTGCGCTTGCTGGTGGTGAGGACCTTGCTGGGGGTGAGGACCTTGCTGGTGGTGAGGACCTTGCTGGGGGCGAGGGCCTGGCTGGTGGCGAGGGCCTGGCTGGGGGTGAGGGCCTGGCTGGTGGTGAGGGCCTGGCTCTCCCTGCGCTTGCTGGGGTTGAGGACCTTGGTGGTGGTGAGGACCTTGCTGGGGGTGAGGACCTTGCTGGTGGTGAGGACCTTGCTGGGGGTCTGTACCTGTTGCATGATTTTAATGGGAGAGAGCTTTTTTTTTTACACCTTGGCACTGGGGCACATCGCGAGCAATAATAGAATGCGCTGTGACTTCTTAATGAAGGCTGCCTGAGATTTTGGAGAGTTGGGAGATCGAGGCTCATTCACTTTAGAGCAGTGGTTCTCAAACCTCTCCTCTGGGACCCCCAGCCTCTCCACATATTTGATCTGTTCCAACTAATCAAGTTGAATCAGGTGTGCTGGTGGTGGAACAGATCAAATATTATGTGGAGGGCCTGGGGGTCCCGGAAGAGAGGTTTGAGAACCACTGCTTTAGAGAAAGGCACTGTCGAGAACCGCAGTTACCTCTGCTGACCTCTTACCTCTGCTTGACGCAGTTACCTCTGACTGCGTCAAGCAGCAAAGCCTTTATTGTGGGGGGCAGTTATTTTTCATTACCAATCATTAATGTTTTCTTGACGTGTAGCTGAAACGGGCTCTATATGACTTGTAAACTGTGGTAGGATACAAATCATGATGGTATTTGAGAGATTAATTGCGCATATCTTAAGTTGATGAGTGAGTGTTGCTTAACAGTTCTTTTCCTCACTCAAAAACTTTTCGTTTCAACTGTTTTGGCATGGTCAGTATGTTTTTAAAATTATTATTCCAATTACCTTTGAGGTACAACTAGCACTGTTTTTAGTATGACTAAGAGGATAGTGATGACCACAGCAGTGGTTTTTATACTTTTTGTTGTTAAATAAGATTTGGTTCTGGTGATCACCTAATCAGTACCTCACTAAGTAGAATAAGGTGTGTCTGTGTTGGAATTCAACAGACACTGGAATGGAATGGCTGCCAGAAATGTAGAGATGCTGATTTCATTTTTCTCTTTTTTTTTTTCTTCAGGGATGTATATACTATACTCCAGGGGTGCCCACACTTTTTTGAACCAAGATCTACTTTTCAAGTAGCCAGTCTGCCAAGATCTACCAGTCTAGTTTCAACATCGCAAACGTACACGCACATACTACAAACACACACACACACACACACACACACACACACACACACACACACACACACACACACACACACACAGTTCCCAGCCTGCATAGTAAACTCACAATACACTTTCTCTCTCTCTGTCACACAGCCACACAGGAGAAGACCATCACAAACCTATTCTTGCTATTCTCACTCACACACACCAGGGGCGGAGCTATGTCCAGGGGCGGGGCCAGGGCCAGAGAGGGCCTAAATATGTATACATTATATTATTATTAATGCAATTATATATGGTGGTCTATAATTTATAGGGTGGAGATGACTGTGAATGTAGTAAAATAGGATTTCTTTTTCACTTTTGCCAACCAACCCCATTGAAATTCCATTGTTTTCATTGCAATAGGAAAAGTAAATCAAGCATACTTATGTCAGTGTTTCCTCTATATCAGCGGTTCCCAACCTGTGGTCCGCGAGAGTACTGCAAGTGGGCCGCCAAATCATGGGCAAAAAAATGTTTTATTTACGTTTTTTTGTTACAAAAACGTTTTAATTTTAAAAAGATAAAAAATCTTGGATTTAACAGCCATGATCGTATTGTGTGTGGTGTGCGCCGATATTTCCATCCGAAAAGAAGAAGTCAGCTCGCTTCTTGATTGGCTACATTCCATCACGGACTCGCGAACAGGGTTGCCAGATGGGATCGACATTTTCCACCCTAACCACAGTCTAAAACCGCTAATTCCACCAAAAAAACCAGAGCCCATCTGGCAACCCTAGTCGGGAGTCGGGAGTTGCCCACACACATAAGGATGTTTGGTCGTAAATATTGAACACATACAACATTTACGATCTTGGTATTTGATCACCTGCTATATAAAACATCGCCGCTCGGCTTTAATGGTTTAACCGCTATTTATTTTTACATTTTTTGTCACGCTCCCTCTAGTTTTTGGTCAAATTAAGTCATTGTTTTGAGCGCTCGTGCGCGTGCACGTGAAAAAAAAAGTCGCGCGGCGCTGCTGAGTGGGCCGCGAATACTGGACATATCTGTAAAGTGGGCCGTGAGTCCTAAAAGGTTGGGAACCGCTGGTCTACAGAGTTCCACAGCTGAACACACAGTGGGACAACAGGACTTGGGATGTACACAAATGCTTATGCTCTGAAATGCATCCATAGTCCCTGTAATGAAATTGTGTATGTGTGTACATGTGTATTGTGACGGCCCTGGCCCCATATATTGTCCTGGCCTGTACTAATATCTGTTTCCCTGTCTGCAGAGAGGCCTCCTGCTGGACAGGGTTACTAATCAGTAGAATGCAGGTCAGCTGGTGGACAGCTGATTGTGCCCCACCTGGTTCCAGGATCCAGGGCATAAGAGACCCATACAGGCCTCAGTATGGAGGCCCCCTTCTAGGCACCATTATTTTCTATCTTATTTGTTTGTTCCTTGTTTCACACCATGCAACACTCACCTCACCACTTTCCACTACACTCACATTACACCACTGATTTACTGACTACCACACCTCATCTTATTATTGTTATTAGCCTCATTTAGTTTATAATAAAACATTTATTTTCATTACTTTAAAGATCGTGTGTGTGTCTCCCGTCTTTTGTCATGGTCATGAGCCTGGCCGTGACAGTATTATCTCCTGTAGATAAGGGTTTGCTGGTGGAGGTGCGTGTGAGGAAGGAGTGGTACACCGGCAGAGTGGTTGCCATAGAGACCAGTAAGCAGAGTGTTCGTTGGAAGGTGAAGTTTGACTACGTGCCCAGATCCACCCCCAAGGATCGCTGGTACGGTCACTCTTAGAGAGAGAGGCATAAAGACATAAATATGTATGCATTCTCTCTGTTCTCTTACACATCTGTGTGTGTCTGTAGGGTGTTCAAGGGCAGTGAGGAGGTGAGGTTGATGCGCCCAACCTCCCCCATCACTCAGACCCCTGACACACAGCAGGAGACAGAAAAAGGAACCGCCCCCATGGAACCTGACACCACCCAACCAGGAACCAGTCGAGAGGCGATCATGACCTGGTCACCATGATGAGGTAAGCTAACAATGTCATCACTGGTATTGCTGTATTGTTTGGATATGATGTAACTGCTGCTGTATGATGGTGTGTGCGTGGTGTGTCTCCAGGACACTGCTTCGTTATTTCTTTCCTACTGATTTCCGGATCCCAAAAGATGACGTCAACAGTATGACAGCAGAGGAGCTGGTGGCCTTCCCCATGGTAAGACTGACCGCTGATTTGTACACACAACCCTTACCGTGATCCTCAGTTATAGAGATCTAATCTGGTGACCGCACCAGATCGGAGATCGCACCAGAAAAAAAAAAGGCTCCGATCCGCGTGCCCGATCCGCGTGCCCGTTCCGGCGTGTCACTCAAGTGACGACAACAGTAGTCGCCAGTGGTCACGTGCATGACAGTTGGCTAGTAGCTTTGTGAGAGTCATGTCAGCAGTGTGGGAATACTTCAGTCTTAAAGACGAAAAAAGTCCATCAGCGGAATGCAAGATTTGCAAAATAACAGTTTCGAGGGGTGGCAGCGATGCTAATCGGTATAACACCACTAATGTAATTAAACATTTAAAAAAACACCATGTGGAACAGCACCAGGCCTACCTGCAAGCGTCTGCTGCAAAGAAAAAGCCCCTGAAACAGCAGACATTGCTACAGTCAATGCAGAGGCGAGAGAAACTCCCCCCAGACAGCAAAATTGCAAAAGCAATAACGGAGAAATTGGTTCGGTTTATTGTGCTCGACGACCAACCACTTTCAGTGGTAGAGAATGTGGGGTTTCGGAGTTTAATTGAACACCTAGAGCCGCGTAATACTTTGCCCAGTCGGCATTATATAACCGAAAATGCCATCCCTCAAATGCACAATGAAGTGTGTGAGTTCCTCGCCAAACTATTGGAGAATGTCGATGCTATTAGCTTCACAACGGACATTTGGAGCTCAGACGTGTGTCCAATGTCGTTGTTGAGTCTCACAGCACACTGGATAGACTCTGATTTTACTTTCAAGAAAGCGGTGCTGCATGCCCGTGAGTTCCGTGGCTCACACACTGGGGATTCCATTAAGGCAGCCATGGAGGAGATGCTGCTCGAATGGAAAATTAACAAAAGCAAAGTCCATGTCGTTTTAAGAGACAATGCTAAAAATATGAAGAAGGGCATGGACCAACTTGGAGTGGCGAGTCTGGGATGCTTTGCGCACACTATGCAGCTTATTGTGCATGAGGGACTGTTGTCGCAGCGCAGCGTGAGTGACGCACTGGCTAACGGGCGGAAAATGGTAGGCCATTTCAAGCACTCGCCTTTGGCATATTCACGGCTGCAGGACATACAACTAGAACTTCATATGCCGCCTAAGCGTCTGCAGCAGGACGTTCAGACTCGGTGGAACAGCACCCACTACATGATTGAAAGCCTCATCGCGCAGAAACGGTCACACACCTGACACCACCCAACCAGGAACCAGTCGAGAGGTGACCAACAGCCTGGTCACCATGATGAGGTAAGCTAACAATGTCATCACTGGTATTGCTGTATTGTTTGGATATGATGTAACTGCTGCTGTATGATGGTGTGTGCGTGGTGTGTCTCCAGGACACTGCTTCGTTATTTCTTTCCTACTGATTTCCGGATCCCAAAAGATGACGTCAACAGTATGACAGCAGAGGAGCTGGTGGCCTTCCCCATGGTAAGACTGACCGCTGATTTGTACACACAACCCTTACCGTGATCCTCAGTTATAGAGATCTAATCTGGTCTCTCCACTCTATTTTATTCTAGACTCTGGTTGTTCTGTGCTTCCGTTCATATAGGGTGAGGGTGTCCATGTTTGTGGGGCAAAAGGTGTGGCCGATACATGCACAGTTCCCTGAGCATCTGAGGAGGACCTCTGTTTGGTTTGTTTTTATAAAACTGCAGTATCTTTATCTTTCTGTTTCTGTTAAGTTAGCATCTCCATCCTCTCTGGGTTTGTACAGGTTTTATGGTGGTCCGACTGAGACTAGCCCATTAGCGTGTAGCGCATGTCTCATTTTAGTCCTTTTATATAGCCGTTATTAGGGATGTCCCGATCCGATACTGAGATCGGACATCGACCTGATATTGGTCCTGAATGCTGGATCGGAGATCGCACCAGAAAAAAAAAAGGCTCCGATCCGCGTGCCCGATCCGCGTGCCCGTTCCGGCGTGTCACTCAAGTGACGACAACAGTAGTCGCCAGTGGTCACGTGCATGACAGTTGGCTAGTAGCTTTGTGAGAGTCATGTCAGCAGTGTGGGAATACTTCAGTCTTAAAGACGAAAAAAGTCCATCAGCGGAATGCAAGATTTGCAAAATAACAGTTTCGAGGGGTGGCAGCGATGCTAATCGGTATAACACCACTAATGTAATTAAACATAAATAAAAAAAACATGTGGAACAGCACCAGGCCTACCTGCAAGCGTCTGCTGCAAAGAAAAAGCCCCTGAAACAGCAGACATTGCTACAGTCAATGCAGAGGCGAGAGAAACTCCCCCCAGACAGCAAAATTGCAAAAGCAATAACGGAGAAATTGGTTCGGTTTATTGTGCTCGACGACCAACCACTTTCGGTGGTAGAGAATGTTGGGTTTCGGAGTTTAATTGAACACCTAGAGCCGCGTTATACTTTGCCCAGTCGGCATTATATAACCGAAAATGCCATCCCTCAAATGCACAATGAAGTGTGTGAGTTCCTCGCCAAACTATTGGAGAATGTCGATGCTATTAGCTTCACAACGGACATTTGGAGCTCAGACGTGTGTCCAATGTCGTTGTTGAGTCTCACAGCACACTGGATAGACTCTGATTTTACTTTCAAGAAAGCGGTGCTGCATGCCCGTGAGTTCCGTGGCTCACACACTGGGGATTCCATTAAGGCAGCCATGGAGGAGATGCTGCTCGAATGGAAAATTAACAAAAGCAAAGTCCATGTCGTTTTAAGAGACAATGCTAAAAATATGAAGAAGGGCATGGACCAACTTGGAGTGGCGAGTCTGGGATGCTTTGAGCACACTATGCAGCTTATTGTGCATGAGGGACTGTTGTCGCAGCGCAGCGTGAGTGACGCACTGGCTAACGGGCGGAAAATGGTAGGCCATTTCAAGCACTCGCCTTTGGCATATTCACGGCTGCAGGACATACAACTAGAACTTCATATGCCGCCTAAGCGTCTGCAGCAGGACGTTCAGACTCGGTGGAACAGCACCCACTACATGATTGAAAGCCTCATCGCGCAGAAACGGTCACTCTCGGCGTATGTGGCTGAACATGACCTGCCAGCGACGCTAACAGCAAACCAGTGGGGGCTGTTGGAGCGGACTGTCACGGTGTTGGCCCCTTTCGAGGAGATGACAAGAGAGGTGAGTGCCTCATCGGCATCACTAGCTGATGTCATCCCCATCGTGTGTGTCCTGAGACGTGTCCTCAGTCGGGAAAACGACACTGACCAGGGGATTAAAACGATGAAAAGCACCCTCCTCGACGCACTCAACAGGCGTTTTGACAACTTGGAGTCTGAACCGTTATACTCGGTTGCAACCCTGCTTGATCCACGGTACAAAGACAGGTAAGGGAATTTCTGTTAACTTTATTTAGCCTAATCTGATTCAACGTTGTGTGTGTGTGTGTGTGTGTGTGTGTGTGTGTGTGTGTGTCTGTGTGTGTGTGTGTGTGACAAGTAACTTGATTACGGAAATTATTTGACTAATATTAGCTATTTTATTATACAGGTACTTCACAAATGCAGACAGTGTGAGGCTTGCAAAGACAGCACTAATGGCAGAGGTAGGGAAGATGGAGGAAGTGTTGGAGGAGGGAACTACAGCCTCTGAGCCAGCAGACAAGACTCCACGGTTGGAGGCGACAGGCACCAGTACCAGCAGCAGCAGCCTTGGCAACATCTTTGATGAAATCCTGGAGGAACGCACAGTAGGCCTACCTGATCCTGGGATAACCACAAGCGTACAAGTTCAAGTGCATACCTACCTCAGTGAGGCACCTATTCCACGGTCAGACAATCCCTTGCTTTTCTGGAAAGTCAACCAACCTCGACTGCCCTCCCTGGCAGCCACAGCAGCTACATTTCTCTGTGCTCCTTGTACAAGTGTAGAGAGTGAGAGGCTCTTTAGCACAGCCTCAAAAAATGGTATCGGAACAACACTAGTGAGAAACGACAGTTATTTGGTTCCGAAGCTAAATCGCGGAATTTTTCGGAACAACTCCTCTCAGTTTACCAGGAGGATGACAATCAACAACGAGGAACGAATTGATGAAAAAGTTGAAATGTCTGTCTGACAATCCTCTATGTTTGCCTTTCTTATACATCTGCATCAAATGCTGTTCACCCTTTATATGCTTTCATGTACCGTATATGCCTTTATATATGTATGTATATATTATATACTGTATGTATATGTTTGTGAACACGTGCAACTTTGTGCTTCTCTGCCAGTTGTTTCTCAGGTTTCATAGTCTGTTTATTGCTGCACATATTGTATACTGTATACTCACACCTTCAATTATCTATGCAAGGAGTAGGATTCAGTAACCAGGCCTTGACACTGAACTATGGCCAGGTAAGACTTTGGCCAGGCGCCTTTGAACCGAAACCCCATGTAAAACTGCAAGCCTTACCCTCTCTAATAAAAACCTGTTTCTTAATTGAGGATACCAAAAAAAATTAAAAAAAAATAAAAAAAATAAAGAGAGATGTAGGGGGACAACAGCAAATCAGACAAGGAGGCCTAACACTTAAAACGACCATCACATTTACAGGACATTGGTTTTACACTACAGTATGTGGCGAGAAGAGGTCTCCCACACTATGGTGTCGACCGAAACCAAATGCGGACACAGTACTGCATGGTAAAGGGTCAGACTGCTGTCTTGTCACTATATATATATATATATATATATATATATATATATATATATATAGCTTCTCAACATCAGGCCAGTTCAGCTTTACTTTAGAGAGCCAAGCAACGCTAGAATGACAATGAAATAGAATGAACACCTCTACACTATGAATGTTAAAATGCCCAAAATCAACCTATGGGCAGCGGCCCTCTTGTGGTCCATGAGAGTACTGCAAGTGGGCCGCCAAATATGTTTTTCTAATAGTTTCTTTTACAAAAACGTTTTAATTAAAAATAGACATGCATGATACTGTATGTTTTTCTTTAAAACCTTTTTTTTAAATGCATCATCAGTGTGATACTACTAGGCCCACTGCACTGTATGTATGATGATTGTATGATGATGCATATGAAATATCCAATAAGAATAAGAGAATAATGATAAAACCCCAATAAATGTATGCGTGCGTAAAATGCCTATGTGGGCCGCGAATACTTTTGAGATGTTTAAGTGGGCCTTGAGTCCAAAAAGATTGGGAACCACTGCTCTATATGCATTTATTGGTGGCGGGCCACCACGAATTAATTTCCTCCGCCACAAATTGATTCAGTCCACACAAAAAATAAATAATAATAATAATAATACACCTCTGAACATTTTTGCTGATTAAAATATATCTGATCCTAGATCAGCGCTATAATGGATGTTGACTATAAGTGCACCTAAATCCACGCCCATCTCTCTCTAACCGCTGATCCAAAATCAGATTAATGACATTAAACATTCAGTTGACACGTGACACAAGGGCTACTCCTGATTGGTCTAAATGTGAACCGGCATGAGAACCGTGCAGACTCAACCATCCCTGCTGAAAAACTGTCGCAAATTGAAGAACTTGCGCAAGTTGGAAACACTGGGAAACTTTCGCCAAGTTGGACATACTTTTCCTGTTGTGTTTGAGACGGAGCCAAGACTGCTCGTTTGGAAGGACATTGGATCCGTGAGTAACGTAAACCTTCAGAGCTTATGGATGGAAACCGGTATCACAAGTTTATATTCTGTATATTCTTTTTTATTTTTTTGCCATACTACCTCTAGTTTTGTTTGAAATTAGGTCGTTGTTTTGAGCGCGCGTGCGCGTTTCATGTGCGTGCACGCGGGGAAAAAATCGGGGCTCTCCGCCACAAATGTACAAATTCCTGGAGGAAACACTGTGTTTCATGGGAACACAGGTCTGCTGTGAAATCAACTGGATATTATACTCAATATTTAGACGTTCCTTTTTGAAAGTCCAACTGGGGGCTGACGGTGATTTTTTCCAGAGTAGATTGTCCTACAAAGAGGCACCTCTCCCAGGGCCTGGGACGCATCATTCTGAATCTGACCATAATCTGGCAGGAGAGGACGCAGGCGCTGAATGTTCGCCGCTTCTCCACCAGAGCTAGCTTAGTTCTAGTCTTTATTTTACTTTTTAATCAGTACTAAAGTTAGTATTTTAGCATATAGTATTTTAGCGTGTCTTTGTTACTCTCCGGCAACTTTTCGGCAACTTTTGGCCACTAGCAACAGCAAGCCATTTTTGCCTACCTGCCGTCCTGCAACCTCGGCTGGTTCCAGTCCTTCACTTCCCTCCGGAGCCAAGGATCACCTCCAAGTTCCAACAGGATCCTATTTCTCGGCTCTTCACAGCACTGCTCGGAGGCTAAAGCGGCCAGGCCACAGTTGCCTGGACCGCAACACCGCCGCCAACGCATGTCGGCTAGCCTGGCTAACGGCTAACAGTCAACAGGTTCTGTATCCCGCCGACCGGCATGATGCTGAAATATTCCATCCCCCGCTTACTGGAGCTGAGAAATCACACAATTCCAGCGTGTGTTTCAGTTACCAAAAACATTGGTCTTTTCCACCGCCCACGATATATCCATAGAAGCACCCGTCGTCAGTTTGTGTACTGTCAGACCGGTCACAACATACCATCCATGCGCTCAGCTGAGCGCTCCGTCGCATCTGTTCCACGTCATCAGAACACTGTCGCGTCTGGAGTTTGTAGCAACGGAATCACCGCGAGAGCACTACAACCCAAGCAGCAGCATGAAAAACGTGGAGTGGATTTTCGTGTTCTCATTCCACTACAGAGACTCACCACCTTACCAACAGTCAAAATAGAGCTTTTTAACACCCAATCACTTACTCTTAAAGCACCACTCATAAATGAACATATTCTGGACAAGGGCTTAGACCTGATGTGTCTTAAGCCCTGTCCGGACGGCATATAAATTACCTGAGTGATTTTAATGACCTATCCGGATGGAATAAAAAAATCTCCATGCATGTTTGCGTTTCGCGTGCAAGCTGCCATTTAACATCACAGAAGAAGAAGCTGTTCCTGCCGGATATTTTGTCAGACCCACAACACAACGCACGTGTAGCAACAACAAGTCATTTGATTGGACAAGAGGCATTCCATGACTGCTGATCAGATTTCCAGAGCGAATTTACGAACGCAGCCGACACCACTCGCAGACTCGTTTTTTTCATAACACGAAACTTTACGTTTTAAAGTACCCACTCGATATAATAAACAGCAGTTTAACGATCACGAAATACTCATAATTTGTAAATACTTTCGTTTTGGGATGTGTTCGCGTTTGGGGCTGTGTGAGCGTCTAATTATGTGTAGTTATGTGTTTCTAGCATGTCGATGTTCTATCAGAATGTTTTGATGTTATTAAAATTAAGAAGATGAATGGCTGAAATGGCGCAAAGCGGGGAAAAACAGATACGAGATCTAAAGTCTCGAACGATTATATTTCAAAACAAACTTTAAGTCCCCGAGGGCTCATTCATTCATTCATTCATTCATTCAAGGACCTTCGCCTGTACAGGGGTGTGGAAAACGAAGGTTTCTGCCGAATGCTGCTAACACTGGAACCACGTTATGAAATATCAGTTAACAGATATTGGGATGTATCGTTGATGAATTTTCTCTTACAATGTATAGATTATCGGGGGGTAATATTGTACGGTTATCAATACGTCAGTTACCTTGCGATTCCCACCCCTAACTTCATCCCTGTGTGTTGTCAGACACCGTGATTTATAGAGTGCTAGATCCAGACCATACAAACTGCACAGTTTACAAGCTAATGTTAGGTAAATTCGCTAGAACTGGTTCAGAAGAAGAAATCAGTCCATTGTCACTTGTCGTCGTCGATTAACCTTTTAGGTGGTTTGGTTATACGATAGTGGAGATTCAAGGGAGTTAATAATGTCATCCACATCCATTGTTTGCACAGAGCTACCCCGGTCAAAACGGTAAATTCTAGTATTAATATTGCGCAAAATCATGCAATACTGACATGTCGATCCGGACGGTAATAAAATTACCTGAGGACCTCAGGGTTTGCTGAAACACAGTAGGTAATTCCAGCCGGAATAATTACTGGGGTCCCTGGAGTAAATCACTGACATGGTCGGTCCGGACGGGATAAACATTACCGAATTACCCCAGGTAAAACATATATTACCGAGGTCCTCAGGTAATTTATATGCCGTCCGGACAGGGCTTTAGTGAAACCTGGCACCAGCCTGAGGTTTATTCTAGCCTGAATATAGCCTGTCCACCTGGCTATAGCTATACTCAGAAAGCCCGCAGTACTGGTCGGGTGGGTGGCGGCTTAGCCATTTTTCATAAAAATGAGCTGGAAATAACACCCCTCCCCCTCCCCTCACCATCTTCATTTGAATGCCTTGCTGTTAAATGTAAACCACCTTTTTCCATGACATTATTACTCATCTACCAGCCACCTAAACTTAAACCAAATTCAGTCTTCATCTCAGAAATACATGACCTTCTCACATCACTCTGCACTTCATCTTCCAATATCGTAGTTCTTGGTGACGCAAATATCCAAGTTGACAATCCCTCCTGCCCCTTTGCTCGTGAATTCCTGCAACTCCTCGACTGCCTCAACCTCTCACAACATGTCCATGTCCCTACTCACAGGAAGGGCCACACACTGGACTTGGTCATCACTGACACCACCACCCCGGTCAGCAACCTAGTTGCCTGTGAAATGGGAGTGTCCGACCACAAGGTCATTTCCATGGTTCTACCATTCCCTCCCTCCCATACCAAACCAAAACGCCAAATACACTTCAGAAATCTGAAACGCATAAACCCAGAAACCCTGACTTCAGACTTCAATCATCTCTCCTCTGCCACCCATTCATCAGCTACTGAATCGGTGGCATTCTACAATACATCCCTGAGCAGCCTCCTGGACACCCATGCCCCACTACAAACTCGAACTGTTTCCTTTTCTCGTTCAGCCCCCTGGTTCACCAGCGAGCTTCGGAAAATGAAGGCGGCTGGGCGTGTCCTGGAGCGGCGGTTCATTGCCTCGGAACTTACAGTCCATAAAATGGCCTACAGGGATCATCAAAAGGCCTACTCTAAGTCCCTCAGGGAGGCGCAGGCAAACTTCTACTCAAACATCATCAACAACAGTCCCGGCAACTCAAAGCAGCTTTTCTCAACAATAAATAACTTCCTGAAACCACGAATTCCCACAAACAAAACCACCACAACTGAACAATGTAACAACTTCCTTTCGTTCTTCAGAACAAAAGTTGACACTATTCGCTCCTCCCTCTCTGCCACACCTACTCCATCTGCCCCGACTGCCAGCCCACAGCCTGGGCCGCCCCAGCCTCTCCACTGCTTTTCCCCCACTACACAGCAAGAAGTCGAGAAAATTATCAGTCACATGAAACCTTCCACCTGCACCCTGGACCCCCTTCCCACAGCACTCGTCAAACTGAACATCCAAGCCATAAGCCCCTTGATCACCAAAACCATCAATCACTCCCTACTGTCTGGCCATGTCCCATCAGCTCTGAAAACAGCCATCATTACTCCCCTTCTTAAGAAATCGACCCTAGACCCGGATACCCTCGCAAACTACAGACCCATTTCTAACCTCCCGTTCCTCTCCAAGGTCCTGGAGAAAATAGTCGCCACCCAACTCCAACATCACCTCAGCAGCAATAACATTGCAGAAAAATTCCAGTCTGGTTTCCGCTCCGCCCATAGCACTGAAACAGCACTGGTCAGGGTGACAAACGACATTCTCATGGCAGCCGATGCCGGCTCTCCTTCTCTCCTCATCCTCCTGGACCTCACAGCCGCCTTTGACACCGTCGACCACACCATCCTCCTAGACCGCCTTCACTCCACTATCGGACTCTGCTACACTGTTCTGGACTGGTTCACATCCTATCTTTCCGAACGCACCGAGTGCATCTCCTTGGGAGGTGCAAAGTCCCGGACCCAGCCTGTCACCTGTGGTGTCCCCCAAGGATCCGTACTCGGACCCACCCTCTTCACCCTGTACATGTTACCCCTCGGCCGTGTCATCAGCAAGCATGGTATCCCCTACCATTGCTATGCTGACGACACACAACTCTACATTAAACTGGACCCAACCCCTCAGTCAACCTCATCTGCACTCACCATCTGCCTGGAGGAGATAAAGGCGTGGATGAGAGTTAACTTCCTTCAATTAAATAGCTGCAAAACAGAAGCCATCCTCATCGGCACCCCTCACCAGGTTAAATCATCCCCCATAACAAGCATCACTTTCTCTGGACAGGTTATCCCTCTGTCATCCGTCGTCACCAACCTTGGTGTTCGAATGGACCCCCACCTCAACTACGAGGCCCACATTAAACACATATCCAAAACGTCATTCTTCCACCTTAGAAATATAGCAAAACTCCGCCCCACCCTGTCTTTGCCCGATGCCGAGAAGTTAGTCCATGCCTTTGTCTCCTCCAGGCTCGACTACTGCAACGCACTTCTCATCGGGATCCCTAGCAAGAGCCTTCAGAAGCTCCAGTACATTCAGAACAGCGCTGCTAGGATCCTGATGAGAGTGCGCAAATACGATCACATCACACCCATCCTCCACTCACTACCAGTGATGTGAATAACGGCGTCGAAATAAACGGCGTTACTAACGGCGTTATTTTTTTCAGTAACGGGCAATCTAATTGATTACTATTTCCATCGTTATAACGCCGTTACCGTTACCGGTAATTCAATGCGGCGCGTTACTAGTTACTACTGAAGCTTCTCATTGTCATCCGACCTCAGTCACAGCTGGGAGGGGAGGGGCGGGGCGAGACAACCGCGCAAGTGATCATGATTGGCTATGGTAGAGAAAATGTCATGGTAAGCCAACCATAGTTCAGTGTTGTGCGGATGTTTCTACACACAAACCACACGCGCGCACAGCACCACACACACACTCAAACTATCAGAGAGATACACGCAGCAATGGCGAGTCCCGAGTGTTCTGAGGTGAACGTGGCGTTTTCACGGTGGAAGTACAGGCACTATTTCAGTACTACTTTAAAAGCACTTCATATTGTTTAACTGTTAACTTTTGTAATGAAGAAAATACTTGAAGTACAATATGTCTACCAGTTGTGGTCTGTTGAAGTGCAATAAATATGAAAAGTTCCCTGCTGAAACCTGCTCAGAAAAAAATCTATCTTCACAAGAAGATCACATTTATCTTCTAATATGGCAGTGGGTAAGCTTTTCCTTGTCACATTTGGCTGACTGACCTTAACTTAGCCCGCTGCACCGTGGTAAAAAGTAACGCAATAGTTACTTTCCCTAGTAACTAGTTAATTTTATAATGAAGTAATTCAGTTACTAACTCAGTTACTTTTTGGGATAAGTAACTAGTAACTATAACTAATTACTTTTTTAAAGTAACGTGCCCAACACTGCTCACTACACTGGCTTCCCATCTCCTCTCGGATCATTTACAAAATCTCACTGTTAACTCATCAATGCATTCACGGCAACGCACCCCCTTACCTCAAGGACCTGGTCAAATCCCACAGCCCCTCCACTCGCACTCTCCGCTCATCAAATGCAAACCTCCTCAAACCCACCAAAACCCACCTCCGCTCCATGGGAGACCGGGCCTTCTGCTCCATCGCCCCCGAACTGTGGAACGCCCTCCCTGCCCACCTGAGAGCACCACAGTCGGTCGACTCTTTTAAGAGCGGACTTAAGACTCATCTTTTTAACAAAGTGTTCCAGTAGCCAGATTTGTATTTATTTAGTTTTTTTAGTTTTATGCCACAGTGTCTTTTTAACCTTTCTGCTTTTGATGTTTTTAGTGATCTTTATTGTGTTGTGCTGTTTTTGTTTCTTTTATTGACTGTAGCACTTTGAGATTCTTGAAATGTAAAGTGCTTTATAAATAAAATCCATTATTATTATTATTATTAGATTTAGATTATTAGAAACATAATCATTATTAATAATCTAAAAATTACTTAGACCCCTATACCTTCTTTTATCTTTTTTTTGGGTTTCTTTTTATTTTACTACTCGATCTTCTCAGTTTGTAAAGCGTCTTTGGGTGTCTAGGAAAGCGCTATATAAGTCTAATGTATTATTATTATTATTATCATTATTATCCATCTCTAACGGCCCTAGTCCCTCCCTCTTCTCCTCCGTCACAGGTACGTGCTGGACGGCTTCCCTATGACGCGTAAGCAGGCGGACCTGATGGAGGCCCGGAACATTCTCCCCCTGCGCGTGGTGGAGCTGCAACTGGACCCAGAGGAGGTGCTGAGGAGAGGCCTCAGCGACAAGATGCAGCCAGACAGGTCAGACACGCTCGCTCCTCATCAGAGGGGTCTAGAACAAGCTTAGAATAAGGCTGAGGTAAAGTGGTTCAAATAGTATCTTTTTTCCTACCCTTGTTCCTCCCTTTCATCTTGACCTCTCCCCCCTAGACCCTCCTCCTCACACCCTTCTCACTTCAGAAGCTCTCTCCCCCCCCCCCCCCCCCCCCCCAACCTTGTCCCTCAACATCACACTCTACTATCTAATAGAATACCTGCTGCCACGGTAACGACCTCTAATAGACTGAAGAGCACTGTGTTCTTGGACTATTCGGTTGTTAAGTCGTGACGTGTTTCCGGGTCCAAAGTTGGCTGAGGCGCTGTCTTCGAAATGCCTCAGTAATAATAATAATTCCTTATTTTTATATAGCGCTTTTCCGAGGCTCAAAGACGCTGACAAATATGGGAAAAACGGGAAAGTGCTGTGTCCCTTGTTGTATGAATAGATCCGAGTCTAAAAAACGATTGAATGCCCCGCGGTGGCGTAGCGGTCTAAGCACTAGCCACTAGTGCAAGCTGCCCACCGGGGACTGGGATCGAATCCCGGTCTCGCCAGATCCGGATATGGCCGAGGCACACAGGGAGCGGCATATTGAGCGGCCGCTCCAGAGGGCGGTATAGGACTATTTCCGGACAAGGATCCGTCGCGCAACAGTGCCCCCGGGGTGCCGGAATAACGGTGCTGGGCTCGAGGAGCCAGTCAGCTAGTCTGCCTGGCGATCTCCTCTGGGGCTGCCGGCCACGGGGTCGTGCGGCGGATCTTACGCAATAGGCAGGGGATAATTGGATGCTAGGTTGGGTTCAATTGGATACCAAATTGGGTGAAAAAGGGATAAAAAATTCTGAAAAACAAATAATAAAAAAAAAAAACGATTGAACTGTCATTCTACCGCTGTAGTACACTGGTACTCTGGTGCGGGGAATTTCTGGTTTGGACCTGGAAATTGCTAAACGTCACGTTTGACGTCAGACTTGATAGATATGTTTTTATATTCACTTTATGTTTTTTATCCCTGTTGTAAAGCACTTTGAGCTGCATTTCTTGTATGAAAGGGTTAGGGTTAGGGCTATATAAATAAAGCTTTACTTACTTACTTACTTACTTACTTCCTTACAGGACCCACCTCATGCACGACAGCCCCCAGATCCTCACCATCCGCTACGAGGTCTTCAGGCGGGAGGTGGGCCCAGTGAGGCAGCACTACCAGCAGCAGTACCAGAACTGGGCCCTGGTGGACGGACGCCAGAGCAAGTGGTGGGTCTGCAACCGGGTCCTGGACGAGCTCCGCTCCAGCATGACACACGTCCACTCCTACCTGGAGAAGACACGCAGCGGTAGGGACACATCCTAAACACCTGGACCTGTAGACACACCTACACACCTACACACCTGGACCCGTTCCCTTACCTAGTCACACCCAGTAACAGTATCTATCTGTCTATCTGTCTGCCAGTCTGTCTGTCTGTCTGTCTGTCTGTATATCTATCTATCCGTAGCTATCCAGCACATTAATTAGGTTGATTAGAAATTATTTTGTCTTGTCATGGTTCTCCAATGTGATTCTCAGTTCCTTGTACAGTTCTATGGATGCTTTGGTCCTATTATAGCTATTCGATTACGGGATTACTCATGCAACAAAGAGATAATGTACAAAGAAATAACCCAAGAAAGATAATCACTTGAATGAATGATTAATGATGATGATCAAGACCTTTTGCTAGCATATCAGCCCAATAGAGCTCTCAGGTCTTTTGCTAGCATATCAGCCCAATAGAGCTCTCAGGTCTTTTGCTAGCATATCAGCCCAATAGAGCTCTCAGGTCTTCTGACACTGGTTTTCTCTGTGTACCACATGTACAAAAGAAGAGATTTGGTGAGACTGCATTCTCATTTTATGCACCCAGATTGTGGAATGCACTGCCAGTTTACATTAGGGATGCAACCTCAGCAAATATGTTCAAGTCAAGACTAAAAACTCATCTTTTTAATACTGCCTTTAAATTACTACATCATTAAATTATGATTAGCCTATATAATGATTGGAGCACTTTGAACTGCAACGTTTGCAGGGAAAGTGCTATACAAACAAAGGTTATTATTATTATTATTATTATTATTATTATTATTATATACCCTTCACTGGTATATTTTCATTTACAAATCCATCCTTGGTCTGCTCCCCTCCTACCTTTCTAACCACCTGTCATGCAAGCAATCCGTCTACGGCCTTCGCACACAGGACATCATCACATACTCCATCCCCTTGGTCCGGACCATGAAAGGCAAAAGGGCGTTCTCATTTGCAGCCCCTTCCTCTTGGAATTCATTACAGCAGAGTCTGAAACTGTCTCAGCTGATCCCTCTCTCCAGTTTCAAGCTCTTGCTGAGAGGCATACAGTGCGAGTCCATGATTTGTTCTTGCTATTAAGTTGACCCTCCCTTTTGCCCATTACTGACCCCTCCCTGTCCCTAGATCTTTAGCTGTCTAGTTTTAGGTTTTTGTAGTTTTAGTTTAGTTTTAGATTATCTTAGACTGTTTTAGACTAGTTTTAGTTTTAGACTATGTAGTTTTAGTTTAGTTTTAGTCTATATTGACGGACAGTTTAGTTTATCTTAGACTATTTTAGACTAGTTTTAGTTTTAGACTATGTTGTTTTTAGTTTAGTTTTTAGACTATGTAGGCCAGGTTTTGTATTGTATTTGTTTGTGGTGGATGTTGTATGCCTGTGAACAGGTCACACTTGAAAATGAGCCCTTGGGGCTCAATGTGTTTCTTACCTGTATAAATAAAGGTTAAATAAAAAATAGAAAAATAAAAATATTATTATTATTATTATTATAGATTTTTAAAAACATTCATACCAACATTTATTTGATCAAAGACCCAATGACTTGAGATCATTCACTCTCCCGTCTCTGGCGACCTCCACAGGCCAGGCAGCCAGCATCAACAGGCTGTGCATCACCCCTAAGGAGCTGCACTCTCGGCTGGGTGAGTTTGGCCAATACTGCCCTGTTAGTCTGGCCCTACATCGCCACCTGGTGGACTGCTCCCTCACTACATCCCTGGAGCTGGCGGCTGAGTTCAGGGGACACTACTACAAGATGTGCTCTCTGGGATACCTGGAGGTTGGTCCCCACACACCCAGACTTCAAGTTCAAGTTTATTGTCATATGTATTAATACAATGACATTCTTCAGCCTTGTCTCTCTCTGTAGTATCACACACAAACAAACATAGTCCACAATACAAACCAACAACAATACAGTACAAGGTGCTTAGTGCAGGGTGTTAAGTGCCAAGGGCAGTGCACATGGTTCAGCTGTTCAGCAACCTAACTGCCTGTGGGAAGAAACTATTTCTGAGGTGGGTGGTGTGTGAGTTGATACTTATATAGCGTTTTCGGGATGGGAGGAGTGTGAATAGTGCATAGGCATGGTGGCTGGTGTCTTTAATGATGTTTTGAGCTTTCTTTATACAGCGGGTGTTGTAGATGTTATTGAGTTGAGAGTCATGTCAAATGTGACACAGTCCGATCATTTGGTCCGCATATCGGCAACCAATCAAAATGTTCAGACTTTTCTTTTGAAACACAGAACTACATTTCAACGTGTGTTGAGAATCACGACACAAACTCGCTAGTCAAGCCAAAATACTGCAACAACGCAATGGATTCGGTGAGTAATCCCCCCCACTGCTACCTAGTTAACTATAACACTACTTTACCTTGTTAGCAGGCTCATAAAACAAGCTGTGTTAGTTGACTAGCGACGTGTCATTGATTGATTTTCAACAACGAGGAAACGTATTCACATTTTTCGAAAGAAAAGTCAGATCGTTACATCGGATCCCGACATGAGGACCAAAGCATTAGAACGTTGTGTCACAAATGTAAATGTTTTCCATGTCATGAAGTGGAACGATTCAAATAATCATTCAGAACATAATGTGGGGCGGCTGTGGCGCAGGAGGTAGAGCTGCCGTCTAATGACTGCAAGGTTGGCAGATCGGCAGTTCGAGCCCCGGCTGGCCATATGTCGAAGTGTCCTTGGGCAAGACACTGAACCCCAAATTGCTCACAGTGTGCTCCAATGAATGTATGTGTGAATGGGTGAATGAGAGGCCGTTGTAAAGCGCTTTGGATAAAGGCGCTATATATTAAGTGCAGTCCGTTTACCATTCAATGCATTTCATGACACCGTCAAGCTAACAGCTTAGCATCAACAGGGTAAACATTTCCCCCCATTCACTCACTCATTCATTCATTCATTCATTGACTTCCATCCTTCTTTCTTTCCCTGGTGCTTCTTTTCCGAAGCGATTCCTGGTGACCCCAGAGCAGTTTGTGATATCTGGCTGCCCCCACCCTCTGCCCCCCCCCCACCTGCTGCCCAGGAAGCTGACGGCCCCCGAGGTGAGGGCACGGTTCCCCCAGCAGGTGGAGCTGAAGGGCTACTGCCCCGTCACCTTCCTGGATGGGAGGCAGAGGTAGCCATGACAACCACCTCAGCATTCTATCACAGTGGTTAGGAAACTCCACACACACACACACACATACACACACATGCATACATGCACATACATACATGCACACACACACACACACACACACACACACACATGCATAGATGCACACACACACACACACACACACTGACCTCACGTTGGCAGGCTGGCGGTTCGAGCCCCGGCTGGCCACATGTCGAGGTGTCCTTGGGCAAGACACTGAACCCCAAATTGCTCCTAGTGAGCGGGCCGGCCGGCGCCTTGTATGGTAGCTTGCCGCCATTGGTGTGTGAATGTGTGTGTGAATGGGTGAATGAGAGGCCGTGGTAAAGCGCTTTGGATAAAGGCGCTATAGAAGTGCAGTCCGTTTACCATTCCATTGACCTTTGAACTCAGGTATGAGGCCCTGGTCCGGGGCAACATGGAGTACGCCGTGGAATACCGGGAACAGATTTACACTTTCGAGACGCAAGAGAAACAAGACAGGTTCCTGAGGTGAGCGACAGACACGCTGATATGAATCTTACCTGAACACATTTTTTGCTTCTCAGCTCTGTCTCTATATCAAATGTCTGTCTCTCTCTCTTTCTGTCTGTCTGTCTGTGTCTGTTTGTCTGTCTGTCTCTCCCCCTCCCTCCCTCTCTCTCTCTCTCTCTCTCTCTCTCTCTGTCTGTGTCTGTGTCTGTTTGTCTGTCTGTCTCTCCCCCTCCCTCCCTCTCTCTCTCCCCCTCCCTCCCTCCCTCCCTCTCTCTCTCTCTCTCTCTCCCTCCCTCTCTCTCTCTCTCTCTCTCTCTCTGTCTGTGTGTCCCTCCCTCTCCTAATTCAACTAGGCCGGGAAACACAGATTTAATTGTTATAGTAAAACAGCTATAGTGAAACAGACTTTTTTAGGAGGCCGAACCCATGTTGAACTCTGAACTCCACCAACTCTCAGTGAAACCCTTCTTCCTACCAACCCTCAGGCTACCAGAGACCTACTGGAACCAGAAGCTGCCAGACAAGCTGCCCCCGATGAGAGAGCCTGTCCAGCTCACCTCCCTGCCCATGCTGGGCTACATGGGAAAGGTGAGACTGAGGCTCACACACACACACACACACACACACACACTCACACACACACACTCACACACACACTCACACACACACACACACACACACACACACACACCTCCAGGCCCCCCCTCTAACATTCCTTTTGAAGAATCAAAAGTATGTATGTTCAGCTCAGATTTATATAGGCCTACATTAGGGATGCAACCTCGGAAAATATGTTCAAGTCAAGACTGAAAACCCATCTTTTTAATATTGCCTTTAAATTACTAAATAATTAAATGATGATTATATAATGATTGGAGCACTTTGAGCTGCAACATTTGCAGGAAAAGTGCTATACAAATAAAAGTTATTATTATTATTATTATTTTCACTTATCTTTGCAGTGCATCGGTCTCGGATTACAACTCTACTCATTGACATCTTCCTCTATCTCTGTCCTTCAGCTTTCAATCCCAACAACTCAGACTACGTTCGCAGCAAATATAAGAAGAAGCTGGCGTGGTTTGAGGAGAGCTGTGAGCTCATTTCCTACCTAGGCTCAACTATGACCAGGAAGTACACGGCCGCTCGGGAGCAGGACGTCGACTTGCAATACAAGCTGCACAGGTTCCTGGCCTTAGGAGAGGCCACAGGGGATACTGCGAGCCTGCTGTAGTCTGTCAGGATCGGTGTCATACTGTCAGTGACTGTTCATTGAAGTTATTAGCTCTCAGTATTCAGCATGTTGTGTTGTTGCTCTGTATGTCAAAGAGAAACGTTTCAATTCAACCCTTTTTTCAGACTGCTTGAATAAATAGTTCCAACTGTTTCATGTTTTATGGCTACTTTTAACCAGTTGAAGGTTGTTCTTTGTAAACACTTATTAAAGCATGAATCAAACCTCAAATTGAACCTTGTAATGTGTGTTCTTGTGTCTTTGTTCAAAAATATGAAATTCCCCGAATTGTACGACATTCCGAAATACATGTTTATTAGTGATGTTACGATCGACGCAGTAGTCACGACACGGCGTCAACCTCCCAACGTAATGTGTGTCGACACAAATGTATCGATTCTTGCGTCAATTTGCCAAAAACCATGTGATTATTCTAACAACGCTTTGTACGCCACGCAAGCACCCCTGACCCATGTGTCAATCATTGCGCATACGTGCACTCTTTCCCTGTTCCACGAGCACGTCCCAACACTGGAACCTGTTATGACAGGTTGACCATCTATATCTGCCCCAATTGTCAAACAGCCATGTCCCACAACATGCCTAAATGTCGTTCAGATTTTTATCTTTACATATCAAAAATGTACACAACATTTGCATTTATTTGTTGTCATTCATGTCAATCAGAATGACGTCATATTGACTACAGACACATTTATGACATTTACAAAAAGTGGGTACTTCAAAACTTCAAGTTGTGTGTTGTAAAACACCCTGAAAATCAGACTTCTAGGTCAGAAATACTTTGACGACCGATTTGACCACTTTCTATTCTGCTCCTGGTAGCTCCTAACACCAGCTTCCATCACATATTGATTTATTTTTGTTTTTACTCGTTCGTCGGACAACTGCAGGAAGAATTTCACTTGTCCTAACTTAAAGCAGAGAGCAGAGATTATTTTGTCTTACGATGCCTGATTGATAGACGATTCACTTACTTAGACAAATGTATTTGTAAATAATAATAATAATAACAACTTTATTTGTATAGCGCTTTTCCTGCAAACGTTGCAGTTGCAAATGTGTAAGTCACTTGTAAATATAAGGAAATCTCCCAAACAAACAGGATCAAAAGCCATAGTCTGTTTTCATGTGCCTTAGGAGAAGCAAGCCACGGTGGGATGCCAGTGCAGAGATTTCACCCTTGATATCGAGGACTATTTGCAAATATGCCACCACTTGGATAGCCCGTTCAGAGAGGGAGGGAGAGAGAGAGGGGGGGGGGGAGAGAGAGTTAGTGAGAGAGAGACAGGAAGGGAGAGAGACAGACAGAGACAGAGAGAGAGACAGAGCGAGAGACAGAGAAAGAGAGATATTCCCAGTGCAGTAATGGGAGCCATATACACTACTGCTGCTACAGAGTGTGTGTGTGTGTGTCTCTAATTAAGGAGCAACGCCATGCTGAAGCTAATATTCACAGGATTACAAGCTGCAGTAATTTGATGACGAAATGGTGATGCATTATGGGTGATTATTTTCATTAAAGATGATAATTTTAATAACAATCAAGCAACATTTAAATGTTTATTCATTCAGGGTAGACCCAACACAACAAACCAATTCTAACCACTTTCTCAGAAATCAAGTAGCTCAGGGCTTCTCTTAAGCCAGTTGTTGAATGTAAAAAAAATAATACTATATGCACAGCAAAAGCTTTGAATGGACAAAGAGCTTATACATATTAATAAAAAATGACTTTAAAAATAGAAAAACTATGTTAAGCATATTTACAAATATAACCACACCACCTTTCACTCTTGTTTGAAATTCTTCCCACACTGGGAGCAACTAAACTCTGGTGTTTAGTTAGGAGCAGTGGTATGGTTTCTCTCCTGTGTGTATTGTTTGGTGTGTCTTCAGGACTCCTGCTTTACCGAAACTCTTTCCACACTGGGAGCACTGGTATGGTTTCTCCCCTGTGTGTATTCTCTGATGAATCTTCAGGTTTCCTTCTCGACTAAAACTCTTCCCGCACTGGTATGGTTTCTCTCATGTGTGTTCTCTGATGAATCTTCAGGTGTCCTGCTCGACTAAAACTCTTCCCACACTGGGAGCACTGGTATGGTTTCTCTCCTGTGTGTATTCTCTGGTGCTTCTTCAGGTCTCCTGCTTGTCTGAAACTCTTCCCACACTGGGAGCACTGGTATGGTTTCTCTCCTGTGTGTATTCTCTGGTGCTTCTTCAGGTCTCCTGCTCGTCTGGAACTCTTCCCACACTGGGAGCACTGGTATGGTTTCTCTCCTGTGTGTATTCTCTGATGAATCTTCAGGTGTCCTTCTCGACTAAAACTCTTCCCACACTGGGAGCACTGGTATGGTTTCTCTCCTGTGTGTATTCTCTGATGAATCTTCAGGTTTCCTTCTCGACTAAAACTCTTCCCACACTGGGAGCACTGGTATGGTTTCTCTCCTGTGTGTATTCTCTGATGAATCTTCAGGTTTCCTTCTTCACTGAAACTCTTCCCACACTGGGAGCACTGGTATGGTTTCTCTCCTGTGTGTATTCTCTGATGAATCTTCAGTTTTCCTCCTTCACTGAAACTCTTCCCACACTGGGAGCACTGGTATGGTTTCTCTCCTGTGTGTATTCTCTGATGAATCTTCAGGGCTCCTGCATGACTAAAACTCTTCCCACACTGGGAGCACTGGTATGGTTTCTCTCCGGTGTGTATTCTCTGATGAATCTTCAGGTTTCCTTCTCGACTAAAACTCTTCCCACACTGGGAGCACTGGTATGGTTTCTCTCCTGTGTGTATTCTCTGATGCTTCTTCAGGTCTCCTGCTTTACTAAAACTATTTCCACACAGTGGGCAACGGTAGGTCTTCTCTCCTGTGTAAGTCTGTGGGTGTGATTTACGGTGATTCTTCCGCCTTGAGCTCCTGTGTTGTTGATGATTTCCTGATGTGGAGGAGCTGGGCTCGCTGTCTGAACCTGGGTTGGAGCTCTGCTGGTCTGTAAGAATAGGAACATATACAGGGTTACATAGGCAAGTTTAACTTTAATATATAAGTTTAGGCAAGGCAAGTTTATTTGTATAACACATTTGATACAACAGGGGCAATTTGAAGTGCTTTACATACAGCATTAAAAAATACAGCAAGAGGATAGTAAGAAAATAAAAATAGAGAGAAATTAAATAGATAAACATTTAACAAGATAATAAACAGATATAGGTAAAAGTGTTCTCTATTTAAGTATGTCTCAGAGAGATAAACCTCTGCACCTTGTAGAAGTATCGTGCCCTGATACAGGATTAAAGTCGCAGATTATCACGGGTAGTGGCTGCATGTATGATGTAGAAGAGGTTGATTATCATTATTAAAAACAATAGTCATAAATATGCAAATATTCCGGGTGCGTGGAGCGCTATTTCCATACACCCATTCACCCATAATTATGTCGCATTCAATTGGAACAACCCACCGTTTGCATCCCACCCCTGCTAGATTCCCCAGGCTCTGGTAAACACAGGGATGTGTGTATTTTTATGCTAGCCCCCCGGGAAGTGAGGCATGCCCCTCCTGCCTGCGTGCCTATACTATGTAGCGGAACAGGCTTACTTCCCTATACTAGTGTGTGACACTTTAAATAACGAGAAAAAATACTATTGTGCAATATGACAACCCTAGTTGACTATCTGTGCAGTATAGTACAGTGGATTGTGTACATAGCCTTTATTTATGTAAACCAGCTCCTTACCTTCTTGTGATTTTATTCTTTTTCTAAAAGTTTTTTTTTTTTTTTCTTTCCTAACACCAGGGGAGCCACCCCTCCTAAATTTCGTTGTTTGGTACCTGTACTGTAGCAATGACAATAAAGTCCATTCATTCATCTACATGCCTATACTATCTACATACCTATACTATCTACAGTACAGGCCAAAAGTTTGGACACACCTTCTCATTCAATGTGTTTCCTTTATTTTCATGACTATTTACATTGTAGATTCTCACTGAAGGCATCAAAACTATGAATGTGGAATGATGTACTTAACAAAAAAGTGTGAAATAACTCTAAATATGTCTTATATTTTAGATTCCTCAAAGTAGCCACCCTTTGCTTTTTTGTTGTTAATAAAAGATTAAAAATGTTTGGTAATAAAATATATAATCATAATATTAAATATATATATATAATAACATATTATTATTAACACATTATATTTAATATTATTATTATTTATGTTATTAACAACAAAAAAGCAAAGGGTGGCTACTTTGAGGAATCTAAAATATAAGACATATTTAGAGTTATTTCACACTTTATTGTTAAATACATAATTCCTATGTGTACATTCATAGTTTTGATGCCTTCAGTGAGAATCTACAATGTACCAAATAGTCATGAAAATAAAGGAAACGCATTGAATGAGAAGGTGTGTCCAAACTTTTGGCCTGTACTGTACATGCCTATACTATCTACATGCCTATACTATCTACATGCCTATACTATCTACATGCCTATACTATCTACATACCTATACTATCTAGCGGAACAGGCTTACTTCCCTATACTATCTACATACCTATACTATCTACATGCCTATACTATCTACATACCTATACTATCTACATACCTATACTATCTAGCGGAACAGGCTTACTTCCCTATACTATCTACATACCTATACTATCTAGCAGAACAGGCTTACTTACTCGACTTTCAAAAGACAAGGTACTTGTTTCTATGTATAGTCATCTTGGTGCGTTCTTCTAGCATCAACATCTAATGATTATCTTCCTCTACCCTCCCATATCTCTCTGCACGTGCGTGACTGCGTTCTGCTTTCTTGCACTTTTCGAATCGATCATTAAGGATGGATGACAGCAGAGACTGAACCCAGAACAATTTATAATGAAGTGAAATGAAACATAATATTATTGATGGCCATTATCAAAGCAGGGTTCCTACAAGTTTCAACAAGTCAAATTTAAGACCTTTTTAGACCCTTTTTTAGAACTCTTTGGATAGAATTTTAGACCTATTCGCGACACCATGTGATAGCATAGAAGATACAGACAAAGCGAATTGGCATTTTTTTGGTTACAGCTTGATTAATTTCTGCCTAAATTGATGTAGTCAGACTGATTTCCTAGCTAATCTAATTTTTAATACCTAGCACCTCATTTTTAGACTAAATAACTGAAATGTAAGACCTTTTTAGGCCTTATAAATCAGATTGCTAGATTTTAGACTAAGGCTTTTTAAGACCAGCGCGGGAACCCTGTCAAAGGCAAACTCAATGTACAAAGATGGGGATGGCAGTAGCAACTCTGCAGTAGAGCCGTAACGAACACATTTCAAGTAGGGACAACGCTATAAAAAGTCTGGCTGAGGTTCTTCCACGCACACGTGCAGCTGAGGTAAGGTCGGTGGTGACTTGCATACACTTTTGCAATGCGCAACTGTCAGCGCATGATCAAAACATGCCGGCATCGATGAGAGGTTCCGATGCATCGAAACTTTTGGAACCGGTTTTTCGATTCCCATCCCTATACAATTTTCCCACACAGGAAACTTAAGTGAAGCTGGAGGAACTTCAAGCTCTAGTTTAAACTATCTAAGCTCAACTACTGACAATCTCTCTGTGGCGTGTGCGCACATGCGTACTGACTAGGAGTGTAATCACGGAAATTTCGTGATCCGTTCGGATCGCCCTCCACGGTTCGGAACGCATGTGTACCGCGGATCAATTGCAAAATGTTAACAAGTAATAATATTACTTAATATCTCTTGTAAATCACAATGTAGAGTTGCCATGAAAAGATAGACGCGACAGTTGCGGGCTTTGTTTTACTCTAAAGCGCAATGATAGGTTGATAATGCGAAAGAAAAAGAATCCGTTGTTTGCTCACTACACGTGAAGCTGGGAATCCACAACAACAAGGCTGCGTTCGTAAATCCGCTCTGGAATCTGATCAGCGTTCAAGGAACGCCTCTTGTCCAATCAAATTACTTGGTCCCTTTATGACGTCGGACCCAGTGTGCGCTCCGGCGCTCTCAAAGCGAATTTACGAACGCGGCCCAAGTGTGTCATGTTACGTTGTTCGGCGGAGAAGAACTCGAATTGCCTCCCTCGTCATTTAAATCCCATGTATGGGAGCACTTTGGCTTCTCTGTCAACTATGACGGGAGGCACGAAAAAGGTAGCTCGACAACTTCTGATAATGTAGGCATTTTTTTCATACCATGTTCAAAATAAGGGTTCACTTTATTATTTAGTTAAAAGTGGCATAAAACATGTTTATTCATCTGCTTTAAAGAGCCCAGTGATTCACTGCTGCAACCAGGCGCCTCCTCCCTCTCTCCTATCATTTAAATTGAGTATTTCAGTATAATTATGAAATGTTTGAGTGTAGAATATGTTATATATACAGTGGGGAGAACAAGTATTTGATACACTGCTGATTTTGCAGGTTTTCCCACTTAGAAAGAATGTAGAGGTCTGTAATTTTTATCATAGGTACACTTAAAACAAAAATCCAGAAAATCACATTGTATGACTTTTAAACAATTAATTTGCATTTTATTGTATGAAATAAGTATTTGATCACCTACCAACCAGTAATAATTCCGGCTCTCACAGACCTTAGTTAGTTTTTCTTTAAGAATCCCTCCTATTCTCCACTCATTACCTGTATTAACTGCACCTGTTTGAACTCGTTACCTTTATAAAAGACACCTCTCCACACACTCAATCAATCAGACCCCAACCTCTCCACAATGGGCAAGACCAAAGAGCTTTCTAAGGACATCAGGGACAAAATTGTAGACCTGCACAAGGCTGGGATGGGCTACAGGACAATAGGGAAGCAGCTTGGTGAGAAGGCAACAACTGTTGGCGCAATTATTAGAAAATGGAAGAAATTTAAGATGACGGTCAATCTCCCTCGGTCTGGGGCTCCATGCAAGATCTCACCTCGTGGGGCATCAATGATCATAAGAAAGGTGAGGGATAAGCCCAGAACTACACGGCAGGACCTGGTCAATGACCTGAAGAGAGCTGGGACCACAGTCTCAAAGAAAACTATCAGTAACACACTACGCCGTCAGGGATTAAAATCCTGTAGCGCACGCAAGGTCACCCTGCTCAAGCCAGCGCATGTCCAGGCCCGTCTGAGGTTTGCCAATGATCATCTGGATGATCCAGAGGAGGAATGGGAGAAGGTCATGTGGTCTGATGAGACCAAAATAGAGCTTTTTGGCATAAACTCCACTCGCCGTGTTTGGAGGAAGAAGAAGGATGAGTACAACCCCAAGAACACCATCCCAACCGTGAAGCATGGAGGTGGAAACATCATTCTTTGGGGATGCTTTTCTGCAAAGAGGACAGGACGAATGCACCGTATTGAGGGGAGGATGGATGGGGCCAAGTATCGCGAGATCTTGGCCAATAACCTCCTTCCCTCAGTAAGAGCATTGAAGATGGGTCGTGGCTGGGTCTTACAGCATGACAACGACCCGAAACACACAGCCAGGGCAACTAAGGAGTGGCTCCGTAAGAAGCATCTCAAGGTCCTGGAGTGGCCTAGCCAGTCTCCAGACCTGAACCCAATAGAAAATCTTTGGAGGGAGCTGAAAGTCTGTGTTGCCCAGCGACAGCCCCGAAACCTGAAGGATCTGGAGAAGATCTGTATGGAGGAGTGGGCCCAAATCCCTGCTGCAGTGTGTGCAAACCTGGTCAAGAACTAAAGGAAACATCTGATCTCTGTAATTGCAAACAAAGGTTTCTTTACCAAATATTAAGTTCAGTTGTTCTGATGTATCAAATACTTATTTCATGCAATAACATGTAAATTAATTACTTTAAAATCATACAATTTGATTTTCTGGAATTGTTTTTTAGATTCTGTCTCTCACAGTTGAAGTGTACCTATGATAAAAATTACAGACCTCTACATTCTTTCTAAGTGGGAAAACGTGCAAAATCAGCAGTGTATCAAATACTTGTTCTCCCCACTGTATATATTATATATATATATTACCAGTTTTGACATCTTGAATGTTGTTGGTTTTTGTCACATAGTAAAAGTGGTGTTTTTACAGAATTCAAGGAAAAAGCAGTTTTTATAAAAACAAAAATGTTTTGTGTTGATCCGAAAAATGATCCGATCCGTGACTCAAAAACCGTGACACGATCCGATCCGTGAGTTAGGTGATCCGTTACACCCCTAGTACTGACTGAGATTACTTCAACACACAAAAAGAGTAAGCTGCATTCATTGGACTTCAGTACACATTTCAGTACAAATACGTGTACCGTTACACCCCTACTAACTATCTAGCTTTGTGAGTGTGAGCTGAAACCACTATGTTCAGTGTGCACTAAGCTAGCCAAAGCTTTTGTTTGTTAGCTACGCTAGCTTTGTCTGTAGCTACGGTACGTTTACAGGGTTTTTCCTGGCTCAAAATTAGGCGGAGGTGGTACCAGTGGCGTTTGACATCGGGGGGACCCATGAAGCGGGGCTGTCTGGAGGTCCTCAAACGAGCGTCACACACTTAATTTCTTGCATTCTGGTGAATTTATATGCACCAATCTGTGCCTTTTCTGCATCCATTTATGGTGGAAATGTCATTATTTATGTAAAGGAAAACACAATATTAAGGCACCAGATGACCATTCAAAATATAATGCAATATAAGACTCTCAGGCATTCTGTCGAGAGCTGGAGCAAATAATAATAATAATTTAATTTGACAGCATACATGCTACTGAAAACAGCTGGTTGATGTTGTAGGCATGTGATACGAGGATGACGCTGTCAAAAAGCTTGTCCGTAAATCAAATCTTGTTTTATTTGTATAGCGCATTTCTCACAAGATGCGACTCAATGCGCTTCACATGATTACAGAGCCGCAAGCAGGCAAAAGCAAAAAACCTGTACACTATGTAGCCAGGAAAATTCCCTTGCAGCCCTCTACTCATAGAGTGACTACTACCAGTTTGCCTACCAGCCACCGTAACGTCCTTAACACTTTGCGGAGCTCCTGTAAACAGCTGGTGGGGAACAGCGCTGGACCGGAAGCTAACCAGCCGTATTAGTAGAAGTGAAGTGATTGTGCATGTAGTCTGATTATCATTATTCATGATCGCAGAGAATTCAGCTACATTTTAAATTATCAGTTCTATTCTGTCATGAGCATCTAACCAGGGAATCCCAAATGACTTGCGCTAGCCCTGCCATTGAACATTGTCCTGCCCCCAGAGAATGACTGACAGGCCGGTAGAACATGAGAATGGGATCATTTGAATAATATATTCTAATATATTAGCCTATAAGCGTGTGTTTCATGCATTATTGCATGAAATGGTCAACATTTGAATTTTGTCAGCTACGAAGTGGATGTGTTTACTAGAATGTGGAAATGCAAACGCTAATCACATTATTGCATTACAATTGTCATATTGACTCAAATAATGCAGGCAAAAGTGGAAAATAAAAATGCTATTGTGGGATTGCATAGTATTTTTCACTTTAGAATGAACTTTTTAATTTGGTCAGTTACAAAGCAGCGCATGCTTTTGAAAATGAAATGTCAAATGGCTTTGCATTATCATTTTAATATTGACAGCGAATGTGCATACCAGCTACATGAAAATGAAAATGCAAATCATATGATTGCATTGGAATTTGAATATTGACTGAAAGAATGCATGCAACATGGTGGAAAGTGGAACATGCAATTGCAATCTCAAATTGCATTAACATTTGAATTTAGTCCACTATATGCTTCCATACACTGGTAGCATTGAGTTTACAACAGTGCAATTACACTCACCAATAACAAAGACTTACCATCCATCTCACTGTCTTTCATCTCCACTCTTCCTCTGTCCTCTTCTTTTACCATCACTCCCTCCTCTCTCATTTGGTCTCCTCCATCCTCTTCTTTTACCATGACACCATACTCCTCTACATCTTCTTCCTCCAGCTTCACTGCCACCATCTCTGGACCCCACTGTGGGCTTTTCAGGGCTGGAGAACCACAGCCAGATCCGGGGGACTCAGTGCATTCCGGTTCATACATGGTTACCATGGTTACATGAGCTGAAGAGGACCTGCGGCTAGAAACACAGGAGGCACAAACAACGCAGGGTCGATTAGAAATGACAGACAAACAGTTCACTGAACTCCCATCTAGACTGACAGGACATGTCCTGCAAATGCAATAATCTATGGATTACTGATTGCATTTGTTGTAATTAAAGGGTCTGGAAAGTAGACATTAAATGGTTCCAATTGTATTTTGTGTCCAGGAAAAACGTTAACACAAAATAAACTATGAAAATAAGCTTCTTATTAGGCTCAACTTCCTGGTCAGACAGTTCCGAGGGCTGTATGGGGCGTGGACTTTGCACGCTTGACTGGCAGCTCCCTTTCGAGCTAGCTTGCTGCGATATCATATACATGACATTCATCTATTAGATGTGCTTATAGTTCTGCCCTTTAATTACCAACTGTTTAGCTACTGTCCTTTAATTACCAACTGTTTAGCTACTGTCCTTTAATTACCAACTGTTTAGCAACTGTTGAAATGTGTAAAAACTGAGCTAATTCAATTACAAATCGACTTAGTCATGCACCTGCAGTATTATTCATCATATCAATCCAATGACCACTATTTGCATACTTGACACCTGGCACCCTATGGTGAATTATTGAACACAATACTTGTGGACAGGATTCACAGCATGTGTGTGACTTACTGATCAGTTGTAGCACAATGGTGTTGCTCTCGTCTTCTAATTTGCTGCTGTATTGTCACAATATCCGCCATGTTTAGTTTCTTCCCACACTGGACATAGCACTGGCGCATGTCGTCATGACCACAACCATGTTTTGTTTGCCCAGAGATTTGCCCTGCCGCTGTCCTTCTCTGCTGTTCCTGTAATCCAATCACTGAGCTGCTCTTGTGACCACCTGACTCACATCCAGGATGTGATTGGTCTGGACTAGTGGTTGGCCTTTGTTGAGAGGAATTCCTACCATAGCGCTCTTCGATCTTGACCTCTTGACCTCTAGTCTTGACCTCTGAACTGGCGTTACTGTCCCTATCCATGTCATTCGGTGCTTCAGAAAGTCGATGCCTCTCTTTAAGAGCATGTGCATCTTGCCCTGAGGCATTTGTGCTGAGCATTTCATCTTTGACCTTATCGTTTTTGATGTAGTCCCGTAAAAACCTATCCCACGGTGTGTCGTCCCACGGTGTGTCGTACTCTTCTTTAATGTTGGGAGAGTGATGGTTCCTACTGTGGGTGGGAGGTGGTGGTAGTGGTGGTGGCTGGAGCCTAATAAGATTGTCCTTCCTGTGGTTCTGTCCTTCTGTCTCTGCATCAGGGGACCCAACGTGTGTCCTCTGGCTCTCTGACACTGAATAAGCAGAAGCATCCATCTCTCTGCCCAGATGGAGAGTTCACAGTGCAGGGAATCCTACGAATAAAGATGATAAAAATATTAAAACAAGAGTGAAGAAATGTATCAAAAGGTCTATCAGCCATCAAAAGGTTTGTGGACATTTTTTAAAAAGACTCTTAAAACATTTAGCCCGAGGCCTCTCTTTATCAGATGCTCTAAATGTTAAATGTCTCATCCACACTCATTTTAGTTTTTAGTTTTATTCATATTTATTTATTAGCCTATTAGTATTAGGCTATTGTTTGATCGGTATGGGCAGTAGCCTATATCGGTCGATATTGCTCATAGATTATAGGTGATCAATATCAGTCGCAAAAAACGGTATGGGGGCATCCCTAGTCTGTCTGTTGTTTGGTTAAATCTGACCATGACGCGTATCACAGCCTGAACACCAGAGGATAATCGTGATAGCAGTGAATTGTAATAAATCCACTACAAAATATTAGTATGAAAAAACTGAAAATTTTGGGCCATTTATCTTACATGGAATAGTACTGCTCTGGGGCCTCATTTATAAAGCGTTGCGTACCTACGCTTTGCGTACCTACGCACCTTTGCAAAGCAAGAACATTTCCGTCACCAACATTCGGATTTATAAAACGGTGCGCACGTCAGTGGAATTTGCAAGTTCCACGCCTGCTTCCAATCAACTCTGTTGCACACATGAACGAGCGTCTTGTCCCACCCTTTTTGACGGCCATAGTTGCCTATAATAATAATACATTTTTATTTCTATAGCACTTTTCCTGCAAACGTTGCATATAAATGGTCAGTCAAACGCCCGACAGAAGGCAGAAAAAAAATACTTTTCACCTAATCAGTCAATTTCCGCGCAACGGACGTTCTCGCCAGACCATAACATTTTCCAGACTGCATCGACAACGGAATCAGTTTAAACGTGATTCGTCCTACTGTTTACCTTATTATTTATGATAATGTCATAACAGGGCTGCCAAGTTTCACCAAAAGTTTGGAGTGAGATTTTCTTAGCGGTGGAGCGACCCAAAACTGTACACGTTTTGGCAGCGGCGGCCCCTCTCTCCCACCCAATTATTTGTACTAGTTTCCTGCAATTTTACATGTTGTTCATAATAAACCAGCACAAGAAATTAAAATAATTTACATTTTATAAAAGAAGACAAAAATTCAGACAATATATCATATTTATGAATGTTAATAAACAAATACAGTAGCCTACAGACTCTAAAAGAAAATTGGGCTCCATCAACAGGACTCATGGTCAGCAGCAGAAAGACCCTTGGTCATCATCTTATATACAGTGCATTGCTCATAGATGGCTATCATGTTATACAGTACACATTTTTTTGAGGGACCCCCAATTGTTGTATTTGTATTGTAAATTGTAATTATTATTATTATTATTATTATTAATGTACCTGGTTATGTTACAGTAGAGAAACAAAAAACAGTTACCAAAACTGAGTATTTACTAGCTAAGATTGGCAAAAGATTGGCGTGGTGCAACCGAAATTAGTAAACAACTAGTTTGAAACTAGCTAGTAACAACTAGGGGTTTAGTAACTACTAAATGCCTGCATTTAGTAATGACTTACGCCAAATTGGTGCAACCCAGTCGTCCAGTAGGCTACCAGATACGATGTTGTAACGTATGCACATATTTTGCACATATTCACACTTTTATTAAAGACCCAAACGTATGCACATATTTTGCACATATTATCGTCCTGACCTCAGCCAGGCTCCCCTCCGTTTCTCCCTGTGCAGAGAGGGCCTGGCACCTCTCCTTCTCCAGGTCAGAATTGTTGTGGAGGAGGCTCTTCTTCTCCTGCTCCATACCGTGGAGCTTTTGGTGGAGGTCGCTCTCCTTCACCTTCACCTCCTTCACCTCCTCCCTGCAACGCACCAGAGCCTCCTCCGCTGCTGCCTTGTCACTCTCCAGGACCCTGATCTTGTCCTTTGCCTTCCTGATGGCGTTGGCGAGGGTCGCCCTGACCTCAGCCAGGCTCCCCTCCGTTTCTCCCTGTGCAGCAAGGGCCTGGCGCCTCTCCTTCTCCAGGTCGGAGTTGTTGCGGAGGAGGAGGCTCTTCTTCTCCTGCTCCATATTGTGGAGCTTTTGTTGGAGGGCGCTCTCCCTAAGTCGGCTCTCCTTCACCTCCTCCCTGCAAAGCCCCAGAGCCTCCTCAGCTGCTACCTTGTCCACCAGGGCCTCACTCTCCAGGACCCTGATCTTGTCCTCTGCCTCCCTGGTGGTGTTGGCGAGGGTCGCCCTGACCTCGGCCAGGCTCTCCTCAGTCTCTTGCTGGGCAGTGAGGGCCTGGCGCCTCCCCTTCTTGTGGTCACGGAGGAGGCTTTTCTTCTCCTCCTCCATATCGTGGAGCTTTTGGTGGAGGTCGCTCTCTTTCAGTCGGCCCTCCTTCATCTCCTCCCTGCAAAGCACCAGAGCCTTCTCCAGGAAGAAACCCCACTCCTCACACAACACCGCCCTCGCTCTCAACAACTCCTCCAGCTCGGTGTCCATGGCCTTCGGTGTCCTTGGCCTCCGGACCTGTGGGGCTGCTCCCTGTGGGTCTGCTCTCTGTGTGTCTGCTCCCTGGGCCTGGGGCACTGCTCTCTGTGGGTCTGCTCCCTGGGCCTGGGGCGCTGCTCTCTGTGGGTCTGCTCCCTGGGCCTGGGGCGCTGCTCTCTGTGGGTCTGCTCCCTGGGCCTGGGGCGCTGCTCTCTGTGGGTCTGCTCTCTGGGCCTGGGGCGCTGCTCTCTGTGGGTCTGCTCCCTGGGCCTGGGGCGCTGCTCTCTGTGGGGCTGCTACCTGTGCGGCTGCTCCCTGGGCCTGGGGCGCTGCTCTCTGTGGGTCTGCTCCCTGGGCCTGGGGCGCTGCTCTCTGTGGGGCTGCTACCTGTGCGGCTGCTCCCTGGGCCTGGGGCGCTGCTCTCTGTGGGGCTGCTCCCCGTGCTCTCTGTGCGGCTGCTCCCATAGTATAATTACTATGACTGTGAGGGACATTGTGATTGAAGCATCAGTTATCATGACAACAGGAGCAATGTGCCAAAAAGCTGTATCCTATTAATACAGGTGGGCCATCAAGCCCATTAGGGTTGGGTACCGAAAACCGGTACCGGTTGGTACGCGCTTGCAAAACAGTTTTGTGATTGGTCTGAATTTAGCGGGAAATATGGATTTCAGGAAATCCCTCTCCTTTGCGTCTCTCCAATCTCTTTAACAACGTTTTATTGGCAGGGGGAAAGAATTGGAGTCGAATTTTTATTGACAACGGATTTACATGCTGGAAAAACATGCAGCTAAAATTCAGGGAACATTTGGACAATAAGAGACACACGGAAGCTGTGGTTGCATGGTCTAATTACAGGGCAATATGCGTGGGGCAAAAATAATCTAAAATCATCACGAACAGAACTGCGGAGGTACGGGAAAACAGGGCTCATGTTGGTGTCATCAAAGGTAAAAGTTGGTTTTCTTTAACTCAGCTGATGCATTACCTTGCTGTTGATTGTTTACCGAATGCTTCATCTGACTGTCACACTGTGATTTTACTTGTGTAAACAGTTAATTAGCCCGTTTTTGTGCGTTCACTCTCATGTAGGCCTACTTCATATTGATGAGCTGATAATCTTTCTGTGTGTGTGTGTGTGTGTGTGTGTATGTGACTGTCAGTCACAAGTTTATATTCTACGGATGTTGTTCAGTGCTGTATGCGCGTTCCCGGTTCTGTGTGTACTCTTGTGTACTTCATATTCAATGAGCTGATTATCTTTCACTGTGTGTGTGTGTGTGTGTGTGTGTGTGTGTCTTGGGCGGATCTGTCAGTCACATAATTTTAATTTAATTTAATAATTTAATTATTATTATTATCAGTCACATGTATATTATACGGTAACCTATGTTCAGTGCTGTAGTTCCCCATGTTCTGCTGCAGCTATAGCATCAGGATATGTTGGTATTTGATCACCTTATATAAAACATCGCCGCTCTGCATTAATGGCGTGCACTCGGAAAATCGCGTCAGTGACCACTGATGTGAAAAATCCTGGATTTCTATATAGATTTTTTTTTTTATCAAAAGTACCGATTTAAGTACCGTTTCGGTACCGGTACCGTTTTTAAAGTACCGATTTGGCACCGGTATTGAATAAAACCAAACGGTACCCAACCCTAAAGCCCATAGACTTTCACAGGGGTCAAGCCCAGAGACTTTCACAGGGGTCAAGCCCAGAGACTTTCACAGGGGTCAAGCCCATAGACTTTCACAGGGGTCAAGCCCATAGACTTTCACAGGGGTCAAGCCCAGAAACTTTCACAGGGGTCAAGCCCAGAAACTTTCACAGGGGTTAAGCCCATAGACTTTCACAGGGGTCAAGCCCATTTCACAGGTCAAGGCAAATTTCTAATGCACAAATCTCTAACTCAAGACACTACGGTAATTTACACACAAGACCCACGTTGATCTCTACTCAGCACACACACACACACACACACACGCTGTATATAATACATAAATACATACACACACTAGGGATGGACGGTTTTTCGGTTAAACCGAAAACCGGGGTTTATAAAAATAGAAACGGTTTTTTATCAAAACCGTCTGAAACCGGATTTTTTTATTTTTTTATTTTTTAGAAGAATAAAATAGAATAAGAATAAAACTGGAACATGTCACATGTTTGTCGTGTGTGAAAATAACAATGATACAGTCTGAATCTGCCGCGCAATGAGTGAGAGGTTTGGTCAGTTGTGAAGAATAACTGAGGATTAATATCTAATTGGGATTATATTTAAGGGTAACGAATCACTCTATGGGAAAGATAGTTGCCTTCAGTTATTGGTAGATAGGAAAGGTTTTTTACAATTACTCGCTTACATTTAATAAGATCATTTTCGCTGCTCTCTGTAAAGCGCATTGGGTCACTTTTGTGAGAAATGCGCTATAGAAATAAAATGTGATTTGATTTGATATCAATCAATCAAACTTTATTTATGTTCTATAGCACAAATCATGCATTGAATGTAACTCCAAGTGCAGTATTTACTAAACCACAATATAATAAAACAAGAGCTATACGGATCAAGAGTGTTTGTGCACAGCGCCACTGTGTGTGAAGGCGCTACTGAAAGTGATGACAGAACGCATGTCTCAGAAGATACGCGGTCACTTAGTGACGCAAAGGTAGTTCTGTATTTATCTCTATCTGTATTAGTACATTTATTTTGAAAGCTCTATTTTGACAGCTCTACCATGGGCACTTTTATTTTGATGGGGCATTCTTTGTTGATTGACTTACGACAGTTCAGGACGAGTCAGTCTCGCGGCATGTGGTTTTTATGAAAAGCTTTAAGTATGTTCACTGCATAATTCTAAGTCTAATATTTCAGTGATTATTGAGCAGTATTCAAATATTTAAATACATTGAGCAGCAGCTGAAACTTTGTCTAAGAACCAAGATATTGAGAAAGCAGTTCATTCAATGAAGACGCTGTTCCAAGAGATGATCTTCCGTGCAGGCGTGCACCCTGGATCAGCGGAGCTGGTGTGTTAAGTGTTCATGTGTTTTCATGTATGGTGTAGCTTACAAAAGTCTGCCTTTCCACTTATATTTGTGAAACTAAGTAGCCTAAATGTGTGCTTACGGTGTTTTAATGGTGTTCGACATGAGTGTATTGTAGCAGTAGGGCTCAATTATTTGAAATTGGCGCTCTTTTTTTTTCTTCGAAATTTTTTTCTCCCAAATTTATTTATTTTTTTTAAAATGTATTTTTCGGTTAACCGGAAAACCCCGGTTTTACTCTCTGACGGTTTTTCGGTTTCAATAATTGGAAACCGTCCATCCCAAACACACACTGTATACAATATACACACATACACATGCTGTATAGGCCTACAATACATAAATACACACACACTGTATACAATACACACACACACACACACACACCACACACACACTGTATAAAATACATAAATACACACACACACACTGTATACAATATACACACACACATACACATGCTGTATAGGCCTACAATACATAAATACACACACACACGCTGTATACAATACACACACAAACACACTGTATAAAATACATACACACACACACTTTATACAATACATTAGAGATGCTCCGATCAGGGTTTTTGGTGCCGATCACCGATCACCGATCACTGGAATCAGTGATCTGCCGATCCGATATCACCGATCACAGCGTCGAAAATGGCAATTGAAGGATTCTATTTATTGTGTAGCATTATTTATGTTTTTAATTATTCTTAACACCATTGACATTGTATATTAAGTATTCAAATGAAATTAGGAGATGAGAAAGTATCATGAATTGACGACCATCTGTTTTATTGAATTCACAACCACCTGTAGCTTACTTCAGGAAAAACAAATAAAATGTGAAAATAAAAATCATAATAAATAAAATGTACACTGTCACATTGCTAATGCATGCTGTGCATGCTGTGCAACATTCCACTCGAATGAGAGGAACTAGGGGCTCTTAGAGAACTTGCTTATACTGTAGCTTTCCTGAGGAACAATAAACATACCCAAACTAAACTGCAACATAAACAGGCTATAGCCAAATATAAAATACTGTTTCAAGTCAGTCAGTTTCAAGTCATATTTAGGAGGAGATAAGACAGCAAGTCAGCAATAATCAATAAAACAAAAAAACAAAACATTGCACCTAAGGAGATTTCAGACTCAAACCTTACTTCTGATTAAGCAGCATCACTGGCAGATTAGCCTTGAGAAATACAAGCATCTCAGCGTTTTTGGCACTCAGCCTGTTCCTCTTATCATCTAAAATATGTCCTGCTATGCTGAAAAGTCGCTCGCTATCTACACTTGTGCAAGGTGCACAGAGGAAGACCTAAAACTCACGCGCTAATAGTTGTTGCTATGGGCCAAGTGACTTCCTGCTCGCGGGGTCACATGACGTCGCTGAACACTACCTACACTACGCTCGTGAAGTCGCGCTGGAACTCTGACCAGCACTCGTGGAACGCCTCTCGTCCAATCAAAGCACTCGGTCCCTTTATGACGTCGAGCCCAGTGTGCGCTTCGGCGCTCTCTGAGCGAATCGACGAACCACTACCTACACTACGCTCGTGAAGTCGCGCTGGAACTCTGACCAGCACTCGTGGAACGCCTCTCGTCCAATCAAAGCACTCGGTCCCTTTATGACGTCGAGCCCAGTGTGCGCTTCGGCGCTCTCTGAGCGAATCGACGAACGCAGCAAATGCCGTATGATATTCGTGGTATTGAAAGACCTTGCGTGCGTCCCTCCGCGAGGTATTTCTTTTGAGCAGACATTACAAACGGCATATTTGTTGTCTCTTTCCGACACTGTGTAATATTTCCAGACTGGCGACGCCATTTTGTAAACTGATCGGTCGTGTTTGATCGGCCGTTTTGAGAACTCCGATCAAAACCGATCAAGGCCATATCGGCCGATACCGATCGGCGCCGATCAGATCGGAGCATCACTACCGCCCAGTATAAGTAAGTAAGTAAAGCAAACAGTATGCCTATCACCTACATATTTATTATGATCAAGCAGTAGAAATGTGTAGCCTTAGTTCTGTCTGCTCCCCCTGTCCTCTCACAGGTATCAGTTCACCCATCAATCCCCATTGTCTATAGTTGAATAAATCAACATTGTGCAATTTATAACATGTTGTCTTTCTAGTTTGTCTTTGCTTTAACAGTTGTCACCCACACAGTATTAGGCATTCAGAGCATGGCATACTTGTGTCCTTGCCCTGGGTTTGACTCTGAGTACCATCTTGCTTGCTGGGAAAATATATTCATCACACTGTACTTGATATGTTCAGGGACAGCAAAAAACATGGAATATGTCACAAGCATCAGCTTTATTTCACTTTTGAACATCCTCAGTAGCATGTCACACCTGTTTGGACAGTTTAAATGTTCACTAGAAGGGTACAACAGACTCACAGGCATTTGTAAGAGCACAGCATAATGTATACAGACTGGATAACATAAGCTTCTAAGACTAATGTTAGCTAATGCTAACGCTATTTGCCAGCCTTCTGCAATCGTATCTGAGACCAAACCAGGCTACTTAACTGCAATAGATAATAATGGAAGATTGGACGCTCTCCTGCTTTCTTGCGTTACTCTAACAAAATGGTGGCGTTAAGGACCATGACTCGGATTTACTACCGGAGCTCAATTCCAACTTTGATTATGTCGCCATCCGGTGGTGCTGCTATTCCACTGACCCACCAAATCACTTATTTTAGAGAACTGTGAGAATTTGTCGTAGTATCATGACTTTCAGCATCAATGTCCTGGTACAAATATGTATTGCAAGAATAACATCGTAATTTACAAAAGCATAATTAGCTGGAACGTCAGTATGCCAGACAATCTAACTGCAACCACTCAGCCACTCAACATGGCATGGCCGAGGCAACAGCTCACTCGTGGATTGACTTGCTAATTATTAGCCACCTTTACCCTAAACTAGCTAAATGCGCACAGAAGCATAATGTTCTAGCCAGCAAAATAGCCAGTTAACACATTTCATGGACGCAGATTAAGACTAATCCTAAAAAGCATCCTCAATGGAGATGTCCCCTTGCACGTTAAACATTGTCTGTGAAACCGGCCCTTTGGATGTGAAGACATTGCCAACATATTGGAAGTGTTTGTTTCTGAGGCGCGTGTGATGGGAAGTGTTTCCCCGTTAGCTAGAACGAACACGGTTTAACTTACTAGTTACCACGTGTTATTAAAATGTTGGGTTTTACTATCATATCATATCTAAACAGCTTTCCACAACACTTACCCCGGGTCCATTCAAACAACGACGAACCAGCTCCAGATCAACGTCGTGTTCAAAGGACAGCTAGCAGCTTGTTAGCCCGTCAGTCTGTTAGCCCGTCAGCCTGTTAGCCACTCAGCCTGTTAGCCCGTCAGCCTGTTAGCCACTCAGCCTGTTAGCCACTCAGCCTGTTAGCCACTCAGCCTGTTAGCCCGTCAGCCTGTTAGCCCGTCAGCCTGTTAGCCACTCAGCCTGTTAGCCCGTCAGCCACTCAGTCTGTTAGCCCGTCAGCCTGTTAGCCACTCAGCCTGTTAGCCCGTCAGCCTGTTAGCCACTCAGTCTGTTAGCCCGTCATCCTGTTAGCCACTCAGTATGTTAGCCAATCAACCTGTTAGCCACTCAGCCTGTTAGCCTGTTAGCCACTCAGCCTGTTAGCCTGTTAGCTAGTCGCAACGAGGCGGGAGACAGAGACAGGTTGGTGGTAGTTGGACAGACAGCCAGACAGGTTGGTGTCGCGAGGGTTTCTAGAAAGCGAAGACTCGGGCCGTGAACGCTGTTAGAAACTACCCTTGTGTCTGTAAAGTATTTTCGAAATACAAAGTTGTTTGTAATGAGTCGGCTAGGGTCACGCCGAAGTAGCTAGGAATAGGAATTAGCGCGGTGTCTCTGAAAGTGCGGCCGAACTCAGTTGGCGACCTTGAAAGAACTTTTTTTTTGTTTTTTTGCGTAGTACTACGGTGGCGGCGGGGGAACATGGGTTGAATTTGAATTACATTTCGGTTTTTGTCATGACATTTACACATTTTTTGTATATCGTTCTAATAGTATTCAATCGTTCAACACATTTCTACATTAGTGTATTTTCTCCACATTGATTATTATTATTATTATTATTATTATAGATTTTTTTAAACATTCAAACCAACATTTATTTGATCAAAGACCCTATGACTTGAGATCATTCACTCTCCCGTCTCTGGCGAACTCCACAGGCCAGGCAGCCAGCATCGACAGGCTGTGCATCACCCCTAAGGAGCTGCACTCTCGGCTGGGTGAGTTTGGCCAATACTGCCCCGTCAGTCTGGCCCTACATCGCCACCTGGTGGACTGCTCCCTCACTACATCCCTGGAGCTGGCGGCTGAGTTCAGGGGACACTACTACAAGATGTGCTCTCGGGGATACCTGGAGGTTGGTCCCCACACACCTAGACTTCAAGTTCAAGTTTATTGTCATATGTATTAATACAATGACATTCTTCAGCCTCGTCTCTCTCTGTAGTATCACACACAAACAAACATAGTCCACAATACAAACCAACAACAATACAGTACAAGGTGCTTAGTGCAGGGTGTTAAGTGCCAAGGGCAGTGCACATGGTTCAGCTGTTCAGCAACCTAACTGCCTGTGGGAAGAAACTATTTCTGAGGTGGGTGGTGTGTGAGTTGATACTTATATAGCGTTTTCGGGTGTGAATAGTGTGAATAGTGCATAGGCAGGGTGGCTGGTGTCTTTAATGATGTTTTGAGCTTTCTTTATACAGCAGGTGTTGTAGATGTTATTGAGTTGAGAGCCATGTCAAATGTGACAGTCTGATCATTTGGTCCGCATATCGGCAACCAATCAAAATGTTCGGACTTTTCTTTTGAAACACGGAACTACGTTTCAACGTGTGTTGAGAATCACACCACAAACTCGCTAGTCAAGCCAAAATACTGCAACAACGCAGTGGATTCGGTGAGTAATCCCCCCCACTGCTACCTAGTTAACTATAACACTACTTTACCTTGTTAGCAGGCTCACAAAACAAGCTGTGTTAGTTGACTAGCGACGTGTCATTAATTGATTTTCAACAACGAGGAAACGTATTCACATTTTTCAAAAGAAAAGTCCGATCGTTACATCGGATCCCGACATGAGGACCAAAGCATTAGAACGTTGTGTCACAAATGTGTCACAAATGTCAATGTCAATGTTTTCCATGTCATGAAGTGGAACGATTAAAATAATCATTCAGAACATAATGTGGGGCGGCTGTGGCGCAGGAGGTAGAGCTGCCGTCTAATGACCGCAAGGTTGGCAGATCGGCAGTTCGGCAGTTCGAGCCCTGGCTGGCCACGTGTCGAAGGGTCCTTGGGCAAGACACTGAACCCCAAATTGCTCCCAGTGAGCTCCAATGAATGTGTGTGTGAATGGGTGAATGAGAGGCTGTTGTAAACGCTTTGGATAAAGGCGCTATATAAGTGCAGTCCATTTACCATTTAATGCATTTCATGACACCGTCAAGCTAACAGCTTAGCATCAACAGGGTAAACATTTCCCCCCATTCATTCATTCATTCATTCATTGACTTCCATCCTTCTTTCTTTCCCTGGTGCTTCTTTTCCGAAGCGATTCCTGGCGACCCCAGAGCAGTTTGTGATCCCTGGCTGCCCCCACCCTCTGCCCTCCCCCCCATCTGCTGCCCAGGAAGCTGACGGCCCCCGAGGTGAGGGCACGGTTCCCCCAGCAGGTGGAGCTGAAGGGCTACTGCCCCGTCACCTTCCTGGATGGGAGGCAGAGGTAGCCATGACAACCAGCTCAGCATTCTATCACAGTGGTTAGGAAACTCCACACACACACACACACACACACACACATGCATACATGCACACACACACACACATGCATAGATGCACACACACACACACACACACACACACTGACCTCGCGTTGGCAGGCTGGCGGTTCGAGCCCCGGCTGGCCACATGTCGAGGTGTCCTTGGGCAAGACACTGAACCCCAAATTGCTCCTAGTGAGCGGGCCGGCCGGCGCCTTGTATGGTAGCTTGCCGCCATTGGTGTGTGAATGTGTGTGTGAATGGGTGAATGAGAGGCCGTGGTAAAGCGCTTTGGATAAAGGCGCTATAGAAGTGCAGTCCGTTTACCATTCCATTGACCTTTGAACTCAGGTATGAGGCCCTGGTCCGGGGCAACATGGAGTACGCCGTGGAATACCGGGAACAGATTTACACTTTCGAGACGCAAGAGAAACAAGACAGGTTCCTGAGGTGAGCGACAGACACGCTGATATGAATCTTACCTGAACACATTTTTTGCTTCTCAGCTCTCAGTCTCTATATCAAATGTCTCTCTCTCTCTTTCTGTCTGTCTGTGTCTGTTTGTCTGTCTGTCTCTCTCCCTCTCTCTCTCTCTCTCTCTCTCTCTCTCTCTCTCTCTCTCTCTCTGTCTGTGTGTCCCTCCCTCTCCTAATTCAACTAGGCCGGGAAACACAGATTTAATTGTTATAGTAAAACAGCTATAGTGAAACAGACTTTTTTAGGAGGCCGAACCCATGTTGAACTCTGAACTCCACCAACTCTCAGTGAAACCCTTCTTCCTACCAACCCTCAGGCTACCAGAGACCTACTGGAACCAGAAGCTGCCAGACAAGCTGCCCCCGATGAGAGAGCCTGTCCAGCTCACCTCCCTGCCCATGCTGGGCTACATGGAAAAGGTGAGACTGAGGCTCACACACACACACACACACACACACACACACACACACACACACTCACACACACCTCCAGGCCCCCCCTCTAACATTCCTTTTGAAGAATCAAAAGTATGTATGTTCAGCTCAGATTTATATAGGCCTACATTAGGGATGCAACCTCGGAAAATATGTTCAAGTCAAGACTGAAAACCCATCTTTTTAATATTGCCTTTAAATTACTAAATAATTAAATGATGATTATATAATGATTGGAGCACTTTGAGCTGCAACATTTGCAGGAAAAGTGCTATACAAATAAAAGTTATTATTATTATTATTATTTTCACTTATCTTTGCAGTGCATCGGTCTCGGATTACAACTCTACTCATTGACATCTTCCTCTATCTCTGTCCTTCAGCTTTCAATCCCAACAACTCAGACTACGTTCGCAGCAAATATAAGAAGAAGCTGGCGTGGTTTGAGGAGAGCTGTGAGCTCATTTCCTACCTAGGCTCAACTATGACCAGGAAGTACACGGCCGCTCGGGAGCAGGACGTCGACTTTCAATACAAGCTGCACAGGTTCCTGGCCTTAGGAGAGGCCACAGGGGATACTGCGAGCCTGCTGTAGTCTGTCAGGATCGGTGTCATACTGTCAGTGACTGTTCATTGAAGTTATTAGCTCTCAGTATTCAGCATGTTGTGTTGTTGCTCTGTATGTCAAAGAGAAACGTTTCAATTCAACCCTTTTTTCAGACTGCTTGAATAAATAGTTCCAACTGTTTCATGTTTTATGGCTACTTTTAACCAGTTGAAGGTTGTTCTTTGTAAACACTTATTAAAGCATGAATCAAACCTCAAATTGAACCTTGTAATGTGTGTTCTTGTGTCTTTGTTCAAAAATATGAAATTCCCCGAATTGTACGACATTCCGAAATACATGTTTATTAGTGATGTTACGATCGACGCAGTAGTCACGACACGGCGTCAACCTCCCAACGTAATGTGTGTCGACACAAATGTATCGATTCTTGCGTCAATTTGCCAAAAACCATGTGATTATTCTAACAACGCTTTGTACGCCACGCAAGCACCCCTGACCCATGTGTCAATCATTGCGCATACGTGCACTCTTTCCCTGTTCCACGAGCACGTCCCAACACTGGAACCTGTTACGACAGGTTGACCATCTATATCTGCCCCAATTGTCAAACAGCCATGTCCCACAACATGCCTAAATGTCGTTCAGATTTTTATCTTTACATATCAAAAATGTACACAACATTTGCATTTATTTGTTGTCATTCATGTCAATCAGAATGACGTCATATTGACTACAGACACATTTATGACATTTACAAAAAGTGGGTACTTCAAAACTTCAAGTTGTGTGTTGTAAAACACCCTGAAAATCAGACTTCTAGGTCAGAAATACTTTGACGACCGATTTGACCACTTTCTATTCTGCTCCTGGTAGCTCCTAACACCAGCTTCCATCACATATTGATTTATTTTTGTTTTTACTCGTTCGTCGGACAACTGCAGGAAGAATTTCACTTGTCCTAACTTAAAGCAGAGAGCAGAGATTATTTTGTCTTACGATGCCTGATTGATAGACGATTCACTTACTTAGACAAATGTATTTGTAAATAATAATAATAATAACAACTTTATTTGTATAGCGCTTTTCCTGCAAACGTTGCAGTTGCAAATGTGTAAGTCACTTGTAAATATAAGGAAATCTCCCAAACTAGTTACAGGATCAAAAGCCATAGTCTGTTTTCATGTGCCTTAGGAGAAGCAAGCCACGGTGGGATGCCAGTGCAGAGATTTCACCCTTGATATCGAGGACTATTTGCAAATATGCCACCACTTGGATAGCCCGTTCAGAGAGGGAGGGAGAGAGAGAGAGAGGGGGGGGGGGGAGAGAGAGTTAGTGAGAGAGAGACAGGAAGGGAGAGAGGGAGAGAGACAGACAGAGACAGAGAGAGAGACAGAGAGAGAGACAGAGAAAGAGAGAGATATTCCCAGTGCAGTAATGGTGAGAGAGTAGGAGCCATATACACTACTGCTGCTACAGAGTGTGTGTGTGTGTGTGTCTCTAATTAAGGAGCAACGCCATGCTGAAGCTAATATTCACAGGATTACAAGCTGCAGTAATTTGATGACGAAATGGTGATGCATTATGGGTGTACAACTGAATACAAAATCACCCAAAGAAAAGTATCTTTTTCGAATATAAGTTATTGTATTTTTGTATTGATTATTTTCATTAAAGATGATAATTTTAATAACAATCAAGCAACATTTAAATGTTTATTCATTCAGGGTAGACCCAACACAACAAACCAATTCTAACCACTTTCTCAGAAATCAAGTAGCTCAGGGCTTCTCTTAAGCCAGTTGTTGAATGTAAAAAAAAAATAATAATAATACTATATGCACAGCAAAAGCTTTGAATGGACAAAGAGCTTATACATATTAATAAAACAATTACTTTAAAAATAGAAAAACTATGTTAAGCATATGTGACTGCTCCTGGTGTTTCTGGACACCTCTCGGAAATGAGAAAGACGTCAAATTCGTCTTTATGTTTATTTTTATTTTTTTCAGATTTTCGTTTTTTTAGCTAACATTCAACTCGAAGATGTGAAGTACCCACTTGTTATTTTTCCGAACAGTTTTACGTTCATTAAATAAGTGTAATCTATAACACAATGACTTCGTTTCTTGTTGTTTGATGGGGATTCATTATCTTTGATGGGGATTTTCTGTGCTTAGTGATTTCCGGTGTAGCAACTTTCAAATACTCATGTCGTCTTCAATTTGTTTCCGATTTCAATGTATGATGCATCATTTGAAAGCTTACAATCTGTAGTTTAAGCACATGTAAAAAACAGAAAAATGATTTCGCCTACAGGTAGCCCTTTTCATTGGGCTGTGTCACATATTTACAAATATAACCACACCACCTTTCACTCTTGTTTGAAATTCTTCCCACACTGGGAGCAACTAAACTCTGGTGTTTAGTTAGGAGCAGTGGTATGGTTTCTCTCCTGTGTGTATTGTTTGGTGTGTCTTCAGGACTCCTGCTTTACCGAAACTCTTTCCACACTGGGAGCACTGGTATGGTTTCTCTCCTGTGTGTATTCTCTGATAGGTTTCCTTCTCGACTAAAACTCTTCCCACACTGGGAGCACTGGTATGGTTTCTCTCATGTGTGTGTTCTCTGATGAATCTTCAGGTGTCCTGCTTGAATAAAACTCTTCCCACACTGTGAGCAGTGGTATGGTTTCTCTCCTGTGTGTATTCTCTGATAGGTTTCCTTCTCGACTAAAACTCTTCCCACACTGGGAGCACTGGTATGGTTTCTCTCATGTGTGTGTTCTCTGATGAATCTTCAGGTGTCCTGCTTGAATAAAACTCTTCCCACACTGTGAGCAGTGGTATGGTTTCTCTCCTGTGTGTATTCTCTGGTGCTTCTTCAGGTCTCCTGCTTGTCTGAAACTCTTCCCACACTGGGAGCACTGGTATGGTTTCTCTCCTGTGTGTATTCTCTGATGAATCTTCAGGTGTCCTTCTTGACTACAACTCTTCCCACACTGGGAGCACTGGTATGGTTTCTCTCCTGTGTGTATTCTCTGATGAATCTTCAGGTGTTGTTCTTTACTAAAACTCTTCCCACACTGGGAGCACTGGTATGGTTTCTCTCCTCCTGTGTGTGTTCTCTGATGAATCTTCAGGTGTCCTTCTCGACTAAAACTCTTCCCACACTGGGAGCACTGGTATGGTTTCTCTCCTGTGTGTATTCTCTGATGAATCTTCAGTTTTCCTCCTTCACTGAAACTCTCCCCACACTGTGAGCAGTGGTATGGTTTCTCTCCTGTGTGTATTCTCTGATGAATCTTCAGGTGTCCTTCTTGACTAAAACTCTTCCCACACTGGGAGCACTGGTATGGTTTCTCTCCTGTGTGTATTCTCTGATGAATCTTCAGGTTTCCTTCTCGACTAAAACTCTTCCCACACTGGGAGCACTGGTATGGTTTCTCTCCTGTGTGTATTCTCTGATGAATCTTCAGGTGTCCTTCTCGACTAAAACTCTTCCCACACTGGGAGCACTGGTATGGTTTCTCTCCTGTGTGTATTCTCTGATGAATCTTCAGGTTTCCTTCTCGACTAAAACTCTTCCCACACTGGGAGCACTGGTATGGTTTCTCTCCTGTGTGTATTCTCTGATGAATCTTCAGGTGTCCTTCTCGACTAAAACTCTTCCCACACTGGGAGCACTGGTATGGTTTCTCTCCTGTGTGTATTCTCTGATGAATCTTCAGTTTTCCTCCTTCACTGAAACTCTCCCCACACTGTGAGCAGTGGTATGGTTTCTCTCCTGTGTGTATTCTCTGATGAATCTTCAGGTGTCCTTCTTGACTAAAACTCTTCCCACACTGGGAGCACTGGTATGGTTTCTCTCCTGTGTGTATTCTCTGATGAATCTTCAGGTTTCCTTCTCGACTAAAACTCTTCCCACACTGGGAGCACTGGTATGGTTTCTCTCCTGTGTGTATTCTCTGATGCTTCTTCAGGTCTCCTGCTTTACTAAAACTATTTCCACACAGTGGGCAACGGTAGGTCTTCTCTCCTGTGTAAGTCTGTGGGTGTGATTTACGGTGATTCTTCCGCCTTGAGCTCCAGTGTTGTTGATGATTTCCTGATGTGGAGGAGCTGGGCTCACTGTCTGAACCTGGGTTGGAGCTCTGCTGGTCTGTAAGAATAGGAACATATACAGGGTTACATAGGCAAGTTTAACTTTAATATATAAGTTTAGGCAAGGCAAGTTTATTTGTATAACACATTTGATACAACAGGGGCAATTTGAAGTGCTTTACATACAGCATAAAAAAAATACAGCAAGAGGATAGTAAGAAAATAAAAATAGAGAGAAATTAAATAGATAAACATTTAACAAGATAATAAACAGATATAGGTAAAAGTGTTCTCTATTTAAGTATGTCTCAGAGAGATAAACCTCTGCACCTTGTAGAAGTATCGTGCCCTGATACAGGATTAAAGTCGCAGATTATCACGGGTAGTGGCTGCATGTATGATGTAGAAGAGGTTGATTATCATTATTAAAAACAATAGTCATAAATATGCAAATATTCCGGGTGCGTGGAGCGCTATTTCCATACACCCATTCACCCATATGTCGCATTCAATTGGAACAACCCACCGTTTGCATCCCACCCCTGCTAGATTCCCCAGGCTCTGGTAAACACAGGGATGTGTGTATTTTGATGCTAGCCCCCCGGGAAGTGAGGCATGCCCCTCCTGCCTGCGTGCCTATACTATGTAGCGGAACAGGCTTACTTCCCTATACTAGTGTGTGACACTTTAAATAACGTGAAAAAATACTATTGTGCAATATGACAACCCTAGTTGACTATCTGTGCAGTATAGTACAGTAGATTGTGTACATAGCCTTTATTTATGTAAACCAGCTCCTTACCTTCTTGTGATTGTATTCTTTTTCTAAAAGTTTTTTTTTTTCCCTTTCCTAACACCAGGGGAGCCACCCCTCCTAAATTTCGTTGTTTGGTACCTGTACTGTAGCAATGACAATAAAGTCCATTCATTCATCTACATGCCTATACTATCTACATACCTATACTATCTACATACCTATACTATCTACTAGGGGTGTAAATCACCAGCTTCATCACGATACGATATTATATCGATTTGTTTGTATGACGATACAATGTTTGACGATATCACAATGTCAGTCACGATACGATTTCGATTCGATTCGATTCAAGATCGATATGACGATATGATCGATATGACGCGATATCATATGCCAATCTAACACAATTATCAATTGTAATAAGTGGTAATTAACATACAGCTCATTAACATATACACACACACACACACACACACACACAGGTTCAGAGAGACATCCAGACACACACACACACGTCCACACACGTGTCACACACGTCCAGCAGGTCTGATATTGGTCTGACTGGATTCGCCTCGATGAGTAGATGTTAAAAAATATCTTTGGTGTCCAAAACGGTCAATGTATTCGCCCATTAGACTCCCGTTAGACGCACTCTCATTAGACGCACTCACACAAGCCGAACATTTCCGAAGATTACCGGAGATTGCCGAACGCGAGAGGAGGAGGAGCCGAGAAGTGGAGCCGAGTGTTTCTCAACCCTCTCCTCGGGGCGCCCCAGCCGCTCCACATATTTGATCTGTTCCACCACCAGCACACCTGATTCAACTAATCAAGTCCAAAGCAATTATGATTTGGACTTGATTAGTTGAATCAGGTGTGCTGGTGGTGGAACAGATCAAATATGTGGAGCGGCTGGGGCGCCCCGAGGAGAGGGTTGAGAAACACTAGACAGTCACACACGGTGAATGCGAAGTCATTGCGAACGCGAGTATGTGAACTTCCCTGGTTTAGAGAGATGTTCCAAAATATATATTAGAAGGGACAGACTTACTGTCTCTCATCAAAAATGCAAAACATTCGTATCTTTTTCAAGTCTCTCTCTCTCTGCGCGCATAAGATGACGATATAGATCGATGTTTTTACATTGCATCGATGTAATCAGATCGTTAGTCAATGAATCGATGCATCGATGTGAATCGATGTATCGTTACACCCCTACTATCTACATACCTATACTATCTACAGCACAGGCCAAAAGTTTGGACACACCTTCTCATTCAATGTGTTTCCTTTATTTTCATGACTATTTACATTGTAGATTCTCACTGAAGGCATCAAAACTATGAATGTGGAATGATGTACTTAACAAAAAAGTGTGAAATAACTCTAAATATGTCTTATATTTTAGATTCCTCAAAGTAGCCACCCTTTGCTTTTTTGTTGTTAATAAAAGATTAAAAATGTTTGGTAATAAAATATATAATCATAATATTAAATATATATATATAATAACATATTATTATTAACACATTATATTTAATATTATTATTATTTATGTTATTAACAACAAAAAAGCAAAGGGTGGCTACTTTGAGGAATCTAAAATATAAGACATATTTAGAGTTATTTCACACTTTATTGTTAAATACATAATTCCTATGTGTACATTCATAGTTTTGATGCCTTCAGTGAGAATCTACAATGTACCAAATAGTCATGAAAATAAAGGAAACGCATTGAATGAGAAGGTGTGTCCAAACTTTTGGCCTGTACTGTACATGCCTATACTATCTACATGCCTATACTATCTACATGCCTATACTATCTACATGCCTATACTATCTACATGCCTATACTATCTACATGCCTATACTATCTACATGCCTATACTATCTACATACCTATACTATCTACATGCCTATACTATCTAGCGGAACAGGCTTACTTCCCTATACTATCTACATGCCTATACTATCTACATACCTATACTATCTACATACCTATACTATCTAGCGGAACAGGCTTACTTCCCTATACTATCTACATACCTATACTATCTAGCAGAACAGGCTTACTTACTCGACTTTCAAAAGACAAGGTACTTGTTTCTATGTATAGTCATCTTGGTGCGTTCTTCTAGCATCAACATATAATGATTATCTTCCTCTACCCTCCCATATCTCTCTGCACGTGCGTGACTGCGTTCTGCTTTCTTGCACTTTTCGAATCGATCATTAAGGATGGATGACAGCAGAGACTGAACCCAGAACAATTTATAATGAAGTGAAATGAAACATAATATTATTGATGGCCATTATCAAAGCAGGGTTCCTACAAGTTTCAACAAGTCAAATTTAAGACCTTTTTAGACCCTTTTTTAGAACTCTTTGGATAGAATTTTAGACCTATTCACGACACCATGTGATAGCATAGAAGATACAGACAAAGCGAATTGGCATTTTTTTGGTTACAGCTTGATTAATTTCTGCCTAAATTGATGTAGTCAGACTGATTTCCTAGCTAATCTAATTTTTAATACCTAGCACCTCATTTTTAGACTAAATAACTGAAATGTAAGACCTTTTTAGGCCTTATAAATCAGATTGCTAGATTTTAGACTAAGGCTTTTTAAGACCAGCGCGGGAACCCTGTCAAAGGCAAACTCAATGTACAAAGATGGGGATGGCAGTAGCAACTCTGCAGTAGAGCCGTAACGAACACATTTCAAGTAGGGACAACGCTATAAAAAGTCTGGCTGAGGTTCTTCCACGCACACGTGCAGCTGAGGTAAGGTCGGTGGTGACTTGCATACACTTTTGCAATGCGCAACTGTCAGCGCATGATCAAAACATGCCGGCATCGATGAGAGGTTCCGATGCATCGAAACTTTTGGAACCGGTTTTTCGATTCCCATCCCTATACAATTTTCCCACACAGGAAACTTAAGTGAAGCTGGAGGAACTTCAAGCTCTAGTTTAAACTATCTAAGCTCAACTACTGACAATCTCTCTGTGGCGTGTGTGCACATGCGTACTGACTAGGGGTGTAACGGATCACGGAAATTTCGTGATCCGTTCGGATCGCCCTCCACGGTTCGGAACGCATGTGTACCGCGGATCAATTGCAAAATGTTAACAAGTAATAATATTACTTAATATCTCTTGTAAATCACAATGTAGAGTTGCCATGAAAAGATAGACGCGACAGTTGCGGGCTTTGTTTTACTCTAAAGCGCAATGATAGGTTGATAATGCGAAAGAAAAAGAATCCGTTGTTTGCTCACTACACGTGAAGCTGGGAATCCACAACAACAAGGCTGCGTTCGTAAATCCGCTCTGGAATCTGATCAGCGTTCAAGGAACGCCTCTTGTCCAATCAAATTACTTGGTCCCTTTATGACGTCGGACCCAGTGTGCGCTCCGGCGCTCTCAAAGCGAATTTACGAACGCGGCCCAAGTGTGTCATGTTACGTTGTTCGGCGGAGAAGAACTCGAATTGCCTCCCTCGTCATTTAAATCCCATGTATGGGAGCACTTTGGCTTCTCTGTCAACTATGACGGGAGGCACGAAAAAGGTAGCTCGACAACTTCTGATAATGTAGGCATTTTTTTCATACCATGTTCAAAATAAGGGTTCACTTTATTATTTAGTTAAAAGTGGCATAAAACATGTTTATTCATCTGCTTTAAAGAGCCCAGTGATTCACTGCTGCAACCAGGCGCCTCCTCCCTCTCTCCTATCATTTAAATTGAGTATTTCAGTATAATTATGTAATGTTTGAGTGTAGAATATGTTATATATACAGTGGGGAGAACAAGTATTTGATACACTGCTGATTTTGCAGGTTTTCCCACTTAGAAAGAATGTAGAGGTCTGTAATTTTTATCATAGGTACACTTAAAACAAAAATCCAGAAAATCACATTGTATGACTTTTAAACAATTAATTTGCATTTTATTGTATGAAATAAGTATTTGATCACCTACCAACCAGTAATAATTCCGGCTCTCACAGACCTTTAAGGGCTTCTTAAAGTTTTTCTTTAAGAAGCCCTCCTATTCTCCACTCATTACCTGTATTAACTGCACCTGTTTGAACTCGTTACCTTTATAAAAGACACCTCTCCACACACTCAATCAATCAGACCCCAACCTCTCCACAATGGGCAAGACCAAAGAGCTTTCTAAGGACATCAGGGACAAAATTGTAGACCTGCACAAGGCTGGGATGGGCTACAGGACAATAGGGAAGCAGCTTGGTGAGAAGGCAACAACTGTTGGCGCAATTATTAGAAAATGGAAGAAATTTAAGATGACGGTCAATCTCCCTCGGTCTGGGGCTCCATGCAAGATCTCACCTCGTGGGGCATCAATGATCATAAGAAAGGTGAGGGATAAGCCCAGAACTACACGGCAGGACCTGGTCAATGACCTGAAGAGAGTCTCAAAGAAAACTATCAGTAACACACTACGCCGTCAGGGATTAAAATCCTGTAGCGCACGCAAGGTCACCCTGCTCAAGCCAGCGCATGTCCAGGCCCGTCTGAGGTTTGCCAATGATCATCTGGATGATCCAGAGGAGGAATGGGAGAAGGTCATGTGGTCTGATGAGACCAAAATAGAGCTTTTTGGCATAAACTCCACTCGCCGTGTTTGGAGGAAGAAGAAGGATGAGTACAACCCCAAGAACACCATCCCAACCATGAAGCATGGAGGTGGAAACATCATTCTTTGGGGATGCTTTTCTGCAAAGAGGACAGGACGAATGCACCGTATTGAGGGGAGGATGGATGGGGCCAAGTATCGCGAGATCTTGGCCAATAACCTCCTTCCCTCAGTAAGAGCATTGAAGATGGGTCGTGGCTGGGTCTTACAGCATGACAACGACCCGAAACACACAGCCAGGGCAACTAAGGAGTGGCTCCGTAAGAAGCATCTCAAGGTCCTGGAGTGGCCTAGCCAGTCTCCAGACCTGAACCCAATAGAAAATCTTTGGAGGGAGCTGAAAGTCTGTGTTGCCCAGCGACAGCCCCGAAACCTGAAGGATCTGGAGAAGATCTGTATGGAGGAGTGGGCCCAAATCCCTGCTGCAGTGTGTGCAAACCTGGTCAAGAACTAAAGGAAACGTCTGATCTCTGTAATTGCAAACAAAGGTTTCTTTACCAAATATTAAGTTCAGTTGTTCTGATGTATCAAATACTTATTTCATGCAATAAAATGTAAATTAATTACTTTAAAATCATACAATTTGATTTTCTGGAATTGCTTTTTAGATTCTGTCTCTCACAGTTGAAGTGTACCTATGATAAAAATTACAGACCTCTACATTCTTTCTAAGTGGGAAAACGTGCAAAATCAGCAGTGTATCAAATACTTGTTCTCCCCACTGTATATATTATATATATATATATTACCAGTTTTGACATCTTGAATGTTGTTGGTTTTTGTCACATAGTAAAAGTGGTGTTTTTACAGAATTCAAGGAAAAAGCAGTTTTTATAAAAACAAAAATGTTTTGTGTTGATCCGAAAAATGATCCGATCCGTGACTCAAAAACCGTGACACGATCCGATCCGTGAGTTAGGTGATCCGTTACACCCCTAGTACTGACTGAGATTACTTCAACACACAAAAAGAGTAAGCTGCATTCATTGGACTTCAGTACAAATTTCAGTACAAATACGTGTACCGTTACACCCCTACTAACTATCTAGCTTTGTGAGTGTGTGCACTAAGCTAGCCAAAGCTTTTGTTTGTTAGCTACGCTAGCTTTGTCTGTAGCTACGGTACGTTTACAGGGTTTTTCCTGGCTCAAAATGAGGCGGAGGTGGTACCAGTGGCGTTTGACATCGGGGGGACCCATGAAGCGGGGCTGTCTGGAGGTCCTCAAACGAGTGTCAAACACTTAATTTCTTGCATTCTGGTGAATTTATATGCACCAATCTGTGCCTTTTCTGCATCAATTTATGGTGGAAATGTCATTATTTATGTAAAGGAAAACACAATATTAAGGCACCAGATGACCATTCAAAATATAATGCAATATAAGACTCTCAGGAATTCTGTCGAGAGCTGGAGCAAATAATAATAATAATTTAATTTGACAGCATACATGCTACTGAAAACAACTGGTTGATGTTGTAGGCATGTGATACGGAGATGACGCTGTCAAAAAGCTTGTCCGTAAATCAAATCTTGTTTTATTTGTATAGCGCATTTCTCACAAGATGCGACTCAATGCGCTTCACATGATGACAGAGCCGCAAGCAGGCAAAAGCAAAAAACCTGTACACTGTGTAGCCAGGAAAATTCCCTTGCAGCCCTCTACTCAGAGTGACTACTACCAAGTCAAGTCAAGTCAAGTCAACTTTATTTGTATAGCACTTTACGTACAGCAATGCTGAGCCAAAGTGCTTCACAGTAAAAATAGATAAAATGCAGGAAACAAGCAAGCACAATGCACACAACACAATGCAACACAAAACATGGCAAAATCAAAAGAGAAGACAAAGAGGACCAAAACAATAAAACAATAAGACAATAAGAGCCAGGGACCTACAACAAAAACCACAAAATAATAGAAGCCAGGGACCAATCGCTAGGTGGGGGGGAAGGCTAGGGAAAACCAGTTTGCCTACCAGCCACCGTAACGTCCGTAACACTTTGCGGAGCTCCTGTAAACAGCTGGTGGGGAACAGCGCTGGACCGGAAGCTAACCAGCCGTATTAGTAGAAGTGAAGTGATTGTGCATGTAGTCTGATTATCATTATTCATGACCGCAGAGAATTCAGCTACATTTTAAATTATCAGTTCTATTCTGTCATGAGCATCTAACCAGGGAATCCCAAATGACTTGCGCTAGCCCTGCCATTGAACATTGTCCTGCCCCCAGAGAATGACTGACAGGCCGGTAGAACATGAGAATGGGATCATTTGAATAATATATTCTAATATATTAGCCTATAAGCGTGTGTGTTTCATGCATTATTGCATGAAATGGTCAACATTTGAATTTTGTCAGCTACGAAGTGGATGTGTTTACTAGGGCTGCACGATTAATCGATTTTAAATCGAAATCGCGATTTGAGATGGTGCGATTATCAAATCGCAAAGCCTGCGATTTGGGATACATTATACAGCGCGTCGGATTCAACGTCAATGAACGCACACACCCAATAACAAGAACAACACTGCACGTGAAACGCCCAGGTGTGAATCTGTGAAGACGTTTCAGTAGCTAGCAACTTTAATGGTGTGGATAAATGACTTCAGCAGAGCCAGAAGCAACGATTTAGTCCCGAAGAAAAACAGCACTTCTGTTGTAAGTGTTTTGGGTTTAGGACGACAGATGTGCAACAAAAGCAGGTGTTGCGCACGACCTGTCGTGGAACAATCTCTACATCCAGAGGCAACACCGCAAACCTGTACCACGGGCAGCTCTATGACGGAGAGTTAAGTGAAAGTCCCGTAGCCCAGTCTAACGTTAAGCAAACTAGAGTTTTAGAGTCGTTTGCGGCTGTTACACCGTATGAAAAGGGCTCACGAAGGCACCGTGAAATAACCAATTCCATCACGCATTACCTCGCTAAAGACATGGTGTCTATTAACACTGTGAGCAACAAAGAGTTTAAAAAACTAATCCAAACGCTGGATAAAAGATCATGTGATTCCATCCCGCACGTACGGAGCTGAAAAATGTGGAGTAGGCTACTATGCAACAACAACCGATCTGCGGTCGAGCCGTGCACATTACATTACATTACATACATTACGACGAGTTGAAGAGCTTTATCTATTTCAATGTTTACAGAAAGGACCTATTCTTTTTTACTGGACATTTGTATTATCACTTTATTTAACTTGATTGCAGTATGTGCAATATTTAGATGCTGCTCCTGAGCCATAATTAAATAACCTTGTTTGTAGAAAGGTCCTATTTTATTTTCATATTGGAATTGTAAAAAAAAAAAAATACACTTGAGAGAAACAAAATGGCAGCTGTTTAAAAAGCCCATACATAAATATGTTGTTCCAATTCATATCTTTTAAGTTCTCATCCTTGCATTAGAACAGTTTGATGGCATAAGAGCAGTTAACAGTTTGATGGTATCATGTGGTAATGCTCTCTGAAATTAGCCCATGATAGACAGATTCATCCAATCACCTGCCAAGTATTTTTTGAAAGTACCTGCCCTTTTCCAAACAGCTTCCAATTAAGCTTTCCTAGATGGTTGTGTGAAACAAACCATCTGAGTCAGGTTAGTAATGCTCCATCACATGTTTTAATCTGAAGCTTGATTTTAAAGCAACCCAACTTTAAAGCAACCCAATGTAAGTTTAGTTCCTTCACTCGTAGCTCGGGCTGTGGGGCTGCTAGAGGAGGGAGCCTCTAAGTCCCCTGAAGACGTACAAACAAACTGCACGTTGATACGACCTTCCTAGCCGGAGATATGGCCACTTTACAAAAACTTCCTTTGGGTCGCTTTAAAAAAAAAAACGCAAATTAAATCGCAATCGCAATATCTGTCCAAATAATCGCAATTCAATTTTCCCCCCAAATCGTGCAGCCCTAGTGTTTACTAGAATGTGGAAATGCAAACGCTAATCACATTATTGCATTACAATTGTCATATTGACTCAAATAATGCAGGCACAAGTGGAAAATAAAAATGCTATTGTGGGATTGCATAGTATTTTTCACTTTAGAATGAACTTTTTAATTTTGTCAGTTACAAAGCAGCGCATGATTTTGAAAATGAAATGTCAAATGGCTTTGCATTATCATTTTAATATTGACAGCGAATGTGCATACCAGCTACATGAAAATGAAAATGCAAATCATATGATTGCATTGGAATTTGAATATTGACTGAAAAAGTGGAACACGCAATTGCAATCTCAAATTGCATTAACATTTGAGTTAAGTCCACTATATGCTTCCATACACTGGTAGCATTGAGTTTACAACAGTGCAATTACACTCACCAATAACAAAGACTTACCATCCATCTCACTGTCTTTCATCTCCACTCTTCCTCTGTCATCTTGATTCACCATCACTCCCTCCTCCCTCATTTGGTCTCCTCCATACTCTTCTTGTACCATCACACCATTCTCCTCTACATCTTCTTCCTCCAGCTTCACTGCCACCATCTCTGGACCCCACTGTGGGCTTTTCAGGGCTGGAGAACCACAGCCAGATCCGGGGGACTCGGTGCATTCTGGTTCATACGTGGTTACCATGGTTACATGAGCTGAAGAGGACCTGCGGCTAGAAACACTGGAGGCACAAACAACGCAGGGTCGATTAGAAATGACAGACAAACAGTTCACTGAAATCCCATCTAGACTGACAGGACATGTCCTGCAAATGCAATAATCTATGGATTACTTATTGCATTTGTTGTAATTAAAGGGTCTGGAAAGTAGACATTAAATGGTTCCAATTGTATTTTGTGTCCAGGAAAAACGTTAACACAAAATAAACGATGAAAATAAGCTTCTTATTAGGCTCAACTTCCTGGTCAGACAGTTCCGAGGGCTGTATGGGCGTGGACTTTGCACGCTTGACTGGCAGCTCCCTTTCGAGCTAGCTTGCTGCGATATCATACATGCCATTCATCTATTAGATGTGCTTATAGTTCTGCCCTTTAATTACCAACTGTTTAGCTACTGTCCTTTAATTACCAACTGTTTAGCTACTGTTGAAATGTGTAAAAACTGAGCTAATTCAATTACAAATCGACTTAGTCATGCACCTGCAGTATTATTCATCATATCAATCCAATGACCACCATTTGCATACTTGACACCTGGCACCCTATGGTGAATTATTGAACACAATACTTGGACAGGATTCACAGCATGTGTGTGACTTACTGATCAGTTGTAGCACAATGGTGTTGCTCTCGTCTTCTAATTTGCTGCTGTATTGTCACAATATCCGTCATGTTTAGTTTCTTCCCACACTGGACGTAGCACTGGCGCATGTCGTCATGACCACAACGATGTTGCTTTTGCCCAGAGATTTGCCCTGCCGCTGTCCTTCTCTGCTGTTCCTGTAATCCAATCACTGAGCTGCTCTTGTGACCACCTGACTGACATCCAGGATGTGATTGGTCTGGACTAGTGGTTGGCCTTTGTTGAGAGGAATTCCTACCATAGCGCTCTTCGATCTTGACCTCTTGACCTCTAGTCTTGACCTCTGAACTGGCGTTACTGTCACTATCCATGTCATTCGGTGCTTCAGAGAGTCGATGCCTCTCTTTAAGAGCGTGTGCATCTTGCCCTGATGCATTTCTGCTGAGCATCTCATCTTTGGCCTTTTGGATTTTGATGTAGTCCCGTAAAAACTTATCCCACGGTGTGTCGTACTCTTCTTTAATGTTGGGAGAGGGATGGTTCCTACTGTGGGTGGGAGGTGGTGGTAGTGGTGGTGGCCGGAGACTAATAAGATTGTCCTTCTGGTGGTTCTGTCCTTCTGTCTCTGCATCAGGGGACCCAAGGTGTGTCCTCTGGCTCTCTGACACTGAATAAGCAGAAGCATCCATCTCACTGCCCAGATGGAGAGTTAACAGTGCAGGGAATCCTACCAACACAGATGACCAACATATTAAAACAGAGTGACGGAATTTAATCAAAACATTATACTTTTTTTTTTTACCAGAATTGGAAAACAGTGGCCAAGCTACTGTTAGGTGCATATATATTTGGACTGACAGAATTGTTGTTATTTTAGCTGTTTACCAAAACATATTCACATTACAGTTAGGCTATAGAATGAATATGACTCTCAAATACCCTCTTTAATTTGAGGGTATTCACATCCAAATTGGAGGAAGGGTTTAGAAATTACAGCTCTTTAATACGTGGCCCCCTCCTTTTCAAGGGACCAAAAGCAATTGGCCCAATGACGTGACGTGCAATGTTGATGTCCAAACCCCTTTATGAAGTAAAAATAAGGAAAATGTTAATATAAAAAAACATTTATTGAATCTATTAATCTCTGTTTATTAAATGATATGAAAATGGTATGAGGGTATTACAAAGTTTAAGAATGATTAGACTCTTGTGGCGGATTTTCTTGTACCTGTGTACTCAAATCGCCAGTTCGACCTGGAGCATACACAGTTTTCAACAGACACACAAGACCAAGTTGAATTCAAATAAAGTGAAACAAGACTTACTTCAATTTGATAGAAGCTGGTAGATTTTAAAGTTTACTGAGGTTGACAATAGTACAGACAATTTGCAAAAAGGACACAGGTCTGACAGACAAATAATATTGACTGAGAGAGTGTGCGTTGAACTGAGGCTGCACTGCCTTTTTGAAGACAAGACAAGACCATTGATTGGTCCAATACAAGGGGGCTCAGTGTTTCCTCCAGGAATTTTTACAATGGTGGCGGGTAGCGTTGACCGCGCGCGCACAGCGCGCGCCCGCAATTTTTTCCACGTGCACGCGCATGAAACGCGCACGCGCGCTCAAGTCTGCATGTTTTTCCAGCATGTAATTCCGTTGTCAATAAAAAATTCGTCTCCCCTTCTTTTCATTATCATTATGGAGGCTTTATGGTTGTTGTAACTATTATGGGAAGCGGTTGACACAGTAGCCGCTTTTCGTGTACGCTGCAGTGGATCCCTTCACAACGCAGAAGAAAGAGGAGAGAGAAAACATTGTCAATGTGCAGGGAAGAATCATGTATCAGCAGGGTTCAACAGTAACGCTTGCCTGGGGCAAGTAAAAAAATTCGCCGGGTTTGTTTGCGCGAGCCCGAAGACGCTGCTGGATCCTGGATCTGTTTACCTGTGTGCAGGAAGAAAAACAGACGGAGCAGGCGCCAGACCAGACTAGATGATTGTGGAGTGAAGAGATTATTAAAGCGTACGCGATGCGACGGGTGATCGACAAGCACGTACACTTTCATAATATCTTCACTCCACGATCATCTAGTCTGGTCTGGCGCCTGCTCCGTGTTCTTCCTGCACACCGATGCACAGATCCAGGATCCAGCACCGTCGTCGCGCATATTGTAACATTTGAAGTAGTTTGTAGACTACACGCAGCCTAGATGTATTCGACCAATCACAAAACAGTTTTGCAAGCGCGTCGCTTCGCGCTTGTGGGTGTGTCTAGCGATGTCATTTTTTTTTTTTTTTGAGAAATCTGAATGGTGGCGGAGGAAATTCCATCGTGGCGGTCCGCCACGATGAAATGCATGTAGAGGAAACACTGGGGCTGTCGTGCTCCCATTGGTGGAACCCAAACGGCCCAAATGTCATGTACCACTAGATCGAAACTGTCACCAAGTGAAAGAAGGAAGAGGCGTGTTAAGCCTCATTATGTAATAACTGCACATTATGTGACAAAATCCCAAAATGTAATAAAAAGTCACTTTCAATATGTCATAACATCGCATTATGTAATAACCTGCACATTATGTAATAAATCGCCTGAACGCTAAATGTAATAACGTTTGCATTATTATGTAATAAGTCTCCTAAACAAGCAAATTGCCATTGGGGGCTTCATAACTTGAGAATAAAGCAACCAAATCAGCATATAAGTGGTGGATAGAAATACTATTTAGTTTCAACACAACATGCAATTCTGGAAAATGTTTATGTTGGAGAATTAAAATGCTTTTCATGGTCAAATATATTAATTACATTTCCATTTTTTCCAAAAGAATTAAATTGTGTTACAAAAAAGTGCAACCCCCGCATTTTGTAATAACCTGCACAATATGTAGGGAGTCCACCCACTGGTCGTAGAACGTGCGAAAACGGGGTTTTGCCAGGGTTGCGCTACTTAATCACCATTAAAAATACATTTTTGGAAGATATTGTCTTACATGTGTCAACATACATGTCCATATGTATTATAGTTTTAGCTCTGTGTACTTGTTTTCGATGTACTTATTGTTTTAAGAATGTAATTTCAATGTTACCGTTGCTACTCACTAGCACTTTCAGCGGCGCCGTTCTAATCCCTATCTCCAGTGATTTTCGGCTATTTACAAGCTCTCTTTCTTGCCATTTCCACGGCTCTGACCAATAGTAATCCTTTTAATGGACGTGTCACCTGTATCTAAGGCATCTTGACTTCCTATTGGTCTACCCGCAAGTCTCCACTCATTGGAGGATTTTTTCCTGTGGTAAATTTAAGGAGACACTTGACAGATCTTCATCATTATTGACATCTGATCGTCTTCGCGGTAGGTTTTCTGTTCAATTCAGGGCTTGACATTAAGCTTTTTCAGGTACTTGTCCGTGAACTTATCTTTTACTTGTCCTAGAGCTCATGTTACTTGTCCAAATCCAAAGATTTTGAAAAAGCAATAATATGAATAATAATATATTATACTCTCACCGGCCACTTCATTAGGTACACCTTTTCAACTGCTTGTTAACGCAAATACCTAATCAGCCAATCATGTGGCAGCAACTCAATGCATTTAGGCATTTAGACATGGTCAAGACGATCTGCGAAGTTCAAACCAGCATCAGAATGGGAAATAAAGGTGATTTAAGTGACTTTGAACCTGGCATGGTTGTTGGTGCCAGACGGTCTGTTGCGTGATATTATAGTGTCAATATGGACCAAAATCTCTGAGGAATGTTTCCAGCACCTTGTTGAATCTATGCCACGAAGAATTAAGGCAGTTCTGAAGGCAAAAGAGGGGGTCCAACCCCAAGGTGTGCCTAATGAAGTGGCCAGTGAGTGTATGTGTATGCAAATAACACATTTGACTACTATTGATTTGATAATGATGTATCCTTCATTTTCAAATGTATTCATTAAACAATATTTTGTAATTATTAAAAAACGTAGGGTTAATCAGTGATTACCCTAACCCTAACCCTTTTAGATTAAGATTGGCCACAAAAGGGATGAATATCTAGGAATATTTACAAAAAATGTTTGTACAGTCCCTCTCCAATGGAAGCAATCTTATTTGCTAGCCTTTGGATAGTATCCTATATTCAAATTGAGAAATCTATCATTAGTGTCATTCTGAAGTTCGTATTGCGATGTGCTGGTCTTAAAACTTCAAACCTAAAATATACGATCGCATCGAACTACATGAAAATACGCGGCATTGAGAAGAAGCGAATATGCGCATGTTCACGTGAATGGCACTAGTGACAGGAGACCCACAACACTATGGCTGCGTTCGTATGAATGAATGAATGGACTTTATTGTCATTGCTACAGTACAGGTACCAAACAACGAAATTTAGGAGGGGTGGCTCCCCTGGTGTTAGGAAAGGGAAGAAAAAAAAAAACGTAAAAAAAAAGAATCACAAGAAGGGAAGGAGCTGGTTTACATAAATAAAGGCTATGTACACTATCCACTGTACTATACTGTACAGATAGACGACTAGGGTTGTCATATTGCACAATAGTATTATTTCACATTTATTTAAAGTGTCACAGTTTGCAGGCTTGAAATGTACATGTTTGTGCCTATATACATATAGCTACATGTTTGTCTTGTATCCAGCGGCTTCTGATTAGAAATATAGTCTACTCCGCTCCGGTTGTAATTTCGAGAGCCTACTCTTAGAGTAACTCTAGCCCGCTAGACGCTATTTGTGTGAATGGTCCCTCCGGTTTCGAAGGGTTAATAGTAAATAGTAAATAATCAACTGGAATATATAGGTAGATCGCTAGATAAGTGTATATGTTGTTTTATGTCCACATAAAATGTAATCCATGTAACACACAGTACTGACTAGCCTAATTTCGGTTCTTTGTTTTGATAAGTTACATATTTGATTTTTACAGAGTCTAGCTATGGCCACAAACGCACCTCAAGTGTCACCTCTCCAAATTTTACCTCAAGTGACACCTATCGTTACAAACGGCTGGCTCTATGAGCAGAGTTTAAAGGGGATGACTGCAGCAGAATTAGCTGAAGAAATAATTAAATTGGTTCCTAATAAATATGGACGCTCAAACAGCCTCAGACAAAAATGTGATGATGCCCTCTCTAAAATCAAGAAAATGAAGAAAAACAAGTGTAAAGACCTACAATTATTTTGGCAATCTGAATTTCTTCCACCAAAGGCCCAAACCCCAAATTCAATTGAAACCCAACTCAAAAAAGAAAACCTATCCCTAAGCAGAAAGCTTCAGTCATCAGAAGAGCAGGTCTCTCAAATACAAACACAGCTCACAGCCATGGAGGAAAACGCAGCTGATAGTCAGACCAAATTCCAGACCAGTATATTACAGTATCAGCAGGCCTAATTCTCTGTGAGATGGACATATTTATTTTAATCTAAAGTGAAAGCAAAATTATATGTGTGAACACCCTACAACATGTAGCCTTGTTAGCCAACATGTAGCCTTGTTAGCCAACATGTAGCCTTGTTAGCCAGGGAGAAAACATTGACTAAGAAAGACCTCCGAGGTTTAGACGCTAGCAGAGGAAACACGATGAACAACTCACCTACACGACGTCTGGTTGGAACACAGAAACGTTTTTGATTCAATTACTATTAATTAATGTAGTTAGTTAGATTAATGTAGTTAGTTGCAGCTGATAGTTGAGAAGACAGGAGTAGTTTGGTAACGGCCGTTATCTTCAGAGCGCCCGCGTGACTGACACTAATGTCCAATCATCATCTTCTTCTTCTTCTTCTCAGTTTGAATGGCGGTTTGCGACCAACTTGAGGCGCATTACTGTTTCAGTATGTATTTTATTAAACTGCGGTTCCTTCCGCTCACGCCCACACATACAACATCCGGGTCGTACATGTAACATTATCAGGTCACCCCTAGGTGTCCCTGTAACACAGGCTACTAACATATGCCTATATGTAACATCTCCTTTCCTTTAGCTGTTTGCAAATTACATGCTTGCATCTCCGTCTGCAATTCCATTGACAATAACAATCCCAAACATTAACAATAGCATTACAACATTATTTCCCTTTCTTTTTTTTTTCTTTTTTTTCAAAGTCATAAGTCCAGTCGTTGTGGCGGCCGTGACAGGCGACCACTCCGTGAGTAGACAAACCAGGTAAGAAAACCTCTGTGTTTATTGTACAGCCACAATGTAATGACAAGCAGATAGATCCACCCTCTCACTGTTTAGATTGTATGTCCCCTGCCTGAGTGTGAGCCCTTCCTTGCTGTTGCTATCCCCAGGTGAAGAACCTGCTGCTGCCTTTCACCAGCTCACAGGTAGCTGTGGCCAACACTAAACTAGAGGACCTTTACGCCGCTATCCCTTTCACTGACAAAGAGAGGTAACATTGTATGCAGACCTGTAGCAACACTGTGATGAGTTACACACTCACATTATATCTTTGTCTTGGACTAAGGGTACCCCATAGTGTATCAGATTAAAAGTGCCGATGATATGCAAATACTTACCCTGATCTCTCTTGTGAAGGACATTTTTTCATATATATATATATATATATATATATATATATATATATATATATATCTTAATGAGACTGGATGAACAATCTGGATAATGAATCTGGATGAACAACAATTCATTTTGTGGTTTTTAATGCCATCAGAATCTTCTGCATGTCTCTGTGTGTTTGCCTGTTAGGATTGAGTGTATCCCAGTGTCGCAGCAGCTGTCAGTCAGGAGCATCATGGGCTTCATAGAGACTCTTTCCATGTACCAGACCTACCAGAGGACAGAGCCTGAGGCAGCCACTGCCCTGCTGCACAACACACAGAACAGGTAACAGCACAGTCGTAACAGCACTTTGTTTAATTATAATCATTCAGGTGTGTTTATGGAGGAATAAGCACTTGTCTGTTATAGAATTAGGATATTAGGTCAAGAGCATAGCCATTCAACCCTCTCTGTGACTTAAATCAGGGTGTATGTTGTATTGTCCCCTTTCATGTTGGAAAATACGAACATGTAGATAATCGGTGATGTGGTCTTGCTCCAGGTTTCTGACGGAGATGGGAGTCACATCATCTGACACGGCCATGGAAGTGAGGATGAAGTATTACTGTGTTCTGGCAACTAAACCAAAGTGAACTCTCCAAACCAATGGCAATGTGTTTGTGTGATGTGATGAGCATCTGTCAGAGCTCGCAATATGTTTATGTGAGAAATGTTGAAGTTGTTTGCAGTCAAAACATGTTACCTTGATTTTACAATCTTGTTATTTCATAGTAGAATATATTGTATACAAACCACTTGATGTTGTTGTTGTCAATAAACCTGGCAAACCTATTTAGATTTCGAGTTTGGCTTTGGTTTCGTGTCATAGGATATGGGTTCCTCCAAATACTACCAAATGGGTAACCCAACAGACAGAGGATCTTTGGTCAAACTCAAGGTCTGAAAATACCTTCAAGTAAAATACCTAGTTCTAGTTCTGGGCTGGTGCTAGTGCTAGTGCCGGTTCAGAGTTGGTTTTAAGAACTGGTATTCTGTCAATTTATGCTACCTATCCTATGGTCCCAGCTGGAAACCTCTATTGCCTTACCTTGTCCAGAAGGTCACTAATGGAGGTTGCCATGAGGCACTTCATGTTCCGGTTCCGGTTTTATTATTTTAAGATATTGTGTGAAGCGCATTGAGTTGCATCTTGTAAGAAATGCGCTATACAAATAAAATTTGATTTGATTTGATTTGATTTGCAGAAGCTTTATTTTGATCCATGCCATGATGGTAATTGTGTAGCATATATCTGATAGCATATCCGATGAGGTTCCGTGGAAAGCTCTTGGAATACCTCTCAGGCTCACTATCAGGTAAATATATCTATCAGGATGTCAGCATCCTATTTCACTTGTGTACACACACCGACTCCAAAAGAGCTTGTCATATAGCCAAGTTAGGTGTCTTTAGTGCGATAGGTGTATTTGGGGCAAACAATAAGTCAATAGGAGAGAATCTAAATTTAAATAATTTTATTGTGTCTTCTGTGTATTGTGTGACTGTCTGTGTGTGTGACTGTGTGTGTGTGTGTGTGTGTGTGTGTGTGTGTTTGGCCATGAGAGTCCAATCCAACCCCTCACACACTTCTCAGTGTCTGGGCCTTAGGGATGCAGAATGGCGTGGCGTGGGCGCTGGCCGTCCTCTGTATGCACTGGCTGGTGGTGAGGGCCTGGCTCGCCCTGCGCTGGCTGGTGGTGAGGGCCTTGCTCTCTCCCTCCTGCCATTGTCCAGAGCCACTAACAGCGGCTTGGTGGCCAGGAAGCGGCCATTCATCCAAGCCATGGCCTTGGTGGCCGCCTCAGGGGAGGAGAAGCACACAAAGCCATAGCCCTGGCTGCGTCCACCCTCCGTCGCCACCTTTGTACTGGTGATTGTTCCGAATTGGGCGAACACCTTGCGCAGGGCCTCGTCATCCATGCTGTCGTCCAGGTTCTTCACATACAGATTTACACCCTGGTAGAGAGAGACCCTGTTTAGTGAGATGATTTTTCAACCCCTCAAATACATAGACAATAATTACAAAGTACATCAACTTCTATGTTAGTATTAATAAATTCACAAACCTTGTATGTGGTCGTACGGTCCAGCTTCTCGCTGTCAAACTGGCGCTTCAGCTCAGTCTGGCGCTCTCCTCTCTTCTGGGCGCGGCCCACATAGACCCGCCTCCCATTGACTGTTTTACCATTCATGTCATCAACGGCCTTCTGGGCGTCCTCGTGCCTTTGGAAGTCGACAAAGCCGAAACCTTTGGACTTCCCGCTGTCATCAGTCATGACCTGGACTCTCAGGGTCGGGCCATATTTCTCGAACCTCTTCGCCAGCCTGCGGTTGTCCATGTCCTCTCCAAAGTTCTTGATGTAGACGTTAGTGAATATGTCACTGAGCAGCGTGCCGTTCATGAGTTGGGGGGCAGCACAGGTCATAGCCCTTGGAGCCTTTCTCATCACTAATCACCTTCAAATCAAATTAAAAAACGAACTTGATTTCTATAGAACATTTCATACACCAATGATTTGATTTGATTTGATTTTCATTTGTCCCAAACACAATGAACATATAAAAACATATACAAACTTGTTTTAAAAAAAATAAAACAAGTTTTATCCAACACAAATTCACCTCGTGCAATTTACACTAGCGCGTTCGGGAGGGGACAGGAAGAAGTGAAAACGTATCTAGTCCTGCCCCTCCCTTACAATATATTACACATTTTCAAAAATAGAGTCTCTTTCTATAACTAAATATGTAGTATTTTTACCTTCTTAAAGGATGGCTTGGACTGGTGATTGAAAGAAAGGTTCTTTATATACAATATTTGCATTTCTTAAAAACAAACTGTCAACTTATGACATCTTGCATACAAGGCATTCTAGAACCTTAACGATAAATAATAACACATAACTGTCTATCAGGTTGCGGCTGCCTAAGGCACTTAAGGCCCGCCACAGGCTCAGCTTCTACCCCTCAGCCGCCAGGCTGTTAAATGACTCTGGCTTCCCCCCCCCCCCCCCGCCCCCAAGTCTGCCCAGGACTGAACTGGACTCACTGTAAAAAACTCTGCACTGCACTTTACTTTATACCGCACTATCCAATGCACTGTTGTCTGTCCTGTGCTGTGTTATTGTTATGTTGTCCTGTTTTTTGATATGTGAAAAAAGTATAAACGCACTTGCTGTGGTGACGAAGCAAATTCCTATATGTGTAATGCATAGTGGCAATAAACGTTATCTCAATCTCAATCTCAATCAACAATGCAACACATCAATCAATCTCTTTTAACAGTCAATCAATCATGTAACATATTATTCAATCTCCTTTGACTCTTTCCGAGTTATTACAACAACAGCTAGAGTAATATTCCCTCCAGTGTTGGTGATAATTCAAGGAGTTAATTGACACGGTGTTAGACGTACTCTGGAAAGCCCCGCCCATCATTTGTCAATCAGTCCCACGTGGTTTCTTCAATCAGTTCCAGGTGGTTTCTTCAGTCACATGGTTTCTTCAGTCACGTGGTTTCTTCAAGCTGATCAGAGTTTTCACCCAGCGCCATTTCACTGAATGCCATTTTTGAGTCACGTCGATAAACTGCGGTAAGTGTCTCCTAATCACCTATTAATTAAACGGATTATACTTTGGCATTTCAATAGAAGCAGCGTTTTAGAATAACTTTATATTGTTGTTCACCATACACTCCAGCTGATCTTATATCTTAAAAGACTGGTTTCCAAAGGGCTAAAGTCACCGACCATGTTCACATGAAGATAATTAAGGCAAGTTAGCTAACGTCTAACTAGACAATGTCAGTAGAGGTGAAGTTAGCGTTCTTAACAGAGTGTAGAGGGGTGATTGTGTTGTCTTTTTTGTAATGTCTCTCGATTCCAGTAAAATACGTTAACAACGTGCACGTGTGGGGAGTTGGCTAACATAGCTATTAGCTTGAATGGCTAGTTTACTTAACATGTGCGCGGGGAATCATACAACGATTAGCGTTAGCATCATCACAGAAGATGTAAGCCAGGTAATGCTAACATAGACTTAATTAATTTCTTTCTTTAAATCAGTTACTGCGTAATAGGTTTATTTTTTGGCTAGTTGATGAACCTATGGTAAATGTGGGGGTTAAGTCACTGTTAAATTAGACGTGCATTACTTATCTTAATGTTAAAGTTACTCGCACATTTAAGCATGGTCAGTGACGTTAGCACTTTGGAATCCTGTATTTTAAGACATAAGAGACCCAAGTAGAGAAACTTGAGTTGTAAAATCATTTCATGTGCTGGCTGGCACCTTCAGCAAGATGACATGATTCAACATAGGTAGAATTAAATCTGGCTGACTATTTCTGCAAAATAGCTCATAATTTGTCACCTTTTCTTATACTCCAATATATACTCAAATTGATTATCCACCTCACAAAAGTTGGCCTTGCTGCAGGGCAGTTCTGAGCATGCATGAGATTGTTATACATTTGTGTTTATTGTAATAATGAGCATATGGACTTTTAACTATGATAAATCATGTCCTGTTACTCTGCAGGGAGCATGCTGCTTAAAGTAAAACTGGGTGATGTCCAAACATTTGTTAGAATAACAGAGCCAAAGCTGACTGCAGGTAAGAAATTGACATGTGCAACAAAAAGCTTTAGGTGCTAATAGTAACTGAATTGAGCTATTTAAATATGATATACTGGAATACTTGGAAATTGAGGGGTAAATGTTTGTGAATATTTGAGTAGTTGACTATGTGAAATCATACAAGCTTTTGTGCCTGTTTCCTAGCATTTGCAAAGTTTGGTGTCCCAGCTGTAACAGGTGTGAACATTATTGACAGTTCTGGGACTGAGTTGGATGACGATGTTTTTGAGGATATAGTAGGCCTAAATGATCCTTCAACTGAATGAATGAATGAATGAATGAATGGTCTTTATTGTTTTGTCATTGATACAGTACACAGTGTTTCCTCCAGGAATTTTTACCATGGTGGCGGGTAGTGCTGACCGTGCACGCGCTGCGCGCGCGCGCGATTTTTTCGCGTGCACGCGCATGAAACGCGCACGCGCGCTCAAAACAACGACGTCATTTCAGCCAAAACTCGAAAATAAAATGTTTTCCTGTAAATTAAAAACAAGGGTAGTCCGTCCGTCCGTCCCTCTCTGGAATGGAATGGAATGGACTTTATTTGTCATTGCTACAGTACAGGTACCAGACAACGAAATGGTCCATTAAATAAAATGACACGGTTCAAATGTTCACGCCGGCAGTCCGGCTCTCACACATACTGGCAGCGTCCCGGTCTGACTTAGCTCTCGTTTGTGCACGGCTTTCTTTCTTTCCTTCCTTCCTTCCTTCCTTCCTTTATGTGAAGTGGCCGGTCCCGGGCACAGCTGCCTCGCATCCGCTCAACGAGCCCGGCGGTTCGGTGCTGCGCTGATTAGCGGATGCGGGACAGCTGTGTGAGCGGATCGCTCCATCTCTCATCTTGATGAAGATGAATGATCTTTATTGTCATTGTAACAGGTACAACGTAATTTAAATGAGGAATCACAAAACAGTTTTGCAAGCGCGTCGCTTCGCGCTTGTGGGTGTGTCTAGCGCTGTGAAGGTCTGAAAAGCGGCCTAAATCTTTTTTTTTTTTTTTTGGTTGAGAAATCTGCATGGTGGCGGAGGAAATTCCATCGTGGCGGTGCGCCACGATGAAATGCATGTAGAGGAAACACTGAGTACAGGTACCAAACAACGACATTTGGGAGACCATTTGGGAGACCATTCAACTGGTGTGCTAACCATCAAATATGACACAGGTTTGTTTCAGTTAAATTTGTTATCTGTTATTTAATGGATCATTTAGTTTTTTGTCATGTGAAGCTTACATTGTTCATTGAAATGAAAAATGAAATGATCTTTATTGTCATTGTACAAGTACAACGAAATTTAGATGCAGCCCCAGGTCTAGTGCGACACAACAGCAAGACAATATAAACAACAACAAGACATTGGATGGGTGCATGAGGGAACTGTGTATAATGTCGTTTTTTTTCTTCCTCCTACTTGTTCAAGTATTGTCAGGTTCTGTCTCTCCTGAGCTGTCCCAACAGTCATCCCTCGATACCTCAGACTCTCAGGATACAACCATCATTTCAGATAGCCCTGCCAGAAAATGCCAGAGGCTGGATGCAGAAGCTAAGCAAGTAAGAGTTGACACACAAAAACACCAGTTGTTTCTTGTGACACTTCTGAATCTGTTCTTGAATCAGTTCATTTTAGGCATAAATGGAGATTTTACATTACATGAAGACAACGTTCAAGTCATGATATTACTTTATTTTCAGCAGTTATGTGAACTTTGAATTGCAGTGGATATATAATGTGATGAATTGTTTTGCATTGTGTTAAGTTGGTGGAATCCATTCTTACCAAGAAACCTGGTGGGGAGCGTATAATGAATGAATACAATCGAACCAAGTCCTTGGTGGATGAAACCAGAAGGAAAATGGTGAACATACTGTCAGCTGACATGATAGAGAAGAATGGGTAATTTGCTAATTGTTTTTAGTTGACTCTTGTGTTCTCAATCTAGTTTTCAGATTAATTTGAAGTTAAATCCAGGGAATATGACTAATAAATCATTTCTTCTTCAATATTGTAGTACATCACCACCCAGACAGTTGAAAGAAAAGTATGCCAGAGGAATTGTGACCTTATTCCCTTACCTCAGTGACCCATATTCGAAGAATGGCTATGTGAGTTGCACACCGTGATTGTTGTGGTAATGTTAAATGCTATCTTGAAACATTTTGAATCCTGCCAGAGGAGGTTGTTTTCCACTTTCCACTTTTAAATGTTATTAATGAAGAATTGTCTGTTTCTGGTATCCTCCAAGGAGCATTATTATGATGGCGAGAGTGGCACTGGATACCTGGCCTGGAGGATCAAAACTGCTCAGAGAAGCACTGCTAAAGACAGACGAGCTTCATTTGGAGGTAACTGTAATTATATTGTAAAAATGTATGGAACAAAACCGTTACAAGATTTTTTGCACATAATGTTTGTCCAGCCAATAATAACATAAATAAATAAATACAAATTCTAAAGTTGGGTCAAATCCAAGTCGCTGAAAGTGTTTTAAAATGTACATATTTGTCATCAGTATTGAGCAGGTATTTTCCCATATTGTGTAGCTTCAGCAGAAAGACCATTTGGTAACAACATTTCTGGAGGACCAACTGACAGACGAGAGTCACAATATGTACCAGAGACTGCCCTGAGCGAAGATCAGTGCAAAGAAGCAATCGCACTAATGAGACATGCAGCTGATGAGGACATGGTCAAGAAGAAGATGAAGGTGACATTTGCCTATCGCCGCAACTTAGTCCTTAATCCCCAGCAGTCAAGCGACATACTTTCAGAATTTCCACGCTTCAGGGATGTCAAAGGCTTGGTAATTATGTCATTATTTATGACAGCGTTATGACCATTATTGAGTCGTTTTGAATAGTAGATGGGTATTGTAGTGATGCATGAATAACTAGCACCTATTAACTTTGGTTGGCTGTAAAATTCTGAGATTGTCCCCCAATACCTTCACCCCAGGTTGAACAGGATTTCCTTCTGATGTTTGGAGAGGATGCATCAGGCAAGTTTCTGGAGAGGTGGACGACCACATTCAAGAAAAGATTATCCAACAATGCAGAAAGCTCCCATCCATCAGTGAACTTGAAGAACTCCTGCTGGCTGCTGATCCTCCTGAGGATGGCACTGAAGCGGATTTTGACTTTGGTAAGCTGTAAGGATACTGATGTTGTATGGCACTCATAGACTTGTATCGACATCGGGCCCTAATTTATTGACTGCGTTTGGGTTAAGGCATTGCCCGTCAATAAATGAGGGCCCATAATGTATCATGTCTAAACATATATCAACATAATACTAATTCTCATTTCTAATAAGAAAGTGCATCCAAACTTTTGACTGGTTCTGTATATTGAACAAGGACTCAAACGCACTGCAGTGTTTCCCCTAGGTTTGCTGCCTTGGGGGGGTGGCATGGACCGTGGAATTGGAATTGGCATTGAATTGGAATTGGGATGGCATGGACCCTGCGACATACCAGCGTCATGTCCAGGGGGTGTACTTGTACATCAAGCCGCCTCACGCTACAGAAAGAGGAGAGAGGCTCCTGCCCTATGGGCCGTTAGGCTCCAGAACCATCGGTTCACAAGGCTACTTATGTGGTCTTGACTACCTGTCCACTTTCTCACCTGGTTCTTGCTGTCTCTCTCTGGTGTGCCAACACCATCCTGCTCTCTCTCCTTCTCTCCCTCTCTATCCTCCTCTCCCTCTTTTGCTGTCAACCAAAAGGCAAACATAACAACCAGAGTATTTCTAATCTAATAAGAGGTATAAATTGATCCATATCCAGTGTTTCCTCCAGGAATTTTTACAATGGTGGCGGGTAGTGCTGACCGCGCGCGATTTTTTCGCGTGCACGCGCATGAAACGCGCACGCGCGCTCAAAACAACGACGTAATTTCAGCCAAAACTCGAGGATGTCCCAAAAAAATAAAATGTTTTCCTGTACTTCTCCCGTGTGTCTCTTATTGTCTGTGTCTGCATGTTTTTCCAGCATGTAATTCCGTTGTCAATAAAAACAAAAACACTGATCTGACGGTTTTTTTCACAACGTTATTACTTGTCACTTTAAGCCCAGGAGGGAGTTAGCGATTAGCGATGTTTAGCTTAGCTTAGTTTAACAGAAGTATCTTCACTTTTAACATGACTTCCCGTGGTCGTAGAGGGCTGGTCGACGGCTTAAAATGACCGTGTAGACCTGTAGACCTTATCCAGCTATAGTCTTGTGTTTCTACCCCGGGCATAGCCGGTGTTATTCACGGACAAACACTCCTGTTAGAGTGGTTCTAGTACACTGGACATAGGTAACACATAGAGAGGCTTCTCCTCTCTCTCTCCATCCTACACTACACTACACTACGCATCCTATACTACACTACACTACGCTAGCTCGCGGTGTTCGGGTGACAGCCAGGGCGCGTTCGTAAATACGCTCTGGAAATCTGATCAGCACTCACGGAATGCCTCTTGTCCAATCAAATGACTTGGTCCCTTTATGACGTTGAACCCAGTGTGCGCTCCGGGGCTCTCAGAGCGAATTTACGAACGCAGCCTCAAGTTCAATACTCGCGACACACACGGACTGGTCCAGTTTCAGCGCTTGTGGGTGTGTCTAGCGCTGTGAAGGTCTGAAAAGCGGCCTAAATCCTTTTTTTTTGGGGGGGTTGAGAAATCTGAATGGTGGCGGAGGAAATTCCATCGTGGCGGTCCGCCACGATGAAATGCATGTAGAGGAAACACTGATATCAATTTATAACATAATTATAATAGCTTTTGGATTGCTGTGGGCAATGCAGTCAGATAATGTCATTTTGACATTACTCTCACCTGAAAAAAGATCATGTCCAACTATGAAAAAAAGAAATTTCCAATGCTTCAATCCACTGTCCATGTACTGTAAATATGCCATTATGGTATTACCATGAAGCCCAATTCTAGAAGAATAAGAAAGATTGTATATCTACTTTAACAAAAATAATAAAGTGAAGTGCATCCAGTTAGCTCTTTAGCTGACAAGTGTGCACTAGCTCATCTCATCACCTCTGAGCTAGCTAGCTAGCTTGCTAGTTCTTTGACTATTTACATCATGGAATTATAGTCAGACACTTTCTAGTCACAATAATAACGATCAATTTTAACCAACGTTCTCTGTCAGAACACAGCAAGTATATTTGCTAACGTTTCAACTTGCTTACTTTCTCGCGTCTCGCGCACACACTCGTCTCGCGCACAATGTTGTATTATTCTCCAGCGCGGCACAGTGCGAAACGAAGTGTGGAGAGATAGGTTTGACTATGCGAGACTACTGGCGGACTTATATTATGTTACCAACGAGCCTATGGGCTTGCCACTCGCCAGATTCGGGTTGGGTGCGTTTAAAAAACGCAGATATTTTAGCCTGCTTGTCAGATGTTTGGTGTTTACATCCGTAATAATTCCTCTTTCTAAGGGGTGGTTCCGTTCCCAAGGCAATGGTAGGGGAAACACTGCACTGAAGTCTTTGGCTCAGCTATAAGGATTTGTAGTGGGAGAGCTTCTTGTGATTATATAGAAATGCTATCTTTTCTGTATTTTGTAAAAATGCTGCTGACAGTGCAAGTCAAGTGCAATTCTGTGTTGCAGGTTGGGACAGTGACCTCATCAATTTTACTGCTGTCACCTGATTCCACCGACTGCTCAGGGTCTGAAGAGACCAGGGAAGGTGTCAGCCTCCCAAGCGGAGAAGCATCTTGTGGTCTTCAAGAAGGTTTGTGTGTATATATATTTATTATTATTTATTTTTTTAAATTATGTATTTTTTAAATGATGAGATTTTTTTTTTTTTTTTCAAATATTACAACCATGTAATACTAATCGTCACTCCACTCCACTAAATTATCACAGCATTTGTCAGAACCAAATGGACAACACTGGGTAATGGCTAAACATGTAATGAGGTATTTGAAGGCCACAGTAGACCACAAGCTATGCTACAGGAAGAGTGAGACAGATCTCCATCTTGTGGGGTATAGTGATTCCGACTGGGCATCTGACTTAAGTGACAGATGAAGCACGACTGGTTATTGCTTCAGTTTAACAGATGATGGCCCACTGATTTCATGGAAATCAAAGAAACAAGCTACAGTAGCCTTGTCAACCTGCGAGGCAGAATACATGGCGCTGGCTGCGACCACACAAGTGAGTTTATACCTAATACAATTAATGAATGGGATGGAGAACAATAGATCGCAGCCTATTTTTTTTCTGGTGCGATCTGCGATCCAGCATTCAGGACCAATATCGCAGCGATATCCGATATCAATATCGGATCGGACATCCCTAGTTGCAAGAGATGTAAGTTATCTTTAAACTAGGGTCTGATATGTTTTCTGAAGCTGTCAGTAGCTGATATTTTATACCAATATTACATATTATAATATCTTTTAAATTTTTAAATTACAAAAAAAAGAATACATCTCATGATGCAACCAGCCAGTGAGGAAAGGCATGGACACACCAATATCTGATATTCCTAAAAGGACCCTGATGAAACACCCAATGAGGTCGGGGACCACAACTGAAGATGTGTCGTACTGGTGGCACCACGTGATCATTGCAAAATTCCACTCCACCCAAGAGGACATCTCCAACTCCACTCAATTGTCGTGCTGAATATTTAGGGATTTTAACAACCAGTCCTATTAAGAAACCCTACGTGAAAATATTATTTTGACACAATAGTTACTTCAGTACTGCAGGTACAGTAGGTATGTCAGCCTGAATGTTTGTCTTCCCTGAAGGTGCACTGCATGAATGTCATGTAATTGTTGTTTCAGACCGTCAAAGCAGCCCTGTATTCAAAGCCCGGGGGTGACCAAATATTCAAAGAATACGAGAAAACAAACAGCATTTGTGATGTTACAAGAAGAAATATTGTGAACATACTTGTGGCAGATATGGTAGACAGTCATGGGTAAGTGAATATGCCCTTAAAATAACTATTTTTACTCATGTTTTTTTTCCTCCGGATGCCAGAAGGCCGCAAGGGCGGAAGGTTATATTTTCACCCGTGTGTGTCTGCAAAAACAATCAGCCTGATTTGCACAAAAATTGGTGAAGGAGTGTAGCATGGGGCACGGACAAATCGGATACATTTTGGAGCGGATCCGAATCACGGGTCGGAGCCGCGAATTAAAACAGAATCCCATTCATTGTATATGGGGGGAATTGAAAGTTATGAAAGTTGTTGTTTTTGGGTGAATGATACATCTGTCTCTTTTCAGGAGAAGCCCTCCAGTGAATGTCTGCATTCTCTACGCACTTGGCATTACAAGCCTGTTCCCAAACTTGAAGGACCCGGATTCAAAGAATGGCTATGCGAGTATTGACATCCTCTACAACCCCAGGTTCTAGACGAGTCCCCCCGGCGTGCACTGGAGTATAGAACAAACAAACCTACATCGAAATGGACACAAATGGACACGAATCGCCCGAGATTTTTTTTTTGCTAAAACGCCCCAAAAAAACGTTTTTATCTCTGGTAAACACAGCTTACATGGCAAGCACTTTTATAAACGCGCCACAAACCCCAAAGACTTAGAATAGCTCCGTTAGCTCCATGAGTCTTTGATTGGACTAAATGGTAGATTTGGTGACTGCCATATGACTGGTATAGATTTATGACTGGTATAGATTTTGTGACTGTTACTATCTCACTGGAATACAGACACTGAGTGGGATATTCCACTCACTGTAATATACTGAGTTGTCCACAGGGTGGAGCTTTTTGACCTGTAGGGCAACGAACTGAATTCCCAGTATGGCATGAATATGGGCCAGGGAATTGATATATTGCTCTATTTCACAATTTGGATGGAATCTATACCTATAGTGATATGTCAGTGAAATATAATTAGTTTTATAGTGTTGTACATGAGGTCAAATAGCACTCATCTTGATCCCAGAGGGTCTCCAGGTGGCACAATTTGGAGTTCCGCATAGACATAGCTACAATAAAAGGTCTCTAGAATGGCACTGGCACCCATTACAGTCATCTAACTTTGCAGAAGTACTGATCATACATTAGGATAATGATTCAAAGTTGTTTTGGCCTACTATCTCATATTTCCAAGCTGATATTCACTCTAAAACTGTTTTTTTAGGCAATGATTGATTTTTTGATTTTTTACAATGTCCTAGCTCTATTTGTTCAGACACAGTAACATATAATGGCCTTTGTGGTTGTGGAGATATTCTATTCATTGTAGGCATATCATTTTGAGCAGGAAAAAAAAACAGGCTTGTGTTTTACCTTTTTTTTCTTTTAATCAACAGGAACATTTCTATGATCACCAGAGTGGTTCCGGTTACCTGGCATGGAGGTTGGAAACTGTTCAGCGCAACTCTGCTCAAGAAATCAAGAAATCCAAGTCCAGTTTTCAAGATGGCCCCAAGACTCCTCGCAACATGCGTTCAATTGTAAGGCAGTTGGCAGGTGATGAATGCAAGGAAGCTATGTCGGTGATGAGGCACTCAAGTGACATGGCCCTTGTCAAAGACAAAATGAAGGCAACATTTCAGCACAGACAACAGGTGGTTCAAGACCCAACCACAGCCTCCACTGTCCTAGACCTTTTTCCAAGATTCCTGGATACATCTGGCTTGGTAAGACATAAAATGTAATTGTTGACAGCTTGGTTGCTTTATTAGTTTGCTCTCTAATGTGTCTGTTATGTTTTGTGTTTAAGATTGACCAAGACTTCACAATGCTCTTTGGTGAGGAAGTGTCTGGTAAATTCCTTGCAAAATGGCCAACATTCTTCAAACCGAGGGTCATCGCGGATTGCAAAAATCTACCTCAAAGTGCACGTGTGGATGAGCTACTTTTGTCTGCACAACAGGAGTCTGATGATGGTGGTAAGTGTAAATTGGACAGTAGATTTCACATGCCTTTAGAATGTATTCTCTGTGAAGTCAACACAACACATCATTGGACCAGTTGTTCTTTCATGTTTTGGTCCCTTTACTGCAAATCACATATGCTGTACATTACTGCTGACCATTTTTATCTAAAAACCCATAGTGTGATTTGGAAAATACATGAAAAAAAACTTCTGTTAAGTGAAAGTAATTGCGATGGTGTTAATTCTCATTCTGTAGCATGGGACTGTGAGGTGGCTGCCATCCTTCTGCTTCTTCACCTCTTACCTTCAACATGCAAGGGCAAGAAGACTGGAAAGATGAGCGCATTGGATGCTGCTGGCCACCTGATTAAGTTCATGAAAGTATGTTCTCAGAACTGTTCATTGCACTTAAGATGTCAACTGATGTGAGGTTTTCAAGGGCCAAGATGGCATGGGGGTGATGCAGATTTGATTTTTTCTTCTTTCCTCTCCAGACAGGCATGGTGTTTCAACACAGGAGCAGCTTTGTGTTCATAAAATTGTGCTTGGGAGTCAAACATTTTCTTTTAATTCTAGGCAGCAGTGCTGGTACTCAACACCAAATTCCAGATGTTATTTCATGTGATTAATACTCTCTCTCTCTCTCTCTCTCTCTCTCTCTCTCTCTCTCTCTCTCTCTCTCTCTCTCTCTCTCAGGTGGGGAGAAGCATGGAGACCTTCCTCAAGGAAACCGGCCCCGCTCAGCCCTTTCTCCTGTGTGTCGGAGAAAGAAGCAACCGCATCCAGGATTTCTACATCGTCCTGGACCAGAATGTCATTCCCTGCATGACGCAGACCGGAGTTGCTGCCTTTGACGAGCTCTTCAAGGCACATTTTGCTGTGTCCTATGATGAGGCGCTGTCCAGCTTCTACACATTCATGCAGACCACCGTGTATGGCATCGATGTTGGCAATGTGAAGGAGAGTCCTCGGGTCAAGGAAATCAGAGCAAGGTTTCGTAACAGTGCAATTTGAAGAGATAAACGTTGTTGACCGTATTTGTATATTCATATATATATATTAGGGCTGCAACAACGAATCGATGAAATCGATAAAAATCAATAATGAAATTTGTTGGCGACGAATTCCATTATCGATTCGTCGGGTCTTGTTCCATAACAAACCTACTTTCTGTTGACGCACGCCACGCTGTCTTCCGGAGCCGGTGTAGGCATCGCGAATCATAGCGAATCATAGCGCTACCTATGGCCGGAAAGGGCAGAACCTATGACCGGAACCGGAAAAGTGGGAAAATCCGGTACCTACACCGGCGCGGCGGCTACATTTAAATCATGGCAGAGGCGGAGTAAACGACTCGACCGAAATCGTCCAAGGTATAGGAGCACTTCACATTAAAAGCTACTAAAAAATGGTGCAACCTATGCAAAACCGATCTTGCATGGCACGGGAGCACAACGGTGATGCGAGTACACCTTAAAAGTCTGTTATATAAAAACATTAGTGTCTTGTCTGTAGCCTATATTGCACTTTGGGTTACTGACCTTTACATCAAGCAAAGTTATTACCTAAAACAATGCATGTATTGAGCTAGAGTTCAATTACTTTATTGAAACAATCTACCGCCATAGTCCATGGCCTGTTGTTAAACCTATTTGATGTAACAAAGCCTTTTTTATTTATATTATTTTTATATTTTTTATTAATACTTATTAATTTTGCACATGTATATGTATAGGCCTGGCTGATTTAGAAAACATAAAATAAAATTTGCAAAAGAAATCTTTTATTTCTATTTTTTATTTGTAATCGATTAATCGAGAAAAATAATCGGCAGATAAATCGATTATCAAAATAATCGTTAGTTGCAGCCCTAATATATATGAATTGTATATTCACATGTTACTTTTGCAAGGTACACCACACAAGTTGTTCAGTGTTATTTAGACATTTGAAGTTTCAGCATGGTTTGTACCCCGGAAGGTCTTTGCGTTTGAACTGTGGAGAGCCTGGATGTTCATTTGTTTTTAGCACATACTCTGGTTACAAGTAGGGATGCTCCGATTTATCGGCCACCGATTTAAATCGGCCGATTTCACGCCAAATGACTCGATCGGTGATCGGCATAAATGGCCAATCGCAAAAGACGATCTTTTAAGTTATTTTATTGTGGGAAAACGTTATTTCTATGTTGCGATAAGTTCTCAACAGGATTTTACAGGGTTCGTTCAAACTATCGTAATTCTTGAACTATATGTGCAATCGGAAAAAAAACAACAGTTTCTGAAAGCAGAGAAGTTGCACTCTCTAACCATTTAGGGTTATTACGGTAGTTCACCAAAAAAACAAATGCATTGACCTCTAAGCGTCATAGGAGCTGGAGAGTGATTTCAAGAGAAGCGGTATTTTATACTTTAGTGAGTTTCTGTACATATATGTGTGGTGGCCTGGGAAAACCCTTCACATGGTGGCATTTTGACATTTTATTTTTTTTATATTTCCATAGATTATAAGTTCTCAGCTATTCATAACTGGTTGAATGACTGAGATAGCCCTTTATTTTAAAAAGTTCAAAAATTGTTAAGTTAATGAGCATTTTAATGTATCATGTCAAAAAAAGTGAAAGATGAGAAATGCTGCCCCCATGCTGCCCCCGACCCCTTTCTCCTCCGGGTCGGGGGAGGAGCCTATGCAGATCGGCCGGTCTCGTTTGTCTGCTTGTGATGCAGACAAACTACCCACCACAAAAACATAAAAATAAGTACTTTCTCTTTTGTTTTCTTAAAATGTTTATTCACCATAATGTAGTATGGAGTTCAAAGTACTAGAATACCGCATAATATCAAAATCGCGATTTCCATCTATTTTTGCTCTTTGCCACAAACGAACGCCAGCGACATCCGACGGGTTTTCCCAGGCCACCACACATATGTTTGTGATTGTGAAATGTCATGAGGTTAGTTCTAGCGAATTTACCTGATAGAACATCGACATGCTAGAAACACATAACTACACATAATTAGATGATCATACCGCCACAAACATGTCCCAAAACAAAAGTATTTACAAAAGCCTTACCAAGTAGTAGTCTATGGCAAACGAGAATGGTGAATCCAATCCATAAAGTATTTAGTGATCGTTAAACTGTTGGTTATTTTTCGTGTTATGAAAAAAAACTAGTCGGGTCCTTTCGCAAAAAAAAACGTGCGTTTTTTAGAGTCCGATGCGTTATTGACGTTGAGAAATTAGCCTATAGCCTATAACTAAAACCAAATGGTAGACTACATCAGTAGAATGTATTATAAATAGAAAAGCACTTGCTTTATTTCTTTTAACAAAGTGTGGTGTGCACAGCAGTGCGATATCTGTAATTAATTAATTAATTTTAAACATATCTGTAGACTCTCCGCTAAGGGTTGCCAGATGGGATTGAGAATTTCCAACCTAACCAATCTAAAAACTTCTAAATCCACCAAAAACCAGCCCATCTGGCAACCCTGTCTCCGCTGCATCAGAGTCTACTTGTTGCGCAAAATTGGCCAGGGTTTGTCAAATCCTTTGTTGGACATATCAAATAATATTCTTACCTTTAACAATGACCAAAACGTCCTCTCCTCCTGGCATTGGTCTGTGCGAAGTCCTTCACTATGTTTGTTAAGTCCAATTGACGTGCGCGCTGGCTTTCAATGCTGAGCATCGCTAGTCCGGATAGTCTGTCCTGGGACATGGTGCTTCTCAGATAGCTTTTGATAATTTTCAGTTTTGAAAACGATCTCTCTGCACTTGCCACTGTGACGGGTATGGTTAAAAAAAGCTTGAGAGCAGTAGCCACGTCTATGACACTGGGCAGGATAGATGCATGTCTCAGGAGCAGGAGCTCTGTCAGATCTTTGATTGAACCCTTTTCAATACGTTTTATTTCTGACCTCAGAGCATTTCGAAAGGAAAGAAGCTGTGATGGAAAATCAGAAGAAAGGTCATTATTGTAGATCAAGGCTAGTGTCTCAGCGGATGCGTGCAACGCATCATCCTTTGCCTGTATGAGTTCACTGGGATGTAAACAACGGAATCTCTTTGCAACTGTATCCATTCCTCTGAATCGGTGTCTGAGTTGGGAAACAATGTTGTCAATGCACACAAAAAAGACTCCTGCTTTAAAGCTTTCCTCTGGACTTGTGAGACGCTGATCCTCACTGAGTTCATCAAAGTGACGCTTTGTACGTCTTGTGCGCTTCTGGGTGAAATGACAGTTTGTGCCCCAAGAAGCTGCAAGTTCCTGTGCTGCGCTTTTTGTGTGTTCGAACTCACCCCTTAGCTGCGATAACGTGTTGCACGCCGTGCTCAGTAGGCCTGCTGCATGGAAAAGGTCCATGTCTTTCTTCTGAAGTAACTTAGACACTATATTGATAGACTCCAGAATATTTTCCTCGTTGTCGTCGGCCATGCCAGCTGCAGTAACACTGGCCTCCACAGTGGTGCTGCTAGCAACAGGTGCATCAACGACGTTTGTCCCTGACCCAGTGCTAATCGCATCCCTACCCGCGTTAGTCTCAGAAGCTGCATTGGGTAAAAGAAAAGATGAAATTTTTCTAAGTTTCGCTGAATTTTGTTCCTTTTTATAGGAAAGTTCCCGTTTTTGCGCACCGCTGAGGTATTTTCGCTTGCTCATTTTCCTTGTGTCTCGCTGCCAACGTGCTACGTGTGACGTCAAAATCATGTTGCTATTGGATACGGCTAACTATGTATATATTTTTAAATATAGGCCTATATATTAAAATTAAGGTTGACACAATGAAGGGCCACTTATTTTCTTTGTTTTATATTTTTTTTTAAAAGAATTTAAAAAAGTTTGTATCCAATGTTAGGGGGCCCCCCCGCGGTGCGTCGCTTGCGGGCCCGTCCGCTACGCCACTGATTAGGGCTGGGTATCGCCACTGATTTCCCAAAACGATTCGATTCCGATTCACAGCTCACGATTCGATTCGATTCACGATTCGATTCCGATTCGATCTAGTTACAATATAAATTTTTTTGCTTGAATATGAAAGAGATTCTCAGAACTAATGCTATAAATGGTTCAAGGAACCCTATAACATGTAGCATTGTTAAACATATCAATGTTTACATTAAGAATTGACTCCAAAGCAGTTACATGAATGTACTTTTTATTGGAACATAAATGAACATCATTGACCAACATTTTGCTAAATCAGACAATACAAAAAGTGCTTTTTAACGTGCTTTACTGCAGCCGATGTAAATAAAGGGGCTACAAACATAGCCTACCTGAAGTGAAGTTGCGATATCACGTTTCACCTGCGCGTACATGTCTGGGACCATCACTTCACTTAACTGTTTGCGTGTCGGTAACACGTAGCGTGGTTCTAATACAGTGACGAGTTTTCGAAAGCCAGCATTTTCAACAACGCTGTACGGGCGTATATCCTTGCAAATAAAATGTGCTACAGCCCAGGGTTTCCGTTAACCGGTAATTACCGGTCTTTGTCCGGTAACATTTGTTGAAGTCCGACAAACTGAAAACTCGTCGGACAAAATGTCCGGTGAAAATAATCACCACCATTCTCAGCTGAGCACCAAACACACACACACACCCACACACCCACACTGCCCGAGAGAGAAGGACCCGCCCCCTCCAGCCAGCCTATAGGCTAACCAAAGGGGGCGGGTCCTTCTCTCTCGGGCAGTGCCGCGCGTGCACGAGTGTGTGTGTGTCCGGTGCCCAGCTGAAAATGGTGGCCCGAAGCGGAAAGCCTTATCTTTATCGCACAATAACAAGGATAACAAACGAAACGGACAACATTTACACTAAGACAGTGTGCGAATTAAATCACGGTGTGCGGGGGAGCCCAGGGATTCAAGCAACAAAAAGAAAATCTCCTGACGGAAAAAAAAGTTCTGGCCAAATCGGGGCTGGTGGCTTTCCGCGCGCGTGCGATGTTCCGTTCTACGTTCTAATGCTTTGACTTTTCTTTCGAAAAATGTGAATACATTTCCGCGTTGTCGAAAATCAATGACACATCGCTAGTCAACTAACACGGCTTGTTTTATGAGCCTGCTAACAATGTAAAGTAGTGTTGTAAGATGGAGACAAACTTCAGCTATATGATCTAACAGCCGGTCTTCAGGACGACATACAGACCCGTATGAGCTTACAGGGCTATCCCCTAAGTATGATTTGACAGGCAGCTAAACGAAAATGCCTTCCCAACCAGCGAGACCTGGGGGGTGTTCCATCAACGTCGCCAAAGGAAATCCTAGGCCCACTTCGCCAAGTCCCGCGAGACTCTTAAAAAGATCCAGGCATATCTTGATAGATCTCGCGAGACTTGTCAAAACAAGCCCAGACTTTCCTCCAGCGACGTCGATGGAACACCCCCCTGGTTATAGAAATGACGTTGTTTTATTGATATATTTTTTTAAAAAGGGTAAAACTGGAAAGAGAAAATTGAAAACTCACATTAATCCCAAACAATTTAACAAACTTCAGTTAACGTAATGTGGAGTCTGTTCATTGATCGATGCTGTCTGTTCAGTTCCCAGTGAGGCGCCCGTTCAGCGCTGGACATAATGGCATAGCGCGCATGCGAATCATGTTATATTATTATATAGCGCGCATCTAATCGTATCGGATGAGAAATAGACATTAAATGGCATATATAGGCCGCTACACAACAGTAATCACCGCGACAAACAGCTATATTAGATTTGGAGAAAAAAAAATATGATTTTGAAAAAAAATTTTTTTATTAGATTTTAATATGATGACCGGAATAATTCACGTTTGTCCGGTAAATCGAAATCTTCCCGGACACGATGTCCGGCGGCAAATTTTTCTAACGGAAACCCTGCTACAGCCTCTGTAATTTGTTGGGCACGGGGAGAATTTGATTGCAATTTGCAACCAAACGTCTTTATCAGCGAGGCCTGTTTCGGATCCGCTGCCTCAATAAGTGGTTCCGTAGATTTGTGGTGTTTCCACTAGTGTTGTTCCGATACCATTTTTTGATCCCGATACCTGACCGTGCAGTACTTGCCGATACCAAGTACCGATCCGATACCACGGCGTTTGAAAAAACAAAACAAAAAAACATGTTTTTTGAGCCGCATACTCACCTCGATGTAAAATTATTGCTAACACTTAGTCTGGCACTGCTCAAAACCTTTGTAAAACAGGAAAAAATACCAACAGAGTGAATGCTATAGAACTTTTTTTTATTGTCTACCTGGTATGGTGACAAGAAAATCAACCCCTTATAAAACCTGAAATGTGGCTCTCACAGATGCCAATCAGTGCAATATCCATTTAAGATATAAAACAGTCGTAGTAGTAGTGCAACAGCAAGTGAACATTTACAAACAAAATAACTTTAAGATATAAAACAGTCGTAGTAGTAGTGCAACAGCAAGTAAACAATTACAAACAAAATAACTTTAAGATATAAAACAGTCGTAGTAGTAGTGCAACAGCAAGTGAACATTTACAAACAAAATAACTTTAAGATATAAAACAGTCGTAGTAGTAGTGCAACAGCAAGTAAACATTTACAAACAAAATAACTTTAAGATATAAAACCGTACAAGTAGTGCAACAGCAAGTAAACATTTACAAACAAAATAAGGCCCATTTGAGACTAACATAAGATGTAGGCCTACCTGAGGGAATAATAATATTTTAGAAGTGCAGCCTGAATTTGGTAAAATAAATAAAAGGATATTTTAAATGTTAGGAAATGTTATCACAAATGTAAACAAACTCCACTTTAAAAAACAAAAGAGCTGGAGCAAAATAAAGTGCAATGCACATTAGTGCAGACATGTCACATAGCAGCACTCAGTCCTCCAAATTAAAATCCTTAGGCTTCAAGTTCAAATACATAGGCAGGTTCTTCTTTAAGAAGATGAGCATTTCTACTCTCTCTCCTAGCAGCCTGTTCCTCTTTTCATCCAGTATGTTGGAAGCTGTTCTGAACAGTCTCTCACTATCTACACTAGTAGAGGGAGCACAGAGAAACACTGCAGCAGTAGCAGCCAGGGTGGGGAACCGTTCCTTATTCTTTCCCCAGTACTCAAATGGGCTCTCTAAGCGGTGGATGGTTTTCCGCGATAGTGAAAAGCTGCCACGCCATTGGTTGAGAGCAGCTGCTCTGGGCCAATAGCGTTCCAGCAGAGGAGCATGGGCATGTCTGGGCATGTCTGTGTTAGGAAGGCTGTGTCAGGCTACGATAGCAGACAAGCTGAGAAAAACGCAACGTGTTGCGTTTGAACAAGAGTTTGGTATCGGGTGTTATTATTTGTTAGTACTCGCCGATCGGTGGCCATGCCGATACTAGTATCGGTATCGGAACAACACTAGTTTCCACTAAATTTAACTTCCACTGCGCACAGCTTACATATGACTTTGCTTTTGTCCAGCTCATCTCTATCGTCATATTTTTTTAATCCAAAATGCACCCAGACATCTGACTTTAAGCCTGGTGGTGACTTGAGTGTCCCTGCCATCGCCATGTTTTTAGATTTTAGTGTTGAGACCTCTCGTTGCGTGAGATATGATAAATTCTTGTAGCGCGAGATCTCGTTGCGGGTTGAAGCTGCAAGCAAAAAAAAATAAAGATCGATCTCGGGATTTATGAATCGATAATCGCTCATTCAATGAAGATCGATTCAGAATCGGGAAATCGATTTTTTGAACCCAGCCCTACCACTGATGTAGACCAAGTCCCCCTGCTCCAGCTGCAGAGTGAGCCCACTGGATACATACTGATTCCCTGCATTAGTGGGCTGACTTACATACATCATCCTCTGGTCATTCTTAAACAACCACACACGAATCCATGATGAGCTGCTGTCTTCAAAGGCGGTGAATCTGAAGTAGTAGACTCCTCTCACTGGTGTTGTGAAACGATATGGGTGAGAATCGTTTGTCACGCTAACTCGAGGAATAACATATTTGGTTGCTAACGTAAGTTGGCAAGCTAGCTAACAACAAGCTAGCGCGGCATGCGCTGAATATAGCGGCCTTGCTTCAACCACCCACATGACATGTTGATCTGTCAAATGTCCCCAGTCATTTACCCACTCTCTTAACTACAACGTCACATGAACGTATCACACACTTTTATGTAATGAATTCCCTAATGTTTCATGTTTCATTAGTTTCATTCACAGACTATGAGCAGTGTTGTTTTACTTACCAAATGTAAAAAAAATATATAGCGTAGAGGCCTGTAGTTGTTTCTCGAACGCGTCTCACAAGCGGAGTCTCTTCCATGTGGTGGATCAATGACACGGTAACCCAGGGTGACTATACCAAATGCAGGGCTCTCAAGTCTCACGCATTGGCGTGAGACACACGCATTTCAACCCGCTCACACGCCGCGTGTGTCTCACGCCCAATGCATGAGACTTGAGAGCCCTTCGATTGGAGGCGGCTAGAAATGACGGAGGCGGCCGCCTCATAGTTCTCTATGCAGGAAAAACCCTGGCATACATTCGTTACGTTTTTCAGTCACGTATTCACACACCCTCCTGTCAATCTCCTGGAAGCGATCTTTTTGGGCCCTGTCCTACCGCCACTTCTAACATTACACTCTGTAATATCATATTTCCTGGCTGCTCGAAAGTTGTTTGATGCCTCTGCTTCATTGATCACCATGGTCTTAAAAATTGGCATCGTAACTTGACTAACTTTAGAGCCACTTTGTCCGAGCTGGTCCTAGTGTGTCTCCATCCTCCTCCATGCAGCTGCATGATGCAGGCATGCAGCACACATACATATTAAATAATGAAATTCAAGGACAGGACATACATGCATACCTCTACTTTTGGCTTGTTTTTCTTCATCTTCTCTTTTTCGTTTTCTTTTTTGGGCGCCAGAGTGATGCTGTTTACCGGACATACTTGCACAGTCTCAGACAGTGCTCTTGAGTGATGGAGATGACCTTTGCCCACTCAGCCCCGCCCACTCACACCCACGTGAACATTCAAAATACAAATAATAATAAACACACTTTTTTCACAAGATTTGTTTGGCTCGATTGCGAGGTTTCACAATTCCCGATTTTATTTTATTACTTTTTATTGTATTTTATTTTTTTACTATGAGTGTGCCCCCCCCGCCTTTCGGGGCCCCAGGCGACCGCCTGTATGGCCTGTAGGACGGGCCGGCCCTGCTCTTCATTCACTCTTTCCAGCTCCTCCACCTGACCCTCGCTGGCTGTCACTCTGGTCCCCATGGCTGACAGTTCTGCTGCTTGAGCTGCATTCTCTGTCTTCATCTCCTCCACGTCTCCTCTCAGTTCAGTCACATGACCCTCGTTGGCTGTCACTCTGGCCACCAATGCTGCGTTCTCTGTCTCCAGGTTCTCCACGTCTCCTCTCGGTTCAGTCACCTGACCCTCGCTGGCTGTCACTCTGGCCACCAATGCTGCGTTCTCTGTCTCCAGGTTCTCCACGTCTCCTCTCAGATCAGTCACATGACCCTCGCTGGCTGTCACTCTGGCCACCAATGCTGCGTTCTCTGTCTCCAGGTTCTCCACGTCTCCTCTCGGTTCAGTCACCTGACCCTCGCTGACTGTCACTCTGGCCACCAATGCTGCATGCTCTATCTCCAGGTCCTCAACCTTGTTCTTGTGGACCTGCACTTCAGCCTTAGTGACACTCAGCTCTCCTCTCAGTTCAGTCACCTGACCCTCGCTGGCGGTCAATCTGAACGCCATCACTGCAAGTTCTGTTGCTTGAGCTGCATTCTCTCCCCTCAGGTCGTCCACCTGACCCTCGCTGGTGGTCACTCTGGTCTCCAAGGTCCTCAGCTGAACTCTCTGTTCTATCACCTCGTCTCTCAAGTACCTCAACTCAGTCCAGAGGTCAGGTGTAGTGGTCAAACTCTCCCTGTGCTCTGCATCTTCCCCGTGACCCAGTTGAGGGAAGTCATTCTCTCTGACCCCCCCACCCTCTCCCTGAGCCACTAGACATCGAGTGGAGGAGGCCCGCCCATATTGCTGCCTTCATCGCTTCTACACTGCCCTGATTTGATAGAATGACCCCCCTGTAAACATTTTGCAAAGCCTTGCATTTCTTGGCGGTTAACTTGCCGACCCCCTTCCCTCCCAACTTGCCTTCTGAAGTTAGTTTCCGCAGAGCAGTGCCCATTCTTTTGTGCACGTGGTTGATGCACTCCAGCTTCTCAACCACAATCCCCGGGTAGGGGTCCAGGGACACCACCTCCCGGAGCGCTGAACTGTCCCCATCGCCAAACATCTGCGTGTAGCGCAGCTGGTGGAGGTTTACCGACCTGCCCCACATGCGCTTGGCGGATTCCTGCTCCATTGCTTTGCTGGAGCCAGCAAAGTTTTGGGCGCAGGACTCAGTGTGTTCCTCCTTCCAGGTCTTGTAGTCCTCCTTGGTGACGTTTTTGTCCTTGACAGCCGTGGCTTTGAGGACACAAGAGTGGCAGTAAGTTGACAGCACCTCGTAGTCGATGACTAGCCCAGTGAGGATGTCAATACAGACCCCGATGCCATACTGTGAGGAGAACCCCCTCTTCTGCCAGGTTCCGTCGAACGATACAGAGACGTCGATGACAGCGTCCGGATCCTCCTACAGGAGCTCTGCCACATCTGGGTCGGTGTTGGCGTAGGCCTTCCGCACCACCTCTCTGGTCTTGTAGAGGCTCTCAAGACCTCTGTTGGTCTCTACGGCTGAAATAAAAGTAAAGCAAATCACCAACTCTTCATCTGAAGTTTTATTGATAAAAAGTAAAGATGAGAACAAAGAGACTGATGCATTTTATTGCCATTATGTATGAATAACAATCATGAGACACAAACAGTATAGTAATCTTATAACAACTCCCCCTCCTACTTATGGGAAACGGTTGTGTTATCACAAAAAAAAAAAGCATAAACAGAACAACCACAAAGGGTCTTCAAGTACAGTATGTACGATATACAAAAAAGGCAAGACAGACCCCGTAACTTCAATGTAAATAATATATGTATTAAACCATCTTTAGGGTTTCAAGCACACAATAAAGAACAAATGAAATACCAAGGAATAATACATTCACTTCACTCCTTCAATAATAATAATAATAATAATAATAATAAACTGAATTTCTCAAGAATTATAAAGTAGGTGCTTCAAAATGAATACAGGAGTTTAGTTAATTAGTTAAAGTCAATTAATTAAACAAAACAAAGGTCCCAAACAAAGTCCCAAGTTCACTCCTCTAAATGATTCGTTCAAGTCCGTTCCTTGAATCCCCCGAGGCAAAAAAGTATAATCCCCAATAGTCAGTTCATTGAGAAAAAGCTAGAAATAAAACAAGGTTAAATAATTTACAACAATAAAACACTGGCAAATACAGATGCATTAAAATACTAACAGTCAGAGAGAGGGGAGAGAGAAGGAGGAGGTAGGGGTGAGGAAGAGCGGAGGTGAGGGATAGCGGGGGTAGTGGAGCAGGGGTACTTAAAATGAGGCAGTGATGGGTTATGGGATTGGTGAGAGACGGTGATCAGCAGGTGATCGACTATGGTTCGATGCAGGATTTGTTTGAAAGCAGTGAGTGAGGTGAGGGCGGTGAGTTTGAGGGTGTTCTGTAAGGTGTTCCAGTCGTGTGCTGCAGCGAACCGGAAAGCGCTGCGACCGGCAACGGTACGGGCTTTGGGGATGGTGAGTCGGACAAGATCACTGGATCTTAGAACGATGACGGGGCGGTGAGAGAGGTGCAGAAGGGATGAGAGGTAGAAAGGTGTTTTGCAAAGTATGGTTCTGTAGATAAGATGAAGCCAGTGACTGAGCCGTCTGCTGTGAAGAGATGTCCAGTCTACAAGGGTGTACAGGTCACAGTGGTGAGTTGTGAAAGGCGCACCAGTGGCAAAACGAATGGCGGAGTGATACTTTCTTACACAGGGGCAATGGAAATGTCTCCACCATGATACATTCTCTGGTGTGTCATTGACATCCTCTCCTTTTTCCTCTTCTTTCACCATCACATCTTTCTCCACCTCTTTCACCAACTTCTTCCTCCACACAAGAAGCAATAGAACTGTCGATGTCTGGATCATGATACTTTCTCCTGTGTTTCGTCAGGTTGCTGGATGTAGTGAAACTCTTCCCACACAGGGAGCAGGTGTATGGCTTCTCTCCTGTGTGTATTCTTTGATGGACCTTCAAGTTTCCTGACTGAGTGAAACCCTTCCCACAGTGGGAGCACACATACAGCTTCTCTACTGTGTGTAATCTCTGTTGGTCCTTTAAGTGTCCTGACTGAGTGAAACTCTTCCCACACAGGGAGTAGGTGTACGGCTTCTCTCCTGTGTGTATTCTCTCATGGACCTTCAGTTTGATGGACGTAGTGAAACTCTCCCCACAGTGGGAGCAGGTGTACGGCTTCTCTCCTGTGTGTATTCTCTGATGGTCCTTTAAGTGTCCTGACCGAGTGAAACTCTTCCCACATTGGGAGCAGATGAAGGGCTTCTCTCCTGTGTATTCTCTCATGGACCTTTAAGGTTCCTGACCCAGAGAAAGTCTTCCCACAGTGGGAACCGAAAACAAAAAACATTTAAAAAGTCCAGTCCTCTGGCTGAGGCTGCAGCAGGGATCACATAACTCTAACACTGTGCAGATCCTCGTTGGTCATGCGGTTGATCGAGCGGGAGCTGCTCTCAGGAACGAGGCACTTCATCACCGTGTTCACACACGACTTCCTGTAGGAACGCCACACACTCCCACTGAGAGAGAGAGAGAGGGGGGGGGAGAGGGAGAGAGAGGGGGGGGGGGAGAGGGAGAGAGAGGGGGGGGGGGAGAGAGAGGGGAGGGAGAGGGAGTTCTCTCCTGTGTGTATTCTCTCATGGACCTTCAGTTTGATGGACGTAGTGAAACTCTTCCCACACTGGGAGCAGTAGTATGGCCTCTCTCCATCCAACTCACTGCGTCAAACTCTCTGAATTTCTCGTCCAAATAGTCCCGGAGACTCTGCTCCCTGTTGACAGCGCTGTCGAGTGAATTCAGGAAATTAACCTCAAGGGCGTCCATTCGGCCTGTCAAAGCCTGTCTCAGGTCATCCAAGATGGATGGTCCAACGTTGTCATCTGTGTTACCTCCATCCTCAGACACATAAAGCTCGCTTAGCATGGAGGAGACCTCACCTACAGGGTCTCTAAATGTAACAGTTACCTCCGTGGAATGTTACATCCTCTTCTTCTTCTTCCTCTAGATTTGGCAGGTTCTCTTGCACACTATCTGCCCCATCTTGTTCTGACTGTTCTGGACTGTCATATAGGCTATCAAGCTGTGTTGTGTCCTGATCTGAAGCCATGTCTCACGTCTTTAAATCTCAATATAAATTACAGTACTCTTAATCTGTTTCTATTACCCGTACTGGCCACCATCTATAACAACTCCCCGTCCTACTTATGGGAAACGGTTGTGTTATCACAAAAAAAAAAGTATAAACAGAACAACCACAAAGGGTCTTCAGTACAGTATGTACGATATACAAAAAAGGCAAGACAGACCCCGTAACTTCAATGTAAATAATATACTGTATGTATTAAACCATCTTTAGGGTTTCAAGCACACACAATAAAGAACAAATGAAATACCAAGGAATAATACATTCACTTCACTCCTTCAATAATAATAATAATAATAAACTGAATTTCTCAAGACTTATAAAGTAGGTCAGCGGTTCCCAACCTTTTAGGACTCACGGCCCACTTTACCGATATGTCCAGTATTCGCGGCCCACTCAGCAGCGCGCATAGCGCGCAACTTTTTTTCCGCGTGCACGCGCATGAAACGCGCACGAGCGGTAATTTGACCAAAAACTAGAGGGAGCGTGGCAAAAATTTTAAAAATAAATAGCGGTTAAACCATTAAAGCAGAGCGGCGATGTTTTATATAGCCACTAGCCAGTGATCAAATACCAAGATCGTAAATGTTGTATGTGTTCAATATTTACGACCAAACATCCTTATGTGTGTGGGCTGTGAAGTTATAATATGATTATTGGACTCGGACAACTTGCGCACGTTTAACTCAACCAGTTTAATCAACACTCAGCTCAACAGTGACTCGGGTCATTACCCATAATGCATCTCCTATCATGCATAATACCACATCTCCCTTTCTTGAGAACAAAGGGTAGACTACATGTTTTAAGGGATTATTCTTTGTGCTGGAAGACCTGAACATTCTAAACATGGTGAATGACTTCCATTCTGTTTTACTTTTCACATTTTAATTAACTTATATAACATACTACTCTTGCTCTAATAATAACATAACAAGAACAGTTTCACATCACATGGATCATGTCGCAGATCAAGTTTACTTGGTTTCCTAACCTCTCTCCCAGACCTTGTTCTGGTAGGACTCGTGGAGACCTGTCTGCTGGGTGAAGTAGTCTCTGATGGTGAAGTAGTCTCTGATGGTTCTGACTCCATGAGCCGCTACTGCAGGCTCTTCCATGTGAACCCCCTCCCGGTCATGGTGTAGTGTCACCAAGTGATGTCGGTTTCTCCTCAGCGTGCCCTGAGGTGTCTCGACAACATAGGACCGCGGAGTGTGGTGTGCTGCTAGCACCTTGCCCTGGACCTTTGCGTCAGTGATCCACACATCTTCTCCGGGTGCCAGTGCCTCCAGGTTCTTCGCTCCGTGTCGCCTGTCAAAGTTCCTTGCATCAGTCCACCTCTTCTCCCTTTCACTAGCATCCACCCTCACATAGTCAGGCAGAGCCGGATCCAACAAAGTGGGAAGGGTCGGAACTGTCGTGCGGAGTTGGCGCCCCATCAACAGCTGAGCAGGACTGTAGCCATTCTGCAGAGGGGTCGCTCGGTAAGCCAGCAACGCACGATACGGGTCTGATGCTTTCTTCAGCAGGTTCTTCACTGTTTGCACCGCACGTTCTGCTTCCCCATTACTCTGAGGGAACCTGGGGCTGCTTGTGACGTGTCTAAAGCCATACTCCTCTGCAAAGGCTGTGAAGTGTCCTCCTGAAAACTGTGGGCCATTGTCAGTCTGGAGTACTTCAGGGATACCATGGCGTGCAAACATTGATTTGAAATGCACTATTACATCCACGGACCTTGTGGGTGTCATCTGTGCAATCTCCACATATCTTGAGTAATAATCCACTACTAGTAGATAATTCCTACTTTCCAGTGTGAACAGGTCCGCTCCCAGTCTCTGCCACGGCCTGTCCGGCAGCTTGGTTGGCATAAGTGACTCTCTGACGTTTGTCCGCTCCTGGATGCATGTTCTACATTTCAGCACCAGTTCATTCAGCTGGCTGCTGAGTCCTGGCCACCATACCGTCTGCTTGGCCCGGTCTCTACACTTTGTCACTCCCAGGTGCCCCTCATGTAGTCTCGCCAGCACGTCATCTCTCATGGCCGCTGGAATGACCAGCCTAGATCCCCTCAGCAGCAGTCCATCATGTATGCTCAGCACCGCACGCTCAGCCCAGTAGTGTCTTAACACTCCCTGTAGTCTGCTTTTGTCTGGCCAGCCTTCTTTGCAGTACTCCATCAGCGCAGAGCATGTGCTATCAGCCTTCAACTGCTCACGAAGGTTGTTCAGATACTCTCCACTGACAGGTAAGTTACTGATGATCGCGTCCACATATATGTTTGTGTCCTCTAGGAGACTCGCATCCGCTTGTCCCTGTGCATTAGACAGTGGAGCACGTGATAGGGTATCGGCTGTCATTAAACTTTTGCCCGGAACATGTGTGACTGTGTAGTCATACCTCATGAGCCTCATTCGGAATCTTTGGATCCTCGGCGGTAGCTCATCTAAGGCTTTCCTTCCCAGTAGACTCACCAACGGCTTGTGGTCTGTTTCCAGCTCAAAGAATCTACCGAGGATGAAGCTGCTGAACCTCACATGCCCATGTAGATGCCAGCGCCTCTTTTTCCACTTGTGCATATCGCTGCTTCGTTGGTGTCATTGACCTCGACGCATATGCTACAGGTGACCACACACTCTTCTGCAGTAGGACTGCTCCCAGTCCAAATGAAGATGCATCCGCAGAGATTTTCAGGTCACTGTTAGGGTTATACAGTGTGAGCACTGGTGTGGAGGAAAGCTCTTTCTTCAAACGATCAAAGGCATATCCCTGCTGGATCACGCAGGGTCCTTCAGTGCTGCATCCTCCTCAAACGGAACCTTATCAGGGTGGATCCGCTTCATATATCTGAAACAGTGTTTCCAGCCTTTCACGTGGGCCAGCATGTCATTTTGCAGGCGGGTCACCTGGCAGAGCTTACACTGGTAGTGGGGCGGGACAGACTTACTGGGGCTGCGGTACTCCCACACATACTGAAGACCTATGACAGGCTCTGTGACAGCCTTCAGTTGTTTGACGAGAGAGGGGATGGTCTGGATGGAGCCCCCTTTGGCGGTGAAGACTTAGGCCCTCCATTAACACCCCTGTTGGCGTTTTTAAATCTCTTCTGTGGTGGTGGCCCAGAGAAGTTGGCGCCTTCCATTCTTCCAGTTCAGTTGTGGATGACCGCCTTTGACATGACATGGGTCCACTGGTGGTGTCTTGCAGCCCTGGTTGAGAGTGGTGTGCAGATTTGTGTTATTATCCCCTATCAACACATTATTGTGTTACTATCCCCCATAGTTGCAATGTTCAGCTAATCCGTACAGTGCAGTGATAAATGAATCCACTGGTTCGTTTGGCTGTTGCACTCTTTTGTTGAATTTTGCCCGTTCATAAATAACGTTTTTCTTTGGCAAACGGATCCGCTTCATATATCTGAAACAGTGTTTCCAGCCTTTCACGTGGGCCAGCATGTCATTTTGCAGGCGGGTCACCTGGCAGAGCTTACACTGGTAGTGGGGCGGGACAGACTTACTGGGGCTGCGGTACTCCCACACATACTGAAGACCTATGACAGGCTCTGTGACAGCCTTCAGTTGTTTGACGAGAGAGGGGATGGTCTGGATGGAGCCCCCTTTGGCGGTGAAGACTTAGGCCCTCCATTAACACCCCCGTTGGTGTTTTTAAATCTCTTCTGTGGTGGTGGCCCAGAGAAGTTGGCGCCTTCCATTCTTCCAGTTCAGTTGTGGATGACCGCCTTTGACATGACATGGGTCCACTGGTGGTGTCTTGCAGCCCTGGTTGAGAGTGGTGTGCAGATTTGTGTTATTATCCCCTATCAACACATTATTGTGTTACTATCCCCCATAGTTGCAATGTTCAGCTAATCCGTACAGTGCAGTGATAAATGAATCCACTGGTTCGTTTGGCTGTTGCACTCTTTTGTTGAATTTTGCCCGTTCATAAATGACGTTTTTCTTTGGCAAACGGATCCGCTTCATATATCTGAAACAGTGTTTCCAGCCTTTCACGTGGGCCAGCATGTCATTTTGCAGGCGGGTCACCTGGCAGAGCTTACACTGGTAGTGGGGCGGGACAGACTTACTGGGGCTGCGGTACTCCCACACATACTGAAGACCTATGACAGGCTCTGTGACAGCCTTCAGTTGTTTGACGAGAGAGGGGATGGTCTGGATGGAGCCCCCTTTGGCGGTGAAGACTTAGGCCCTCCATTAACACCCCCGTTGGCGTTTTTAAATCTCTTCTGTGGTGGTGGCCCAGAGAAGTTGGCGCCTTCCATTCTTCCAGTTCAGTTGTGGATGACCGCCTTTGACATGACTTTGGTCCACTCAGAGGCGCCCCGTCCATAGAGGCAACTAAGGCAATTGCTTGGGGCCACCAAACAAAAAGGGCCTCCAAATTTTTTTCAACATTTTTTTTCCACATTTTTTTTTTTTTCCAGATTGGAGTGTTACATTAGTTTCCTTAAGATAGGATAATAAATACATCTGTTCAATGGGCATTTGCCAAAGTAGCCTACTGTTAATCAGTATTTATCCTGTATAGAATAGAATAGAATAGACTTTATTGTCGTTGTACAGTTGCCTATACAATGAAATTGTAGTGGCTCTTCCGAAGGTGCAAAAAAACAGAAAACATATTCACATATTCACAAACATATACCGGTACACATATAAGATAAACATTTATGAACATGTCTTATGTCTACTGTTTAGTGTCTACTGTATGGTGTATATGAAGATGTTATGACGTTTTATCATGAAAATAATGAACAGCAAGCTAGATCCAAAACTAGGGCCGGTGGAGGAGGGCAATTGTCACATTGGACATTTATTGAATAGAACAGTCAAACTTGGCGACGTACAAAAATAATCCATAAGCGATCAAAACCAGAAAAATAACAAACAATGCGTATAGAATATGCGTATAATGCGGTCAACAAAAATACATCGCTCCCCTCTCTCTCCACTACCACCATGCAAGGTGCGCAGGTGCTTAAATTACCTTGCAATATCACCCCCCATAACCATATGACTTCTCAATACGGTGATCTAGGCAATAAACAAACAATCAAAGTAAACTCACAATAAACCCATTAGCCTGTTATACTAAATACCCCCTAAATCATATTCATAGATACCTCCTACAACACCTCAGGCCTTTGGGTCGGGTGGTTCATGGAGGCAGACTGAAAGGACACACATTCATTGCCTATTTCATAAATGTTCTCCATATAACGACGTCGATCATTGATCGGCAACGACACTATATAATTGTTTGCCTGACTGGCAATCGGATTTGGGCAGTCTAGGGATTTACACGGCAAATCATATGAAGAACTACAAATCCCTGATGACAGGGAGATGACGTATGACTGCTCTGATGAATCAACCCCTATTTCATTATTTTCTCTATATAGCGACGTCGATCATTGATCGGCAACGACACTATAATATAGTTTGCCTAACTGGCCATCGGATTTGGGCTCCTAATATCTAAAAAGCACTACGGTTTTCTTATTTTATCGGATTAAAGTAGCGAAGACCAGAAATTCCCATTGACCGCCAGTCAAACTTCTCCCCTTCTATCACCCAAAAAGGGGCGTGATCATTCTGATGACAGGGAGATGACGCGCAATTGCTCTGATGAATTGTAGTTTATTGATAGCTGGCTAGTCTCGCGGTGCCAGCCGTTTCCACTTCCGCTTTGCTCTCGCTCCAAACGTCTGGAGACCTTTATCCATAGAACGGATTCTATGTGCCGCCCGGAGCGAGCGGCAAATCTAGGACACTGATAGGCCGGACCGATGGGAAGCACCGCCCCCCCGTCCTTCTCATTGGTTCAGCGGGGCAGTTTTTTTTTTTAAAGTTAACTATTCATTTGTTACGTTATTTATTTGACATCTGGGTACAAAATATAAATAGTTAATACATCATGTAGCCTATATTAAAGCCTTTAAAAATGATTCATGATAAGATCCATCATTTACATGCATTTACATGCATCATTTACATGCTCCATGTTGCATGTAATTTGTATGCTACTTGTGGTCCAGTATGTTGCAATGTGTACTAGGTGTGCTACTGTACCTGTGGTCATGTACTGTTTTTACTGTTTTCATGTAATGTGCTTTGCATGTTTTTATGTGCTTTTATTATGTCAAATGTAATTGTTGTATTGTGGCTGTCTTGGCCAGGGCTCCTTTGTAAAAGAGACGCTAGTCTTTCAGACTGTTTTTTTTACTTACACACACACGAGCGCGCGCATATGCGCGAACTTCGTAAAACCGTATTATATTTTAGTGTCAGGGAAATAAATACATTTAAAAATGTCCACATCGTCACCCGCCTAAGACCCTTACCAGGGGCCTCCATAATGTTGTTTGCTTAGGGCCCCCAAAAGTCTATGGGCTCCACTGTTTGCATGTATTGTACAAGGTACTGATACAACTATCCAAGTTTCAAGTTTCGTTGTCAAATATACTGGGATACAGAGGAGCATGTGACGTGAAATGAAATGAAATGAAATGAAAATTAAATGTTTACTTGCAGGTTCTCCTCTTCCAAAACTCTACAGCAACGCTATAGCAGTTATGTTGTAATCAGTGGGAAATTGTGCAAGCTGGCCCCTCTGCAAAGTGAGTCATTTCTTAGATGTTAAGCCCAAAGCACACAGCGTGCGATTTCTGTTGCACGACAACATTCCATTGTTACACCAGAGTGAACGCAATAACGATGGTTATAGACCAAAACCAAATTATAGTAGTGCAGGTGTTAATCCTGCTTTGCATAATAGGTCAATAGACGGGGGTGGGTTAAATCAGTATCACAATGATATTCAGTACAGTATATTGATGATTTTACCTGGTTCAAAACATTACAATGAACATGTTTCATTCATTCATCAACTGATTGACTGTAATTTAAACTTTTGAGATGTATACATCTTTTTGAGTTGATTTCCTTGAAAGTAGCCTACAAGGTCTGAAACCTTTTGGTCAGATAAGTGTGGCATTGACCAACAGCTATTCTTCCTGTTAAGCACATTGTATTGTATTTGTGCATAAAATGTGCTGTAGAATTGACTGATCGATCCATTGATTAATTGACTAACTGATTAATTGACTGAATTAACTGGATGATTGCATAATTTATTGATTGGTTGATGACCATAGTTTCTTTATTTTCTCATCTGACATCCACTCTTATCCAACAAGATTCAATAATGACCTCCACTTACCCTTCTGTCGAACTTCTAGCCACCAATTTAACATTTGTTATAGAGGTCCACCTTGAGCTCGCCACTGAGATCAACACCTCGATCGGCTTTCAAAAAGCAACTGAAAAAATATCTAATCTCGTTATAAGCTGTTTATTTTATATTGTAGTGCTTTTCCCGTTGAAAGGTGGGCTAGATGGAAATCTATGTTTATTTTTTTTACTAATCTTACTATCCTTGTATCTATTTTCAGTTTTTTTTTTGTTTGTTTTGCTTTTGTCTTGTGTGTTTGTATGTGCTATCCTACCTTTCTGCCCGATGGATATGATTTTGTTTGTGGTTTCTTTTCTCCTATTGACGTGCAGTAAGTGTCCCTTGATTTGTATTTGAAACAATGATATTGACGTGGAGTGGAACTCTGTACAAGCCTTCTGGGCTTCGTTCCCTCCTTGCACAATTTCTTGTGCTAAATAAATAAACTAAACTAAACTAAACCATACAGTGTTGAGGAGGAACATCCTATTTTTCATTTGCAAGAACTCATCCAGAGAATGCCCCACTTGAGATAATTGCTATAAGTTAATAGAATTGCTATAAAGTATAATGCGTGCTGAGTTTGATTAAGCCATGCAATTGTCAACACACCAGAATGACAACATTGTTTTCAGAGATGAGAGTATTTCAAAAGGAATTACCCTAGTTTCTTCACCTTAAACGGATGTTCCACTTGTTACAAAAAACATGTTTCACCAAGAAAACGAAATGCAGGAGTAACCCTTCTAAAACCCTTGAAGGATGGAACTCCTGGACCCCCACCCATCTGGCTTTAAGGCTGGGCACTCCACTGAGACTGCTCTCCTTGCTGTCACGGAGGCCCTCCACTCTGCTCAAGCTTCCTCCCTCCTCTGTTCTCATTCTCCTGGATGGATGTCCTTCGACACAATAAACCACCAGATCATTCTCTCCATCCTCTCAGAACTGGGCATCTCTGGCACTGCACAAGCCTGGTTTGCTTCCTACCTGGTCGGGTTGCTCCTACCAGGTGACTTGGAGAGGATCGTTGTCTTCTCCATGTACCCTCACCACTGGGGTACCCCAGGGCTCCGTCCTAGGGCCCTTACAGTTCTCCCTCTATACCAAGTCTCTTGGCTCGGTAATCTCCTCACACGGGTTGTCCTACCACAGCTACGCAGATGACACGTGTCAAACTCAAGGCACGGCAGCTCATTTTATATGGCCCGCGAGAACTTGCAAAGGATATAATTTGCTTATAATACAATTCTATGCGGCTTTACAGAAGTAGTGTCCATAAACTACATAGGCCGCTGGCATAAGCGCTCTATGCGGTTGCTTACGGCCACAACCGCTAGAGGGCGATTTAGCTCAAGCTACCAACCATCAATCAATGCTACCCGCATCAATGAAAACATCTGAAAATATGAGTACCAAAATGTCCAAGAAAAGAGAGGTTGATGCAAAGGGAAGGCAATTTAAAGAGAGATGGGAAAGTGAATACATGTTTGTACTTATTGGAGACAAGCCGGTATGTCTTTGCTACGAGGCAGACAGAGCCAAGTATGCTACCCTTAGCCACCAAGAAAAGCAACAAAAAGTCCAAGAATTAAAAGACAGCCTGCATTCTCAACAGAATATGTTCTCAAAAGTTACAGCAACATAATGATGCAGCAGCTTTATTGTGGCTGAAGAAATCTTTCAAGTGTTTTTCAGAAGGCACATTTTTAAAACAGTGTTACTCTGAAGTTATGTGAACAGGTGTGCCTGTTTCTGACCAGAAACAGGCTTTTAACACTATCACAGACCGAGTCAGGGAGCTAGCGGAAAATCTGACGACACAGCTGGCTGAAGAAGCACGCAGTTATCTGTCGTTTTCATTAGCTGTTGATGAGAGCACTGACAATAACTGTGCCGTACCGTACAGAAGTAAGGTGGCTGAGTAGGGCCGTCCTCGAGCGATTTAGGGAAGAAATTGTTCTTTTCATGCAAAGTAAAGGAAAACAGTACAAGTACAATGTAATATGCATGCATTCTAATGGTTGTGCTCGTGCAGGTGTGTGTGTGTGTGTGTGTGTGTGTGTGTTTGCAGCCACTTGTTTATGCAGACTGTACATTTGTTGTACCATAGTTCTGCCCCTCTCAACTGCGACCACAAGGTTAAACAAAGTTAATGTTTGTGTGATTGTAAAAAGAAATTACCTTTATTATTCACTTGAAAATGTTGATCATTGATGGATGAGTAATAATGAGGGTTTCTTAATCTCATAAATTCATGGGATTTATGTTATAATAACACAGAGGAATGTGAGTGTGTGTGCCCACATACAGTATTTCTGTGTCTATGTACATACATGCATATATATTGAGGCACAAGCACGTGTTTTTGTTACCGAACTAATTTTAAAAATACATTGTACAATAGTTGTACACTTGAATGTCTGCTTGCCATGATTTTTCCTAGACTTCTGCTTTCAGAGCTAGTTATTAATTAAGTTATTACTAAAACCAATAATAATCAAATGCAGAGGCAATTATGTGATAAAGAGAAAATACATTTATATAGTCTTAGAGTTACAACCGGCCCGTTGAAGGCAACCATAATGCTGCTGTAGCCCGGGATGAAATTGAGTTTGACAGTCCTGCTTTACAACAGCAGAAGGATACGTCCATTCCTCACCAGAGATGAGCAGGATGACTGACAATGGCCCCTGGATTGAGCATAGAGTACTCTTTTCCTACTAAGACTGGTGGATAGATGATTCACTTACTTAGTCAATATGTGTTGTAAACTGCTTTGGAATAAGGCGTCTGCTAAATGCCAAAAAAGTAAATGAAAATGTAAATGTGAATTTATTAAATACAGAGCTTTTTCTTTTATGGTAAACTGTACTGCATGCATGTACTGTACTGCATTACCATTTGCATAAAAAAAGAAAAGAAATTATATTACATTTTCTGTTAATTTCAGTAATGTTTAGTAGCAATATTTGTATTTCTTTTTGATTCTTTTTTTCATTGTAAAATACATTGTATTACCTGTTTTGTACAAACAATGCTAAATAAAGTTTGATTGATTGTTTGATACTTTTGTTGAATACTGTATTGACTCTACCACCTTAACAGTGCCTCAACATTTCAACACATTTACCCTGTGGTTGGATTGAGACATCAGAGGTGGAATTTCTCAATACATATTTGAAACCAATGTTTCTTTTGCACAAAACATAATTCTTCCATGTCATTACTTTTCATTAAAGCAAGAACGTTCTTAATGATACTGTATCTCTGTATTCATTTCATGAACTAATTTGTTGGGGTCATGATTGTCATGTTTGTAGCTGAATGAGTTTAAATAATGATTGCACAGTCATTTAGATTTTCGTCACATTCTCAATTCATGAATTTCCGTTTTTGCTCAGCCATTTCCTGTGTGTACTAGAAAAGTTAAGAGAAGATGAGGGTCATAGAGGGTCAGAGTACAATACAGTACAGAGTACAGTCGGTCAAGATGGTGAAGGATGTAGGATCCCTGAGCTTTTCATTGTTGTGGATTCTAATATTGATATCAGGATACAGCCAAAGACTCTCAGCTGAAGGTAAGCTCAGAGTTTCTGATTGAATTATGATACTCAATGTTGACTTCCCACCTTAGTCGACATGCAGCTGTGAGGCAGATGTAAAGGTCATCAGAAACAATTAACACCCTGAAGCGTGGACATTTCTCACAAGAAATGATCAGGTTCTTTTTACTACCATGCCAATGACACTGTTATATTTGCTTTGTTGAAAATTAGTAGTTTTAGTTTAGTTTTTCTTGATTGTGTTTTATAATGTTGTAATTCTGTATGATTTATGATTGCAAACTGTGTGTATGCAGATCTCCCTTGTAAAAGAGACATTGGTCTCAATGGGACTCCCTATATATAAAGGTTATAAATAAATAAATAAAGGTTCAATAAAATAAAAAATCACATGAATTACTCTGGCATTTTGCCCTTGCTTGATAGATCATTAATGGACCTACTGCAAATGTAAATGAAATATTATCATAATTAATCTCATATTTCTACCAAATAAAATACATTTCCCCTTTTACAGTAACTAACCTATTTTAACTAGTACTCTATATATTTTGTTATGTCAAGAACACTTCAAAGAGAAAGGTAAAAGCTCCAGCACCTCAGCTCGCCTATAGGCTAATGCACACGGCGTGCGATTTTGTCGCACCGCCGAATTCGATTCCATTGTTTTGAATGAGACCCAATGAGACAATGCACACGGCGTGCGATGCGATATTGTCGCACGACAACATTCGATTCTCCATTCACATTCATTCATTCATTGGTGTGAATTGAGAATCGAATGTTGTCGTGCGACAAAATCGCACGCCGTGTGCATTGGCCTTATGTCTTTTAATGGAACAGCGGTGGTATTTTCAGTATTTCGATTTCCTTCTCATCAAAATGATATCCTGATATATGAGGTGTGTCTTTGTGTTGGTGGCCAGGTTGGGGTACCTTGAATTCAAATTCAGTCATTCCAGAAGTAAAGTGAAACTTCAATTTAGATGCAATATTGCAATAGGGCATTTATTTTAAATGATTTCTCCCTATTTCTACAATATTTGAGAAGCTTTAGTATAGATGATTAATGGGGTTTAAGCCTCATGACAAGTTAGGATGTAGGATACAGGATATAACAGCTGTCTGATTGGTCAAAGGAGAGTATGGGAGCTTTATCGGTATGACCCTGAGATTCTGACCAATTTCTCCTCTCCACAGCATTGACAAAGAGGATCTTCTGCCTTGATGGTAATGAAGACAAAGTCTCTCTCCCTGCTCCCCCAGTGAGTGGTGGGACAGAGCACCAATGGATGTGGACCTCACATGATGGCAGACGCTCAAACTATTCAGTAGCCAGAATCATCTCATCCACTTCGAGAATTGAATCGAACACAAAAGCTACATTTTCATTACAGAGAGAATATGATCTTTCTGTGGAGTGTAACTTTGAAATTGCAGGCGAATTTTTGTTTGCACAAACCGAACCAGCTTTTGTTTCCCTGGCAACATTTGAGGTGTTTGGCGTGAAATGTATGTTGGCTTCATGTCTTAAATTTCTGTGCTGACTTTACTTCATCCATAATATCAATGTGTATATTGTCACTTTGTCAACATCACAACTAGTATATTCACCTTTCACTAAAATGAATAAAACAAATACAAATAACAAAAATAGATGATAACTAACATGTAAGCCTACAGTATTCATAAGCACACATTTATATTTTGGAAAATCCAAACTAATTCTATAATTTTTAGAACTGAAAAGTACAGTAATAGATACAGTAGATAGATAGATAGATATATTCATTATCTAACATGTACCCCCCTTTTTTGCAGTAAAAAGGTCGAAATTTGGTCTTGGATCTGATCTGAGTCTGAGTTGTGAGATATCCCGTATGCCTGAGTCAACCTTACTGGAGTGGGAGAAAGAGGGGGAAGTCACCGCTAACACCACACTGTTCTACAACAACACAGCCTACATGATCATCCACAGTGTTGACCAGCACTCAGGGACATACAACTGTACTCCCAGACAGAATGGAACACGGCTATTTACATTTTATTATATGCAATTTAAAGTACCCACAGGTAAGTGTGATTGGATTATGGACATAAGCTGTAATACACAAATGCATCAACTATTAGTACAGTCTTTGATCTTTGAAGAGCAGCAGTGATGTAGTTGCGCTACAACAAACTAAACAGAAGCAGCCTTTTTGTTCAACATGTTGTTGTTGTTTTTTTCAGGCACATTTGGGCAACAACAACTAACTTTGTACCGAGAGAGCACCAGCAGTAGTGAAATGGATCTACTCTGCAGGTCTAGAACAGGAAACAAGGACAGATCAAAATGGATCACATCATTTAGGGAGACACAAGTTACACTGACTTCATATGACAGAAACCATCCTGACAGAAATTCTACTGAACTCCAAGGAGGCAGATTCTCATCTCCTGCTTTCAACGGATCTGATTTCCCTCTGCATGTCTCACCTGTGACCTTCAAAGACGGTGGAGAGTTCAGATGTTATATTCAGGACAGACTCTATGCCAGGGTTGAACTCAGAACCCTTCAAGGTAACAGAGATGTGAAGTACTGTATTTTTGACACCGCATGCGACATCATTTAACCAGGCTAAGATGCTCAGTAATGTTTTCTGTTCCCTATCAGTGTCTGCAGCGCCCGCTGGTGGTGTGTCCGGGGGCCAATCGGTGGTCCTAAACTGTGAGCTGTCACAAGTGAGTGGCTCAGTGACTCTGGCCTGGCTGAGAATGGAGGAGGGCAGGTGGCTGCTGGTCAAAAACGAAGTCCTGACAGGGAGTCACCCCAACAGGACGCTCAGTTTGACCCTGCCCAGCCTCCGTAGAGACCAGATGCAGTGGGAATGCGTGGTCTTCACTGAGGACTTGCTCAGAGCAAGAGCTTCCCTTACTCTCACCCCCGACAATGACAAAGGACCATCTGCACCTAGCTCAGGTAATACCAGTATTGTAGATAACACCAGGGCCTAGTTTAATCTGGATCAGAAAAATCCAGATTATGTTTTGCTACCCAGGATGAGATGGAGCTGGCTGATTTCCCCTATACTACTCAAAGTCAGACAGATAGATCTGATCCTGGATAGCAAAAAAGAATCAGTGAAAGTTTTGAAATACTGGGCCCAGATCTTAGATCTAGAGTTCACCAGTAATGACACGGTCTGGTGAAAAAGTCCTCAAGTAGGGCAGGTCTTTCATTTATTTTTTTCCATATTATGAAAGTGCAGATTGTAAGGTTTCAAATTGTGTCATATATTGAAATCTGAAAATAGTTAAGATAGAAGATATGCTTATTTGAATGTTGGTACCCCTCAAACCAAAAACAGCAGAAAAACGCTCTGAATCGCATTTGCTACCATCGCGTTGGTAGCAAGGTAGCAGCTAAGACATAACATCGCTATTAACATCTAACTGCATGTTTAACATAACTGCACATAATTAGATGATCAGACAGTGCATGCTTTTGAACACGTCCTAAAACGTACGTTTGTTTACAAGCCATGTATCACTTACCCAGTAGCCTAAGACGACACAGTGAATCCAATTAACACATTATAAGTATTGAAATAAACCAGAACCACCCTGAAAAGAGAGAACTGATCACTGGGTCCTACTAGCGGGTAGCACTGCCACCACCTTTTTTCTTTAACCGGTGAGGTCCGGGGACAGAGGTCGGAACACACCACCACACAACACAGGGTTAACAAAAATCCATAGGTATATTTTATTATTATTAATAATAATAATAATAATAATAATAATGTTATTAATTATTAATATATTATTATCAGTTCAGGGAGCGGACGGTTTGCACCTATTCCCCTGTCCCTAATCCTATGCTTGCCCTAACAGCTTCCTCCCCCTAACTCTCTGTCTTCGCCGCCGGCAGCCCTAACCAGCTGCGAACGGCACCCACCCCCTAGATGTGTGCAGAGCTTTTAGTAGAGACTGTTAATTTGTCTGATCAAAACAACATCCTCGTCCAGATGCAAACGAGTTTTTGCCCCCTGAAAACGAAGATGTTTAAAAACGCCTGCCAGAGTGAAGATTTTTTTTAAAAACGCTGTATATTCGCCGTATATCTTTGACGTGTGGACGAGATAGACGGAGCTTTTTGTATTTGTCACGTCATCATGCGCGTAGATTTCTATGATCATGCGCACTGCAGCTGTTTGCTGTTCCCTCCAACGTCATATCCTAGCACCAGTAACTACTATGTTTACAACAGGCAACGGTGTTCGAGGCTACACAAGCGAGGAAAATGGATGTGAACAAAGTGCTTCTAGCTCTTTCACTGTTAACTGGACTTTTAACCTGTTTACAGATAAATGCACAGTTAATGATCGAGAACATTGAGAGACAGAGGCGTCTGATTGGCCAGCGGGGCTATGGGGATAAAATTATATCGCCGACTACTGGTGTGGAATGCTCAATGACAGCGTTTATATTGCGTTTAAACATGCTGGTGTGGACGGTAATATTTTTATATACGAAAAACGTTTATCAAAAAAACGTATTGGTGTGGACGTAGCCTCAGTGATCCTAAAACTGTTGTTTGTTATATCGAGTGGGCTCTTCAACACTTCAAGTTTCGTAATATGCAAATAAATATGGTAATTTACGCGACTTGAGAATTGCTGACATGCGGACCTTTTCACCAGACCGTGTCACATTATGAGGTAATGACCCATGAGATGAACTCTAGATCTGTTCATGTTTCCCACATAAGGCAGCCATATGCAGTGTGTGATCGTGATGACCTGCATTGCCCTGGCGTGTGTTGGGATCCTGACTGGAGTTCTGGTGCTTTACTACAAGAAGAGGCAGACAACAACAGGTAAAGACACCCAGCATGAGCACAAAACGAACAGTTCTTATTGATGACCACACCGACAGCTCTGGTCCTTCACAATACACAGTAGGCAGAGATGTAGGTAGTGACTGTGCACTACAGTGTACAGTAGTGGAACATTGAGTAGCCAAGTAAAGTGTCTACCACGATGGGGCTGAGTGAATAGCGAGTTATGTTATCAGTCTTAAGAGCCAGAGTGGTATTTCCACCACATGTTGATTGAAATGTCTTCATGTTTGAACATATGAAATGCAGCCTGCCTCTAACTTTACATTGTAACAGAAACACTGTTTTTTTTCTAAGCTGTGACATCCCTACCACTCAAGGACAACAAGGATCCAGTCTACAGCAACGTCACAGATCTGAGAGACAAAGGTAAGCTACGTAGCTTACCTGCAGTATGTACAACAATGAGTAGTGTAGCGACGGGGCTACACAGTTAGCAATGTGCTTTCCTGTTCCCAGCATGCATTGTGTGCATTGTTGTTGAGTGTTGAAACCATGGGTGATATTGCTGATTGGTTTAGTTTAGTTTCATTTTATGCAAGTCTTTCTTTGTCCCAGTATTGCTAGTCAATAACGTGACTGTGAAAGCTACAGTATGTTATGTCTTACTTCACCATTTGCTACATTGGTGTCAGGGGTGAGATAGTGCCTGAACATGATGGCCATTGGAGAGGTGTGTGAGGGATGTGTGGCACTTGCCCATCAAGTGAAGCGTGAGTGCACACTCTCTGAATGGAGGGGATGGTCTAATGACCCCGTATAAGGCCCGTTAGCAGCTCTGCCAAGGGAGTTAACGGTCTTGGTGTTCGGGGTAGCTGGGGCTCTGGCTCTGGAGGCTGTGGCGCAGGAGGTAGAGTCGGCGTCTATGCGCATGAGCGGAAGTTGAACAGGTGTGTTTGGACTGAGAAAAAGTTTGCGCGTGTCTTTGAAAAAAACAAACGAACATCATAATAACATCTTTATTTAAGCGAGTTAAGGATTTTGAGTACCCCGACAGCTTCGTGCTGATCGGGGGCTTCTAAGGACGGACGACATGGCAACGAACAACGCGAATGGAATGGACGACGATAATAGCAACACGGACAAACGGTATGACGCAAGTTTAACGGTGGAAGTGCGGCTGGAGCAGGGAAGTAATATAACCATGATGGAAATGTTACGAGGCATAAAGGAGGTGTGTGGAAATGTGGAGGGCTGTCGGGATAAAGGAGACAGGAAATATGAGATCACGCTGGCATCGAGGAGAGGGAAGGACAAGCTCACGGATGGGTTCATGATAAAAGACGTGAGAATAATGGGAAGGGACTTGGCGGTGGATGAAATGGTGGTCTCGTTTTTGCATCTCCCGGTATATCTGAAGGACGACGTGATCAGGTACAGGCTGGAGTCGTGGGGGGTGAAGGCGGTATCACCTATCAAAAGAAAGACGTGGCCGGGAACTGACATTGCAGACGGGACGAGATACATGAAGGTGAAGTTCACCGAAGAGGTGAGGTCTTTGCCCTATTCTACCAAGTTTGAGACCCTGGTTGGAGTGGATCACTTTAGGGTGATTCATGATAAGCAGGTGAGGGTATGTAGGCTATGTATCAAACCAGGACATGTAATCCGAGAATGCCCGGAGTTCGTATGCTACAAATGCAATAAACAAGGACATTATGCACGTGAATGCATGGGAAGGAGATATGATGGAGGAGAGAGAGTGAGCAGTGATGAGGAGGAGGAGGAGGGGGAGAAGGAGGAGGAGAAGGAGGAGGAGAAGGAGGAGGAGGAGGAGGTGGTGGAGGAGGAGGAGGAGGAGGAGGAGGGGGACGAAGAAGAGGAGATGGAGGGAGAGGAGGAGGAGGTGGTGGAGGAGGAAGTGGTGGAGACACAAGGAGAAGGTGGGGAAAGGAGCCATGAAGACGTGACGGAGGGAGGAGGACAAGCTGAGGTGGTGGAGGAGACCCAGATGGAGCCGGAAGTGGAGAGAGGAGCGGAGGGGCCTGGTCCGGTGGAAATGGAGGGTAAAGAGAGAGAGGAGATTGGAGCCAGCCTAGACAACGCAGTAAGGGATGGAGAGATGGATGAGGCAGGGCCTTCAACAGAGGGCGTGGGGAAAAGAAAAGGTTCCGATGAAGGACTATATGCGGATGTACAGAGGGTGAGGACAAGATCGGGAAGGGGTGCAAAAGGTGCACAAGGGAAGAAGACTAAGGTAGGAAAATGACATGGCGGTGTACATGATCTTTTTCTTTGTAATCTTGACGATGGTCAGGGTTGTTGCTGTCAACACAAATGGACTCAGGGATAGGAAGAAGATGGAGCTTGTGTTGGCAGCATACAGAGAGGAGATTATATGCCTCCAGGAGACGCATTGGACAGAGGACATAATGGAGGATGTAAGAAGGAGGTGGAATGGACAAGTTTATGTGAGTAATGGAACTGTGTATGCTTGTGGGGTGGCTATTTTGGTAAAGAATGGGGTAGTGAAAAATGTAAGGAATATAATGAATGACAATGAGGGAAGAGTGGTGGGAGTGGGGTTCGAATATCAAGGGATAGAGTATGCACTATATTGTATATATGCACCAAATGTGGACAAATATAGGAAAGTTTTTTTTGAATCTTTGAAAGAGAAATGTGTTGGGAATTGTATTATGGTTGGGGATTATAATGTGGTGGTGGACAGGTTAGATGTAACAAGGGGGGTGAAATTTAGGAATGATCCGTCACGCCCAGTATTATTAGAAATGATGCGCACAAGAGGAATGGTGGATATATGGAGGGAGGGGCACCCTGATGCACAGGTTTTTTCAAGGAGACAAATGGTGATGGGGGTTTTGAGACAATCAAGGATCGATTTATGTTTAGTGAAGAGGGAGGTGAGGCACCTGGTTGGAAGGGTTGAGTATCGGTTTATGGCCTTTAGCGACCACGATGCTCAGTCTTTCCAGCTAGGTGCGAGGAACGTAGGGGGAAGAGGAGGGACATGGTGCTTTAATGCAAGTTTACTGAAAGATAGACGTTTTGGGGTGATAGTAAGAGAGTGTGTGAGTGTTGCTATGGAAGACCAGATGTATGAGAGTGATGTGTGTGTGTGGTGGGAAGGGATGAAGGATAAATTAAAAGCTGTAATAATAGCATTCGCAAAACTGAGAGGAAAAGAGAGGGTGAGGGAGGAAAGAGATTTGCAGAAAAGGTTAGCAATAGAACAGGAAAGAGTTGATAATATTCCAGGGCATGATTTAGCAGAGTATTTGAGAGTGAGGGAAGATTTGAGGGAGCTAGAGAAGAGAAAGTGTGAAGGTGCTTTAGTAAGGAGTAGGGCAAGGTATGTGGTTGAGGGAGAAAGGAGTACAGCATTCTTTTTAGGTTTAGAGAAGAGACAGAAAGAGAAAGGGAAAATTAAGGAATTAGAGAATGATAACGGTGAAATAATAACAGACTTAGTGGGAATAATGGATACTGTGCAGTCATTTTATACAGACCTATATACATCTGGGGGGGTGAATGAGGAATGTATGAATAAAGTATTAGAAGCAGTGGAAGCTAGGGTGACAGAAGAAGAAGGGAAAATGTGTGATGCAGACCTAAGGGTGGAGGAGGTTAAGACAGCCATCATGGGGTTAAACCCAAATAAGAGTCCGGGTTCGGATGGGTTGACGGCTGAATTTTATAAAGCTTTTGTTGACATCCTGGCCCCTATATTGTGCAGAGTGTATACGTGTATGGGGAATAAAAGGGTTGTTCCGGACTCTATGGGTTTGGGGGTGCTCACGTTATTGTATAAGGGTAAAGGGGACAGGAACAAATTACAGAATTATAGAGCATTATCATTACTTAATTGTGATTATAAAACCATAGCAAAAGTATTAGCAAATAGATTGAATAAAGTAATGAAAAACATGATTGCACCTACCCAGGCCTATGGAGTCCCAGGGAGGGATGTGGCAGAGAATATGTGCACATTAAGGGATGTTGTGAAGGACATGAGGGAGGAAGGGGGTTTATTGTTATCTTTGGATTTAAATAAGGCTTTTGACAGGGTGGAACATGTTTTTTTATTGAAAACAATGGAACATTTTGGGATTGGGACTGTTATGAGGGATTGGATTGAACTATTATATAAGAATGCAAGAAGTAAAGTAAAGATAGATGGATTATTGACTGACTCCTTCCCTTTGGGGAGATCAATAAGACAAGGGTGTCCACTGTCAGCATTGCTATATAGCATATCTGTGGAGCCATTGGCAGCGTATATTAAGCAGGAGAAAGAAATTAAGGGAATAAATATGCCGGGGGGAGGAGTTAGCATAATCCATCAATATGCAGATGACACGACATGTACTGTCAGGGATGTAAATAGTGTGAACAAAATAATGGGGTGTGTAAACATATATGGAAAGGCTTCTGGTGCAAAAGTGAATGTTGACAAGTCTGAAATGTTGTGTATAGGGGGAGTGAATACAGACAATTGTGTTTTTGATTTGAAAATTGTAAAGGGGATGATAAAAGTGTTGGGGATATATCTTGGAGAGGATGACAGGGAGGCTGTTGATTACACATGGACAGGGGTTTTGAATAAAATAAGAACAACATTGAATTATTGGAAGCAAAGGAACATGAAACTGAAGGGAAAAGTTGTAATTGTTAATGCACTGTTAATGTCAAAATATGTTTATGTATTAGGAGTATTGAATGTACCAGAGTGGGTTCTAAAAGAAACCAGGATGTTAGTGTCAGATTTTTTGTGGAGAGGAAAGGGGGTTAAAATAGCGTATGATGTATTAGTAGCAGATTATGATAAAGGAGGGTTGAAACTGGTAGATTTGGAAGTAAAGATGAGGGCAATGAGAGTCAGAACAGTCAAAAGGTTTTTGTATGGGGAGGAAGGACATGGATGGAAAGGATACTTTAGGGAATGGGTACATAGATGTGGGGGGTGTGGGGATTATGGGTTGTTGATGTGCTTTAAAGTACGGATGTATGATAGGGTGCCGGAATTCTATAAAGAGGTGTTTAAAGCCTGGGGTAGTTTTTTGCCTCAGGTAGGATATGAGTGTGAGAAGAGAGGGGAGATACTAAATGTTCCAGTTTTATTGAACCCGGTAATTAGAAGAGAGGGGAAAATGTTAGAATCTAGGAGTTTCTGGAGGGCAGGACTGATTAGAGTAAGGGATTTTAGGTATGAGGTAGTGCCAGGGTTCCTATCAGAGCAGGCAATTATAGAAGTTGTTAGGGAAACAGATGAGGAGATGAGAAGGGGAGAAATAGTGAGCATGTATAATAAAATAAAGCAGAGTATACCAGGGGAGTGGGTGAGTAGGTTAGATAGGGAGTTAAAAGGGAAGGAGCAAACAGAGTTACCTAAGTTAAGACTAGGGAAAGGGGAAACAGTGCGGGACTTCTCAGCGGTTAAGGTGAAGGAGTGCTACTGGGCACTGTTGGAGAGCAGAGTGAAGGAGCCTGCGGCAGAGAAGGTGTGGAGGCAGGTGTTCCCAGGATTGGAGGTGAAGAACATATGGAGGAATTTATTTTTAAAATATAATAGTTTAGAATGTACTCATTTTGATTTTATGCTTAGGCATAACAGGGTTTATACTAAGGTGGTGTTGCATCAGGTAGACAGAACAGTTTCGAGGGAGTGTGATGTGTGTGGGATACAGGATGAGAACTTAATGCACATGCTGTTTGAATGTAAAGAAATGAAGGGATTCGAAGAAAGGTTGAAAAGACTAGTGAAGAAGCATTGGGGGGTGGAGGTGGTGGGGATGCAGGAGTGGAGGAGGATGGTGGTTTTTGGGGTGGAGGGAAAGAGAAGGGGAGTGAATATATGGTGTTTAAATTATGTATTATCACAGGCTAGGTATGCAATTTATTTGAGGAGGAATTTAGCAAGATTTGAGGGAAAGTGGATAACGGTGTGGAAAGTCTTTGAGGGATTGGTCAGGAAGAATGTGGGACTGATGCACAAGACAGGGCAAAAAGATTTTGAGAAGTTGTTTATTAGGGATTGTGGGTTTATAAGAGTGGTGGTGGATGGAGGGTTGGAGTTTGATTTAGATTTTTGAAGATGTTTTTTGTGTTGCATTCATTTGTTATTGATTTATGATAAAGGGTTATCTTGGTTATGAAGGACTGACGGAATAATAGATGGATGCATCTCATACCAAAATGGTATGGGTGTGTTTTGTTTTTATCTATTGGTTTTTAATTTATTTTATTTGAATTAGAATACAATGAAGGCTATAAAATGAACATGTATGAATATGTATAGCTATGATTGTATTTAAAAGAATATTTTTATAATAAAAGATTAAAAAAAAAAAAGAAAAAAAAAAAAAAGAGCCGGCGTCTAATGATTGCAAGGTCAGTGATTCGGCGGTTCGATTCCCGGCTGGCCATGTCTCTACCCTGTCGTTTGCTACAGTATAATGGACACAGAAAAATACTGTACTTACAGCAAATAGATAAAGAGAGGAGAAAGACACGGTAGACAATAACAAGATACTCATACTGACACATTTTGATTGAAAAGGTATACTGTAGAATGAAACACCTGCAAACTGAATATGAAAAACACTGAAGGTAAAGCGTGATTAACATTTTGACATGTCTTTTCAGTTTCATGTCTAAAGAGCCAGGGGTGTCCACAGGGGGACCCAGGCAACGAGGAAATACATTACTCGTCATTGTGTTTGGGTGGACCCACCCTTCCTCGTGAGTTTCCATAGTTACTGTAGTTGTCTGGAAATACAGTATAGCACTGTACAGTCTAAGAGGTTCTACTGTATGTTAATTTAGGTTAACCATTTGCATTTTATATTTTTTCAGATCCTAACAGAAATTCAGAATCTAACAAGGTAAGAATAGTACTTTATTCAAATGACACAAGAGAAAGTGAAAGCATCACATTTGCATTTGATGCACTAAGCCGGTATTGCCCCTTTTCTTCAATACAAGATAAAATACCAAATACAGACATGAAAATGCATTTCTGTTTAATTTTAATTTCTTAACCTTTGTTTTTTTACCTTTTTGCTCTGATTTCTATGTTCAATCTTCTTAGAAAAGGTGCAATAGGTGCACATACAATGGCCCATATCATTTTCTTTGTTGTTAACTGATTTTGTATGTTTGTCCAAAACAACAGGTCGATAATGATGTGATCTACTCAGCTGTCAACATAACTTAGAGAAGCACATCTTCATGTGTCTCAGCTGGAGAAGAAAACTCAAAGCTCATCATTTTCTTTATTTAGTCAATTAAATATATAGTAGATAAAGTAGTTTTTGTGTGTGTGTTATGCCATGATTTGCATGCATTGCAACTGAGGAGATTGTTATTTATGTGTGGAACTATTACTGTTCAATTGTATCCAACTTTCGTATCCAGCTTTTAGTTGTCAATATTACTCAGCACATTCGTTGAATGCAAATGTATGCAGTAGTATATACTGTATGTAATATATACGATTTAAAGATTTTAAAAAAAATAAAAAAATAAAAATAATAATATATAGGCCTATATATTATATATACGATTTTAGATTAAAATTAATTTTAAATCAGAACAAATGTTATGAAATGATATTTTGATGGCGGTATTAAATGCATTTTTGGGGTCACCTTTGCAGATGAATGTAATCCTTTACATTCTAGCCTTGTTGAAGTTATTTTCATTAGAATAATGTAATTTAAATTAATGTGGTCTTTAGATTTTGATGTCAACTCATTGTGAGTTAGTGAGTGTAGTTGAATTTATCAGCAGAAGATGGCGCTGTTGGAGTGTATATGGCTCTGTAGGACAATATTGGTTTTGGGAGAGGAAGAATGTGTTCCTTTTAGCTCTCCCTACCTTCTTCTATGTTATCTTTAGTTATTTTCTGAATCACAGTAAAAAGGTGACACTTCAATAGATTTCACTCCCAAACACAAAAGTGTGTGTGTGTGTGTGTGTGTGTGTGTGTGTGTGTGTGTGTGTGTGTGTGTGTGTGTGTGTGTGTGTGTGTGTGTGTGTGTGTGTGTGTGTGCGTGTGTGTGTGTGTGTGTGTGTGTGTGTGTGTGTGTGTGTTTGTATTGTACATTTAGCTGTCTCTTCCCTCTTCGATGTTATCTCTAGTTCTTTTCGGAATCACAGTAAAAAGGGGACACTTCAATACATTTCACTCACAAACACAATGGTATGTGTGCGTGTGTGTGTGTGTGTGTGTGTGTGTGTGTGTGTGTGTGTGTGTGTGTGTGTGTGTTTGTATTGTACTGTACATCCCATTACTTGTTTTGTACAAACAATGCTGTATATAAATAAAGTAATACAGTTCTTCATGATACTGTACCAATTGATTCCATTGGAGTATTTAATGTACATCATATTGTTCCATCTGTTACTATTGTTTTTGTCATATTAGACCGTAACATGGTTGTCTGCTGCAGAGGGAGTTTACATGACTATTATTGACCAAGTCTTTTGGTTTTGCATCACATTTGAAATTTCTGAACTTCCTCTTTTGCTCAGGCATTTCCTCTGTGTGTACTTACCAAAGTTACGAGTTGTGAGATAGTTTCAGAGCGCATAGGGATAGGCCTACTCTACAGCAAGTTAAGATGGCAAAGGACATAGGCTCCATGAGTTTAACATTGTTGTGGATCCTAGTGTTGATATCAGGAGACAGCCAAACCCTCTCAGCCGAAGGTAAGCTTTGAGTTTCTGATTGAATTATCAAACTTTTAACTTAAATCGCTATTAAGAACTTGACATAAAGCTGTGAGGTTGTTGTAAAGGTCATGACATAGAAATCGTTCTGGCACCTCAGATGTATTCAAGTTTACATTAAACATAACATTTCCCACCATTTGTACACCCGTTATTTATTTGAACTATTATTGTTGGTTTTGTTAATAGTGCTTCAAAGATAAATGTAAGGATTTGGCAGATAGATATCAAATTGGTGCAATGTTAATCAGAACTGAATTTTATGTCCTCAAATAAAATAAAAACTAAATTGTAAAATGTAATAATAATGGTAATAATAATATTAATAACTTTGTACATATGTGTTTCTAATAATAATAACAACAACAGCAATAATAATACAAACAAATAGTACAAAATAGTACTCCCAGAATTGGCTAGATTGTAACATTATTGACAACAACCCTGGTTAGTAGTGTGTGTATGTGTTAGTGTGTGAACGTGAATGAATGTGACATGCTCTGTACTGTAGCCTTATATAGAGCAGTCTTTGGAGTGAACTATGATTCTGACCAATGTTTTCTCTCTGCAGTATTGACAAATAGGATCTTCTTCCTTGCTGGAAAAGATCATGTCTGGCTTCAAGCTCCCCAGGTGAGTGGAGGGACAGAGCACAAATGGTTTTGGACCTCACATGATGGCAGACGCTCAAACTATTCAGTAGCCAGTATCAGGACATCCTCTTGGACACCTTCATGGAACACAAAAGCTCCATTTTCTATATCTGGGGGAGGATATGATCTTTCTGTGGAATCTAAGTTTGAAATTGCTGGAGTGTTTTGGTTTACACAAACCCGGCCGGCTTTTATTCATCTGAAGAAGTTTGAGGTGTTTGGGTTTAAAGGTATGTTGCTTCATGTTCCGGTTCTGTAGTGTCATAACTTTCATCCACTATATGAATGTATACATTGTGACTTTATCAACATTACAAATAGTATATTCACGTTACACAAAAATGAGTAAAACCAGTAACACAACTATTTTTCTATTGAATCTGATAAGATAAACAGCATGTACACAAGGCCTATCTATAATAACAAATGTCTGATTCGGACATATCTAAACTAGTGTTTCACAATATTCCATTTGTTCAATCATTCCAAGTACAGTTACATGTCGCTCTCTCCTTTTTGCAGTTATACCGTTTGAGATCTTTGACTATAATCTTGGATCGGATATGAGTAAGAGTTGTGAGCTGTCCCGCATACCAGAGTCAAGCACAATGCAGTGGGAGAGAGGAGGAGATCCTACCTCTCACACCACACTGTCCTACAACAACACTGCCCACATGATCATCCACAGTGTTGACCAACGCAGCCAGGGGGTATACTACTGCAGAATCAGACAGAACGGGACAGAGCTATCTTGGATTCGTCAACCAGTTAAAGTAAAAACAAGTATGTATGAATGGTTCAAGGACATACGCACAATGTAATAAATGCATGTGTTTAACAACTAGATTGCTTTAGTCAGGATACATCTGATAACATGAAGGCAAGTATGATCTATTATTTTGAGGAGCAACAGTGATGCAATTGCAGTACAACAATGCAGTACAACAATCAACAATCATATCGATAACAGAGGCCTTTTTGTCCACAATGTGTGCTTTTTTTCAGACACATATAAAAACCCAGTAACTCTGTACCGAGAGAGTAGCAACACCAGTGAGCTGGATCTGCTCTGCAGAACTGCATCCATATCCGCATACAGCCGAGCCAAGTGGACCTGGAGAGACCATCCTGACAGAACCTCTACTGAGCTCCAAGGAGGCAGATTCTCATCTCCTGCTTTCCAAGGATATGATTTCCCTCTGCGTATTTCACCTGTGACCTTTGAAGATAGTGGAGTGTTCCAATGTTTTTTGGACGATATTCGCTTTGCCTATGTCACCCTCACAACCATTCGAGGTAACATAAATGTGAATTTTAGAGTGTATCAATATATCTTCTACGCAGGTTGAGACATCAAACAAGGCCAACATGCTCAGTGATGTTTTCTGTTCTCACAGTGTCTGCAGCGCCCCCTGGTGGTGTGTCCTGGGGCCAATCGGTGGTCCTAAACTGCGAGCTGTCACAAGTGAGTGGCTCAGTGACTCTGGCCTGGCTGAGAATGAAGGAGGGCAAGTGGCTGCCGGTCAAAAATGAAGTCCTGACAGGGAGTCACCCCAACAGGACGCTCAGTTTGACCCTGCCCAGCCTCCGTAGAGACCAGATGCAGTGGGAATGCGTGGTCTTCACTGAGGACTTGCTCAGAGCAAGAGCTTCCATGACGCTCAAACCCAGCAATGACAAAGGACCATCTCCACCTAGCTCAGGTAATACCAGTATTGTAGACCTTAGATCTAGATTTCAGGTAAGCGGTTCCCATGAGATGAACTCTAGATCTGTTCATGTTTCCCACGTAAGACGGCCGTATGCAGTGTGTGATCGTGATGACCTGCATTGCCCTGGTGTGTGTTGGGATCCTGACTGGAGTTCTGGTGCTTTACTACAAGAAGAGGCAGACAACAACAGGTAAAGACACCCAGCATGAGCACAAAACGAACAGCTCTTATTGATGACCACACCGACAGCTCTGGTCCTTCACAATACACAGCAGGCAGAGATGTAGGTAGTGACTGTGCACTACAGTGTACAGCAGTGGAACATTGAGTAGCCAAGTAAAGTGTCTACCACGATGGGACTGAGTGAATAGGGAGTTATGTTATCAGTCTTAAGAGCCAGAGTGGTATTTCCACCACAAGTTGACTGAAATGTTTGTCCTCATGTTTGAAATGCAGCCTGCCTCTAACGTAACACTGTTTTTTTCTAAGCTGTGACATCCCTACCACTCAAGGACAACAATGATCCAGTCTACAGCAATGTCACAGATCTGAGAGACAAAGGTAAGCTACTTGCAGTATGTACAACAATGAGTATAATAGACACAGAAAAAGACTGCACTTACAGCCAATAGATAAAGAGAGGAGAAAGACAATAACAAGATACTCAAACTGACACGTTTTGATTAAAAAGGTATACTGTAGAATGCACCATCTGCAAACTGCATATGAAAAACACTGAAGGCAAAGTGTGATTAACATTTGGACATCACATATCTTTTCTGTTTCATGTCTAGAGGGCCAGGGGTGTCCACAGGGAGACCAAGGCAACGAGGACATGCATTACTCCTCGTTGCGTTTGGGTGCACCACGACTTCCTTGTGAGTTTCCATAGTTACTGTAGTTGTCTGGAAATACAGTATGGAACCTCTCATAGATTGTACAGTGCTATGTTAATTTAGGTTAACCATTTGCATTTCATATTTTTTCAGATCCAAACATAAATTCAGAATCAAGTCAGGTAAGAATAGTACTTTATTTAAATGACAAAGTGAACATATGGTTTGATGCACTTTACAAGGGTATTGCACCTTTTCTTCAATACAAGATAAAATACCAGATACAGACATGACATTTCATATTGTTAACTGATTTTGTATGATTGTCCAAAACAACAGGTCGATAATGCTGTGATCTACTCAGCTGTCAACATAACTTAGAGAAGCACATCTTCATGTTTCTCAGCTGGAGAAGAAAACTTAAAGCTTATTATTTTCTGTATTGTGATTTGTGTGTGTGTGTGTGTTATGCTATGATTTGTGTGCAACAGAGGAGATTAAGATGTATGATGTGTGGAACTATTACTGTTCAACTGTATCCAACTTTTAGTTATCAACATTACTTAGCACATTAGTTGAATGTAAATGTTCAGAGTTAAAGTATACACAGATCAGCCAAAACATTATGACCAGTGTCATAATGTTTTGGCTCATCAGTGTATATAATGTATATATTCAAACCATCTATAGACATCAGGTGGTGCAATTGGGAGATTTTAAATGGACACATGTTCTGATATTATAGTTTGATGGCTGTATAAAATGCATTTTTGGGTGCAGATGATTGTATTCCTTTACATTCTGTGTTGAAGTTATTTTCATTAGAATAATGTTATGAAAATAAATCTGGTCTTTCCATTTTGATGTCAACTCAATTTATGAGTACGGAACCGT